>NC_133458.1:65103926-65737676 GCF_048565385.1 Saimiri boliviensis | reverse complement strand
AAGGTATACATGTGCCATGGTGGTTTGCTGCATCCATCACTCTGTCATCTACATTAGGTATTTCTCCTAATGATAGCCCTCTTCAATCCCCCCACCCACCAACAGACCTTAGTGTGTGATGTTCCCCTACCTGTGTACACGTGTTTTAAATGTTTTCCCACTTATTAGTGAGAAAATGTAGTGTGTGATTGTTTTTTTTTTTTTTTTCTTGTGTCAGTTTGTTGAGAATGATGGTTTCCAGCTTCGTCCATGTCCCTGCAAAGGACATGAACTCATCCTTTTTTATGGCTGCATACTATTGCATGGTGAATAAGTACCACACTTTCTTTATCCCGTCTATCTTTGATGGGCATTTGGGTTGGTTCCAGGTCTTTGCTATAGTAAACAGTGCCATAGTGAACATATGTTTGCATGTGTCTTTATAACAGAACTATTTATAATCATTTGGGTTTATATTTATAACCAGTAATGGGATTGCTGGATCAAATAGTATTTCTATCTCTGGATCCTTGAGGAATTGCCACACTGTCTTCCACAATGGTTGAACTAATTTACACTCCCACCAACAGTGTAAAAGTGTTCCTGTTTCTCCACATCCTCTCCAGCATCTGTTGTCTTCAGATTTTTTAATGATCGCCATTCTAACTGGTGTGAGTTGCTATCTCATTGTGGTTTCGGTTTGCATTTCTCTAATGACCAGCGATGATATTTTTTTCATGTTTCTTTGCTGCATAAATGTCTTCTTTTGAGAAGTGTCTGTTCATATCCTTAGCCTACTTTTTGACTGGGTTTGTTTTTTTCTTGAAAATTTTAGTTCTTTGTAGATTCTGGATATTAGTCCTTTGTCAGATGGGTAGATTACAAAAAGGTTATTTCCATTCTGTTGGTTGCCAGTTCACTCTAATGAGAGTTTATTTTGCTGTGTGAAAGCTCTTTGGTTTAATTACATCCCATTTGTCTATTCTGGTTTTGTTCCCATTGCTTTTGGTGTTTTAGTCATGATGTCCTTGACAATGCCTATGTCCTGAATGGTATTGCCTAGGTTTTCTTCTAGGGTTTTTATGGTGTTAGGTCTTATATTTAAATCTTTAATCCATCTGGAGTTAATTTTTATATAATGTGTCAGGAAGGGGTCCAGTTTCAGCTTTCTGCATATGGCTAGCCAGTTTTCCCAATACCATTTATTAAATAGGGAATCCTTTCCCCATTGCTTGTTTTTGTCTGGTTTGTCAAAAATCACATGGTTGTAGATGTGTGGCATTGCCTCTGAGGCCTCTGTTCTGTTCCATTGGTCTATATCTCTGTTTTGGTTACTGTAGCCTTGTAGGATAATTTGAAGTCAGGTAGTGTGATGCCTCCAGCTTCGTTCTATTTGCTTAGGATTGTCTTGGCTATCTTTGGTGATCAGCAAGATAGCAGTACTATTCATAGTAATTCACTAGACTTAGGAAAAACAAGCTTATAGGACAAACAAACACATGTCTTGTATTTAGAAACAAAGTCAGACAGCTTCTCTGAATCTCAGTTTTTATCACCTGGGAAAGTTAACCTTCCAAAATCACTGTGGTTTTTAAGAGTTAAAATATAGAGTGTACTGTGACTCACAGTGGGCACTCTTCTACCTTTTTATTTGAAAAATACATTTGCAACATAAATCCCCCTTTTTCTACAAAATAAAGATACTATAATCATAATATTAAAATATATGTCTATGCTAATGTTGGACTAAGGTATTCAAATTTGGGTTCATGATGGTAATTCCATATTTTCAATTTATTTGCTAAAATTCTATTAATAAGTTAAAAACTTGGAAGTACTTCTGCCCTATTTATGATCACTTGCTACTTTTGCCAGATAAATTATATCTGTATATTTAACACATGATATTGAGTGCAGTGCATCTATTTTGTGGATTTATTTCTGAAATGTTCATGACCTTGACTGAGGACAGAGAGTTTTTACAAATAGTACTCTGCTGTCATCTACAAAACTCTGGAGAGAAGATAAAGTGTCCTGTGGAGTCTTTGGGAATTATAAACTCACCACTGAGAAGTTAGCACTTCCCTTGCTGGGGCTGTTAGCTTTCATAAATGACCAGACTCTCCTAAAACGGCAAGTACTTAGTGGGATTATGATATCCATGTGGAAGCCTGTGCTAGCATTCTGACCTCAAAGTGTCCGATTAGTACACTTTGTTATTTTACCTGACTAAATCACACCTGCATTATATTGCTTTTCTAGTAAAATCCACAGTCTGGAGAAAATGAGGTTTCCAGGGAAAAGCCCTATGGTAAATTGTCAGGTATTTAAAAACAAAACAAATGTTTGAAGTCAATTACTCCTGAAAACTATTCACTAGCAACATTGTGGCTTGATATGGACTAGACAGTGTCAAATGTAAATTATCCTATTTATATTTTAAAAATACAGATGTCTTGTCTATTGGATTACTACACTTATGCAGCTAAAATATTTACATACATAGAAATTATATTTCTGGTAAATAACTATTATCTGTCTTGAGCAACCTAATCTCATGTTTTAATCTATTTTGAGGAAATAATTATGGAATGATTGTCACATTTTTTTAAAATAAAACCCCAACTCCATATATACTTAAGCTTTTATTTTTATTGAGCCATACTAAACATTTCATCAAAATTTTTGTTTCAACCAAAAAATGTCTGACTTAATACTTTTTTGAAGAATGATTGTTTTTGCTTGCACTACTGTTTAAAAATTGCCTTGTGTAGACACAGTTTAAATAACAAATTTCAACTGGTATCTGATACAGGCTGAGTTTTTATTCTCATCAAATGAGAATTTGGTTACAATAACAAGAAGCATTGTTCTCCTGCTAAGGAGAAATTTATGTCCTTGGAAGTAGCATGCCATGGAGCACCATCTTGTACACTGTGTTGGGATTCTATTTTCCTAAGTCTTCAGCAATAATCCTGCTACATGTCAGCATGAAACATTAGAGATTATACTCACAAGGTACTTTACAGACACAAATTGAGTGACAAGAAGAGATTGAAATAAGTAAATCAACCTGCTTTTTCCTTAAGTGAACTACATACTTGAAAAAAATCTAAGGAGGGGAGGGAATCAATGTACATTTGTTAATAATGACAACTTATAAAATATTTACTTGTTTTAACATTTTAGCTTAGGATAATAATAACTCCTACTAAATCTACCCAGCAGAGATTAATTCTTCTGGTTTTGAGGAAGAGTTTCTGGTTCTGTTAAGAAGTCAATTACATTTTCTATAATGTGTGTATTAAAATAATAGACTTCTCATATTGTAGCTCTATAGTAATTACAATTATATTTTATTCAGGCTGATAAAAGTATAATTAAAATATATACCATAGCATATGGAGTCTTAAATTTTCAACATATTATTATTGTGTTAAGATACAACAGAAGCTGAGTTAGCAGCAGAATTTTATTTTGTATGTATCTTTTGGACTGTTTCATAATATTGTAATATGCAAAATAGGATACAAGAACACTTGTAGGTAGGAATAGGAATTTTGTAGACCAATTAAAAATAGTCACACCTATTGGCTAAATGGAGCTAGAGGTTTTATATCACATTGGCCAATGATATTGAGGTATCATTTTCTGTTAAACTTGTATGATTTATTTTAAAGATATATATTGTTTTCTTTTCAAGCTATACTATTATGTCACCAATACTCTTATTTTTTAACAAGTATTAATATCTTGGGACACGAGATATCTTTGAGATAGCTCCAAACAGGTATCTTTTTAGTTGTACAAGAAAATACCTTTTTAAATTATGAGTTGTAAAATCTTACAGGACAATATGAGCCATCTAAATTAAACAGTCATATATGGAGGGGCCAGAAAAAGCATCTTATAGCCTTTTTGGTAGCAACAGGGAGTAATACACAATGCTGTTTTACAATAATCTAGAAAGCCACTTCTTCATTTATCGGTAGGGTCTTTCTCTTGGATTTCGTATGAAGATTGGTGTTTCTGAATTCCCAACCAATTCTTTTTCTCTTTGCAAGTTCTACAGTGTTTGTTTTTAGTGCCTATAGACCTAGGTTCTTGGCATTCATGGCAAAGAAAGGTTGGGGATGGGGTGGGTTACAGACAAGATGAAGTTATTTGCAACTTGTTAGTATTCTATCTATGATTGGGTCACTGACTAGGAAGCAGAAGAAAATCCTGAACATTATTTGCATTCTGTGAAGGACTTGACTGTTTTTTTTTTATGAAAAATCTGTGCTTGAGGCATTATGATATATAATATAAATGTGACAAGAGATTTGTAAACAGATCTGGTGAAAATTCTATGAGCTAATGTGAAATTTGTTGAATTTGCAATAGAGTCATGGGTGTTTATGAAAGTGATTTGTAAATGATGAAGTCATTTAAACATTTTAGTTATTAAGCATATAACATGTTAAGGAGGCAATGGGTTGACAACCTATTTGCCTCACCTAGGGAGTTATAACAACATACTGACTTGGGGCCACCCTCCAAATTTATATGGGAATGGTTTGGGATGCAGCTGGACATCAGATCTCTAGGTAATTCTAATCTGCTAGGATGAGAAACCTATTTTGAGTAAGTAATATGTTTAATATTATTTCTAATTCTTATAGTGACTAGGAGTAATTATTAATCCCACAAGGGACCAGAAAATCAGAGAAATTAAAAACGATTTTCAAATTTGTAAAGGGCTCAAATCCCGGGTTTTGTATTTACCAAAGTATATTTGCCTTCATACATAGCCTTGATATTTTGACTATATTATACCAGATATGTGATAATAAAACAGGTATTTTTTGGATTTTCCGTCAAGATGGTTGAATAGGAACAACTCCAGTCTGCAATTCCCAGTGCGAGGCACGCAGAAGGCAAGTGATCTCCACATTTCTGAGGTACGAGGCTCATCTTATTGGGACTAGTTAGACAGTGGGTGCAGCCCAAAGAGGGTGAGCAGAAGCAGGGTGGGCATCACCTTATGGGGGAAGTGCAAAGGCCAGTTAATTCCCTCTCCTAGTCAAGGGAAGCCATTAGGGACTTTCCCAACACCCTGGCTCAGATACTGCTTTTCCCCTGGCCTTCACAACCTGCAGACCAGGAGATTCCCTACGGTCCCTACAACAACACCAGTACCCTGGGTTTCCAGAACAAAAGAGGGAGGCCATTTTAGCTGCAGCAAGTTGTTTTTTTTTTTTTTTTTTGTCTTCAATTCCTATAGTGTCTTGAAGGCCAGTGAGACAGAACCACTCATTCCCCCTGAAGCCAGAAACCCAAGTGATCTGGCTTGGCAGGTCCCTCCCACCCACACAAAGACCAGCAAGGTAAGATCCATTGGTTTGAAATTCTCACAGTCAGCACAGCAGTCTGAGCTCAAACCTGGGAAATTTGAGCTCCATAGGGGGAGGAGCATCTGCCATTGCTGAGGCTTAGGTAGGTTTTAGTCTTACTTGTGTAAACAAAATCACTGGAAAGTTTACACAGCAACTGGGTGGAGCCCATGGCAGCTCATCAAGGTCACTAGACACCCTTCTTGCTGGGCAGGGCATCTCCAAAAAAAGGCAGAAGCCTGTCAGGGACTTTTAATTAAAGCCCCCACCTTCCTGGGACAGAGCACCTGGGAAAAGGGGCAGTTGTGGGTTCCACTTCAGCAGACTTAAATGTCCCTGCCCGGAAGATCTAGAGGGAGCAACAGCTCTCCCAGTATAGTACTTGAGCTCTGATAAGGGACATACTACCTCCTCTAGTGGCTCCCTGACCCCCATGTATCCTGAATGACAGACACCAGCTAGCATCAAAATGGCAGGATAAAATTCACACATAACAATACTAACCTTAAATGTAAATGGGCTAAATGCCCAAATCAAAAGACCTAGACTGGCAAATTGGATAAAGAGTCAAGACCCATTAGTGTGCTGTATCAGGAGACCCATCTCATGTGCAAAGACATACACAGGGTCAAAATAAAGGGATGGAAGAATATATACCAAGCAAATAGCAAAAAAAAAAGCAGGGGTTGCAATTCTAGTCTCTGATAAAACAGACTTTAAACACACAAAGATCAAAAGAGACAAAGAAGGGCATTATATAATGGTAAAGGGATCAAATGCAACAAGAAGAGTGAACTATACTAAATATGTATGCAGCCAATACAGGAGCACCTAGATCCATAAAGCAAGTTCTTAATGACCTATAAAGAGACTTATACTCCCACACAATAATAGTGGGAGGCTTTAACACTCCACTGTCAATATTAGACAGATCAACCAGACAGAAATTAACACGGATATCCAGGACTTGAACTCAGATCTAGACCACACTGTCCTAATAGACATCTACAGAATTCTCCACCCCCAAAACCACAGAATATACATTCTTCTCAGCACCACATCACACGCATTCTAAAAATGACCAAACAGTTGGAAACAATGGAAATCATAACACAGTCTCTCAGACCACAGTGTAATTAATCAAATTAGAATTCCAGATTAAGAAACTCACTCAAAACCATGTTGCTACTTGAAAACTGTACAACCTGCTCCTGAATGACTACCAGATAATTAATGAAATGAAGGCAGAAAAAAAAAATGTTCTTTAAAACCAATAAGAACAAAGACACAACATACCAGAATCTCTGGGACACATTACAAGCAGTGTCTAGAGGGAAATTTATAGCACTAAATGCCCACAAGAGAAGTGAGGAAAGCTATAAAATCGACCCCCTGATATCATGATTAAAATAACTAGAGGAGTAAGATCAAATTCAAAAGCTAGCAGAATACAAGAAATAATCAAGATCAGAGCAGAACTAAAGAGGATAGAGACACAGAAAACCTTTCAAAAATGAACAAATCCAGGAGCTGTTTTTTTTTTTTTTTGAAAAGATCAATAAAATAGACCACTAACCAGACTAAAAGAAGAATCAAATCGATGCAATAAAAAATGGTAAAGGGGATATCTACACCAATCCCACAGAAATCCAAAGTACCATCAGATCCTTCAAATAAACCAGTAAATCTAGAAGAAATAGATAAATTCCTGGACATTTAACCCCTGCCAGGACAAACCAGAGAAGTTGAATCCCTGAATAGATGATGAATAACAAGGTCTGAAATTGAGGCAGCAATTAGCAGCCTAAACCAAATGAGTCCAGGACCAAACAGGTTCACAGCCAAATTCTACCAGATACACAAAGAAAAGCTGGTACCATTCCTTCTGAAATGATTCCAAACAAAATACAAAAAGAAGGAATACTCCCTAACTTATTCTATGAGACCAACATCATCCTGATACCAAAACCTGGCAGAGACACAACTAAAAAGAACATTAAAGGCCAATATCCATGATAAATGTTGATGGGAAAATTCTCAATAAATTACTGGCAAACCGAATGCAGCAGCACATCAAAAAGCTTATCTATCATGATCAAGTTGCCTTCATCCCTGGGATGCAAGGCTGCTTCAACATATGCAAATCTGTACATGTAATCCATCACATAAATAGAACCAAAACAACAACCACGATTATCTCAGTAGATGCCGAGAAGGCCTTTGACACAATTCAATAGCTCTTTATGCTAAAAACTCTCCAAAAAAAAAAAACAAAAACAAAAAAACTAGATATTGATAGAATGTATCTCAAAATAATAAGAGCCATTTATGACAAACCCACAGCCAATATCATACTGAATGGGCAAATACTGGAAGCGTTCCCTTTGAAAATCAGCACTAGACAAGGATACCTTCTCTCACCACTCCTATTCAACATAGTATTGGAAGTTCTGGCCAGGGCAATCAGGCAAGAAAAAGAAATAAAGTGTATAATTGGGAAAAGAGGGAGTCAAATTGTCTCTATTTGCAGATGACATGACTGTATGTTTAGAAGACTCCATTGTCTCAGCCCCAAATCTCGTTAAGCTGATAAGCAACTTCAGCAAAGTCTCAGGATAGAAAAATCAGTGTGCAAAAAATTACAAGCATTCCTACACACCAGTAACAAATTGCTTCCAATTGTTCGGTCAGTTTTAGACAGAGAGCAAATCATGAGTGAACTCCCATTCACAACTGCTACAAAGAGAATAAGATACTTAGGAATATAACTAACAAGGGATGTGAAGGACCTCTTCAAGGAGAACTATAAACCACTGCTTAAGGAACTAAGAGAGGACACAAACAGATGGAAAAACATTCCATGCTCACGGTTAGGAAGAATAAATATCGTGAAAATGGCCATACTGCCCAAAGTAATTTATAGATTCAATGCTATCCCCATCAAGCTACCATTGACTTTCTTCACAGAATTGGAAAAAGCCACCTTAAACTTCATATGGAACCAAAAAGGAGCCCGCATAGCCAAGACAATCCTAAAAAAAAAAAAAAAAAAAAAAAAAAAGATGGAGGCAGGATGTTACCTGACTTCAAACTATACTAAAAGTCTACAGTAAACAAAACAGCATGGTAATGGTACCAAAACGGAGATACAGACCAATGGAACAGAACAAAGGCCTCAGAAGTAACACCACACATCTACAACTATCTGATCTTTGACAAACCTGACAGAAACAAGCAATGGGCAAAAGATTCCCTATTTAATAAATGGTGTTGGGAAAACTGGCTAGCCATATGCAGAAAGCGGAAACTGGATCCCTTCCTTACACATTATATGAAGGTTAACTCCAGATGGATTAAAGATTTAAGCATAAGCCCTAACACCATAAAAACCCTAGAAGAAAACCTAGGCAATACCATTCAGGACATAGGCATAGGCAAGGACTTCATGACTAAAACACAAAAGCAATGGCAAGAAAAGCCACAATACACAAATGGGAGCTAATTAAAGCAAAGAGCTTCTGCACAGTAAAATAAACTATTATTAGAGTGAACCAGCAACCAACAGAATGGAAAAAGCTTTTGCAGTCTACCCATCTGACAAAGTCCTAATATCTAGAAGCTACAAAGAACTTAAACAAATTTACAAGAAAAAAAAAAAAGTCAAATAGTGGGCAAAAGATATGAACAGACACTTCTCAAAAGAAGACATTTATGCAGCAAAGAAACATATGAGAAAAAGCTCATCATCACTGGTAATTAGAGAAATGCAAATCAAAACCACATTGAGATACCATCTCCCACCAATTTGAATGGCAATCATTAAAAAATCAGGAGACAACAGTTGCTGGAGCAGATATAGAGAAACAGGAACACTTTTACACTATTGGTGGCAGTGTAAATTAATTCAACAATTGTGGAAGACAGTGTGGCAATTCCTCAAGGATCTAGAACTAGAAATGCCATTTGACCCAGCAATCCCATTACTGGGTATATACCCAAAAGATTATAAATCATTCTATTATAAAGACACATACACACATATGTTTACTGTGGCACTGTTAGCAATAGCAAAGACTTGGAGCTAACCCAAATGCCATCAATGATAGACTGGATAAATGTGGCACATATACACCATGGAATATTATGCAGCCATAAACAATGATGTGTTCCTGTCCTCTGCAGGGACATAGATAAATCTGGAAACCATCATTCTCAGCAAAATGACACAAGAACAGAAAACCAATCACCACATGTTCTCACTCATAAGTGGATGTTGAAAAATGAGATCACATGGACACAGGGAAGGGAACATCACACACTGGGCTCTGTTGGGGGTGGGGGTTAGGGGAGGTATATCATAGGGGAAGGATAGCATTAGGAGAATTACCTAATGTAGATGACAGAGTGATGGATGCAGCAAACCACCGTGGCTTGTGTATACCTATGTAACAAACCCGCACATTCTGCAAATGTACCATAGAAATTAAAGTGTAAAAATGTAAAATAAAATGTTAAAACCTTCTTACCAAAAAAAAAAAAAAATGTACATGAGAGAACATAGTTTCCAGATGAAAATAAGTATCAAATATTTCTAAAGGCAGGCATTTTTATACATTTTAGTATAGTGTAAAATGCTCAATAATTATGGAAAATCATTTGTCAAAATCTATAGAAAGGTTACCTTATAATAATAATTGCATGCTTACCTTATGATGATCCATTCTCAGGCACTGCATTTGTGCTATTTCACTTACTTGTCACAGTAACCTTATGAGACAGATGCTACTATTATTTTACAAAATGAAAATATTTTACAAAAAATACTCGGAGAATTACTCAACTACCTGAAAGTAATATAGGCAATCAATGGTAGAATTTGATTTAAACCCATCAGCTGGCAGTCTGACCCTATTCTTTTTAACCAAGTAATTTTGTATTTATGAACCTGTCTTAAGGAAATGATAGTGACTAAAATATAAGCTACTTACATACATATGCTTACTGCAATTTCTTTATTGTTAAAAACAGTGTAATAGTCAAGTAAACTGTGGTAGATATTTGCAGTGAAATATTATGTACCTCTTGTAAACAATGTTTACAATTAAAAATATAGACAAATATTTATTAGGTCACCTCTAGTTTTGCGTAGTACATAGAAAACTATTAAAATAGTGTCTTCTTCACTTGCAACAAGAAAAATCCAGATAATCAGCTGAATCAGACCGTTTTTGAACCCATCAGAGAGCTGAGTCTAGTAAGCCTGAATCATGTTTAAAGATTCCAAAGATGAACAAGCCCCTCTAAAAACATGGAAGACATGCAGTATGTCTGACCTTCCAAAGATGGACAAGCCCCTCTAAAAACAGACAAGACACGCAGTATGTCTGACCTTCCAAAGATAGACAAGCCCCTCACAAAACAGACAAGATACTCAGTATGTCTGACCTTCCAAAGATGGACAAGCCCCTCTCAAAACAGACAAGACACACGGTATGTCTGACCTTCCAAAGATGGACAAGCCCCTCCCAAAACAGACAAGACACTCAGTATGTCTGACCTTTGACAAAGCATGGGACAAAGTGTTGGCTGCCCTACTAGCCTCTAAAAAGATACTAACATTTTAATGGATTTTAAAAGGCCAAATGAGTGCCAATTTATCAATTTAATGTTCTGGAGCCCCAAAAGA
The DNA here is from genome assembly GCF_048565385.1 of Saimiri boliviensis. NCBI lineage: Eukaryota > Metazoa > Chordata > Mammalia > Primates > Cebidae > Saimiri > Saimiri boliviensis. The sequence goes on along the minus strand of NC_133458.1, from coordinate 65,726,636 downwards.
AGGGTAGTTCAAACTCACTTGAAAGCATTTCTTTATGTGTATCTAGCACGTACTCAGTGCAATGCATGCAATGCATGACACTGGTAAATGCTTACTAATTTGGGTTTTGCTGTTACTGGATTGATAGGGGACAAGACAAGGGAATCTATTTAAATGAATTAGGCACATATTTTACCTATTAACATTACTGTTTATAATATGTGAATTTTAACATGTTTTTGATTTTGGCATTTGTTGTTAATATATATTATACCAACTTCAGATAGCAGAATTGGGGTACCTGTCTTATCAGAGAAAGAATATTGACTTTTGTTTAAACTATTTTTATTCAAATTTACCTTGAATAGAATTTAAAAAGCCATATGGTAAGTGAAATGGTTATTTACTATTTTAATTGCAACATGTAAGTTGTGATTTGGCTCCATAACCAGCTAATTATCCATTGAATTAATTCTGGTACTCCTATTGAAATTGAAAGAACTGCTGTATCATTTTTCAAATATGTCACTTCTCTAGTGGTGAGTAAAATCATTTTACGTAGTGTTTAACACTAAGGCCTTTCTTTCAGGAAGGCTAAAATAAGTCCCTCTCCTGTTCCCCAATTTTATTACATTTATATGATACAAAGGAGAAGTGTATATACAGAAAGATCCCCTAAAAAGAAAATCTCTTGCGCTTTTTCTGGTTCTCTCTCTCCTTCCCTGTCTCTCTGATTCTCTCTCTTACCAAACACACACAGAAGCGCACACACACATGCTCACACACTGTTGTACCAACATGTATTTTTTTGAGCTAAAGTTTCCTTAACATGGATTTCAAATAATAGTCTATTTCTGTCATCCATATTCAATATGTAAAGATGGTGAGATGTAGCGAAATCCAATGACAGTAAGTTTAGTTCTTCACACTCATTGCATCTGGGAGACAGGTTTGAATTAATTTTGACTGGTATGAAATAAATCTTCAGAATAAAATGGAATGGCTGTGCCTGCATTTTCACAAGAGCCTTTTAAGAATGAAATTTGACATTTTTCCCTCTCCTGGGGGTGGCAGTTTACTTACTGCTGGTTATTACTGCTGTTTAATGAAACTTAGAGTTTTCAAATAGAGAAACTAATTACAATATTATTTCAAGAGATTTTCATTTTCCCCTCCATTTCCCTCCCCCTCTCCACCCGCCATCCCTTGTATTACAATGTGGGAGAATAGAATTACATTCATTTGTATCGAATAGAAGGCTCTGGCCATAAGGTATTTCATAAAGTACAAAGTAATTGAAAAGAGTGTTAAGTTTTCAGTTTCTCAGGAACCTACAGCCCCCTTCTAACCTAAAAACCTAGGGTCAAGCTCAGAGAAATACATGAATGACATAGGAGTCTCCCCCTCTGTGTTCTCATATGTCTCTTTAACTAGCAGAAACTAAATACATCCTGTTTCTTTGAGCTGACAATTTAAATTCTAATTCTGGCTACTCATCTTTGAAGAAACAGGAGGTGCCCAGCTAGAGCCCTGCATGTAATTGGACCTAGGTCAGTTTCTGCCTGTAATTATGTCCCTGAAGTCAGATGATTTAAACCAGGAGCAGGACCATGTTTTTGGCTTCTTTGCTGCATGCTTTTATTTTTGGAATAAAAAATGTTGTCAAATTAATGGGAACTATCTATCTATCTAATGTTATATATATATAGAATGTATATATAAAACAGATATTACAAGCGAATCATTTCTTGTATATATTAATATATGTAATATCTAATTACAAGTAAATATAAATATATTTACAATTTCCTTGGCTGTTAAACTGTAATGATTGGTAAATTGGAATCAGAGGTAAGGGATGTGATGAATAAACATAGAAATATATAAATTAAAGCAATAAAACAATACCTAGTATTAGAAATAAGCTATTATTGGAAAAAATGATCACAGGACTTAATTAATATCTATGTAACATAGACTAGAAAACCATGCTGAACATGTATACTTGGAACAGTAGCCTGAAGACTTTTGATGTGAGCTGGCACAATAAGCCTAAGCAATTAATTTTGTTAATATTAGATTACACTGTAAACATGGGTAGCCAATCCCCACCAGCAGGAATGCCACACTCCTGTTTTAATATATTCTTATAGTTTTAGGGAAGAATTTCAGTGAAGCCCTAGAAAAAGCTTTTCTCCCTATCACTTGGAAAATTCCACAAATGGGAATAAATCGTATAATAAAATAAGGAAAATTGTGTCAAGCTAGGGAGACGAAAGGAGGGAGGCAAGACAGGTAATAAGCAGCATAGAGGTTAGGGGAGAGAGAAAGACAGATTGAGAATGAGGGTGGCATATTGTCTTAAAATTCTATCAAGTTGGATGGACATGTTTTCCTCTGTTTTTATTGTAGTCATTGCCCTTACTTTAATACCCACTGAGTACTCATTAAGACATGTTTTCCACTCTGTGGAGTTCAGATATGGTTCTTTAATTTTAGTTAAAGAGAATCTAAGAATCTAATCTCTTCCAAATAATGAAGACAGAGTATTTCAGCTCCAATCCACATTGTGTCAGAGCCTATCTCAATATACAGTGTATCAGTGCACTAACCTGAAGGGAAATATCATGACTTAATTCCTGCTTATTCTGAGAGTTTTCCAGATCAGTGGTCTTACAGTCCTATTTTTATTCACATTATGGATACATACACATACACATGTGTTTTCTTTGTTTAAAATCGACTTCTAAGTTCCAGGGTAGATGTGCAGGTTGCGCATATTTATTACATAGGTCAACGTGTGCCACGGTGGTTTACTGCACAGATCAACCCATCACCCAGGTATTAAGCCCCGTACCCATTAAATGTTCTGATACTCTCCCTCTCCCTTCTCCCCCGACAGGCCCCCGGGTGTATTGTCTGCCCCATGTGTCTATGTGTTTTCATCAATCACCTCCCACTACAGTCTTATTTTTATGTTTTTATGAAACAGAATCTCCATCCATCTCCAGGCTGGAGTCCAGTGGTGCGATCTTGGCTCACTGCAACTTTTGCCTCCCAAGTCCAGCTATTTTCCTGTCTCAGCCTCCCAAGTAGCTGTGACTACAAGCCGCTCACCACTATGCCCAGCTAATTTTTACATTTTTAGTGGAGAAGGCGTTTCATCATGTTGGCCAGGGTGGTCTCTGTCTCTTGACCTCATGATCCCTCCACCTTGGCCTCCCAAAGTGCTGGGATTACAGGCATGAGCCACTGTGCCTGGCCTATTTTTATCTTTTTAAAAATATTATCAAATGGGCTGGGTGCAGTGGGTCATGCCTGTAATCCCAGCATTTTGGGCGGCCGAGGCAGGCAGATCGCTTGAGCTCAGGAGTTTGAGATCAGCCTGGACATTATGTCAAAACCCCATCTCTACAACCCCCTTCAATCAACAACAACAACAACAAAAATCCCATTTCCATGGGCATTCTGATTACCTCTAAAAATACTGAATCTCTTCTATATCCTTTCTCATATATATATATATATATATATATATATATATATATATATATATATATATATATAAAATCATTGTTGTCATATTCGAAATTAAGCAATGGATATCAATAACAAGTTTGTTTGTTTTGACTTACTGCCTGTTTTTAGCCATGCAATCTAAGCCATGTAAACTCCAAGCCACATAAAGTCTTTCCACTTCAAACATAAAATTTGAGACTCTACTCTTGATGTTTCTTATTTTTACATGAGTAACTTTACATAAATAAGGAAAATATCTTGTTCAACAACTTGAATTTTAAATAACACTTTGCACTCAGTGTGGTTATACTGAACTCTGAGGTAAACAAGAAGGATTAAAGTGTTCTGGAAGAGTTTATCAGACAATGAATCATAAACAAACATTTTGTACTGATAACTGTAAAGTTCCAATGTAAGAAATAAGGCTCTTGTGAGCCAAAATTGTTCTTGGAATTTAACTATTTATTAAAAATATAATCATTTGCCAAAGGCTACATAAATGTTAGTGTGGCAAACTTGTGTAGTTGGGTTTTCAAACTACACTATATTATCCATTAAAACTCAAACCCAAGGTAATTCTTTAAGTTCCTTATTTTCTAGATTTAGTCATCAAAAAATGGTTCCAATAAAAGTTTTGTCACTAGTATAGAGGTACAAGTTGGTGCAATGGTATTTGGAAAGCTTTTTTTATTTTAATAAATGGAAGAAAGAGAGGCAAATTGTAATATAAATCTAAACAAAATAGTTTTGAAGAGGCTGGACAAATAAATACAATACAGGTGAAATTAGTTGTTCTGAAATCTGCTAACAAAGAAACAATACTTGAGGCTTTGACTTTTGGACTATGACCCTGTAGCCAAACCATAAGCCATTTTTATATTGTGCCCTCACTTAGATCAGTACTGTCTTATAAAAACAAGCATATTATTCTTCTGTTGGTACCTTGGATATAGGGCTGGTATAAATCAAATTTCCTCTTGAAATATGCCTGATCCTCTTTTCAAATCAAATTCTTAGGTGGTAAAATATAAAAGAACTTCTTTGTCCATTTGAGTGGGTCCAGACAGAAAAGATTAGGAGAGAAGTGAGGAGCTAAACCTGACGTTCGCTTGTCTGCACAGATCCTAAGCTAGACCATCCAGGTGGCATGGCACTGGAGGAGAGCAGGGTTGCAGCTAAAACCTCACATACCAGAAGATATTTACTTTTCCTTTATAAAATTTACAGTTGGAAAAGCTATGGCTAACGATATGTGATAATTTCCTACCTCTCATTGACTGGAAGGTTACTTAGACCCTAATAAGCCCTCTACATTTCAGAGAAGGAAGAAACTCTAAACACTGAAAACATCTGATAGTCATTCTGCAAGAGGGGTATTATACAAAGCAATGCATAGTATTTTTACTTCTGTGGTAATATACAAGGTTACCTTTAATGTATTTTAGATTTTTCAGCAGTACTTGGCCATTCCGTTTAGGTCAGCCAAACCCTTGCCTGAACAAATCATTCAAGTCTGGAGAAGGGTTTTTGTTTTGTTTTTGTCTCTTCATATGTAGCTGTAGTAGATACTACGGGTTTAAACCAACTCTCCTTCAAAAAAAGACTTGGTGTCCGAGCTGCTGGGAGTGCTGACAGTAGACAGTTTTCAGGTATCAGCCCGTCAGGGATTATCTCAGCTTCAGAAAGTCAGTTTCTGCAAGATTACGTCCTTCCTGGGATGGCTCACATGCAATCAGGGCAACTCTGGATGGCCATTCTAACTCCAGAACTGCCCAGGCTGACACTGATACTGGGACTGCAGGTAGCTTCACTTCTTACTCTGCCCAATCCTGGTTTCTTCCCTTCCCTTTCACAGTGTTAGTGAATGCTCCACTGTCTTCAAATTTGCTTGCTCAAAAAACCCAACCTATGGTACTACATTGCCACAGTTTATATTTACTTCAAGGCCCTTGGGCAAGTACGAACTTTGAAAAGAAAATAGTTACAGCTTCTAGACAGGATATTAACCTGAGCATACATGTCTAAGTACCTCCGGCCAGTACCTTAAACATGATTCAAATAATGTCCAGTAAGATATAAAATGAAGAGAAAATATGCATCATAAGTAGATACTAGAGATAAGTGACAAGTACATATTATCAGCTTAATGTAGAATAGAAATGTAATCATGATCCAGAAATGCAGGGCATATTCAGTATTATAAAATGAAATACTACTAATATCCAGAGTTACATATTAAAAGAGAAATATGATTATATTACAGATGCAGAAAATCATTAAACATAATTCTACCTTGATTTTTAATTTTTTTCACTGTTTAAGGAATTTTTATTAAAGCAAGAATTTTATAATCCAAATTACGTTTCCTTGCTCAGTTTTCAATTCTGTTACTTAAAACAGAACTGACATTTTGAGCTATTCCACAGTAAAGAATTACAAAATTAAAGAAAGGAATGCTTTAAATTTTGTACTTTGCTGAAAATTCTTTTTCCCAGGGTCTATAAAACATTAATTTGTTTTTATATTTAATTTAATCATAAATGAAAAACAGAAATAAATTCTTATTCGCTAAATATATTTACTAGAATCCTAAAGAAAACATCTGACATAATTGTAGAGCTTTCGTCTTATTCTCATTAAAGTTAGAAGCAAGTCAATTCTATTAGTTTTCTATTGCTGCATAACAAATTATCACAAACTTAATAGCTTAAAACAATATCTGTTTCCTCACAATTCTATGGCCAAATATATTGGATTGAAGATTTACATCTAAAAAAACCCCTGTCTTCCTATTCATCAGCAAAAAACAAATTATACTATAGTAGATGGAAAATATACAACAATTAAAATATTAATGAAGAAATTAGAACAAAGGAAAATGTTCAAATTGTTGTTTATGAACATGAAAATCTGTATGATTTTGGACATGTTTTTAATGAAGAGCACATTCAATAGTGAAAAGCTAATTAGCTACAAAGTACATATTTATAAAAGAATAATTAAATCTTCAGTTATTCATGGAACGCGAATCAATAATTTTAAATTTGATATAGAAAATTTAAGTTCAAACACATAAAAGAATGGACCCAAACCAACAGACTTCTGTTCTGGGAAAAACATAGTGTAAATCAAATCCTTAAAAAATTAAATACATTGCTAAGCCAGAAAGAAAAAAGAAAAATTTTCAGGTGCCAGTAAGAAAGCTTAAGTAGAAGCAGATGCTGCTGCAACCCAGTGGAATGTTCCTCCTGGCTGTAACCCTTAATGCCTGCAGAAAAGGTCAACATACAACTATAAGTAATAATTTTCTACATGTATTACAATTAAAATTATAATTTTGTATACCTACTTTAAATAGCAAAAAACCACCTAAGAGAGTATTTTTAAGAATGTACATACAAAGTTTTTATGGGAAAAATTAAAGAACTTTTTGAAAGTCATAAAAATGAACTAAAGATGAATAAATATACCATGGTGAGAAATACTGATATCATAAATATCTTTTTACAAATTAATGTCATTACAAAACTCAAACTGACGCAATGTTAATATGCAGCCAAAACAAGTTTTAAGACAAAACAAAAACAAAAAAAACTAAGAGTACAGAAAAAATTGCTGAACAGAACTTCAGGGCTTGCTATAAGTTTATGTTAAATAAAATAATTTGGTATTGGCATAAAAACAGAAAGCAATGGAACAGAAAATAATATCTAGAATCATATAGATAAACTTCAAGACAAAAAATATATGCATTATTCAATGAAGAATGTTTGGTTATTTGGATATGCATGTGAAAGATGACAGAACAGATTCATCATCATATAATATACGTACAGTAACCAACCAAAACAAGACATGGCTAACCATTTAGAATGAGAATAGCTAACATATCATGCTGAAGGCTGTACTAACTCTTTTATTTTGTTAACAGGTGTAACCCCCAGAAAAATTCTGTGAGGTAAGTATTAATACTGTCATTTCTATCTTTTGCGATTATAGGCAAAGGCACAGAGACACTGAATTGACAAACCTGAGTCTTCAAAAGCAATGAGGTGATTTTGAAAGAAGCAGACTGGCTCCAGAATCTATGTGCTTAATCACTGTATGCACAGAACTATCCCCATTAGTGTATCTTCCAGTAAACATAGCAGAACACATTTGTGACACAGTAAGAAGAAACGGTTCCTTAGGAAAGACACTAATACTTGAAACAGTGAGGGAAAACCTAGATATGTTTCAAAAATTTAAACAACTATGTAATAAAAGACTACAGAGTTCAAGTGAATGAAAAGCCACAGACCTTTACGTATGACCTTTTTATCAAGTAAAATGGCCAAGTTTGTGAAGAATTCCAACAATGAATAAATGGTAAATATTCCGAAGGAAAAATAAGTAGATAATTTTAAAGGGAGGAAATAAGAGTCCTTAATAGATATATGAGTATTACAGCACCACACAGGGAATCACAAATCAACCGTTCATGAGATACTCTTTTATACTCATCAAATTATCTAAAACATGTATAAACTAATAAAACTAAGTATATAGCCAAGAAGATGGGGAAATAGATCATTGCATATATATGGCCAGTTGAAAGCAAACATTGGAGTCTATTCTAGACAGCAATTCTACATTAACTAGTAACAGTTAAATGTGCATACATGATCATCTAGCGATGCTGTTCCTTGGAATAGACCTGTACTCTCTAAATATGGTAGCCACTAGCCACATGTAGCTATTTAAATTATGTTTATTTAAAATTAATGAAATTGAAAATGTAGTTCTTCAGTCTCACTAGCCATATTTCATGTGCTCAGAAGCCACCTGTGCCTAATGAAGACCTTATTGAATAGCACATATCATAGAACAGTTTCATTATCACAGAAAATTCCTATTTGATTGGTATAGATCCTAAAGAAACTCTAATACATATATTTCAAAAAATTAATAAAATATTGCATATTGTGGCTCTTGTTACCAAAACAAACAAGTAACACAAAACAAAAAAAGCAAGAAAGGAAAGAAAGAAAATTATCTAAATATTTATCAATACTATAGATAAATTAAGATGTATTTATAATACAGTATAATATATATTAAAATGAATTAATTAGATCTATATATGAACATAAATCTTAAAAAGTATCATTTTTGAAAACAGAGTGATTTGCACACTATGATATTATTTAGAAGAATTTTAGAAGTAATATTAGTTTTTATTGTTTTATGCCTGTGGTTAAAGCATGAGATCAAAACACAGTAAATTTATGTCAATGAAATCTCTGGCAATAAGAGGACAAGGGGACGATGGAGTGAGGACAGATTTGTGATTCTTTCATTTTTTAAAATGCTTTCATCTAATGCAAATTAACTAATGGCATTATGAGGATTTTTGGTGGTAGAACCATGCATATAAAATTATGTATTCTTTGCATTTGTACAAACTTTTTTTTTTTTTTTAACACAATAAACATAAAACTGATTTTAGGATTTTTGCTGCTTCTTAGGCTGGAGAAATTTTCAAGTGAGAATTTCTCCTACTCTAATAATGAGAATAATCCAACTAAAGAAAACTTGTTTTTTTCTTCTAAGGTCGTCAGAGATCAGAGTTTACAAAGAAAACTAATGAGCTAAATACCAAGATGACTATCTCCACTCTATAAAAGAATGGACACAGGATGGCTTTCATGCGTGGCTGGTTAGTTGAAAGAGAAGTTGCAACAGATAAGAAAATGAATTAAAACAATTTATTTTTTAAATTTCAAAAATAAAAGGTGTAGAGAGTGGAAAGAAAGAATTGAGGTAGTATTTATTTATAGATGATAAAATTGTCTATATAGAATATCCTAAATACCAAAAAATTATATAATAGTGAAAAATTGGAAAATGTAATTAAACTACAATATTTAAAATAGTTTCTAAAACTAATATAATTAGACATTTACCAAATGTGTACTTGTCTATCAAATGTCTACTTTTATACTGAAAAGTGGGAAACATTGCTGAGAGAAATTACAGAAGACCTAATAAATACAGATATACCACCGTCATGTATTGGAAGACACCATATTATTAAATTTAACTCTCCTCAAATTGGAGTATAGATTCACTACAATCCATATCAAAATCCCAGCTTGCTTTTTGCAAAAAATGGACAAGATGGTTTATAAAACATATAGAAATGTAAAAAGACTATAACAGCCAAAACAATCTTGAAATGGAGGAACTGAGTTCTAGTACTTAACTGCATCTGAATTTTATTATTACAATAAAGCCATAGAAATGAAGACAGGATATAGACTCATAATTGTTAGAATGAAAAGAGACAGAGACAAGGGGTGGGGGGCTCGGCTCCACAGCAACACAGCTTTATCAGAAGAAGAAACTTAGAGAGGGGGACATTAGCGAGTGCCAGAGCCCAGGCCCTGCTTACAGATGAGGGCAGTTATAGGTGGGGAAAGGAGTGGCGGAGTGTTGTAAAATGGGATGGGGCAGCGTCGGTAGCTGCTGCTAAGGGAAACATTTCCTGTGGTCAGGCAGTGAGGCCTGGGACCTGCCCAACAGGATGTTTCTCTGGCCCAGGCCCCAGTGGAATTTTCCACTCTGGCCAGGGTGTGAAAAATGGTGGAGCTCTGCAAGATGGTGCAGATTGGGCCAACAAGCTTTACTTTAGTATCAAAGGAAGGGGATGTGGCTGCTTCCTGCTGAATAGGCCATTGTAATCAGGGTTTGGGTTTTGAAGTGGTAGGTGTCCGACTTCAGAGTCACCTTTCCTAGAGGTGCTGATGCCACATTTGGTGGAGGAGGAGGACAGTATCAGTATGTGTCTGGGTGGTTGCCTGGATAAGGGAGTTCAGTCTTCGGGAGCTGAAGTGAGATATAAAGTTAAGTGTGCACTGGCCAGTTGTGAGCTGTGAGTGATGTCTGGGTGGAAAGGGGACTTCTAATGGGTGGTCTGGGGAAATTCGCCTGTATTAGGGATAGACAAGGAATAAGGAGTCATGAGAGGTTAATGGCCCTGCCTTCAGGGTTTGGGAAAGAACAAAATGTTTGTGGTGGGAAGGTGTTTATATGGCTGAGGGTATAAAAAGTTTCTGAAAATGGAACAGCCTTATATGTGAGACACAGGGTCACATTAACAGCGGGTCCAAGTGCCTAAGTCTGTGGGGATGGCAGCAAAATGTTGGGTTTGTGTGGATAAGCATGTCCAGCAGCCAGAGGACAGGGGAGACTGCGGTTGGCCAAGAAGGTAGTGCATTAGGTTGGCAAGGGCTGCCCAACTGTCAATGGCTGGAGTGGGGACTTAAAGCATCTCACAAAGACAAAAGGAGAAAAGAGGTTTGAGTTGGAGTAGAATTTTGGAAGGTGTTTTGCAGCCATAGCTCCTGGATTCATGTGAAAAATGGAAGTGGACTGTTTAGGGACATGGAAAAGGGGTACTAGGGAAGATCTGAAACAAGACACAAAATGGAAGATTTAAAACCAGAGATGGCAGGTGTTACGGGCCAAGGCCTTCAGGGCTGGCAACTTCTGCAATTCTTGTTAAATGCAGTGAGGGAGGAAGAATATCTTGTTGGTAAGAACATTTCTGGATGTGGGTCTGGTGCTCTTCTTAGTTTGGAATGGTTTAGCCATTGTGGAAAAGATGCTAGCTTTGCCATGACGGGAGTAGCTAGGATAACTTAGTCAGGACCCATTTACTTAGTTTGGAGAAGGGAGGAGGAGTCTGCAATCCAGACCCAGTCCCCTGGTTGCAGGAATGGGGAAGAGTATTCAGAGGATGGGCCTTCAGGCTTGGACAAGTAAGTGTTAGCGTACTGTTTTATTAGATGTTTAATGAAGTGTAATTCAGGTCAAGTATTCTATATAGACTAGAGGGGAATATAGAGATTCTGAAGGATGAAGGGGTATGTGTACATGAGTTCAAATGGGCTTAGGCTGAGGGGGCTTGCAGGGAATGGTTTGTAAATGCATGAGGACCAATGGAAGACATGAAGTCCAGGCCAGCTTAACCTCTAGGGAGAGTTTGGTCAGTTGTTATTTTAAAAGGGCATTGGCCCGTTCAACTTTACCTAAAGATTGGAGGTGGTAAAGGATATGGAAGGCCCATTTGGTGCTTAGAGCCTCTGCCAGTTGTTAGTTAACCTATGAAATACATGCTGGCCCATCGTCTGACTGGATGGAAGAGGGGAGTTCAAACTAGGGAATAATATGAATAATATGAGTGAAGAGAAGAGAAGTGACAGCATGTGCCTTTTCGGTGGTGGTCGGAAAAACTTGTGTTCATCCAGTGAATGTATCTACTATTGTCAAAAGATACTGAACCAGTTTACAGGGGCATGTAGGTGAAGTTGATTTGACAGTCCTGCTCTGGCAGGTGTCCGTGGGCCTAGTGTGTGGGGAAAGGAGGTAGCCTAATGGTTCCCTGAGGGGAAGTCTGAGTGCACGTGGAAGAGGCCTTGGTAATACCTTTGAGATTGGCATCCATGGTGGGAGAATGGATATAAGCTTTTAAGAGCTGAAGCAGGGGGCAGTAAGTGGCATGGAAATGGTTGTGTACATATGAAAATACAGAGGATTCCTGGGACTTGGGCAGGACAATTTTGTTACTGAGATATAACCATTCTCCTTTCTGCATGGCACCAGCCTGGGTGAGTGAGGTTTGTTCCTCCTGGGTACATACAGGGTGCATGCTGGAAAAAAATGGGTAGTAGGGGATTTTAAGAGCTGCCTGCTAGGCTACAGAATTCACCAATGTGTGCCTCCTGTCAGTGGTGTTTGTAGCCTTTTGGTGTTCTTTGTAATGGATAATGGCAATCTCAAGTGGTAGTCTAGCTGCCTCCAGCAACTTATGTACTAGCCTGTCATTTACTGTGGAGCGTCCTTTGGTGGTCAGAAAACCTCTTTCCTGCCAGATTAGGACATGGGAGTGTAGGCTGTGGTATGCATACTTAGAGTCAGTATAAATATTAACCTTCTTTCCTTTTGCCAGGGTGAGGTCCCTGGTTAGGGCAACTAGTTCCACTTGCTGGAAGGTGGTAATGGAATGGGAGGAGGCTGGACTCCAGGAGTCCATTTTTTGTCAGTGATTGTGTAGCCCACTGAAGGACGTGGTTCCATAAAATGGCTTCCATTAATAAAACATACAGGTGTCCCTGGTAAGGGGTTTCTGAAATGTGTTGGAAAGGGGAAGAAAGGGAATCTAAAAGGACCCAGCAAAAATGAGAGAGTTCAGAGTTGAAGCTGCTAATAGGAAGGAGGGTGGCTAGGTTGAGAGCTTTGCATCTTTGGAAGGTGACTACAGGTTGATTATGAGTCAGGTATGTATTTGCTGTAGGCAGCATGGTAGTAGGGAAAGGAGGGAGCGATGGCTCATTAGTTCCTATAGGTTATGAGAGGATGGAACAGTAATGTGTGGTAGATGGTGAGTTTTTGTGCTTCTGAGGCCAGCAGCATGACCACACATAAAATCTTTAAATAGGGTAGCCAACCTTGGATGACAGAGTCCAGTTGTATGTGGTGGCTTGTGGGGCATTGCTGTATGTCTGAAAGAGTACCTCAAGAGCAAGACCTTGGTTGGAATAAATATCCAGAGTAAATGGCTTAGTGGGGTTGAGTAGTCCCAGTATGGGGCCATTAAAAGAACATTTTTTCAGTTTTTTTTTTTTTTGAAACGGGAGTTCATGGGTTGAGGGTTTTTAGGACAGACCCACATTATGCCATTAAAGCAACTTGGACTGTAAGCTGAAGTTGGGAATTCACAGCTGGAAGTATCAAACAAGGCCCAAGAGGAAGAGGAGGTTTTTTTTGTATGAGGAAGGAGAATGTCCCAAATTAGCTTTCTGTCAAGTTGGTATGGCCTGAGAGTTAGTAAAAAATAAAATTCTGAGGTCCCTCAACCATCTAAATGGACTTTCTCCTCTGTCAGGGCTCTTAAACTGAAAGACTCATTCTTGAACCTGAAAGACTGGTTCAATCCATGAAGGGAAGTGAGGGTCCAAAAGACCTCGTTATACCCCTCCGGCATTAACATCAACACAGACTTTGAGTCTGATAAGAAACATTTCACAGCTGTTCTCTCTGAAGCCATCTAGCTAAAAGCTTCACCAGCATAATAAAACTTTGGTCTCCACAACCTTTTACTGCAACACAAGCATTCCTTTGTACTGATCCCAGGTCTGTAGACAAACTCAACCAATGGTCAACCAGAAAATTTTTAAATTTACATATAGCCTGGAAGCTCCCTCTTTGAGTTGTCCTACCTTTCTGGACCAAACTTATGTATTTCTTAACTGTACTTGATTGATGTCTCCCTAAAACGTCTAAAAGAAAACTGTACCCAACCACCTTGGACACATGTCATCAAGACTTCTTGAGACTTTATCATGGACCTGAGTCCTCAACCTTGGCAAAACAAACTTCCTAAAATAACTGAGACCTGTCTCAGATATTCTGGGTCTATATTTGGTAACCACAGAGGGATTCTGAGTGAAGAGCCCCTGACCTTTGATAAAGCTATTGGTACTGGTACCAGCATGAGCTAACTTTATGGCTCAAACCAGTACGACAATTTACTGACGTCTGAGAGCACCCCCTCCAGAGAATCCCTGATCTCCAAACAGTTGGTAAAAATCTAAAGATTATTTTTACTGTACAGCTTCTCTCTCCTTTTTTTTTTTTTTTTTTGGAGTTTTACTTGCTTGCAACAAGGAAGCTAAGTTTTCATGCTTCCATAATGACATAAGGCAAATAACCTCTTTTTGGAGTTTGAGCTCCCTTCTAACAGGAAAGATGAGAGGTTTGGTTTTTTTGTTTTGTTTTGTTTTGTTTTTGTTGTTGTTGTTCTTTGTTTCCTGCTTCTAGGATGGTAGAGCAGTCTACAGCCTGAAACCCATCCCTAGGTAAGTAACTGAATTGGGGTTTCTCCTGGCTAATGTTGGCTAACCACCAGCTGGTTTTACTTTCTCTTTACCATTAGAGTGTTCAGTAATCACAAAGGTTGTATGATTATTTGTTTTGCTTTATTTTTTGTTGTTGTTTGACAGTTTCTGTTTTTGTTGTTGTTTTGGTCTCTTTCCCATTGGGCTTGACAACTCTATTCAGCGTGATATAAAATATATATGTGTGTGTATGTGCATGCATTTTTTTTTTATAGAAGCTGAATGGTTACAAGTCGCTTAATTAAAGCTAACATCCAAGATATATGTGTGTGTATGCACATGTGTCCATATTTGTATTTAAAAGGCTTTCATGTTTTTGTTTTCATTTCTTTTCCTAGGACCCTGTGGGTTTTGCTTTGTTTTGTTTTGAGCAAATTTTTCTTCTCAGTTAACTCAATTCCGTTTTTTTTTTTTTCATTAATATCTATTGCAACAAAGGCTATTTTAGGGATTTTTCTTAAAGAAGAGTGCAGTTTAGACACTTAGAAATGTCTTTGTTAAATTTTTTTTATGTGCAATGTAAAAATATCATGTAGTCTAACCTCAAAATAATTTTCCCTTTTTGGAAAACAGGATTCAATGTGGACTCTTTCCAGAGCTCAGAGATCCAGTTTAAAGACAGGTAGTCACTATCTATCTAAATAAAATTAGTCTCCTTATAATCCTGTGATTGATATCTATAATTTTGTTTAATTTGGCTTAAAGAAAAATAAAATCATCTCCCATTAACAACATCAGACTTTTTTCCGCTCTGTACCATATGACATAAACTTTGCTATTTGCTTTTCAACTGAATCATCTCCTTTAATATGCAAATTTAAGGTTATTTAGCTGACAAATGCCTAGGGTTGCGAAACTGGTTATCTCAAATCTGAAAGTCTAAGACAGGAAAAGACCGTGGTCTTTATGAATCTATAAAATGTTTTCTATTGGCATACCAAAATACATCAATATATTTATGTGTTGTATACAGAATGTTTCACTACTAAAAATATATAAAAGAACTCTAATTATCTTTAAAAAATAAAAGTGCTTAAATCAGATACTTTACAAAAGACTAGTCAAATGCTTTTTCAAGTTCATGTTACAACTGTTTAATAAATAGGATGATTCAAAAATTATTGGCAAAATAATATTAGTAACATCTTAAATAATGTTAACATGTAAATGAGCCAAATGCCCCAATCAAAAGATGCAGACTGGCAAATTGAATAGAGTCAAGACCTACTGGTATGCTGTACTCAGGAGATACGTCTCATGTGCAAAGACACACATAGACTCAAAATAAAGGGATAGAGGAAGATTTACCAAATACTGGAGAGCAAAAAGACACAGGGGTTGCATTCCTAGTCTCTGATAAAAAAAAAAAAAAAAAAAAAAAAGACTTTAAAATAACAAAGATGAAAAGAGACAAAGAGGGATATATAATGGTAAAGGGATCAATGCAATAAGAAGAGCTAATTATTCTAAATATATATGCAGCAAATACAGGAGCACTCAGATACATAAGTAAGTTCTTAATGACCTACAAAGAGACTTAGATCTCACACAGTAATAGTGGGAGACTTTAACACCCAATTGTCAATATTAGATCAACAAGACAGAAAATTAACAAGGACATACAGGAATTGAACTAAGATCTGGACCAAGCAGTCATAATAGAAATCTACAGAACTCTCCAATCCAAATCCACAGAATATTTATTCTTCTCAGCACAACATCACAATTATTCTAAAATTGACCACTTAAATTATAAGTAAAATACAACTCAGCAAATGCAAAAAGAATAGAAATCATAACAGTCTCTCAGACTACAGTGCAATCAAATTAGAACTTAGGAATAAGAAACTCACTCAAAACCACACAACTACATGGAAACGAAACAATTTGCCCTGGAATGACTACTAGATAAATAATGAAATGGGGGCAGAAGTAAAGACGTTCTCCAAAACCATTGAGAAAGAAGACACAATGTACCAGAATCTCTGGGACACATTTGAAGCAGTGTCTACAGGAAAATTTACAGCACTAAATGCCAACAAGATTAGTGAGGAAAGATATAAAATTGACACCCTAACATCATGAGAAAAAAGAACTAGAGAAGCAAAATCAAACAAATCCCAAAGCTAACAGAAGACAAGAAATAACTAAAATCAGAGCAGCACTGAAGTAGAGACACAAAAACCCCTTCAAAAAAATCCATAAACCAGACGCTGTTTTTTAAAAAAGGATCAACGAAATAGACCGCTAGCCAGACTAATAAAGAAGAAAGAAAAATCAAATAGATGCAATAAAAAAATCATAAAGGTAATATCACCACCGGTCCTATAGAAATACAAACTACCATCAGAGATTACTACACACAGCTCTATGCACATAAACTAGTAAATCTAGAAGAAATGGATACATTTCTGGACGTTTACATCCTCCCAAGACTAAACCAGAAAGAAATAGAATCCCTGAATAGACCAATAACAAGGGCTAAAGTTCAGGCAGCAATTAATAGTTTACCAACCAAAAAAAGTCCAGGACCAGATGGGTTCACAGCTGACTTCTACCAGAGGTACAAAGAGGAGCTGGTACCTTCATTCTGAATCTATTCCAAACAATACAGAAAGAGGGAATCCTCCCTAACTCATTTTATGAGGCCAACAACATCCTGATACCAAACCTGGAAAAGACACAACTAAAAACAAAAATTTCAGGCCAAAATGCATGATGAACATTGATGTGAAAATCCTCATTAAAATACTGACAAACCGAATCCAGCAGAACATCAAAAAGCTTATCCATCACGATCAAGTCGGCTTCATCCATGCAAGGCTGGTTCAAGGTATGCAAATCTATAAACATAATCTATCACATAAACAGAACCAAAGACAAAAACGACATAATTCCCTCAACAAATGCAGAGAAGGCCTTCAACAAAATTCAACAGCCCTTTATGCTAAAATCTCTCAATAAACTAGGTATCAGTGGAATGTATCTCAAAATACTGAGTTATTTATGACAGACCCACAACCAATATCATACTGAATGGGCAAAAACTGGAAGCATTCTCTTTGAAAACTGGCACAACACAAGGAGACCGTCTTGCACCCTTCCTATTCAACATAGTATTGGAAGTTCTGGTCAGAGCAATCAGGCAAGAAAAATAAAGAGTATTCAATTAGGAAAAGAGAAAGTCAAATTGTCTATATTTGCAGATGACATGACTGTATATTTAGAAGACTCCATTGTTTTAGCCCAAAATCTCCTTAAGCTGATAAGCAACTTCAGCAAAGTCTCAGGATACAAAATCAGTGTGCAAAACTCACAAGCATTCTTATACACCAATAAAAGATCAAATCATGAGTGAACTCCCATTCATAATTGCTAAAAAGCAAAATGGATACCTAGGAATATAACTAACAAGGGATGTGAAGGACCTCTTCAAGGAGACTACAAACCATTGCTCAAGGAACTAAGAGAGGACAGGAACAGATGGAAAAACATTCCATGCTTTTATGGTTAGGAAGAATCAATAACATGAAAATGGCCATACTGCCCAAAGTAATTTATAGATTCAATGCTATCCTCATCAAGCTACCACTGACCTTCTTCAAAGAATTGGAAAAAAATACCTTAAACTTCAGGTGGAAGCAAAAAGGAGACTGCATAGCCAAGACAATCCTAAGGAAAAAAACAAAAAAACAAATATGGAGGCATGATGCTTCCTGACTTCAAACTGTACTACAAAGCTATAGTAATCAAAATACCATGGTACTGCTATCAAAACAGATATCGACCAATGGAACAGAACAGAGGTCTCAGAAGTAACGCCACACATCTACAACCATCTGATCTTTGACAAACCTGACAGAAACAAGCAATGGGGAAAAGATTCCCTATTTAATAAATGGTGTTGGTAAAACTGGCTAGCCATATGCAGAAAGCTGAAACTGGATCCCTTCCTTACACCTTATACGAAAATTAACTCCAGATGGATTAAAGATTTAAATGTATGACCTAACACCATTAAAACCCTAGAAGAAAACCTAGGCACTACCATTCAGGACATAGGCATGGGCAAGTACTTCATAACTAGCACACCAAAAGCAATGGCAAAATAGACAAATGGGATCTAATTAAAGAGCTTCTGCACAGCAAAAGAAACTATACTTAGAGTGAACAGGCAATCAACAGAATGGGAAAAAATTTTTATAATCGACTAATCTGACAAAGGGCTACTATCCAGAATCTACAATAGACTTAAATTTAGACAAAGAAAACAAACAACCCCATCAAAAAATGGGTGAAGGATACCGACACTTTTCAAAAGAAGACATTTATTCAGCCAAAAAACATGAAAAAAAGCTCATCAACACTGGTCATTAGAGAAATGCAAATCAAAACCACATTGAGATACCATCTCATACCAGTTACAATGGCAATCATTAACAAATCAGGAGACAACATATGCTAGAAAGGATGTGGAGAAATAGGAACACTTTTACACTGTTGGTGGGAGTATAAATTAGTTCAGCCATGTGGAAGACAGTGTGGTGATTCCTCAAGGACCTAGAAATAGAAATTCCATTTGACCCAGCAATCCCATTACTGGTTATATATCCAAAGGATTATACATTGTTCTACTGTAAGGACACATGCACACAAATGTTCACTGCAGCACAGTTTACAATAGCAAAGACCTGGAACCAACCCAAATGCCCAGCAATGATAGACTGGATAAAGAAAATGTGGCACATATATACCATGGAACACTGTGCAGCCATAAAAAAGGATGAGATTATGTCTTTTGCAGGAACATGGATAAAGCTAGAAACTATAATTCTCAGCAAACTGACACAAGAACGGAAAACCAAACACTGCATATTCTCACTCATAAGTGGGTGTTGAACAATGAGAACACACAGACACAGGGAGGGGAACATCATACACTGAGGAGTTGTGGGGTTGTGGGGCTGGGGAGGGATAGCAGGGGGTGGGAGGATTTGGGGAGGGATAGCGTTAGGAGAAATACCCAATGTAGATGACGGAATGATGGATGCAGCAAACCACCATGGCATTTGTATACCTATGTAACAAACCTGCATGTTCTGCACATGTACCCCAGAACTTAAAGTATAATCAATTTAAAACAACAACAACAAATAATTGTTGTCATTCACTTAGTTTTTGATCAAATGATTTCCTTTTTTATTCCTGCAGAGTACTATAAGATTTGCCATAAGTCTTATAAAAGTATAACAAGGCAGAATGATTTTTGCTTGTGTGTCCTTATGAAATATTCTTGGCTTACTGAAAACAGCTAAATCCTGAGATACTGAGACAGATACCCTTAAATTTAACCATAAGTTTTATTACTTAAATAAAACACCTGAAATTCACTTCTATAAAAATGGTTAATAGGGAAATAACTTTAAATATTGGCTATCATAGTTTTTGTAAATAATCTAGGTAAACTATTAAATAATTCAAGCAGGTAAATGTAATGGAATAAATATTTGTAACTGAATTTCATAGCTTATGATCTAAGGTTATTAAGTCAGAGTAGGTATTTGGGTAATTTCCAATTTAAGACATTTTTAAAACTTGAAAATATTCTTATTAAAAAGGTAAATACTTTTGTCTAATTCAAATCTTATTTAATGGTTATATATAAAACAAGGTAAAGGAACCAAGAAATAAAATATAAAGAAAGTTTAAAATATAAAGAGGTATTTTGGGTAAGGAATGTAAAATTAAAGTATTTCTATTTAATAAAGAATCTTAAGTGGTGAATTTTTGCCCTAAAATAAAATAAATGGTTTGCTCAAGAAAGAGGGATATTTAGGCCAAAACAGAAGTCTAAGTGTTTTGCAAATGGTCTATGTAAGTTTCCATAAGGTTAAAGAAAAGCAAGTTTTAAAGGGGTTGTATAATTCAGTTGGGTATAATTAAAAATGAAATTATAACAGTCTTTCTAGAGATGGGTTTATATTAAAAAGTGCACTAATACAAACTAAACAATTGGTTAAAAGAAGATTTTATTACAAGTATTAACTTATTTTAATGTAAGAAGTTTTAAACTTTTTAAATTCTAAAATCTGCCTCTTTAACATGCTTCAGACTGATGTCTTAAAAGTGTCCCTCTTTTTTCAAAAAGCCTTGATACTGCTGACTCCTATAACTTTTACTAATTATTTAAAGTAAGGGAGAACAATTTTTGAAAATAGGCAAATAAAGTATCTTTTGGACATTCCTTTTACTCTGCATGCCTGTTGTATCTCTGTCTTTTATGTGTGATATCTTTATATGTGTGATATGGCAATGATATTTCACTACCAAACTACATGAAAGAGCTCCTATTGAGTAAGTTAAAAAAAAAAAAAAAAGTGCATGCTTATCAGATAGGTAGAAGCTAGCCCAGGTCCCTTTTAATTCACATGACCTTGGCAATAATTGGTAAAATTATTTTGGTAAATCTGATCTCAAAACTCTCCAGTAATTTAAAATATTTAAGTCATGTTAAACACTTACAGTATTTTTTTCACTGGAAATTTGAGTTACTAAAGAGTTAAAATAAGGCCGGGCACAGTGGCTCAAGCCTGTAATCCCAGCACTTTGGGAGGCCGAGGCGGGTGAATCACGAGGTCAAGAGATCGAGACCATCCTGGTCAACATGGTGAAACCCCGTCTCTATTAAAAATACAAAAAAGTAGCTGGGCATGGTGGCACATGCCTGTAATCCGAGCTACTCAGGAGGCTGAGGCAGGAGAATTGCCTGAACCCAGGAGGCGGAGGTTGCGGTGAGCCGAGATCGCGCCATTGCACTCCAGCCTGGGTAACAAGAGCGAAACTCCGTCTCAAAAAAAAAAAAAAAATAAAAATAAAAAAAAAATAAAAAAGTTAAAATAGTAGGAACAGAAAATATGTTTTGGTAAAATTTTATAAAAAAGGATGTCAATTTTCAAAAAATTTAAGATTTTTGGGGTAAGAAAGAGTTGCTTTATAATAAAGAAATGTATACAAATAAAACTACATGGATTTTTTAAAAAGCCAGGGCAACAAAAGTTAACCCTGAGCTCTATAGCTACCAAGAAAATAGTAAGCGGGAAGGATAAAACCAGGTAACTATTTAAAACCAAAGGATATAATGTTAAAGAAATTGTCCTGTTGTATAGATTGGTATCATTCAGCTTCTTTAAAAAAATCTTTACTATAGTGAATTGTAAAATAACCACTTTAAGAAGAAAATTCTCAAGTTCAAATACTATAGAATTTAAGAGCTTGTTTGGATGAATACAGAACATCCAGCTCATTATTGAACAATCACTGGTGAGTATATGTGATCCAAATGCACAGGGTGTTCCTGAAAACTCAATCACCCTAGTGGGCCAGAAAAATGGCACTGTAAGGTCTGTTTTCTCTGAAAAGGAGACTACCTAATGCCCCCTATAAACACCAAGTAAACACCCCAGATGAAGCAGTTAATATGCTTCATACACAAGCCATGTTGAAATAGCTTTATGATAACTGGGATATTCTCCCACCAAATATGACTATTACCCAGGTTCTGGTAAATCTGGGAGTTAAGCAGTCCCCTTTTTACATAGGTGCCCCTCCCACAGGAATCCCATGACTGTTTAAGAAACCTTATCAAATTACAGTCCCTTCTGGGCCATATAAATGCAACTCCCTACTGAGAACCCAAATTCTCTTTTTTTTTCACCAGAAAAGGTAAAATAGTCTCGAGATTAAAAAAGAATTCTGAGATCAGAACATGAAAACATACAGGTTAACAGAATTATAAAATTTAAGATGTTGTTTAAACAAGCTTTATGTAAGGTAACTAATCCTTTTACTTAAAAGTCTTACGGAAATGTATACTATATCTAATTGGGGGGATGTTTCCCCTCACTAGTACTATAAAATAAAATGAAGGCATATAAATCTGTTCTTTTAAGAAATGATAATTGCATATGCTTGATAGAAACTAGTCAATTGCCTAAGCCCACAAAATATAGGGTAAAGCTTGAGTGCTCGTTGGGACACATCCCCATTGCATAGCCCTTTATGTGGAACTTTTCTTGGGGCTCATGGCAAAATATGTGAGTACTTTTCAATGACAAATGCTGAACTAGAGAATCTCTACTTGGGATGTTTACTGCCTTACTATGGAATATTAACTGAAGCTACCCCTATGCTAATGGAAATAATGTTTCCCAAAAGAATTCCATGATAAAATAAAAATAGTTTACATAAAATCTTGCTACCTAATAAACCAAAAGCCTCTTTCCTAGGACTAACTATGAGGAGCTAATAAATTCTACAGTGATTAATCAACAGGTCTCATGAGCTGTTTGATATGTAAATGGAATTTCCAAGGCAAACAAACATCTTGTTTTAAAAGCTGCTCCTCTGGTTAGAGAAGAAAAAAAAATCTTTTTCAAAAATATTACTTGGGTAAAGTACATTTTTATATGCCAATTTACCTTTCTCTCTGAGTTCTCAAATTCAGATTGTAATTTTATAACAATATAGTTATCTGCATAAGTTCAATAAGAGTCTTTTGGAACAACTGGAGACACAGGTAATCTTACCAAGACTTTAACTAAAATAGCATATTTTTAGGTAAAGTTCAGGCAAGGCCAGCTTAAACAAAGCCTATATGACCAATCGGTTCTTGCTGCATTTGATGCAAAATAATCAGGCCAAATATACTAAGCCTGAAACTTACTTTGCACCCAAATTGGTCTTGCTGTAATTTCTCCCTTAATTAAAAAAAATGCTACAAGAGAAATTGTTTCAAGGGAAAAGCATAATACTTAATACTAAATTTCAGCTGTAACTTTTCGGAGTGCAGATTAAATCATTATTGGCTACAATAATTCTCTAGAGAGTACCAGATTATAATTTTTCTTCATATTTTTTTAATGGGTATTCTAATGGAATAGGTTCCTTTTTCTGCTCTGACATAAAAATTACTCTTCTAGTAGTCAAATTATAAATTTTGTTTATGTCTCCTTGTTTTACTTTCAAGGAAACCAAAATCATGGAACTGCAAATATGAATCTCCCTAATCTGACCTCTCACTGGGCCTGGATCTGTTTCACTAAGGATGCTCTCCTGCTAAAACCATACAAGCACCCTTTCTCCAGACGCAGAGACTATCACAGGAGAGATGGGCACATAAGCTTGTAAGGGCCAGTTTTGAGGGATAAAATTAGGTCAAGGTCAAACCCTTCAAACCAAGAAGGGGTAGAAAAATGCCTCAACAGCTGGTAAGACAAGTTTACTTGCCTTCTAAACTATTATGTCACCTTGCATCCACACCAATCATAAATAATATTCTGCTTACTATAGAATTAAAGAAAAAAATTTACTTACAGGGTAAAAATACCTTGTAACAAACCGTCCTGGGTACAATACTCCAGTAATAAGTTATGAAACTTAATATGTGTATATATACATTACTTTTTTCAGAACAATGCTTTTATCCATATATAGCTAATTGCTATGACTGTAAAAAACAAAACAAAACAACAAAAAAAAAGTTATGCCAGGTAAAGTCACAGGACTGAGTGATGTACAAAATTTTGTTAAAGAAGGGAGTAGGATCCATGGAAAAGCTGATTCTTGGCCAAGAGCGGTGGCCTACACCTATAATCCCAGCACTTTGGGAGGCCAAGGTGGGCAAATCATGAGGTCAGGAATTTAAGACCAGCCTGCCAGCATGGTGAAACCCTCTCTCTACTAAAAATACAAAAATTAGCTGGGCATGATGGCGGGTACCTATAATCCCAGCTACTTGGGAGGCTGAGACAAGAGAATTGCTTGAACCGAGGAGGTTGCAGTGAGCTGAGACTGCATCATTGTACTCCAACCTGGGTGACAGAGCAAAGCTCCATCTCAAAAAACAAACAAACAAACAAAACAAAAAAGAATATAAATCAGCAAGTCACAGATTAAGAAAAACATCTTCTTGCATGCACATGACAATTTTTATAGAGAGTACTAAAAACTATTTAAAAGAAGATAATATATAGACCAAGAAGCCACTAAGTAAATGGGGAAAAAATTAAGCAGACACTTTACAAAAGAAGTTATTCAAATGGTCAATAAGCACACAGAAGAGTGCTTAACATCATTAGTTATCAAAGAAAGGCAAATTAAAACTGTACTGAGCTACTAAGCACACTTACTAAAATGATTCCAATTAAAAAGCCTGACAACATTAAATCCTGGAGAGGTGTGAAATAGCCAGAACTCATACTTCGATGACAAAAATGTAAAAAAATGCTATTTGGGGAGCTCTTGGGCAGTTTCTTAACAGCTTAAACTTACATTTTCCCTTATGACCCAATTCTGCTCCTATGGATTCATCTCCCAAAAGTAAAAATGTAAGTTTACAAAACAAAAGCCTTATACAGGAAAGTTTCTGGCAGCCTCATACATAATAACCCCCAACTGGAGAAAGCACAGCTATCTATCAACCAACAGATACAGTCACACTGTGATATACTACTCACTAATACGAAGACAAGAACTACTGTTGTAAATAGCAGCATGAATAAATCTCGAAAACATCAAGCTGGGTAAAATAACACAGAAACAAAAGAGTACACACATACTGTGTAAATCTATGCATATGCATTTCTGGAATAAGTGGAATTAGTCATAACGGTGGAAATAATTCAGCAGTTGTTTTACGAAATTGGAGTTTAGGAGGAAGCACATGAGCAAGAACTTCCCGGGATGATGGGAATATTCTACAACTAGAGAGGGATAGGGATTGCATGGACTCACACATTTGTCAAAACTTCCTGAAATGCTACTTAAGATTCCTGCATTTTACTATTAGTTAATTGTACCTGCTGAAGCAAAAGTGGCTCTGGAGAAAGTTAAAGAGGCAAGGAAGAGTTGACTGAGCACTACTTCCAAAGGGGAGTGAAGCCAGAACTGAGTCTGAACTCAATTCAGCCGAAACTAACATCAGGATTATGAGCACCCAAGAGAAGGAGGATATTTCAGGCCATTTGTGTAAACTTGTATCTTCAAACAGAAAGTAGTTTTACAAATTGGAGCAAGGCTCCCTCTAGTTGGGCTTTATGGAAACTGGAAGATAGGGGCATTATCATTGTTGATAATCACATTTCAAAGGGATGGCTCTCAGTTCTTTGAAAAAGTCCTGGATAAGAGGCTTTTAAAAAAATTTACATCTCAAAGGGCAGAGAAAGGATTTTCCAGGAAAATTTTCTAAAGTAAATGCTCTAAGGAAAGAGAGGCCAGAGGGCTTAGCTAGAGCAGGAAGAAGCCTGTCTAAAGCATGGCCCACCTGAAGACATTGTTAAGTCTGTCCTGGTCACGGTTCAACAAAGGGACAACCATTTCCTAAAAAAAATGAAATTTTAGAAAAGAACAACAAAAAGCAATAGAATACTTTAGACAAAAGTAAATGCTGCATGTATTTGACTGTAAACAACAAACCTGCCATATAACCTTACGGACACTTGCCATTCAAGTTCATCATAGGTCATGGGCAGACTGACAATGCTTACTTCAGTACTGTGGCCACGAGCTTTGTTTTTATAGGTACACAACTGGGGTGATGTCAGAAATTTGCTGACTCTTTTGAAGGATAGGTTTTGCATATTTACTCAATGCCTGTATATAGTCAACAGGACAAATGGGTTCCTCGCTCTCACAGAGTTAACACTCAAATGGAGAGAAAGATGGACCATAAGGAAATCAAATATAACATTCTATAAATTTAAGAATAAATATGGTATTCTAGTATCAGACAGTTATATTCAACTACTAAGAAAAAATAGTGATATATACTAGATTGTGACAAAGCTAAGTCAGTAGGGGGATCCTTCAAGAGAAAATAAAGTTTGAGTTGATACCTGATATGGTTTGGGGTTGTCCCCACCCAAATTTCACTGCCAATTGAAATAGTCCTTACATGTCAAGGGTGGGGCAAAGTGAAGATAATTGAATCAGGGGTGTCGTTTCCCGTTTCCCCCATACTGTTCTCCTGATAGTGAATAAATCTCATGAGATCAGATGGTTTTATAATTGGGAGTTTCTCTGCACAAGCTGTCTTGCCTGGTGCCATGAAAGACATGACTTTGCTCCTCATTCACCCTCAATCATAATAGTGAGGCCTCTCCAGCCATGTGGAACTTTGAGTCAATTAAACCTCTTTCCTTTATAAATTACCCAGTCTCGGATATATCTTTATTAGCAATGTGGAAAGAGACTAATACAATACCTGAATGAAAAATGTAAATTTAGAACATTTATGCAAAGGAGAAATGTACAAATACATGAGGGAAGAAGGAGCTTGGCTTTTGATGGAATAGGAAGAATAGTAGTTTGAAAGCCAGTGAACAAAGCAAAATGTGAGACAAATTAGATCAGGAAAGTGGCAGTGGCCTAGAACATATACATGTATGTTCCAAAGATATACCTTTGGCTGGCCTTTGGGAATAGGCTTTAACAGGTCAGAATGAAAATAAGGAGTTCAGTTAGGAGACAAATGTAGTAATTCATAAAAACAATGATCAGGGAGGTAGAAAAGTACAATCCCATAAACTAGATGGGAGAGGGCATGCTGGCAGCTTGAAGGTGGCAGAGAAGAAAAGACAAGAGTCAAAGCTATCTGCTACAATTTTGGTCTGATAAAGTGTTGATAAAGGTATCATGAACTGAAAATTTGGTGTGGAATCAAAGAAAAGTAGCTCTGGACAGGGAGAATGTATCAAGAATTCTGTTTGAGTCAAGTTAAAGTTTGATATGCCTATTATACATTCCAGTAGGCATGCTGAATAGCAATTACAAGTATTTGGAACTCAGGCGAATGTGATTAAAGGCCACAGTCAATACAATTTACCTTGTTCAGTCAACACCTGACAACAAGGACGTTTTCACAAGCGGTTTTGTATCTCTGTGTCATTCCTACCATAAATGGAAATAAAGGATGAAGTATTTTCTTTCTTTTTTTTTTTTTTTCCCCTCCACTGCTATCAAAAGCTAGGGGTGTGTGTGTGTGTGTGTGTGTGTGTGTGTGTGTGTGTGTGTGTGTGTGTTTTGGAGGAATGCAGTCTAAGATTTTATTGAGGACACAAAGATATTTTTAAGCAGATACATTGCAATGCAAATATTCTGAACCTCATTTAAAGAATCTCTTTACCCACACAACAAACTTGCTCAAATGCCATATCTACAAACTTATTCAAATGTCATTTTCATAAAATGAAAAGGTCCATTGTATACTCATCCCAAACAGCAAGTAATTAGACATATTTGCTATTTTTCTTATAAACGTGAGGTAGATGAAGAAGATGGCATTGCTCTCATGTTATTTTTTTAAACATACAGTCAAGACTCGGAAGTCCATTTCTATGAAGTATTGGAATAAAACCTAAATCACTTTTAACCCTGTTTCCAAGACAGCCTAGACTTTTGCCTCTGCTTTGTAAGGCAATCTTAAGCAGGCATGCTGGCAGTCTATCTAAATAACATTATGAAGAATTCTATTAAAAGGCCTTAAGATGACTTTTCTTTTGACTGTAAACAATGTTTTTATATTGAGTAACAGTTGAATAAAATATAAGCCTCTAATATTTTACACTGTAACTAGAATGTATTGGTTCTTTTGCTGGTGTGTTCTTTGTAAACAGCTTCCAGAAATGTGTCCCCATGCCTGGATACCACTGTTCCTCCTCTTTCTAATGGAAAAAAATAAAAGCAGGGGCTGCAAAATTCTGTATCTCTTATTCTATTCCCTATAGCCTGTTGAGACATTTGAACATTTTCATTAGAGCAAGATTTTTTTTTGACACTATAGTCAAATATCTATTCACATTTCTATTTAAAAGTGCTTATGTCTATGGTTTATGAATTTATGTCCTAAACATATTATGGCACATGCCTAGTTAGAGACACTCCTAGTTTTCGTCAGATGCTTGCATCTGGTTATGAACTTTTCAATGCTAAATACAGTAAATAAGCTGTAATTATGTGTTATGCTCAACTCATTATACATCTTCCTTTTGAAACATTAAGCAACGAAACAATGTGCTTTTTCAAAGGAACTTGCCATCTGCGTTTTGCACTTCAAGATGGGAAGAGTGAATGTAAAAGGTAATGTGATGATAATGAAAATGAGAGTTGTTACAGACCTGATAAATTACACAAATTATTCTCTGCTATTATTGCACTGCTCCTTTATATATCATCTTTAGAATTCTTTAAACCATGGAAGATATGGGTGCATGCAACCGGGGAACAGAGGGAGCCATGCATCTCAGCTTCATTCTCCTGTTTTGCGCCTTTTCCTTTGTTTTTCCCTTTAGCTGTTTCTGTGATTTCTTTCTCTTCTCTCTCCCTTCCTCCCTAAGCAGAAGAAAACATGTGATTTTAGGAGGGTAGGGGGCATAATAATTATTGTTCTATTTTTCACCCTTAATTGAAGTCCTAAATGGTAGTGATTTTACACCTGTTTTTGTTCCTCAAGTGTTTATTATCTTGCTGTAGCCAAAAAATCCACATATGGAAACAAAATCTAGAAATAAGTTTCAATGGTAAAAAACATCTTTACATTTTGATGATTTCTCATCAGTCCCCTCAATAACAAATGTGCAGCATGCAGCTCTTCTTCTAGTTCTCCCTTTGAAAAATAAGGTTTGAAAACTCTGGGGTTTGCTATTGACATACATTACAGAAATAAGAAGTAATTTTCAGTTTTCTCCCACACTTTCAGCTCTTTTGCCAATGAAGTCATCAACTGTAAGTCATTTATTTTGCAAATTTACTAGCAATTTGATTAATAAGGCTTAGGGACTTTACCAGCACATAGAATGAACTGTAGCTGTAATTTTTAGCCTTGTTTCTATGTGTTATTAGAAAGGATTTTTTTTTTTTAATTTATGAGTTTACATCATGTGCAATGTTGGTAGATCTGTTTCCTATACTTTCCTGGAACATAATATTACAAAGTTTTGCTGTAGATAGAAGTGGTAGGAGTAAGCAGTGCTGAGGTCATTTCTCAAATTTTAAAATTTAATAATCTTACACACTTAATCTTCAGCTCCCAGCTGTCTCTTATCTTGCCAGCCAGTTAAATTTATTGTTTTGGGAACAGAAAAGCCAGCTTTCATAACAATACACATACTCATTTTGTTATCTAGGAATTACCTACTTGCTTATATCTGTTGATATCTGAAGCCAAGTTTCTGAACAGAGAGCTCCTTCCTCCCCGCCCCAAATATATAGGATTTAAAAATGTTTAGAGGTTTTAAGAATAAGATCTTGCTATGTGTAATAAGAAATATATTGATATTCTCAGCTGAAATTTTGTTTTCACTGTAAGTCATTTCTTTATTTTGCATCTGTTTTATGTCTCCCTCTGCTTAGGGCAAATCCGTCCTTACTGAAGTATTAAAGACCTTTAATTTAATGAGTGGTGGTTTGTGAGGCAGTAATTAAAATCCATGAGGGGCCGGGTGCAGTGGCTCATGCTTATAATCCCAGCACTTTGGGAGGCTGAGGCGGGTGCATCACCTGAAGTCAGGAGTTTGAGACCAGCTTGACCAACACGGAGAAATCCTGTCTCCACTAAAAATACAAAATTAGCTGGGCATGGTGTGCATGCCTGTAATCCCAGCTACTCAGGAGGCTGAGGAAGGAGAATCACTTGAACCTGGGACAGTAACTAGCTGATGGCAATGAAAGTGATCTCTAGCTGCCCTCATTGCTCATTGGCATAAGATACACCCACAGTGCCATCACAGTTTACAAATGCCATGTCAGTGGCCCAAAAGTTACTACCATTTTCCAAGGCAACAACTGGGAAATTACTGCCCCTTTCTTAGGAAGTTTTAAGTAACGTGATCTTCAATTTGCATTGACCTGTCCATTAATTTGCACATAATTGAAAGTGGGTATGCAGGAATATAAGTACAGTTGCCAAGAACCCATACATTACCAAATCTGGGTGCACTGCCTATGAGTTAGCCCTGCTCTGCAAGAAGCAGTACCATCACTAAAGGACTGCTGTCTAACCCTGCCAGCAGCTTGCCCTTAAATTCTTTCCTGGATGAAGCCAAGAACTCTTCTGGGCTAAACCCCCATTTGGGGGCTTGCTTGTCCTTGAACAATACATCTGAAATAGACAGGTAATGGAATAGAATCATCTTTCATAAAGGTCTCTACATCATACATCCCAAAAGACAAAGAATTCTACCATTTAGATGGGGTGACATCTAAAAAGTTTCGTAACAAGTAACTGTTTAATTTCCAACTAATTTCCAATGTGTTTTAACTATAAATAACGTTTTCAAACAAAATTATATTATTTTGATACAAATAATCCATTAAGAGAAAAAAAATTTAGTCCTTTTCTATAGTATTTATCTATGCTTAACTGATTTATCAAATAAATTTGTTATAATTAATATGACAAAAATATGTATTATTTATTTATATGCCTGTGATTACACTTTCTTCTGAGTTTGGGGCATAATAACCAGATGAGTCATATATATAAAAGGGATAGATCATAAATAATAATTTCACATTTTTACATACCTAAGTATTCTACTGTTACAAGTACTTGGAGTGAGCAATTGTGCATTCTCTTAAGTTCTCATGCTTGATAGTTTTAAACCTGAATTTCAGGTGAAAAAACAATTCTTAGTTGTGAAGTTGTGCAAAGATCAAATACATACAGTTAGTCATTTACTTATATTTGTCTCTTAACTGTATATTAATGGAGTATGTAAAGTAAAAACTTATAAACTTACACCTTATTAACTTTTTTTCAGAATATTATTGGCAAGTAGGAAAGACAACTAATTGGGTTACATTTTACTATACTTTCTCTTTCTATCTGGTGGACATAATTATAACTCAAATTATTAAGAGACTGGCAACAAGGGATAAACACTAGTGAAGTAAATAATAGTTCATACATGGAATTACAGGAAATGTAACCATTGAGGGCAAAATCCAGAAGATCCAATTTATAAATTATATATAATTTAAATAATTTATGTAAAAACATTTAGTGGTTTTTCTGTCTTCAAATACTGTTTATTCTACCTCTGTGGTATTCATATGTTTCCTTTTTATATCCTTCCACTACAGAGCTTTTTTTTGAGACGGAGTTTGACTCTTGTTACCCAGGCTGGAGTGCAATGGCGCAATCTCGGCTCACCGCAACCTCCGCCTCCTGGGTTTAGGCAATTCTCCTGCCTCAGCCTCCTGAGTAGCTGGGATTACAGGCACACACCACCATGCCCAGCTAATGTTTTGTATTTTTAGTAGAGACGACGGGGTTTCACCATGTTTACCAGGATGGTCTCGATCTCTTGACCTCGTGATCCACCCGCTGCGGCCTCCCAAAGTGCTGGGATTACAGGCTTGAGCCGCTGCATCCAGCCTACATTAGTTTTTAACCTAGACACCCTTCTCTTATGTTCTTGCCATTTCCATTTCTTCCCTTTTATTACCATCAATATGATCCTTCTAAAAGAGAATTCTGGTTTACATGACTTCACTACTTAAAAACAAAAAAAAAAAGAAAACATGGAAACATTTTCATCTTCCTCATTAACTCTTGACTAAAGTTGAAACACCTCAGTAAAGACATTTAAGAGCTCTTTGCAATATCCATTTCGTATGCAAACTTTTCATTAAAGACTTTTGCAGTCATTATTTGTTACACTCAATTATTTTTATTCCTTATTTAGCATTTGTATTCAATTCGCACTTACTTTTGTCAAGTATCAGAGTACTTTGTATTATCACCAGTTTAGTTAATTACGTGTCATATACCATAAATAAAAACTATTTATATATAGACCCCACTGTAGCTGCTAGGTTACATAATGAAGGTACTAAAAATTTGATTGCATTTTAATTGATTTAATTAAGTGAATATATGTGGGTTTTGTTTATCTATATATACTGTATGTTTACATATGTATATATACACACGTATACCAACTGATGAAATGAAAAATTTCATCTTTTTAACTTTACCTTCACTATTCTATGTTACTCCCCAGCACTGGATTTTTGACATGGCTCAGTGGACTAAAATGAAGGTTGTTAGTAGGACTGCTTTTCTTCTGAGAGACAGCCCAAATAACCTTTCCTTTTTCAGTTTATAGAGGTTGCCCATATTTTTGCCTACTGACCACTTTTGTCTATCATAATTGGACCAAGTCCTTTTCATGCTAGTCTCTCACATCCACTTCCATTTTCCAGTTTTAAGGACCTTGTAATTAACTAGATTATCTAAGATAATCTCCTTATTTTTGGGTCAACCCAATATTAACCTCAATTCTATCTGCAAAATAACCTAATCCCCTTTGCCACGTAAATTCTCAGATCCTGTGGATTAAGCTGTGGACATCTTTAGATGCAGCATTATTTGGCCAACCACACGCATTATCACTCTACCTTCAATTCATATCGTCTAAATTTTCCAATTAAAAAGCTGAGATTGTCATATTGGCTTTTAAAAAAGCAAGACTAATAGTATCGTCTTTAAGCATAAAAATATAGAAAGGTAAAAAATTGAAAATGACATATGTAAATACTAATGAAAAGAGCTGGGAAATAATATCAGGCAAAGCATATTTCAGAATTACTTTTGTGAGGGATAAAGAGATGGCCGGGCACAGTGGCTCATGCCTATAATCCAGCACTTTGGGAGGCTGTGGCAGGTGGATTGCCTGAGCTCAGGAGTTCAAGGCCAGCCTGATCAACATAGTGAAACTCCATCTGTACTAAAAATACAAAAATTAGCTGGGCATGGTGACCCATGTCTATAGCCCCAGCCACTTGGGAGGCTGAGGCAAGGAATAACTTGAGTCCCGGAGGTGGAGGTTGCAGTGAGCCAAGATCTTGCCATTGCACTCCAGCCTGGGTGACAGAGAAAGACTAATACTCTGTCTAAAATGAAAAAAAAAAAAAAAAAAGGAAAAGAAGGGATGAAGAAAACTTTTAATCTTACAGTGATAAAAGGTCTATCTGAAGAAGACCCAAAAATATCAACTACGTATGTAACCAATGGCAAAACCTGGAAGTACTGATAGAAATGTAAAGACTGACAGAACTAAAAGGAAAAATGAACATACCTACAGATGTATATTATATGTTTTTTGCAGTAATTGATGAGATGGAAAAAGTAAATAGAAAATCTCTAAGGATATAGAAGTCTTAAACATCAGTATCAACTAAATTGTTCAAATTGATATTTATAAGGAAATCTATTAAAAGAGCAGAAAAGGTAGTCTTTCCAAGTGTACATGGAGCAAAGAGGTAGACCATATTCTGTACCACAAAGCAAGCCCTCAGAATTTTAAAAATTGAAATAATCAAAAGTATGTTACATGAGTGTAATGGTATTGAACTATACATCAAAAAACAGAAAACTGGAAAATTCCCAAATGTTTGGCAAGGTCACAAAATAAATCACCAGAGAAACTATGTCAAATAAATGAAAACATAAGTCCATACAAAGATGTATACCTAACTCTTCCTAGCATTCATAGCAAAGAGAAAAAAAATTTACCATAAACTAGATGTTATGCATTTTTTTCCTATTCTCTGATGCAGAATATGCTTTCCAAATGCTTGCTTTCTTTTATTGCATCTTAGAATGGACAAAAAAAAATGATACTATTTTCTTTGAAAATCTCTTTCAACTGGAACTGTACATTTTAATCTAATTTTTGAAAATGTGTTCATGGATTGTGTTTTATTTGCTCTTTTTATTTTTGACTAGCATCACAGATTTGGAGCTCCAGCAACTTCTGGCTCAAATCACCCATGGCAAACTAAAAGCCATTCTCGTCCCCATCAATAGATTGCTTACATCTCCTCAGGGTCTTTATCATGTTTGCTAAGGAAGAAAAATGATGGCCTGTGGAAACCGAAGGCAGTTTGGAGGGTGTTTTTAAATTCCTTGGAGCCACTGGAGAAATGAGTACAGGAATGATGTCTTAAAATTCCTCAGTTGTAAGGTAGGAACGGAGCTTCCATTCCTCCACTTTTGTTTTTATTTGCCCTTTGTTAACTCAGAGCTATTTTTAAGCTGCTTGGAATTTTCTATTATTTGGAAAGTTACAATTTCCTTGTTATTTCAATGACGCTGTATTACAATTTAGACTCTAATAGTGGATTTATTTCATGATTTCCTTTTTCTTTTGGGAAATTGTGAATTATTTTATCCCTCTCCTTAGTCTTTCACACATAGCCTGGTGAAATGCCATGTAAAATAACTGCAGTTTCAGTAATTAAGGTACAAGGATTTCAAAGCCCTTTATGATTCAAAATATACACAATTACATATTTATCACCAGTATCAGCACCATCACAAACAAGAACCAAAAACCTTGGGTATTGAAAGCTGATGGAATGGAATTGTTCATTTAATATTTGCTATGTGTTAAAATGAAGAGACACTGACATTTTTCTTCCTTTCTCAATGTTTTATGGATTTCTTTGGAATAAATAACACATTTTGAAACTCTTTCCAACCATTTGCAAATTGATGCCAATTTATGAAATGAACAAATTAGAAAAGTGATTTTTTTTTCTTTTGTTCTATGAGACAAAGTCTCGCTCTGTCACCCAGGCACCATCTTGGCTTACTACAACTTTTGCCTCTCAAGCTGAAGTGATCCTCCCACCTCAGCTTCCCAGCTCAGCCTCTCAAGTAGCGGAGACTACAGGCATGTACCAGCATGCTTAGGCAATTTTTTTCTTTTCAAGACAGGGTCGTACTTTGTCACCCAGGCTAGAGTATGGTAGTGTGATCTTGGCTCACTGTAGCCTCATCCTCCTGGGTTCAAGTGATCCTTCAAATACCTCAGTCCCCAAGTAGCTTGATTATAATCATGTACCACCACACCCAGATTATCTTTGTATATTAGGCAGATATGGAATTTTACCATGTTGGCCAGGCTGGTCTCAAACTCCTGAGCTCAAGCCATCCTCCTGCCTCAGTCTCCCAACGTGCTTGGATTATAGGAGTGAGCCACCGTGCCTAGCCTGATTTTTCTTTTCTTTACTTCCTTTATATGTGATTTTGTGTGGATTTCTGAAAAGAAGTATTCAGCAAAAGGAATACCCTCCTACATTATTAAAAGTAACAATGTCTATGTTCTCAGCCTGCCCAGCACTCTACCATGTTTTGTACAGGGCTCATAGGGCCACAGGCTGGATGATACACACACACACAAACACACACACACACACACACACCCTAAGGGATCCTTTACAAAATCTTTGTTGCAATATTTTTATACTACTCCTTATGCTCTCTCTCTCAATTCCCTTATTAGAAATATGATCCCAATTACCAGTATTTCTGAGAATGGCAATATAGCGAGGTACAAAAGACTGCTAGCAATCTTTTCCAGAGAGCAGAATTTCTGAGAATATTTGGAAAGGTCTAATCTAGAATGGGAAAGAATACTAAAATAAAGTCCTAAGGAGCCTGGAAAGAAACTTTAATTGTTAACAAATTTGATCAAGATGAAGTGCTTAAATACCACACTATGTAAAACATATTCAGGATTAGAGCCCATCTCTGCCTTCTCCTTTCTTTCTCCTCTACCTCTTCTCCTTCCTTCTCTTATTTTTATTTAGGGCGGAAGCATCATGCTCTCTGGACGTATGAGTAGAAATAGAGTAGCAGCAGATCTTTCTCTATTCACTTCAAATGCAAGTTGTGATGGATTTTAATGAAATATGTCTTTGCCAGAAAACTTTTAAACGTGAACAATAATTATAGTTGTCACATATTGAATATCTGTCATTCTGCATTACTTATTTTGATGAACCAAATTAAGTGTTTCAACAGTCCTTCCAGTTAAATGTTAGTGTATCTAGTGTATCCATTTTAAGGTTAAGGAAACCAAGGATTAGAGAGATTGTAAAACTCATTGAAGCTGCATGGCTAGTGCAGGATTCAAATTCAGGCACTTCTTTCTCTAACGCCCTATTCTTTCACTTTAATTTTTTTTTTTTTTTTTTTTTTTTTTTTTTTTTTTTTTTTTTTTTTTGAGACGGAGTCTCGCTCTTGTTACCCAGGCTGGAGTGCAATGGCGCAATCTCCGCCATCTCGGCTCACCGCAACCTCCGCCCCCTGGGTTCAGGCAATTCTCCTGCCTCAGCCTCCTGAGTAGCTGGGATTACAGTCACACGCCACCATGCCCAGTTAATGTTTTGTAATTTTAATAGAGACGGGGTTTCACCATGTTGACCAGGATGGTCTCGATCTCTTGACCTCGTGATCCACCCGCCTCGGCCTCCCAAAGTGCTGGTATTACAGGCTTGAGCCACCGCGCCCGGCGCCACTTTAATATTTAACTTAATTTTTCTCAGCAAGAAGAAGACAGGGTTATTTATTTTCTGTACTGAAAGTACATACTTTACCAGGGAGTTAAGTGTTGGTATTTTCATCCTGTCAGTGTGTTGAAATGAGTGTTGACCACTAACATTCAAGAAATCTCTCATCCTTCACAGAATTCCTTGTGCTTTAATATTCAAGATAAAATTTTAGCATTTTCTTTTACCATGCTTGAATGTCAATGGGCTATGTAATTCAGATAAAGGAAAATGAGGATACGAAAGCATTATAGACATAGCACTTTAAATTTTCGAAAGAATAAGGAACTGTTTCACTTGAGAGAATACTCTTTTCTGGTTAGAACAGGTAGTGTGTGAAACTTACTAAAGTGATGAGTAACGAGTCCTTTTTTCATCTGTCTGTATTAAAATAACAGACTTAACTGAGATTAATATTATCAATTTTGTTTGACCAGCTTTATACTTTAAGGTAGAAATAATTGCGCCCTTGATAATATGTTACTATTACGTTTCTCTCTAATTATGTTGGGTTATAAAGGAAGCCCTACATGAAGGAGAGAGATAAGAAAAGGAAAATGGACACAGGGATGATGAAAAAGAAAAAGCAGCAGTTGTAACTGTCTTATTTAATGGGACTGTATTTTTCCTTTAAAATTTTTTTTTTATCTAAGATGGGGACTCCTGGACCAAATTTGGGTTTATCTTATTTGTAAGGATCAATACTACTTCTTATAAAAGGAAGAAATCTGGGCTTAGGCAGTCTCAGGGGAGTGGCAGCCAAGTTTTGAATCACCTGAAGTCTTAACTTCAGTCATTCCCTTGACCTTTCACTGCTTATCTTCTTATTCCACTGTACAAAGGGAAAACAGGAGAAGGAAATGAAAGTCTTCCTCAGTTAACCCAGATATCTCAAGATGAATGACTGATCACTGATTATTGTTTTGATTTTGTCTGAGTATGAAGGATAGATTATATACATTTAACAGGGAATTTGATAAAAACTGAATATGACCATTACCTCCAGTTTTAGCCCCAACCTGTAAATATCTTAGTATTTGCAATTTTTATCATTACCATAAGAAATTATTAATTGATGACCTTTCTTGGACCTATCAGAGAACTGATATGACAGGGCAAACTATCACCTTCAAATCTAGAAATACAGGCAAATTCAGAGAACTGCTTATTGGGAGCAGAAGCCTCTGGGGCCATACACTAGTATGAAAACTTAAGAGAGAATTTTGAAAACTTCTGGATCTTGAATGTGGGAAATCCTGAGTGGAAAGTACCAGGGTTCCTGTCTTAGGGAATGTTATCTCAAAGAAACTCACCTTGTTCCCATGATGAAGAAAAGAAAAAAGTTTCCTCCTATTTCTGGCAAGAACAGAGGAATATAAATCCTTTTAAAATATTTCCAGTGCATTGTATGTAACAAAGGTCTAACCTCCAGGAGAAAGACTTTACCAGAGCCTTGTCTAAGCTTGGAAATGACCTTCTTTTTATGCTAGCACACGTTAGCAGTCTTATCTTACATAAATGGCCCAGAGGAGGGAAAGCTATATCCTAAGAAAAGTACTTGGGAAGGTCATAGATCAGAGACACAAGTCCACTGAAGGATTGAGATCTAACATGAGATCATAATGTGTTTTTCCTTCCTCATACCTGACCATTACTAGGTCAGGGCTTCAGTTAATAGTAGTGGATTATGCCTGAAATTACAACAACATGCAGAATCTGTCTGAAGAAGACTACTTCAGGAATCCCAAAGTCAAAACACACGCGCGCACAAACATACACACACACACACACACACACACACACACACATACTGCAGGAATACAAAGACCTATGTATCTAAAACTATAGCAGATATTAAACACAGCCCAACTCCTATCCAGATTAATGTAAATCCTGACATAAAAGTCCTGTATACCTCAGTTCTGTTAACTGATACAAGTTGGACTTTATAAGACATTTTAAAAGGCAAAAAAACAGTCATTAAAACCAAAGTAAGCAGCAGAAACAGTCTGAGGAATGAGACAGATGTTGGAATTATCAGAGGATTTTAAAAAAATAATTAAGATGTTAAGAACTCTAATAGAAAAAAGTAGTCAACGTGTGATAACAAATATTTAGTTAACGTAAGCAGAGACACACAGCACTAAGCAAGAGAGAATGCTGTAGCCATTCTGAATGCGCAGGATTCACTCTCAGTCAATATTAAATGCAGATGTTGAGACTGATGTGACACACACTCCAAAAGAGCATAAAAAATTATTGCTTACAGAAACCAAGTCTTTGTGGACAATGGGGAGCAGTCCTCTTAAACAGGTCCACAATGGTTTGCAAAAGCAAGGAAACGAGACTGCCTCAGCATTTTGCTTTTGGTTAGAAAGTGAGATTGAGGTGAGGGTTTCTGTGTTCAAGCAGAGGGTTATGTGGTTTGGATCTCCTGTAAGCACCAAAGAAGAGAGTGCCCATGCTTTCTTATTAGCTTGCTCAGATGTGGGACCAAACACATAGAGAGGAGGAAGGCTTAGAAGCTATCAGAAGTCAAGCATTAAAAAATATGGAGTCAGAATTCTTAAGACAAAGGGTCCAAAATGAATTTTAAAAATCAAAAACATTACAGTTAATTAAGAATGACTTTAGTGAGTGAATCAGTACACTGGCCACAACCAAGGGAAGAAACAGTGAGCTTAAATGTGTATCAGTAGAAACTTCCAAAGGCAAAGGAGAATAAAACTGAACATCCAAGAACTGTGGAAATAATTACAAAAGCTGAATGTAAATGTAATTGGAATGCCAGGGGGAGAAGAGAGGCAGAAGCAGACACAATAGTTGAAGTAAGAACATTCAGAATTAATGACATACACAAAACTGTAGATCCATTCCTGGATCTACAGCTCAGAGAAAACCAAGCAGGATGAATTCCAAAAACATTACACCTAAGGATAACATATTGTAACATATTCTAACTTCAGAACTAACATAATAAGAAAATCCTGAAAGAAATTAGGGAAAATCATCACCTTAACTATAAAAGAACAAGGAGTTACAATGAATTACAATGAGAATGACGGCACAGTGATTCCACTCAAGTAGGAAGGGAGTAGTGAATATTTAAAACGTAAAAAGAAACCTCCCAAACAGAAATTCTGTATCCAGCAAAATTAATCTTCTCCTTCAACAGTGAGAAAGAAAAACTTTCAGACAAACAAAAACTGAGAAAATATACCGTCAAAAGACCTGTCTGCAAAAATTGTTAAAAGAGGTTCTACAGAGAAAAGGAAAATTATATGCATCAGGAACTTGGATCTCCATTAACAGCAAAAGAATATCAGAGAAGGAATAAATAAAGAGTAAATAAAATCTTTTATTTTTCTTAATCTACAAGATAACCTTATTTAAAGTAATAGTAACAATGTGTTGGGTGATTATAGAATACAAATAAGTGAATGAGTGACAGATATTAGCAATGGGAAGAATTAGAATTTTCTGCTATATATACATATGTCATCTATGTCATATAAACTATCAGAAGTCAAACATTTAAAAATGTATACATACATTTGTATACATACAAAACAAAAATGTATACATACATATGTGTGACATATGTATAAATGCACATACATATATATGGCATATGTATAGGACAGAAAATAGTCTACACACACATATACATATGTACATATATACATATACATATATACACATATGTATGTGTATGTGTAGAATATTAGAATTTTTATATACATAGACACATATCTACATATCTACATATATAAACAAACATGTCTGCATTACACATGAAGTGGTATAGTGTTATTTGAAAATACATCTTGGTTAAAAATGTACATTGAAACTGTAACAATCAATGTAAAAGTTAGAAAGAAGTATAATTAACATGTTAATAGAGGTGATAATATTGAATTACATAAAATGCTGAATTAAAGCTAGATAAAGAGAAAAATGCAGGGGGAAGAACTGCTAAAAAACAGAAAACAGCTACAAATATGGCGAGTATTGAGCCAACTATATCAACAGTCACTTTAAATATCAATAATCTACATTTACCAGTTTTAAATAAACATTGTCCCTATGGATTTAAAAAAAACAGACACAAATATATGTTGTCTACAAGAAACCCACTTTAATATAAGGATTCCAATAGCTTAAAGGTAAACTGAGGAACATATAACACTAATCAAAAGTATCTGAAGTAGCTACATTAATTTCAAACAAAGCAGATTTCAGAACAAGAAAATCATCAGCAATAACACAGATGTATGGTAAA
Organism: Saimiri boliviensis; assembly: GCF_048565385.1. Taxonomy (NCBI): domain Eukaryota; kingdom Metazoa; phylum Chordata; class Mammalia; order Primates; family Cebidae; genus Saimiri; species Saimiri boliviensis. Next base: position 65,685,521 of record NC_133458.1, on the reverse strand, counting down.
GAGGTGAATTCTCCAGGACAATATAATGCTTCCAAATGCTCTGATAACAGAGCAGCAAAATATATAAGGCAAAAGCTGAGCCACAAAATGTATGAGAGAATTAGTCATGTCTCCTATTAGAGTTGGAGATTCCATACTCTTCTTTCAATAGATGAGAGATCTAGCAGATAGAAAATCATTGAGAATATAGATGAATTGAAAAGCATCATTAATCTAATTGAGAATTTTAGAATATTCCATGTAACAGTAGCAAAATACACATAATTTAGAGTTTAAATGAATAATTTACCAGGATAGTCCATGTTCTGGGCCATAAAGCACACTTTCAAAATGAGGAATAGAAATAATAGAAAGCATCTGAAACTACAGTAGAGTTGAACTAGAAATAAAAAAATAGAAACACTCCAAATGCTTGTAAATTTAACACCGTATTTCCAAGTAACCTGTAAGTCAAATGAGTGGATCATTTGGAATATACCCATTTAATATCAACAAGCCAGTAGTTATGAGCTCTCTGTAGTTTCTAATATTGGTCATTTGTGCCTTCTATCTTTTTTTCTAGGTTGCCTCAGCTAGACATTTATCGATTTTAAAAAATATTTTCATAGAGGCAACTTTTGGTTAATTTCATTATCCCTAGCGTTTTACTGTTTAAAATGCTATGGATTTCTGCTCCTTTATTATTTATTCTATTTCTTTTGGGCTTAAAATGACCTTCTTTCTATAGTTTTCTATGTGAAAATAATTGGTATTATATGTATATCATATAATGTGTTATAATTAAACCAGGGTAATAGGAATATTTATCACCTCAAGCATTTATCATTTCTTTGTGTTAGGAAACTTCCAATTCCTCCCTTAGTTATTTTGAAATATACGATATGCTTTTGTTAACTATAGTTGCCCTACTGTGCTGTCAACCATTTGATTGCTTCTACCTAACTGTATCTTTGGGTCCATCAACCTTCCCCTCTGTATTCCCATGCCCTACTATACTTCCCAGCCTCTGATAACCATCATTCTACTCTCTATCTCCATATTCAATTTTTCTTAGCTTTCACATCTGAGTGAAAACATGTAATATTTGTCTTTCTGTACCTGGCTTATTTCATTTAACATAATGTCCTCCAGTTCCATCCATGTTGCTGCAAATTATAGGTTTCCTTATTTTTATGACTGAACAGTATTACATCGTGTATATGTACCACTTTTTCTTTCTCCATTCATCCATTGATGGAAACAGGTTGATTTCATATCTTGAATACTCATAATTTTTGTATTAGATGAAATGGACGTATTCTTTGGAAGATACAAACCACCAAGGTTTATAAAAGGAGAGTGAGAAAATATAAATGGTCTTGTATCTACTTAAAAAATGGAATCAATAATTACTAATTTTCCAAAGGAAAAATCACTGTACTGTCTCATCTTTGTGGGCTTTATGGTGATTTTTCTTTTTCTTTTCTTTTCTTTTTTTTGAGATGGAGTCTTGCTGTCACCAGGCTGGAGTCTCAGCTCCCTGCAACCTCCGTCTCCTGGGTTCAAGCAATTCTTCTGCCTCAGCCTCCCAAGTAGCTGGAACCACAGGCACGTGCCACCACACCGAGCTAATTTTTTGTATTTTTAGTAGAGACGGGGTTTCACCACGTTGGCCAGGATGGTCTCAAACTCTTGACCACATGTTCCACTTGCCTCAGCCTCCCAAAGTGCTGGGGTTACAAGTGTGAGCCACCATGCCTGGCCTATGGTGATTTTTCTTTTGGGAAGTTGTTAATTATTGATTCAGTTTTTAAAGTATGGTACATTTACACAGTGGAATACTATGCAGCTATTAAAAAAGATCAGGATCCCATCCTTTGCAGGGACACGGATGGAGCTGGAGTCCATTATCCTTATCAAACTAACACAAGAACAGAAAACTAAATACCACAGGTTCTCACTTAGAAGTGGGAGCTAAATGATGAGAACACATGGACACATAGAGTAGAGAGAACAACACACACTGGGGACTTTCGGTAGGGCAGCGGAACCTGGGAGGAGGGGGAGGATCAGGAAAAATAACTGATGATACTGGCTTATTACCTGGGTGATGAAACAATCTGTATAACAAACTCCCATGACACAACTTTACTTATATAACAAACCTGCATTTGTATCTCTGAACTTAAAATAACAGTTTTTAAAAAAAGTCGCCATACTTATATGGCTTTGCTGATTAATTCTATCAAATATTTAAATATGAAATTCTACCAATTCTTTTTTTTTTTTTTTTTTTGAGACAGAGTTTCGCTCTTGTTACCCAGGCTGGAGTGCAATGGCGCGATCTCGGCTCACCACAACCTCCGCCTCCTGGGTTCAGGCAATTCTCCTGCCTCAGCCTCCTGAGTAGCTGAGATTACAGGCACGTGCCACCATGCCCAGCTAATTTTTTGTATTTTTAGTAGAGACGGGGTTTCACCATGTTGACCAGGATGGTCTCGATCTCTCGACCTCGTGATCCACCCGCCTCGGCCTCCCAAAGTGCTGGGATTACAGGCTTGAGTCACCACGCCCGGCCTGAAATTCTACCAATTCTTCACAATTTCATACAGTAAATAGAAGGGAACACTTTTAAAGGCCTTGTATAAGGGCAACATTATTCCAATAAAAACTAATAAAGATATTACAAGAAAGGACAATTATAGAACAGTATCTTCTCATGAATAGATACAAACTAACATCAGAAAATCAAATCCAAAATATACAAAAATAATTTTACTCCACAACTAAATGGGGTTTATTGCAGCTTCAATACTCAAATAAAAAATTAGTATAATCTTCCGTATCAGCAGGCTTAACAGTAAGAAAATATTAACTTTTCAACTAAGATCAGTACCAAAGCAAGGATGCATTCTCTCACAACTCCTACACAATGTCATACTGAAGTCCTAGCTACTGAAGTAAGACAAGGAAAAAGTAAAAGGCATAAAATTTAGAAACAAAACGAAAATATAAAGATAATTATCTTTGTTGGCATATGACATAATTCTGTATGTAAAACACTCAGAAGCATATACAAAAACTTCTGGAACTAATGAGTGCATGTGGTAAATTGACCTAATGAAAGTTCAACCTATAAAATTCAATTTCTTGCCTATACGCCAGCAATGTTAGAATTTGAAATTAAAAAGAAGAAAATTTAGCATCAAAAATTTGAAATCATGCTGTATAAAATTAATGAAATATGTAAGGCATCTATATGCAGAAAGCTATAAAACACAAATTAATCAAATGAGACCCAAATATTTGAGATACATTTCATGTTCATAGATAGGAATATAAAATGATGTGGCCACTGTGGGAAACAATCTGGCAGTTCCTCAGATGGCTCAACATAGAGTTACCATAGGATCCAGTAATATATTCTACTCCTAGTTAAATATCCATGAGAAAAAAAAATGTATGTCCTCGCAAATACCTGTACATGAATGTCCATAGGAACATTATTTATAACAGGCAAAAAGTGGATATAATCCAAATAATCAAGTAATTAATTAAATCATGTAATTAATCAAGTAAAACTAATCAAGTAATTATATTGTTAGCCATAAAATGAAATATTATTTAGAGATAAAAGTAAATGAGCTCTTAAGTTATGAAAAGACATGGATGCATGTTAAATGCATGTTGCTAAGTTAAAGAGCCAATCTGAAAAAGCTACATACTGCATGGCACCAATTATATGGTATTGTAAAGAAGGCAAAACTAAAGCAAATATATCCAATTAGTGGTTTCCAGGGATTCAGGTGGGAGTTAAGGTGATTTAAAAGATAAAAAACTAAATTTTATGGAAAGTAAATTTATTCTGTGTGATGTTCTTACAGCAAATATGTGAAACTATGCATTTATAAAAGCTCATAGAATTTAAAACACAAAGAGAAAAAATGCTAACTTAGAAAAAAAAAATATTTTTAGGAGGTTTGAGGGAATCCCAGGATGAGATGTAAAATGTGATAAATAATATGTCTAGTACAAAAGTATAATGTAGCTTTATTTAAGGAGATTGGAAAAAAATGTGGCAATCTAAGTAACTTTGTAAATGAGTAGAGGCTATAAATCTAAAGACACAAGTAAGTGTACATAGACATTATAATTTTGTTGATAAACTTGTTCCTATGCGTATGGGTTAATGATGTTTCTATTACTCCTATGAACACTCAAATTGTGCAGAGTAAATGGATGATAGATACTGGGAGTCAGATTTCTCCCTGCTGAATGAAGCCATACTGATAGAAACAAATAATAGAAGAATACATTATTAATACATAAATAAATAGAGGAAAGGGACAGAAGAAATCTGTTTAATTTATGTAGGTATTATTCAACCTTAAGGAGGTGGAACATGACTCTTTTTAAGTGTGGGTTGTGCATAGTGACTTCCTTTCCAATAGTATCACATGGAAAGGGGAGGAAAAATGAATGACCTTACAGTGGAGAAACTTGAAAACAGTATGGCAGTTCCGTAATTAAGGTCAATATCAACAGCTGGAAATCATCTTGATAGTATGTATCTTAGATGTAATAGGATGATGATGGCACTTTATGTTAGTGATATTCTTCTCCAAACCCGTAACTCCAGTCTAATCGTGAGAAAAAACATCAGACAAATTGCAGAGGGATATCCTTCAAAATACCTGATGAGTACTCCTCAAAACTGTCAAGGTTATCAAAACCAAAAACGAGTCTGAAAAACTGTCACAGTTAAGATGAACATAAAGAGACATGGCAACTATGTGTAATAGGGTATCTCAAATCGAATCCTGGAACAGAAAAGAACACTGGGTAAAAACTAAGGCTATCTGACTAGAGTATGGGCTTTAGTTAGTACTTAGGCATCAATGTAAGCTAATTTTCCTTCATTCCATCATTCAGTTAACTATTTTTTAACAAATGGATCACAATAATGTAAGATATTAATAATAAGGAAAGTTGGGTGTGAGTTATGTAAGTACTGTATTACATCTGTCATAAAAATTGTATCAGAATAAGTTAGATATTCCAGTTTTACTTTATGTTACACTACATAAATGATACTAAACTGCAACCCTGTATGAAGAAAACAACTAAATATATTAAAATACTGATGAATTATGTTGCCATTTTCTAAATTTTAAACACTGTTTAAATTTTGATGCGTGGGGAAAATTTGTTTCTATTAAAATAATTTCTAATTTATTAAAAATAATATATTTTCTACTTTCTTAGTACTAATATGTATTTTCTATGTGAAATAGTAAAAATACTTGTTTCTTGTTCTTTATTTTACTATATATGATGTTGTAAACAAGGCCAGCTTCATGATTGCATGTCCTTAGTTGCACAAGTCCCTGAGCTTTGAAGGCCTTGCACTTGGTATAATGCTCTGCTATCACTGTCTCAGCTGATCCCAGTCAAAAATGACTAAAATCCTTATGACTATCCTTGAAAGTTTAACAGTCCAGGGCCAAAAAGCTACAATGAAAACAAAAAAGACCTATCTTCACCTTATTACATGTCATTAATCATACTTCTAAGGATATCCCGTCTTTAACCCAGTAATCACTTATTCTAGCTCTAAAATTGTACGCTCAGATAACTTTTGCAAAAGGACAAGAAAACTAATACTCTGTAAAAATGTGAGCTTTCCTCACACCTCTTCATCTCTAGCTTGAAGGACAATACCAAGGACTACCAGTTTACAAGGACAATAATCCTGCTGTTCTGTTTTCCCAAGTTGCACAAATTGGCAGTCTAACAGCTAACTTTCCCATGTCCCACAGAAACATTATTTCAGAGATTTGTATGATCAGCATAGACTGTCATATGAGTTCTCCATTACAAATTGCTAGTTTGGCTTCATTTATAATAAAGTATTGAATATCTCAAATCGTTAAAAATCAAATATATTATCTGATATAAAAATAAAACATGCAGAAAAATACACTGTTAGATCTCTAATACTATATCTTTTCCCCCTTGTAGTTCCCTTCTACCAGTTTCCTCCTCCAGGCTTTCTTGGCTTTCTTCCTAATTACAGCCTTAGCGAGAGCTCACATCACTGCTACAGACCATGGAGCCCGATAAATAGCATTAATTGAAAATAATTATCGTTACAAATGAGGACTTGCTGAATAGACCCATCAAGTTTCTGTCCTTTGCCCAGATGTGCCTGGAAATGTATGGCGTTAATGCCTATGTGGCAGACGTTGCTCAGTGAGACACAGGAAATAAGGAATATCCAATACTCAAATTGCTTCAGTTTTCCCGTGATATGTCCTCACATCCTTGCCACTACCCCCCTCACAAATACAAAACACACTGCTTTGTGAAGTGGAGGCTCTGGAATGAATTGAATCCCTCCCCCAACAAATTCATATTATGAAGCTCTAACCTCCAATGTGACTGCATTTGGAGACAGGACCCTTAAGGCACCTAATGAAGGCTAAATGAGGTCATAAAGGTGGGGCCTTAATCCCCTGTGATTGGCATCCTTATAGTAAGAAAAACGACACTAGGGATGCACCCAGTCAGAGGAAAGGCCATGTGGGAACACAGTAGGAGGTGGCCATCTGCAAGCCAAGGAAAGGGCCTCAGGAGAAATCAGACCTGCTGATATCTTGATCTTGGACTTCCAGCCTTCAGAGCAGTGACAAAACTTCCATTGTTGAAGTCACCTGGTCAGTAGCATTTGTTTTGGCACCCTGAGCAGACTAATGCATGGGGGTTTTATGCTGTGTCTCTGGTTATGTTCCCTGTGAACACATCAGCTGTTCGCATCAGAACCAACCAGCTGTTTTTTTCTGGTGATGCTATCAGCTCCTGATAGTCACTCCTTCCTCCTGCTGTGTTCCCTTTTTAATCTCGCTCTTTTTCTCAGGCTCTGTTTTTGAGGAAATCCTAGACTAATTCTAGACAGCACACATCCTTCAGGAGGATATTTTGGACTTGGATTTCCTGCCTGTTTGAAGGCAAAAGCAACTAGAAAGCACAGGGTACGTAGGGGAGAAAAATAATTTTTGGTATTCAGAGGTATCATAATTACACCTTGAGCTGGGGTTAATTGGAATGGAGTACAGGTAGAAGGTAAGGCGCTGGAAAACAAGCAACTGCTGCTGCATTGATCATTATAGCAAAATAATGACAAAGCTTTTGGTATCATTGGAAACTGAGAAAAATAAAAAAATGACAGGCTCACAGCTGCTGTTTCGTGTGAAAACCAAAGCACGTCTATGGGAGCTTTCAAGGAGTTGTTTATATATTGTTCCTCTGGTAGATTGTGCTGAAGATCAAGTCTCAGATCTGATCATAGAATGTGAAAGTTGTAAAGGAGATAAAATGTGTCCTCTTAGTAAGTTCCATATGCCAAACTTGGGCTTTGATAGAGAAAGAGTTGAGACCCTAAAACCTGGGGTAGTTATGTTTATATAAATGAACCTATGAATGTCAACTTATTAAGTTTTTAAAAATCATCTTGGTCAGTAGAGACAGCCCTAAAACAACTTGTCATAGAACAGCTTGCCCTTTTCTAGGGACTGTCTACTGACTTGACCTAAGCAGGAGTATAAAAAGATAATGATTGTTATCAACATAATCTGTCCCCAGTATTGCTCACTAGCCCCGGGACCAAATGAGAGGGCAATGATCAAATCTCCTCACAATCCAAAAATAAAAGAATAGACTTTGCTTTGGGAAGAAAAAACTTAAACAGCAAATAAATGAAAGACCTGATTTGTCTATGACAGCAGTAACCAGGGAAGCACATGAGGAAATGGATCTAACTGAAGGTTATAAAGCGGAAATGTAAGGCTGGGTAAGTTTGTTATTATACAATGCAGGTATAGTGGAGTATGTTCTTATCCTAGGGTGTTCACTGATGTGTCTTTTGGTTCTTCTATGCCCACTGGTAACTGTGAGTGAAATATTTCAGCAGCCACAGCCCAACAAAGGCAGGGCAAAGAAGGCCTCAAATACATTAAGAATGAGAGATGTTTCATCTCCTGACCTGCTGAAGGACTGAGAGGGAGTGAGGAAAATCCAGGGAGTTTGAGTGACAAAGAATGATGAGAAACATGAATTCTGTACCACCTGCAATAGTTTCAATATGGCTTGGTTTCTAGTCCTCTTTAATTTTGTTTTAGGACATTACATTTAATTATCACCTTGAAGAATTAGATTTGCACCTCCCCTCCTAGGCAAGAATTGAATGCAAAGTGTTCTGATGTGAGATCTGAAGATCATTAAAGAATGAGGGTGAAAATGAGTTTCCACCCTCTTAATCTACCTGATCTCACCTGACCCTCAGGACTTGGCAGATAGCTTTTCTTCCTGGCCGTAATGGCATTAGGAACGACTCATGAAATCACTTCAACCGTAAAGCTTAGGTCACTGCCACTCCTGTCATCACCCCCACCATGGAAACAGGCCAAGTATCTCCCACCAGCATACATACACAATTACACATAGCCTCGGAGGAGTCCACTGCACCGAACGCTGACTGCAGTGGACCACTGGAACCCTAAGCTCTTCCACAACTGCCTAGAGAACCCAGGTAACACAACCTGCATATACAGGTCAGTTCACCAATAAGCTTTTTTTTTAATTTTTTAAATTGTAATGTAGGTTCCGGGGTACATGTGCAGATCATGTAGGATTGTTGCATAGGTACATACATGGCAAGGTGGTTTGCTGCCTCCATCCCCCCTTCACCTATATCTGGTATTTCAAACCTCATTATCCCTCCCCACCCCCGCTGTCCCTTCCCTAGCCCCCCACTGCTAACCGACCGCAGTGTGTGTGATGCTCTCCTCCCTGTGTAGAACTCTTTCCACGTGTTCTAATTGTTCAACACCCGCCCATGAGTGATAACATACAGTGTTTGATTTTCTGTTCTTGTGTCAGTTTGCTGAGAATGATAGTATCCAGATTCATCCATGGCCCTATGAAGGACACGAACTCCTCATTTTTTATGGCTGTGTAGTATTCCATAGTGTATAGGTGCCACCTTTTCTTTATCCAGTCTATCAGTGATGGACATGTGGGTTAGTTCCAGGTCTTTGCTATTGTAAACAGTGCTGAAATGAACATACATGTGCATGTGTCTTTATAATAGAACAACTTATAATTCTTTGCGTATATACCCAGTAATGGAATTGCTGGGTCAAATGGAATTTCTATTTCTAGGTCCTTGAGAGATTGCCACACTGTCTTCCACAATGGTTGCACTAATTTACACTCCCACTGAGAAAGCCAAAAAGCTGGTGGGATAGAGCTACCCATCCCCTAGTGAGAAGGGGAATGGAATGCAGGGAAACAGCCCAAATGGCAGGACAGGTCTTCCCGCCACCACACAAAGCCCAGCAGGCTAAAAAAGTCTCACTCCAGAGTTAGGAACCCAGAACGTCAGAGAAAGGCCAGGAACGCTCCAGCTCGGCAGGTGGAAGGGAAGCTGCCATTACAGAAACTGGCCTAATTTTCCTGAGTAAAGCTCCACTCAATCTGTGGCAGTCCAGCAGCGCCTACACAGGCAGACAAAGGAAAGGCTGCCTCCCCAAGCAGCTACCTGAGATCAAAACCATATACATCCAACAGATGGGGAGAAACTAGCGCAAGAAGAATGAAACCACCAAAAACCAGAACATCTCTCCCCCACCACGAGTTCATGACTCCTCACCAGCAAGGGAACAAAGCAGGATGGAGAACGAATTAGACGAAATGACAGAAGCAGGCTTCAGAAGGTGGGTAATAACAAATTTGTCTTTTACCTGTAGGAAAAGTGGACAAAATGGAACCAGTAATTCACTAGCCTTCCTTCCCTACTTACTTCTGCCTCCAATAGATACATGCAAGCACAGAGCCTTTTACAGTTTCTCTGGAAACACCTTAGAACTTACAGCTATCAACTACACTGCCTCCTGAAGCTGTGGCCTCAATGGTAGCAAACCGACGGGTATTTTCTCTCCTTCCATTATAGTCTCTCTTGCTTTTGTCATTGACTTTTGCTTCCAGGGATTGTTTTCTCATCTACCCCATTAAAATTTCAGGTTGTAAAATAAATAAATAAATAAATAAATAAAAAATAAAAAAAAATAAAAAATAAAAAAAAATTCACGTTGTACATTTTTGCCTCAGATGCTGTTTCCATCTCCGCGTCCCTCTGTTCCTTCATCCCTCCGTCCCTCCCTTCCTTCTTGCTTTTGACAGCAGTGTCCAAAATTTATTCTACCAGAGATTTATTTATATTTACACAAACTCTTAACATTTACAGGTAAGTTTCAGTAGAAATGTATCTTGACCAAGTATGGAAAAGTTAATTTGAGGGTTCAATTTCATTTTCTTCCTATTTAAAATAGAGTCTTTGTGAAAAAGGAGCCATGGACTGAAACATTCTGCTCAAATCCTGTTGGATGGACCTTTGTACTTCAGAGTAAGTAGCAGCTATGTTGGATATTAGTATTTGAAGAAAGGAAAAGCAGATTTTAGAGTGACAAAAAGCTTCAACTCACACAAAGAATGGGAAAAAGTACTGAGTTAAATAAAACAAATTCTTTTTACAAGTGAAAGGAAGAATTTTTTCCTTCTGTCATCAATAAAACCATTGTGCTATTATATACATTGTTTTTCTGTGTGTTTTATTTGCCTGATGTTATCTTTCTTGTTCATCTTGCATTAACCCATACTAATTGCCTTCTATAGCAGGGGTCCCCAACCCTTAGGCTGCAGACTGGTAATGTCCATGGCTTGTTAGGAACCAGGCCACACAGCAGGAGATGAGGGGTAAGCAAGGGAGCATTGCTGCCTGAGCTCTACTTCCTGTCAGATCAGCTGTGGCATCAGATTCTCATAGAAACACAAACCCTATCATGAACTGCACATGCCTGGGATCTAGGTTGTGTACTCCTTACGAGCCAAAAAGTTTGGGGACCATGGACTGCTGTTCTATAGGACAAGAACTACAGCATACTGAAGCATCCCCTTATAATTACAGAATAAACTGACTTACACTGCTTGCCACATTTCTTTTTGTGTCTTTGATTTCTGATTTTATTTACAAAAACATATGAAAAAAATCAACATCACTGATCTGCAGAGAAATGCAAATCCAAACCCCAAAGGGGTACCATTTAACACCACTCAGAATGACTATTTTTAAAAAGTCAAAAAAATAACACACGCTGGCAAGGTTGTGGAGAACAAAGACCTCTTATTCACTGTTGGTGGGAGGGTAAATAAGTTCAGTCATTGTCAAAGAAACTGTGGTGATTCCTCAAAGACCTAAAGACGGGAATACTATTTGACCCAGCAATCCTGTTACTGGGTATATATCCAAAGGAATATAAATCATACTATCATAAAGTCACAGGCACATGTACAATTATTACAGCACTATTCATGATAGCAAAGAAATGGAATCAACCCAAATGCACATCAATGACAGACTGGATAAAGAAAATGTGGTCCATACACACCATGGAATACTATTCAGCCATAAAAAGAGCAGGATCATGTCCTTTGCAGGCCATAACCCTTAGCAAACTAACACAGGAACAGAAAACCAAATACTGCATGCTCTCACTTGTGAAGTGAGAGTTAAATGATGAGAACACATGGATACATAGAGGGGAACAACACACACTGAGGCCTCTCAGAGTGTGGAGGGTGGGAGGAGGGATAGAAACAGGAAACATAAGTAATGGGTAATATGCTTAGTAACTGGGTGATGAAATAATTTGCACAACAAATGCCCATGACACAAATTTACCTATGTAGCAAACCCACACTTGTACCCCTGAACTTAAAATCACAAAAGGAAAGAAAGAAAAAGGCTGGAATTGGAAAGAAAAGTGACAACCACAACAAAAGCCTAGTGGTTTAAAAACACCTTGACACAGTTCTTCACAATTCCAAAATAAATGGTATTTCTTTAAAAATAGAACTAATACTCTAGTGCTTTTACTAATCCATTTAAAATCTGCTTACACCCCATTTCTTACTGTATTTTAAACATTTTTTTGTGACAAGAAATTCGTGGACACAATTCAGAATAATAACAGCCATATGAAATACAATTCATAATAACCATCAGATGCTGTTTCCTAGGGTCCAGGCCAACACATTCTTCTTCTAGTTTTGGCCTGGCCAGTATTAAATCAGTGTCAAGCTATCATTGGAAATATGTGATGCCGATAGAAAAATGCAAATTCATTCATAATACCATTTTATTTATTTCTCAGTAGTCACAGTTCTTGGTTTTATCTAGTTAGTACATTTTAAGTTTTATTATATTAATGTAGTTTCATTCTGTTTTCTGACAAGGTATATATCCTGATATAGTTGTCTATATAGTCACAGATCTGTATCATACCTATATATTTATTGATATAGAATATATATATATATATATATATATATTTTTTTTTTTGAGACAGTTTCACTCTGTTGCCAGACACCAGGCTGGAGTGTAGTGGCACAATCTCGGCTCACTGCAATCTCCGCCTCCCGGGTTCAGACAATTCTCCTGCCTCAGCTTCCTGAGTAACTGGAACTACAGGCACAGGCCACCATGCCCAGCTATTTTTTTTTTTTTTGGTATTTTTACTAGAGATGGGGTTTCACCATGTTGCTCAGGATGGTCTTGATCTCTTGACCTCATGATCCACCCACTTTGGCCCCCCAAAGTGCTGGGATTACAGGCTTGAGCCACCGTGCCCAGCCTACATATGTTCTCTTACATGTACATTTTCCTTATTTCCAAAATCTTTAAATAATTTTTTCTGTCATTAGAGTATAAGTGGGATATTAATCCAAATCAGTTCAATTTCAAAGAGGCTTGTTTTTAAAGTAAAAATAAAATGAAGATTAATAAATTTTCAAAAACTATAGAACTTCCAAAAGGCAAGATATTATTGTTTTCTGTGTATATACAGATAATAAAAGTCTAATGAAGGACTCGTGAAATTTCATAGCTGGAAAGGACTTTAGATACCATTCTAATATGGATCATTTTATTTTATATAAAAGATATTGAGAGCTGGAAATGTGGGTAGGAGTCAGGTCTAGATCCAGGATTTCTAGTTAATTTTCCCTACTAATTGCTTTGGTCAAGCTCATATCCATAAATTTTTATTGTCAAAAATTAAAAATAAGATGAGAAAGAGCAAGAGGCTTATTTCACAGAAATCGAGAAATTTGATTTGGTCTTGGTGGACAGCCATGATTAGAGTAAGTTGGAGGAACAGCTTTTCTTTGGTGTATTTATTCCAAACACTTAAGTAAAAGGCAAGTTCAAGGAGGAAATTAGAACAGAGGAATTTTTGGATGTGTGGAGGAGTAAACAGTGCTTCTGGCTGACACCCAAAATAGGCTTCACATCTATTCTGCACTAATGATTATTTGGTAACTGAGTAAAAAAGTTTTCAGCCACTAGGTAATATCAGTATCTGTTTATCAGGCAAGATTACTGCTCAGTGCTAAAGCCAAGAAACTCTAGATTTTCAAGGTTTTTCGATTGTGTAAGGAACTTTTGGACAAAACAATTTAAGTTGTTAGTTCAAGTACCTTCTCCTATTTTTTCCACAGCATGTTTCCAGAAATAAGTTGAAAAGCAAGTGATAATGTCAAGGCTTAGTGAAAAGCTTTACAAGGTGTTTCATATTATTTTCATGGGCACTGCCATGTAATTCCCTTGAGTGAGTACTTTGCAAATTTTGGATACTTCTCTTAACTTTTTAAAGTTAATCAAACTATGGCCATCTCTGTCTGGCATGGGCAAATTCATTTTCTCCTGGTCATGAAGCTGAGGAAGCTTCTAACATTTTATCCTAATTTAAAATCTATGTTCTTCACATGTACCCCCAAACCTAAAATGCAAAAAAAAAAATCTATGCAGTATACACTGACTATTTCCCAATTTGAGAACTGTCTAAATGCGGAGTGGATAGTGACACACACCCTGAAAAAATGCAGGCAAAGGAATAATCTCAACAATCGGCTCCTCACTCATTCCTCAGGGGTAGACCACACTCTGTGTGAGCTCTGCTATCCAAGTAGCAATTTGTTATTAAATCTATTCATCCTATGAAATGGATGAATCAAAGTGATTACCTGAATTTGTTTAAAAAACACATTTAAAATCATTACTTTGTGCTAGCTGGGTCAACAAAGCCAAATAATACTGACCTGTTGTTCCTTTCTTTTCACCTGAGACAGTTCTCAATTTCCTCCCCAGCAAGAGAACTCTAATATGGCATCAATCCTTGAAATGACAGCTATTGCTTCAGTTTTTGGCACTAACCCTTTAGGAGAAAAGACCATCTAGTCAGGCCATTTGCAGCTCTACAACAACTTTTCTGTTGATGATAAAGCAAAATTGTCTTCAATGTCTAAATGTCAGTAAAATTTCAAATGGCAGATGACTGCGTCTATTTTCACATAGAGCATTAGGCAGTATCCACTGTTGCCTACGTCTTGGCAAAACTAATTTTGTTCCTCTCATTTATTTAAAAGACCATGTGTGGTGATATCAAGCTCATCAACTGCATGCTTGTCCTTCAGTTTTCACACAGAGCTGCTGTTGTTAGTTACTGCATACCCAATACACTGGTGTGGAGGGTGACTCTGCTTTTAAAATACAGTCTCACAGGACAGCATGAAATCAAACATGACATGTTCTTTTCCCCAGAATGCTAGCACCCTGGGTGGGAAAATGTTTAAGTCACTGTATAAACTCAGAAGCTATAATTATTTCCTGATCAAGAGCAAAAAATGGGAATTGGATGTAGTGTGTGTGTTATTTTTGTTAGAGAGTAAATATTCCGCAGATTTAAACCCCAAGAACATATTTGTCAGCCTAGCAACTACCCTCAATTCCTGGGCACAAACCAATAGAGAGGATGATTGCTCAAAAATAGGATCCACAATACTGATTGCTGAGAGATCTTGAAATAGAGATATGAAATGATAAAATCCTACTGTGCTGAGAAGGCTGATGAAAAATTCTCTGGCCTGAAACCTTATAGACACTGCATATTTTAGCACCACCATTCTTTGAATACTTCAGAGGGAGTCTCTTTTCTGAACTCAACGCCTTTGAAATAATTCCTTTAGCTGAGAGCAGTTAAACCTACCAGGATTTTTAATGCCCAGAATAGCTACTGAAATGTCGGGCACTGGTAGGGTATAGGGGCATCAAAGGAACAACTTAGATATTTCTTATGGAAAAGAAAATAAGTAACACTTTAGATTTAAGTGGAATTTATTTGAACTGATAAATTTAGACCCATACATAAAGGTATTTATCATTTCATGTGGAAGCACTAGCAATAAATGTCTTCTTTTGACTAAAGACCATATCCTTTCCTTAGGACTGATAGCTTGATGTTCTTGCTCTTCATGTTTTAACTAGATATAAAAGAGCTAATAATAATATGGTAATGTTTTATCTTGATCTCACATTCCTAAAAATGAGGAGGAGAATCCAGTATCACTTGAACATTTACATTAGTTTTGATATTTTAGAAAGAGATACAGGAATATCTAAATGTGGTGGATATGTAAGTTTGTGAGAGAAAAAGATGTTTATATTGACTTTTAATAGTATCATATTGACTTTTAATAGTAAAATAATAATTCTAACATTATTACTTCAAGTAAGTAATATATACCTGTTGCCTCTTATATGCCATAAGATAGGGATTATTATTTCCACTTTACAAAGTTGAAGAAACAGTCTGTGGCCCAAGGCTACACTGCTAGTCAAGTAGAGGAGGCAGCATTTGAACCAGTACATGTAATGATTCCAGTACACTGAAAATCCTGCATTGCAAAATAAGCTCACTGATTTACTGTCTGTTAGCAAAATGAAACAGAAATCAGCCATTCCCGGTGGATACTCATGTATACAGGCCCCTATGATAAACACCAGTACCTCCATACTGTTGTCTTTTGCTGAGGACTTGTATTTGCATCCTGAGCTGCTATTATTTATTTATTTATTTGTCTGTCAAAGAAGTCCATGACTTTCACTAAGTCCTCCTTGCACTAGTAATATTCTCCATGTGGTACCTATTAACTGTGAAAAATCTACTAATCACAGCATTTCACCGAGGATTCTTTTTATTTGTCATCTCTCACATGCTTCCTATAGCACTGAAATAGTCAACAAATTTGTTTTTTGGCATTAAAGTTTAATTTTTTATATTTCTGAATGTGACCTCTTTTCTACACACATTGTGTATCCCTTCCAATTTCTATTTTTTGTAACTTTATTTATCAGTTTCTAATTGGCTGTAGTTCTAGATGACCAACACATCTCCTAATATGTGTTTCCTAGTTTATTCTGGAGTGGTGTGACCTTGATGTTAGCATCTGAGCTTTTCCAGTCACTGGTATTTTCCAAAAATCTATGATGTCTACATAAACTTACCTAGCAGCTATCTTAAAAGCCAATTACTTTGAGTTTCTTCCCATCCTACTGTCAGGTAAAGGAGACAGGTTGTCTTATTCTTGTCAGCTTTTATATCTCCAGGTGCTTTGGAGAGATAGGAAGCACTAAAGAGGGTCAGATGCTAAATTCCACAAACTGAAAACCTATGGATTTTATTAAGAGACATGAAGTCATCAAGATATGATAGAGACTCTCAGAGAGGTTTCTTGGAAAATTGGTCTTTTGTGTTGTTTCTGTTAATATATAAATATTATTCTAAGCAACTTTTTCTCCTTTCTCTTCTAGCTTTTGAGCTATACTGTGATACAAACTTGATATTAAAAGATGAAAATTTAAATTTTAAAGTGAAGGAAGATTAACATCTATTAATCGTATAACTTATGGGAAGCATCTTAGTTTGTGCCATAGAAATGCTGCCTTATCAGGTGGATCACCTGAGGTCAGGAGTACAAGACCAGCCTGGCCAACATGGTGAAACTCCGTCTCTACAAAAATTAGCCAGGCATGATGGTGGGTGCCTGTAATCCTAGCTCCTCAGGAGGCTGAGGCAAGAGAATTGCTTGACCCAGGAAGTGGATGTTGCAGTGAGCCAATAAGCCAAGATCACGCCACTGCACTCTAGCTGGGTGACAGAGACTCTGTCTAAAAAAAAAAAAAAGAAAAAGAAAAAGAAAAAAAATGCTGTTTATTTAATATATGTCTTAGTTTTTCTAATTTTACAGATAGGTAACTAGAGTGAGGACTATTTAAGTAATTTTCTTCATGATCACATGGGCAATCAGTGGCAGAACAAAATTTGAATCCAGGACTGACTGACTTGAAGGTCTAAACTCTTTCATTAGACCACACTTGTTTTAAATAGGCAAGTGTATCTTTGTAAATGTCGAAATAATTTTTTTTTTCTACTTAGCTATAAAAAAAGAATGAAATCATGTCTTGTGCAGTAAGATGGATGGAACTGGAGGCCAGTTTCTTAAGTAAAGTAATTCAGAAACAGAAAGCCAAACACTTCATGCTGTTACTTATAAATGGGAGCTAAACAATGGGTACACATGGACACACAGAGTGGAATAAGAGACATTTAAGACTAAAAAAGATGAGATGGTGGGAGGTGGGGAGGGTTGAAAAATTACCTGTCGGGTACAATAGTCACTATTCAGGTCATGAGTACATTCAAAGCCCAGACTTCACTACTACACAATCTACACATGTAACAAATCCGCACTTATATTCACTAAATGTATAAAACTTAAAAAGAGGAAATGTTTATCTAAAAAAATCGGATTCACTTCTCTGAATGTATTTTACTTAACAATATAGTTCTTAAACTTAACTTAGTTTACCTAATTGCAAAAGATATTAACATAAAACCCATACAAATAAGAGGTTGGGAAATGTAATCTAAATTGTCCACAAACTTAAATTATCCTAGGGACTCCCGTAATCACTTTAAAATTCCTGCAAAATCAGCATTATAACCATGTATCTCTTTATTTTAATATAAAAACTATTTTTAAACTATGTTAATAAAAAGCCACAAAACTGAATGTTCTAACTTGTCCCTTTGATTAATGAGCATTATATTATTAGGTTGATACTAAGCATTTTCGTAAAATAAGCTGGATACTTTATCTATCTATCTATCTATCTATCTATCTATCTATCTATCTATCCATTTATCTATCTATCTCTCTGTCTGTCTGACAATCAACCAATCACCTATCTGTGCTTTGGTCTACAGTGATCTATATAATTCTGGCCTGTAGCTATCCCTCAGAACTAATTTTCTCTAAATTTAACTGGATTTAGTCCAGCCAAATTAACTTTCTTGCTGTTCTTCAAATATTCCAAGCAGAGTCTCACCTCAGCATCTTTGCATTTACTGTGTCCTCTGCCAGATAGCGAACTCCCTATCTCCATGGCTAACTCTTTATTTTTCTGTCACATCTCACTTAGTCTTAAACACTATTTTCTCTGGGAGGTCTGTGCTTGCCTTTGAAAATAGTATCCCCTGATTCATTATCCATCCTCTTTTTGAAAACATGTCTGGTACTGATCATTTTAAGAATGTATCAGTTTGACCTCCTAGAATGCCAGCCAATGAGGTCAAACACTTTTTTTTCACTTTTTATATGAATCAGGGTTATTAATTGCAGAAATACATAGCTATCACATAAAGCAATACATTTATTAAAAGCTGAAACTTTGCTTATGGAGTCTCCAAAGGGCAAAATCATTAGACTTGGAGGCTAGGCCACCAAATGTCTCACAGTATAGATGTTCTAATAAAGAGCCCACCACTGCTGCCAGGGGAGTCGGAGAACCACAGTTCATTTACTCATCACTTGCTGCTCTGGGAACTCCAATTTCTTAGCTACTGGCAATGACTCGACAGCTGGAACGTTTAGAAAAATGTCCCTTACAGTGCTTTCTTTCTCTAGTTGTTCCTTCTGGACAAAATTCTTGGGGAGTGCATCTGTTTAGCAAATTGCAAGTGACATACATGAGCCCCACATGACGAGCATCTAGAAGAGCAAGTTCCAGACTTCTAACTTGAGAAGAACAGCTGTTAACCTAGGAAATCCATCTCCTAAAGATAAGGAAGCTCTTTTGCATATGCTGCATAGCCAAAAAATTAAGGCAAATGTCCATGTCGCCACTGCATTCCCAGCATGTGAAGCAGTGCCAGACACACTTTAGCCATTTTGTAATAGTTACTAACTGAATGAACAGATCATATTCATATTTCAGGTAATATATTTTCTTAACTTGTTGTCACAGTATTTTGAGGGCTGAATTTCCACAAGTTTCTGTTTTCATGCAGCAATATTATTTTCCAGTATTTTGGAGATCCAAAGTACCACCAAGAATGGAAAAGCAGTATTTTCCAGATTTCTGTTGTTAAATGCCTGTTTAGGTGTACTTTTTGGGTAAGCTCAGTTTAACTGCTTCCTATGATAGCTGAAGTGTTCCCTCATTTGCCAGGTGGGTTCTTTAACCAACTCAGGGAAATCTGAGTCAAAGGTCTTTTCAGTGTGGAAAAATGACTAGTGATGTCTGTAGTTTATTTTACATCAATTTTCTGAGCATGTCAACAGTTCATAACTTTCAGACCTTACCATGTTAACAGGGTACATGCACCATAAATTACATAAATTCTCAGTGGGGTCTAAGGAAGCACCCTGTACTCAAACTGATTACTATCTCTGTACAGAAACATATAATAATATATCACACTCAGTTTGATAAAGTAAAAGAAAACCTATAAATAGCCTCATTATCTGTTTATATCAGGTCTTGTTTCCAAACAAGTTATAAAGGTGTTTTGGTTTTCAGAAGTTTTTGGACTCTGGATTAATAGTGAGATTACAGACCTATACAAATGTCAATGAATTAAGATACTTGTTCATTGTTGCTGTAATCAAATTTCCTCATTCAACTTTCAATTTACTTTTGAGGCTCTAATTTTGACATGAACATTAGAGGGACAGAACAAGACTCTGTTCCCCCCAAAAATTAAGTAAGTAAATATAGAAAATAAAAACAAATTTATTGATTTATCTTCTGGACTGAACATTCTCTATCAAAAGGCAAAACAAAGTGAATATGTGTAATGCCCATGTCAAAATTAGAGACTTAAATATAAATTGAAAGTTGAATGAGGAAATTTGGTTATGGTAACAATGAAAAGTGTCTTCATTCATTGATATTTGATAAGTGTATAGGTCTATAATCTCACTATTAATTTCAGAGTCCTCAGCCTCCTGAGGTGCCGATATTACAGGTATGAGCCACTACACCCAGCCCATACTTACTTTCTTCTTTATAAATGTAAAACATGTCTTAATAAAGCTTCTAACTACATTCCACAATTTCCAGATTGACTATTTCTATCTTACTTTCTATCTATCTCCTTGTGAATGCCTCATTTACAACATAGTACTTACTTTTTTTCATATCTACTCAGATTCTTACATTACTATAATCTATTATTTTAAGATATTAGAATTTTTGGTTTTTCAATACTGGCCAAAGTATACAGTTGACACATAATTTTAAAAGATTATTTTAAAAATAGCATTCCCCAAATAAAGTAAGGTTTAAAGTGGAGGGATGAGCAATAAACCATTCTTTACAATAGATATGAATATGAAGTTTTAACAGATCGAGATTGGAAACATCCCCGGACCTCATTACTCAAACTGTACTTTTCATTTACAGCAAGTTTTGACAAAGTATATTGAACAATGTTCTCTCCTATATTCTGATCTCTGCAAAGTACAGTTCTGTATTCGTAGGA
This sequence comes from Saimiri boliviensis, assembly GCF_048565385.1. Classification (NCBI taxonomy): domain Eukaryota; kingdom Metazoa; phylum Chordata; class Mammalia; order Primates; family Cebidae; genus Saimiri; species Saimiri boliviensis. The sequence continues at coordinate 65,664,762 of NC_133458.1, read as the reverse complement.
AACCAATTTAATTTCAGTGATATACTTTGCATCTAATATTTTTAAACTATCAATGGTGCAACAGATACTATAATTTTTCCTACACTAAGTGCTAGTTTTCACACTGGGAAAAGATGATTTAAATTAGGCTCCCAAGATAATACTGATGGCTAAATGAGATATCTAGCTTTACTTAGCCTTTTACTAACATTCATGTTTTATAATTAAAAATAGTTTTCACAGATTTCATAAATTTTGTAAGTAATATTTTTAGAAGGAGATGTATTCATAATATCAAAAAGAAACTTTTGCCAAAATTCTCAAGTAACTATTATTCAGGAACAATCAATTTTTTGACAATATTTATTGAAAAGTAGAAGGAAAGACATTAAGGGAATTTTTCCTCAATTTTACCACCATGCTCTAAAACATATATAAATTCAGAATATTCCAACTGTCTTAGTCTGTTTAGCATTTCTATAAAGAAATAACTGAGGTTGAGTCATTTTAAAGAGAAAGGATTTATTAGACCTACAGTGCTCTGGGCTGTACAAGAATCATGGCACCAGCATCTGCTTCTGGTAAAGGCTTGAGCCTGCTTCCGTTTGTGGTAGCAGGCAAGGGAAAAGTGGCACGTGCAGGGCTCACATGACAGAGGAAATGAGTGGGGTGATGTGGCACACTTTTTTAACAACCAACTTTCTTGGGAACTAATAAAAAGATAACTCTTATTGCAAGGATGGCACCAGGTCATTCATGAGAGAATGGGTGTCCCTATAACCCCAAACACCTCCCATTAGGTTCCACCTTCAACGGTGAGGGTCAAAGTTTAACAGGAGGTTTGTGGGGACAAACTCCACACTATCGCACTTACACAGGCCAGCATACCCTATCTCTACTACCATCCATTGTCGTGAACAAATATAGGTAAAAAACATAGAAAGATACAAAACACGCCAAAGGTTTCTGATGTCTTGATTAAAGAAGGCCCCTCAACACTAATCATTAGAATTGTCTCTTTGCTCCCCCCAAATTTTTACACTCCGCTCCTGAGCAACACTGATAACTTGAAGAGGCTGAAAAGTTCTGGCAGGCTAGAACAATGTGCCTTCCTTTTGCAAAGTGAGGGAAGAGTGATTTTGAAAAGAGAAAGGGAATAGAAAGCTAACAAGAGACGGTACCGGGACTATAGGCCTATCTTTTAGGAAGGAGTGAATATGAAAATTATCATCTGATTATTAATTCTCTTAATATTTATGCCTATATTGTCTTTTGAAAAGTTTTAGTGTAACCCATAGTCTGTGTACCCTATTTTAAGACTACTTATCCTTCTAATTCTATCTCTTCTCAAACCACACCAGAGCCTACTCTTCAGTTCCCTAATTTGAGAATTCTAAATTCACAGTTTTGGTATTCCTTAAGTTCATTTCTGGACTACCTGGAAGGGCTTGCCATGTATGTGTAATTTACACACATGGGGTCACATTCTTTTTTAAAATTTAAAACCAAATGAAATGGATCAAGACTCCAAATTCTTGGTTTATAAAACCCTGGCTCCTGCTTGGTCTGATATCCTCTTTCGACTCCTATATAGTTATTCTCTTGCCTCTTTTTGAAGGCTAATCAAATGCAAGACTCCTTCTTCCCTTCTCAGACTGTTCCTGGCATTCTACCATGTTGTTGAGGCTTTATCCCCCCCAAAATTCTACCAGGTTTTCCCAGGAAGCTAAAAATTCCCCAACTTTAATCATAGTAACTCAACTATCTCTTTATTCTTCATTCTGGCTATGAGGATGGGGATCTGTCACATTTAACATTCAAAAAGACCCTCCATAAATTTTCCTAAAAAAAAAAAAAGTTATCTTTTGAAATGGAGTTCTTAGACATATTTTGTTTAAACTTGATGCTCACAACTAGTCTTCATATATTTTCCTTTATGTATCTTGAGTCTTCATGTTTTGTGGTATTAACTGAAATTATGCAGTTCCTATTTTCCAGAGCATCTTCCTTGCTTGCTATATTTTAAATAATGTCTTATGTGGATTATTTTTGTAAATATTCTAAAACTGTAACTATGTAAAAGCCCATACCGAAGGGCTTTTTTCCCTCTTTGATGGATATTGTGATGTTCAGAGCATTTAGTTTTATTTTCCATGGAAATTGTACACTGGCTATTCATTAGAATTGTCTAGTGGTTTAATTGCACATCCTTTGGTCTCTAAGATTTTTTTCCCCAATTTTAAACTGTTAAAAATTAAAATGATAGGTTGGTTATTTTGTATACATTTGAAGATTCATTACAGGAAGTAAATATTGGAATACAATAATTATTTAATTAGCTATGGAATATAGAGGGTCTAAATCCAAATATATACATATATATAATTAAAGCCTGAACATTTAATTCAGTAATTACCATATAATAGTGTTGCTTATTAGTACGTTTTTAAAAATAGTTTTCTGGTTGCTCTCCTGGGATACACTTTTCTAAAATCGTGTATTTCAACACTCACTGCTTATTAGAAACTTAGGAGATAATTTTTAAAATACCAACACCTGAGCCCAACCCTCAGCGATTCTGAATTAATGGGTGTTAGATGGGTCCTAGTGTTTGCTTTCTGTTTCTTTTGTTTTGTTTTGAACATGCAGCAGAGTTCCAAAAACTGTTGTGAAGTGAGGTTAATGTTTCTATTTTGCTTCCCAATGTGGTAACTTCCAAATTCTTTACTTAATACTAGTGTATTCGTCCATTTTCATGCTGCTGATAAAAATACACCCAAGGCTGGGCAATTTACAAAAGAAAGAGGTTTAATTGGACTTACAGTTCCACATGGCTGAGGAGGCTTCACAATTGTGGCAGAAGGCAAGGAGGTGCAAGTCGCATCTTGTGTGGATGTCAGCAGGCAAAAAAATGAGAGCTTGCCAGCAGGGAAATTCCGGTTTTAGAGCCATCAGATCTCACGAGACTGATTCACTATCACGAGAACAGTGCAGGAAAGACCTGCCCCCATAGTTCAATCATCTCCCACCCGGTCCTCTGCCGACAGGTGGAAATTGTAGAAGTTAACAATTCAAGATGAGCTTTGGGTGTGGACACAGCCAAACCTTGTCAATTACTTTCTAGGATAACAACAATTTCATCCTTCCTCATCCCATCTTTAGTTCGTGTTTCAGTATGTGCACTTATGATCTGACACTGGATATGCCAAGCAGAGTTAGGACAAAGAAAAATGTTCCATTAGACTTTGCTTTGAGATCTTTTTTTTTTTTTTTTTGAGATTGAGTTTTTCTCTGCTGCCAGGCTGGAGTGCAGTGGTACGATCTCGGCTCACTGCAACCTCTGCCTCCTGAGTGCCAGTGATTCTCCTGCCTCGGCCTCCCAAGTAGCTGGCATTACAGGCACGTGCCACCACACCCAGCTAGTTTTTGTATTTTTTAGTAGAGATGGGGTTTCACCATGTTGGTCTTGATCTCTCTTTTTTATTCACAATCTGTTCTGGGGTACAGATTGTGCAGGATTGTTACATAGGTACACACGTGCCATGATGGTTTGCTGCATCCACCTCACCCCCCACTGCACCTACCTTAGGTATTTCTCCTAATATTATCCCTCCCCAATCCTCCCACTCCTGCTGTTTCTTCCCTAGCTCACCCTAGTTGATGATAAGCAACTTCAGCAAAGTCTCAGGATAACAATTTAATGTGCGGAAATCACAAGCATTTCCACATACCACTAACAGACAGAGAGGCAAATCATGAGCGAACTCCCGTTCAAAAATTGCTACAAAGAGAAGAAAATATCTAGGAATACAACTAACAAGGAAAGTGAAGGACCTCTTCAAGAACTGCAAACCACTGCTCAAGGAAATAAGAGCGGTCTCAATCTCTTGACTTCATGATCCACCTGCGTAGGCCTCCCAAAATGCTGAGGTTACAGGTGTGAGCCACCTCGCCGGGCAAGATCCCTTTTTAAAAGAGATTTCTGTTACTGAAAGAGGAAAACGAATCTGTGGTAATCACTTATTCAGGTGCTATAACCAACAATAATATTATACATATTATGCACAAACCTTAAGACCAATATAGGGCATGAACAGGACGTAAGAGGGCAGCGAGTGTTTAGGACACCCATTTTATCTCTAATGGGTGTACTGCAGGGGAGAAAATAGAATCAAGGACAAATGTGATAATGTGATTCAATAGAGGTGATTTTACTGTTCTTAATGTATGCATTTGTTTTCTGATCCATGTACCAGCAAACCACATCAAAGCAGAGTGCAGTAACATTTTCTCTTTAAAAACAAAACCTTTTGAATAAAGGTGGGAAACTACACTGTGAGGTTGATATTCTGCCCAGTCACTACTGCTGATTAGTGATGTTATAAGTATATTTTTTTAAATTAGCTTCTCATGCTTTCTATACAGCCTAATCTTTACAAATCACTGATGATTATGTTTCCCTGAAATTTCTTGACTACTGTCTGAGCTTGCTTTCTTCAGTCTTAGCCCATCCAATTTCTGCTCTAATTTAAGGCTCTATTCATTTCCACTGTCTTTATAATATTGTGTATTTATATGAGTATTTGTGCGTTGAATGTGTGTGAGAAAGCAATTGTCGTCTATTACACATGCTTTACTTGTAAACACAGTTTCTATTTAAAACATAACTCTTACTCGTTGAGAATTCATCTTCCTGCTTATTTTTTAAATAATAAGTATCCATCTTTCCCTTTATAAGATTAGAATTTCTCTCAATATCTTATGAGTAAAATAATATGAACTCCATCCCTATGAAGTCCAAATGAAGGCCAAAGGAAGCAGTGATGACACAAGTCAGGAAGGACATTTTCTGTGGAGGATGAACTAAAAATAAGAACAAGAACCCTCTGTTAAATCATGAAAACGTTCTGTATCTTGTTGTGGGTAGTGGCCACATAGGTGTATATGATTGTAAAACTCATTGAGATAAACAGTAATACCTGTACAGTCTGCTGTAGGTAAATTCTACTTTGATAAAAAACAAACATTATTTTCTCTCTTCATTCATTTGACTCTTAACACCTGTCTATTTAGCTCACATAATCACTTCTTCAGTGTCTCTCCTATTTTAAACACATCATTGGTCTCTGTCTCATCCAGATACACACTTAATATGTGGCAGTTACAAGAAGTAAGTGGAAAATTTAAAAGTTATTGTCAGGTACCAAAGTTCTGCTGAAAAATCAAGGTTTAATATTGAACCTTAAAAAAATTCTTAAAATGAATACCATTGCATATGGAAATAAAAATCAGCAGAAGAGAAATAATTTTATATCAACTGAATATGAAAGTCTGATGAATCACTTTGTTATCTACAAAAGGCTAAACATTACCAATCTTCATTGGAAATGCCTAATTTCCTTAGTGGTGAATGAGAGAGATCCTCAAGAAGTTTCCTCAATTTCTATTAATGTCTGTTTATATAGATGTAGTTTTTTCTATTTCTATATTTATATAAAAGATTTATAAATAGACACGTGTTTAAAAAAATTAGGAATTAAATGTTATGGTATAAACATAGGAATGAGTGGCTGAGACAGACCAGAAGTCAGGGTCCTTGGAGAAGAGGAGGCCAATGAACTGGAAGATCCAGTTATTGGAAATATTTTCTAAAACCGTGGAAAAGATTTGGAGAAAAGAATACAAGTATCTTTGATGTTAGAAGGTTTGGATTCTAAAGAAGTGGTTATTCTTTGGATCTCATGACACAAGAATTTTCAGATGAATAAATAAAACTATTCATAGCAATGTATGTCTGCTAGGAACAGCTAAATGTGACAAATCATCACATTATAATGAGTGACAGCTAAAATCACCAAGGAATGAACTGTCAAAGTTTCGTAGGAGACTGTGCCAAAGTGGGTAATCAGTTTGAGAGTTAAGGGATGATAGAGACAAAATGAGATGAAAAGAAATGGGAAGAAAGATAGATATCTATCTTTGGGCTCAGTGAGACAGAATATGTGAAAGAATATAACAGCTTCCATGTGAAAAAAAAATTTCTTCTGAGGTTAGTATCTTAGAAGAAAATCAGGTTACAGTTAAAAAAAAGTTACTACGAAAATCATTCAGAAAAGAAAATGTTAGAGAACACATTATGTTGATTATATCCTCCAAGTACTAAGGGACACAAGAGAAGCATTAGAAATTTCAAGAGGGGCATAGAATAAAAGCAGATAAGGTAATAATGAAGCCCTAGGGGGATGAGAAAGTGGAAGGGAATGACATGGGAATTTGGGACATCTTGTGGTGCCATGATGATTTGTCAAGAAAATTGTGGTGATAAGACTGAGTTTGGGAGAACTTTTTATATCGACAATGTTCTAAGACGTAGCCTATAAATAAATGATCAAGCGATCACAAAGATCAAATTAGCAAATCAAACTCACATGAATAAGGAAAGATACTAGTCAGAATTCAGATATGCTACGTAATTCAAGGATGCATTCTATTAAGACACACAAGCAGTGCAAGGAAAGGTTTGAGACATCAAGGATGGCCTCCCAAATCTTTGTCATATTAGGCCTACACTCTGGGCGAGAATAATATATTTAGTCTCTATTGAATTATGTGAGCTAATTCATGGAGTAAGAAGTGTTTCATGTATAAGTCATACTCATCTTATACTTAGTTACAAAGCTTATATGAAAACGTATTAGTCCATTTTCATGCTGCTGATAAAGACATACCCAAGACTGGCAAATTTACAAAATAAAAAGGTTTATTGGACTTACAGTTCCAATAAAGAGTCTTGGAAGGCCTCACAATCTTGGTGGAAGGCAAAGAGGAGCAAGTCAGATCTTACATGGCTGGTAGCAGACAAAGAGAGAGCTTGTACAGACAAACTCCTGTTTTTAAAACCATCATGTCTCGTGAGACCTATTCAATCAGGAGAACAGCATGGGAAAGACCCACCCCCAGGATTCAATCATCGGCCACTGGGTTTCTCCCACAACACATGGGGATTACGGGAGCTGCTAGATGAGATTTTGGGTGGGGATACAGAACTAAACCATATGAGACATTTTCCATGGAGGCATGCATGCCTCCTGGATCTACAAGCTCTATATTTGTTTACTATAAGAAATCTTAGTCCAGGATCCTCTTAATAAAACCATTCCACAGATAAGGACTCTTCCCTTAGCAAACACAACAATCTATGTCAGGAGGTTTAATTATCATCAGATTTATAAGTAAATCAGACTGACTCATCTGCTTTTCTTTCTTTCCCAGAGAAATGGGAAAGAAATTTATCACAGAGAGCCACTATAATGCTTTGCTCTATCACGATTTTCATTTTCTGGACACTTTTTAAATTTCAACTTTCATTCCTTGTTGTTATTTTGCAAATAAAGATAAATTACAAATATTTGAGAACTTATCTAATAAGTACACTATAATTCCCAAGTAATATCAACTCAAAAGCATCATTTGGCAGCTTCCAACAAACAAGTTATCAGCGATGATTTGGATTATGATCTTTAGGGGGATAATCTAATTTTGCATCAACTCAATTTCAAGCTTTTTTTATTTTTTTTTACAACTCCCTCCACCCATGTAGTGCTTTTGATAAGTCATTAAAATAGCTTTTAATGACAAGTAGTTCACTGACATGAATTATAGAAGTACTGATAAAATTTTGGAGAAGGACAGTGTTATATTTTGTTGAATACATAAAAGTGACGGAATAAAGTTTTCCTACTAAGCCAGTATTTTCAATATTTTACAAAGTTGTTAAATGTGGTTGAAATATTGAAAGAGCTATCTAACTTGAGAATGCATTTATATTCTAGTTTAAATTATGTTTACATAGTTGCTTTCTGGATTATCTCTTTGACGGAATGCGCACATATATATGCAAGTATGCTAGATTATAGCAAGTTCTATTAAAACTTGTATTTACCTTATCTTAGCTATACCACAGGCATAGCTCAGTAAGACAAAAGACAATAAAACAAAGGTAGTCACTTATTTTAGTGATTTATACATTATGATAAGATAAATACTAACTTGAGTTGTACTTAATAGCATTAAAAAAAACACATCTTTACTCTGAGACATTAATTTCTTGCTCCTGCCGATACACACACACTCTCTCTCTCTCATCAAAATATTTTCTTAAAAAAATACCCTTTTATATATAATGGTACCATAATTCTACTTTAAAAAGCACATCTTCTTTTAATTTCCCCACATAAAAAGAATATCCACATAATATCAAGATATGACATAAAATGTAGAATATCAAAGAATGACTGAAGGGGTATAGAAGACTATGAGTAGAAAAAATGTGAGTTTTCATTTTGATTTTGACACCTGACAATTGTGTTTTGTGACAATCCATTCCTTCAATCTTTTTGAGTCTCAGGGTTTTGTTGCTGTTGTTCTGTTTTATTTTGTTTTGCATTTTCATCTACAGTTTGAGAGACTTGAACAAATTTTCTATGATTGCCTCAAACACTAATATTCTATACTTTGTTAACCTGGGAAATACTTTAGATGGTGCAGAGGCACTAGTGTGGTTAGGAATACTTTAGTTACAGAGCTACGACCTGTGGGGCCTTCTGACCAGTGCCTGAAATGGCCTTCACAAATTCTTAGTAATTTAGGTTTATATTCTTTGGGTTAAAATAAAATGAGTGCTTTTTGGATCTTCTCTTTGACTCAATGTGTATATGTGTGTATATATGTTTGCAGATGTGCTAGGTTATAGCACACACAATTCAAGTTTATATTTATCTTGTTGTAGTGTACACTTCACTAAAATAAATAGCATCCTTTGTCTTACTGATTCCTATGGTGATACAGTAGCTAAGATAAGGTAAATACAAGCTTTAAAAGCAACAAAGTAAAATTAAGTGCTTTTAAAATACAAATGTACCTGAGATCACTATGAGTTGTATGAGTCTTTTAGTTTTCTTCTTTAGAAAGATTTTAACAGGAGAAAGCTAAAGAGATCCTAGAGTTTCTGGACACTTAAAGAATACGTAAGAAAAAGAGAGGAGTGATAATCAGAAAGGCAGAAAAAAATGTTTTCCCATCCGACACGTTTCAGGAGGATTTCAGAGGGTGCTGATTTTTAGCAAGACTTACGTATTGTCTGTGGCTGCAGGGCTACTGCCCTTAACCCACAATGACCCGCAATTTAAGCTGAGAAATTCTCTGGCTATCTGTAAGCAGCAATTTCACCTTAGAAGAAATATCTGATCTGTAGATATTTAGAACTCCTTCAAGCCATTAGGTGATTATAATTCCTTTTGTTCAAGCAAAATCCCACGTGTGTCATCTACTCCAAGCCCAGATAATTGTTTCTTCTCTCATTATACTCTAAAATGAAGACTACAATCACCAGGTAATACATTAGTGATATGATATCCTGTACCCTGAAGAACTCCCTCAATGAGGAAGATTTCTACTATCGTATGCAGAGCACACTGCACCTGTGGAAATTTAACTTGCTCAGCCCTACTAATGATAGAATGTTAATAGGAGAAAAATGCTAAGTTTCTCATTCTCTTTGCATTCTGGCTAAATAAAGGGTTGCTGTACACGGCAGAGAGCTAATCAAATGAAAACAATAAAAGCAATATAAATTTTGGCAAAGTCCTATTGAGTTTTTTGGTATTTACTTAGAATTCATAAAAATGTAATTTAGAAGAAAGCACATTTTTAAAATTGCTTTTCTGGAAACTTTTAGGAATTCATTTTCAGCCAGCTGAACTGCCTAGGCAAATGTTTCTTTTCAAGATAAGAGATTGTATAGAGGCCAGAAATATTCTAAAAATTATAGTTTCATGACATTGTCCAGAATCTTATATGTACTTCAAAAGTATTTTTGAGATAATCTTTTAAGATATCTTAATAAAGGAGGAAGCCCTTTCATGACATCCTGCTGAAATACTTCCTGGGATGAAGAACTCATCACCTTGCAAGACATTCCATTTTGTTTTTAGACAGAATTTACCATTTTGAATTATAATTAGAACCAGGCTTTTAACATAAAAACTAAGTTGTTGTATAATTTATTCATTTTTTTAAAGTCCCAATTTTTCCCATGGCAGTTAGGTTTTTTTTTTTTTTTTTTCCTTTTATACAGTTGAGTCCACTGATTTTTTTTTTTTTTCTCTTTTTGGATAAAGATCTCCATTTTATTGACTAATATACAGGCTTTTCAGAACTTCATATTTTTTACCTGCCTTCCTCTGGACATAGCCATGTTGGCCAACAATTCTAGAAAATGTAGCCTCTGGAAATACAGCCTCTAGAAAATGCTTCAGAAGTGTTCAACATTGTGGAGAGTGCAATAAATTGCATCAAGGAAATCTGTTAGAAGACACGTATTGGTGGTTCTTATAAGATTACCACGGAATGTTTACCAGGTTATTTCTGCTCCTCATTTCAAACTATCATATTTTCTTTGATTAGCATTCCCGCTACCTCTCCAAGGACCTCTAAGAATGAACAGCAATTGGGATGATGTATCTGATTTTCATGAGCAAGTGACACTCACTGGAACACAGTGCTTAACTGCTATACTCCTACTGCATTTAATGCTTGAGACCCTACTTGTCTGCAGAAAAAACAAGGTGCTAAACCCAGAGAAAACTACCATAACTAAACTGGATACTTCTTTTCACCTGTTTTTTGAAGCTCTGCCCCTCATCTTACCTTAAGATTGCCATGTACTTAACCTACATACTGTAGTGAAGAGATGTGTAGCCTGGGAATCTGAAACCTAGGGGTCTTGTTTGATGGTAACTGTACTTGCAGAAGCATAATGCTTTTTATACCATTTCAGCTCTTACTGGTTTCAGATAACCTTGCTTATTTCCTTGTCACTCCAGCCTAGAGGTGTGATAACTTTTTACTGTTCCCATTGTTGTACCTTGTTGGTTCCTTTAACCCCTTCCTGCACCTCTCTCCAGCAACCTCTTATTTGCTTTCAGGCAGGACCCTGATAGCCTCTATAAGCTACAGTTTTATCATCTTTAAAATGGGATAACAATAATACTTACTTTACAGGATTGCCCTGAGAATTAGTAAAATAATAACATAAACCTTTGGCAGAGAACCTGGCAAATGTGTAATAAATATAAAATACTGGTATTGCTGTGAATAATTTATAGAGGACATGATGTAATATTTTAGCTATGAAAAACTTTGTTGGATAATCTGCACGGTCTTTTCAGTCCAGCAGTGTATTTTCTACCTCACCTCTGATTCTTGTCCAACAAAATATTTAATTTGACTCTCAAAATATCAAAGCCAAATTGTACTTAGTGATAAATGTTAGTTCAATGTTTTGTGATAATGCTAAAATTATAAATTTTGAGAAAAAATATGATTTTATATTTTTAGAAAAATTAATATAAATAATCAGCCAGATTTATATTAATGTTTCTTGGAAAAGTAGGTGTGTAAAGTCAGCTTTAGCAATGATTCTACTAAGTGGTTTGCACATTTGCAGTCTTCTAAAAATTCCAATCAGAAAGAGCAATATCAGAAAGATGGCAGAATAGGAAATTCCAGTTATCATTCCCCCAGGGAACCACTGATTCAACAACAATATGTAGATCAAAATGCCATCAGGAGATAACCAGAATCCAGTAAAGAAGTTGCAATACCCCAGATGAGCACAAAAAAGCCACAATTGAAATGGATAAAAAGAGCAATTTTACTTTAACTGCATCAGCTCCTCTAACAAATCAGCATGGATCAGGGCTGAGGGAGAACACCTCGCCCCATAATCTTCCCATGGGAAAGAGAGAGAGTGGAATGTGTGCCTTTTTGTGTGTTGCCTAGGGACTGGATTGTCATGCCTCACCTGGATGGCTGATGGAACTTGTATGATTTGGACACCTGGGGACGATGAAGAACAAAGAAAAGGGGTGGGATCGTGCCATGAACAGCATAGCTGTGCAAGATTGGAAGAAGGTGCACATTCTCACTTAAAAGAATAATGGCCAAAAGTTCCCAGATCTGAGGAGGTAAAAGCATATTGAAATTCACAAAGCCCAAGATACAAATAGAATTATCCCAAAGAAATCTACACCAATACATATAATCAAATTATTGAAAGTCAAAGACAAAGAGAATTTTGAAAGCATCAAGAAAAAAGATTCTTGTCACATACAAAGTAGCCTTGATAAGACTATCAGTGGATTTCTAAGCAGAAACCTCACATGGCAGAAAGGAGTGTGATGGTATATTCAAAATACTAAAAGAAAAAACCTCCAGCCAAGAGCATTACACCTGACAAAGTTGTTCTTAAAAAATAATAAAGGAGATATTAAAAATTTACTCCAAAACAAAAGCTAAGGATGTCTATCAGAATTGCCTTACAAGAAATGCTAAAGGAAGTTATTTTCTAATCATTTTCACATTATTAATTCTACCCCTCCATGTTTGTGGTGTCTGTGATTTCTTTCAGCAATGTTTTGTCGGTTTGCTTGTACAGATTTTTTACCTCCTTGGTTAAGTGTAATCTTAAATTGGTTTTTGCAGCTGTTGTAAATTGGTTCAAGTTCTTGATTTGATACTCAGTTTGGTCATTGCTGGTGTAAAGCAGTGCTACTGATTTGCATACATTGATTTTTGTATCCAGAGACTTCACTGAATTTGTTTATCAGACCGAGAGGCTTTTTGAATGAATTTTGAGTTTTCTAGGTATACAATCATATCACTGGTGAACAGCGACAGTCTCCTTTTCTCTTTGCTAATCTGGATTCCCTTTATTTCTCTTTCTTGTCTGATTTCTCTGGCCAGGACTTCCAGTACTACGTTGAATAGAAGTGGTAAGTGCGCATCCTTGTCTTACTCCAATTTTCAGGGGAAATGCTTTCCACTTTCTCCCATTCAGTATTATGTTGGCTGCAGGATTTGTCATAGATGGCTTTTATTACTTTGAGAAATTTTCTTTCCATTCCCATTTTGTTGAGAGTTTTTATTTTAAAATGATGCTAGATTTTGTGAAGTTATTTTTCTGCTTCTATTGAGATGATTATGGTTTTTGTTTATAATAGTGTTTATGTGGTAAGTCACCTTTATTGACTTGTATATGTCAAACCATCCCTGTATCCTGGTGTGAAGCCCAGTTAATAATGATATATTATCCTTTTGATATGCTACTGGATTCAGTTAGCTAGTATTTTGTTAAGGGTTTTTGCATCATCTGTGTTCAAGAGGGATATGGACAGCCAGCACAGCTAAAGCAATTCTAAGCAAAAGAACAAATTTGGAGGCATCAAATTATCTGACTTCACACTACAAGGCTATAGTCACCAAAACAGCATGGTGCTGGTATAAAAATAGGCATGAAGGCCAAGGGAAAAGAACAGAGAATCAAGAAAAAAAGCCAAATTCTTACAACCAACCGATCTTAGACAAAGTCTACAAAAACATAAGTTGGGGAAAGGATATCCTATTCAACAAATGGGGCTGGGGAAACAGACAACCCATGTGCAGAAGAATGAAAGTGGATTCTCATCTCTCACCTTATACAAAAATCGACTGAAGGTGGATCAAAGATTCACATCTAAGACTCGAAAACATAAAAATTCTAGATGATAACATCAGAAAAACTCTTCTAGACATCTTCTTAGGCAAAGATTATGACCAATAATCGAAAAGCAAATGCAATAAAAACAAAAATAAATAAATGGTAACTAATTAAACTAGAGAGCCTTGGCACAGCAAAAGAAATAGTCAGCAGGTTAAACAGATATCCCACTGAGTGGGAGAAAATATTAGCAAACTGCATCTAACAAAGGACTGAAATTCAGAATCCACAGAATCTCAAACAAATCAGAAAGAAAAACACAAATAATCCCATCAAAGAGTAGACAAAGGACATGAATAGATAATTCGCAAAAGAGGATATACAATAAATAGCCAACAAACACATGAAAAAAAATGCTCAGTATCACTAATTATCAGGGAAATGGAAATTAAAGCCACAATGACATACTACCTTACTCCTCCAAGAATGGCCATAATTAAAATGTCAAAATATAATAGATGTTAATGTGGATGTGGTGAAAAGGGAACATTTTTATACTACTGTTGGGAATGTAAACTACAACAACCACTATGGAAAACAGTATGGAGATCGCTTATTTAACTAACAGAACTACCACTCAATTCAGAAATCCCACTGCTGGGTATCTGCCCAAAAGTTTAAAAAAAACCAGTATATGAAAAAGATGCATGCACAAATATGTTTATAGCAGCACAATTCACAGTTGCAAAAAAATGAAACCAACCTAAGTGCCCATCAACTAGCTAGTGGAAGAAAATGTGATATATACACACCCCATGGACTACTACCTAGCCATTGAAAGGAACAAAATAAATACTGTCTTTTGTAGCAACCTGGATGAAGCTGGAGGACATTAATCCAAGTGAAGTAACTCAGGAATGGAAACCAAATATCGTGTATTTTCACTTTTAAGAGTAAGCTGAGCTATGAGGATACAAAGGCTTAAGAATGATATAATAGACTTTGGAGGCTTGGAGAGGTGGGCAGGAGGGAGATGAGGGATAAAAGACTACACATTGGGTACAGTGTACACTGCTCAGGTGATGCGTGCACCAAAATCCCAGAAATCACCACTAAAGAACTTATGCATCTAACCAAAAAACACCTGTACCCTAAAAACTATTGAAATGAAAAATTAAATTTAAACAATGGAGCTTGTCAGTGGTAGGGATATTAATCTGAAATGAATAAATTTTCCACACACACTATGGCAACAGAGGAAAGGAAAATAGATGCAAATCTAAAATTGAAGCAGCATCTCTCTGATGTGTTTTATCTGGCACAAAAAGGAAACAAAATAACAGATAATTTTAACATTTAACTGCATCCTTACACTATTATCCTGATCTGCTCTATGTCGCTTTTAGGTAAGGTGCACTTTTTAGAAGGTACAGTATCATACAAAATTATTATATGGATACATTGGCCATGAGGTTTTCACAATTATTTTAGGGAACACAGAGTACTCAGAGGATGCCTGAGCCCTGAAGTACAAAATACAACTGGCCAGGTGTGGGGGATCATGCCTGTAATCCCAGTACTTTGGGATGCCAAGGCAGGTGGATCATCTGAGGTTAGGAGTTTGAGACCAGCCTGGACAACATAGAGAAACCCTGTCCTAAAACAGATTAGCCAGGTGTGGTGGCACATGTCTGTAATCCCAGCTATTTGAGAGGCTGAGGCAGGAGAATTGCTTGAACCAGGGAGGTGGACATTGCAGTGAATTGAGATTGCATCACTTCACTCTAGCCTGGGTGACAGAACAAAGCTCTGTCTCGAGGGAAAAAAAAAAAAAAAAGTAAAAAGAACACAACTAGATTGAGAGCTCAGAGTACTTGACCAGCTCTATAAAACGTATCTACAAAGTTCTTGAAACAGGTTAACATTTTTGTTAGCATCTTCTCTCTCTGTGATTCAAATTTGTGGACAGAACATTCCACATATGAGAAGAACATCAAAATCTCCCTTTCTTTGACATAGCCCAATATATGATAATACTAAATTGTACAGATACTTTAAGGTGCTTACTTTTGTAGAAAACTGAATTCACAGTGGATCTCAAAGCAAACTTCTTTGTATCATCAGGTTAAATTCTATTACTTGTGAGTAAAGGCTTTTATGGAATTTATGAAGCAAGTGGGAAGTAAAGTGTAGTCATTAGAAAAAGTTGCCAAGTAAGAGTAAGTTTCTGAGCATGGACATCTATAACATTTTAGGTCATACCATAAAAAGTATTAGCAAAGAAAATAATTCTCCCCTCTGTCAAGTAAATGACAGTTTTTAGTTTATAACATATGATTATGATTTGAGGAAAGTCAATGAAAAAAGACACACTAAAATGTTACATTTTTTTCATGTAAAAGATAGATGAATTGTGAAAGTGATAAAAATATTACTTAGAATTTCTATGAAAAGTGCATGTGATAGATCCAGATTTTATGTCTAGGAAGCTATACTCTCGCATACTCTGGCATTCAGTAAACTAAACGGCATATTATTATAAGAGTGTGTATGGTCTAGAAATTGACAGTAATAAAAAATTGATTTTGAAAAGAATAAATTTGATCAAGTATCAAATTCTATGCTTAGCAAATTTAATTATTTGAAACTATAATATTTATTTCAGTTCAACAGACATTTTCAAGAAAATTAATATATTCCAGGCACGGCGTAGACGTTTAAAGCTTAAAATAATTTTTAAGCTTAAATTTTAAGCTTATCCGAAAAAGCACACATAAAATTTAAGCTAAGTGATACACAGGGATGCTCCTGAAGAGGAAGAGGAATTCACAGTGGGCTGAAGCTGTAAGGGACCATGGCAAGTGACAGTGCACGGTAAGCCAAGTGCTTGCCATAGGCTAGGCTGTTTCAGTAGGCTACATAGTCCCCCAGGGGGACACGGAATAGTCCAAGCACTGCAGGTCACTCCACTATAGCCAAAGAGGAAACAGATGCAGCTTGCCAAGGACAGGCCATCTAGGGTTCATAGAAACTGAGGGACAAAGCATCTGAGAAAGACCAGTATGACAACAGAACCACAATAATAAGGAGATCTTACATAAAAAGAAAAGTTACTAGAAAAAGAACAGAAAAGCACTTTAAGTTGATTATATGAAGCCATGAAAGGAATCAGCACTGTTAAATAAAAACAAGATGCTACGAAACAAATCTGGAGAAAATAAAATAAACAAATTAGAGATATAATAAGAATTTAATTGTATAACTGAAAACAAAACTGGATGAACAGCAGATTATATAGAGTTAAAAAATAGAGAAACAAAAGCTTAAACTAAGAAATGTTTTCTGAATCAAGGAAAATAAAGTTAGAAACAATTTTTTTTAAAGAGCAGAAAATTATGGAGAAAATTAGAAGTAGTTATTTGAAAAGAATAACTTAGAAAATTTGCAATTTCATCAAAGAGAGAAAGGAAAGACACCACAAGTGATTAAAGTAATTATATGTTGGTAGAAAAAAGAACTAACTCACCACTCCTATTCAATATAGTACTGGAAGTTCTAGCCAGAGCAATCAGGCAAGAAAAAGAAATAAAGGGTATCCAAATTGGAAAGGGGGAAATCAAATTGTCTCTATTTGCAGATGACATGATTGTATATCTGGAAGACCCCATCACCTCAGCCCAAAATCTCCTGAAACTGATAAACAACTTCAGCAAAGTCTCAGGATACAAAATCAACGTGCAAAAATCACAAGCATTCCTATACACCAGTAATAGACTTCAAGAGAGCCAAATCAAGAACGAACTGCCATTCACAATTGCTACAAAGAGAATAAAGTACCTAGGAATACAACTAACAAGGAACGTAAAGGACCTCTTCAAGGACAACTACAAGCCATTGCTCAACGAAATAAGAGAGGATACAAACAGATGGAGAAACATTCCATGTTCATAGTTAGGAAGAATCAACATCGTGAAAATGGCCATACTGCCCAAAGTAATTTACAGATTCAACGCTATTCCCATCAAGCTACCAATGACCTTTTTCACAGAACTGGAAAAAAAACACCTTAAACTTCATATGGAACCAAAAGAGAGCCCGCATAGCCAAGTCAATTCTAAGCAAAAAGAACAAAGCAGGAGGCATCACACTACCGGACTTCAAACTATACTACAAGGCTACAGTAATCAAAACAGCATGGTACTGGTACCAAAACAGAGATATAGACCAATGGAACAGAACAGAGGTCTCAGAGGAAATACAACATACCCACAACCATCTGATCTTCGACAAACCTGATAAAAACAAGCAATGGGGAAAGGACTCCCTGTTTAATAAATGGTGTTGGGAAAACTGGCTAGCCATGTGCAGAAAGCAGAAACAGGACCCCTTCCTGACACCTTACACCAAAATTAACTCCAGATGGATTAAAGACTTAAACATCAGACCTAATACCATAAAAACCTTAGAAGAAAATCTAGGCAAAACCATTCAGGACATAGGTGTAGGCAAGGACTTCATGACCAAAACGCCAAAAGCAATGGCAACAAAAGCCAAAATAGACAAATGGGACCTAATCAAACTCCACAGCTTCTGCACGGCAAAAGAAACAGTCAGTAGAGTGAATCGGCAACCAACAGAATGGGAAAAAATTTTTGCAGCCTACCCATCTGACAAGGGGCTGATATCCAGAATTTACAAAGAACTAAAGCAGATCTACAAGAAAAAAACAAACAAGCCCATTCAAAAATGGGCGAAGGATATGAACAGATACTTTACAAAAGAAGACATACAGGAGGCCAACAAACATATGAAAAAATGCTCATCATCACTGGTCATCAGAGAAATGCAAATCAAAACCACATTGAGATACCATCTCACACCAATTAGAATGGCGATCATTAAAAAATCGGGAAACAACAGATGCTGGAGAGGATGTGGAGAAATAAGAACACTTTTACACTGTTGGTGGGAATGTAAATTAATTCAACCATTGTGGAAGACAGTGTGGCGATTCCTCAAGGACCTAAAAATAGAAATCCCATTTGACCCAGCAATCCCATTACTGGGTATATATCCAAAGGATTATAAATCATTCTACTACAAGGACACGTGCACATGAATGTTCATTGCAGCACTGTTTACAATAGCAAAGACCCGGAACCAACCCAAATGCCCAACGACGGTAGACTGGATAGGGAAAATGTGGTACATATACACCATGGAATATTACACAGCCATCAAAAACGATGAGTTCACGTCCTTTGTAGGGACATGGATGAACCTGGAAACCATCATTCTCAGCAAACTGACACAAGAGCAGAAAATCAAACACCGTATATTCTCACTCATAGGTGGGTGTTGAACAATGAGAACACATGGACACAGGGAGGGGAGCACTACACACTGGGGTCCGTTGGGGGGAAATGGGGGAGGGGCGGGGGGGTGGGGAGGCGGGAAGAGATAGCATGGGGAGAAATGACAGATACAGGTGAGGGGACGGAAGGCAGCAAACCACACTGCCAAGTGTGTACCTATGCAACAATCTTGCATGTTCATCTCATGTACCCCAAAACCTAAAATGCAATAAAAAAAACAACTAACATTATATTAGTGTAATACTAGTATATTTGTGCCAGTGAAATTAAAAACCTAGATAAATTGGATAAACTTCTAGAGACTTAATAGTAAAAATTATCAAAAACATTTAAAATGTTATTCAAATTTATTATATTACTCAACACACACACACAAATTACCAAAAGTTCAAATATCTTTATAAAAATTTTCAAGATAAATGTAACTATTGTCCTATATAAATGTCAGAATAAAAATTAGATCGATTTTACAGGGATTTTTTTTCCCCCCAAACCCAAGACCAAAAAGATACAAAAACTGAACAAAAAAAAATGTATATTTTATAATCTTCAACTTTAAGAAAGTAAACAGATTAAAGAAATAAATAAAATTCAACAAGGCTGCCAGATACAAAATCAACATTAAAATTCCATTATGTTTCTATAAAAAAACAACGACCAATAAAAACTTTCAGAAGAAAAGCGACGCATGCCATAGTAATGACAGAAACTAATGTATTTAGGAATACCATGACAAAAAGTGGTGCAAGAATTTTCTGAAGAAAAACAAAAAAAAAACTTTGAACTCTACAGCTATACTATTGTGAGGATGAAATATTCAGCTCTATATAGATACCAATTTCTTCTAAGTCGTTCTATACCTCCAAAATAATACCTTTCAAAATCCAAATGTAATTTTTTTTTTTTTTTGAGACAGAGTCTGGTTGTGTTGCCCAGGCTGGAGTGCAGTGTCGTGATCTTGAATCACCACAACCTCCGCCACTCAGGTTCAAGCTATTCGCCTGCCTCAGCCTCCTGAGTAGCTGGGATCACAGGCACATGCCACCATGCCAGGCTAATTTTTTTATTTTTGGTAGAGACAAGAGTTTCGTTGGCCAGCCTAGTTTTGAACTCCTGACCTCAGGTGATTTGCCTGTCTCGGCTCCCCCAAGTGCTGAGATTACAGGCAAGAATTGCCATGTCCAGCTATCCCAACATAATTTCTGTGATACTTCACAAGGTAATCATAAAGTTAATTGGAAGAATAATTGTGTAAATATAACCAAGACAAGTATTCTAAAGTGTGAATTTGGGTTGACGTAAAATCATACATCATATAAAAATGAGGTATAAAAATGAAGATATATATATCCAAAGGATTATAAATTTTTCAACTATAAGGACACGCACACAGGAATGTTCATTGCAGCACTGTTTACAATAGCAAAGACCTGGAACCAACCCAAATGCCCATCAATGACAGACTCGACAGGGAAAATGTGGCACATATATACCATGGAATATTATGCAGCCATCAAAAACAATGAGTTTGTGTCCTTTGTAGGGACATGGATGAACCTGGAAACCATCATTCTCAGCAAACTGACACAAGAGCAGAAAATCAAACACCGCATGTTCTCACTCATAGGCAGGTTTTGAACAATGAGAACACATGGACGCAGGGAGGGGAGCATCACACAGTGGGGTCTGTCAGGGGGAAATAGGGGAGGGACTGCAGGGGGTGGGGAGTTGGGGGAGAGATAGCATGGGGAGAAATGCCAGACATAGGTGATGGGGAGGAAGGCAGCAAATCACACTGCCATGTGTATATCTATGCAACAATCTTGCATGTTCTTCACATGTACCCCAAAACCTAAAATGCAATAAAAAAAGTATCAGGCAGAAATTATTGAATCAAATTTCAAAAAAAAAAAAAAAAGAAGAAAGAGGGTGAGTTAGGCTGGAGGGCAGGACCAATACAAGGCTGGTAAAAATTTAAAACAGCGAGTCACAGGCAAAACCATTTAAAGGTTTATTAACTAGGGTGATGCTTTTACCTGTTTTCAAGCATTTGGAAGGTTTCAGACACAAAAGTGATAGAACCACATAATCTTTAAAAAAACTTACTCTGCTTGCCATGAGAAAATGATAATAGTGGTGATGGGTTTGTGTGAGAACACAAAAAAGGAGACCACCGACTGCTGACTCCAATAACGCAGACAGCAAATTAGTGGATTGGACTAGGCAGTAATAGTGGAGATTTATATATTGAATAGATTGGGTCGTATTTTAATGAGAAAGCTTACTGAACGTGATGATGCAATCAATGCAGAAGGTGAGAAAAGTCTGTCAAGAAAACTTGGAATCTTGGTTAACACAATGGAGTGGATTTTGGTGCCTTTTACTGAGATGAATAAAATGGTAGAACAGCTTTGAGATTTATGAATGTGAGATTTCTCTTTTCCATCTTATAAGACTAAGATGCCCAATAGACTCTCCTAGTGAACACAACAAGTAGAAAGTTGACTTAGCTGTCTAGGTTTTGAGAGGGTGATCAGGATACTAAGGATTTTGAAGACATTTGCTTATAAATAGAATTTAAAGCCATGAAATTGGGTAAAGCTGCTTGGCAATGCACATTAAAAAAAAAAAAGAAAATTCTGGGAAGATTTTTGGAACAGTAAAATTGTACAGGTTGATAAGAGGGAATAGGAAAGGAAACTGAAATATAGCCAGTGATAAGCAGGAGAATTATAATACTGAAAAGAAATACATATTTAAAGAAGAAAATTGAGAACTCTACTTCACTTCAGGATGGAAAAACTTGTCTTGAACCATCACTTTCGCTGAGAAAACTAGGAAAGGCATACAAAACCAAAAACAAAGCATTAGAGAGCTCTTGAGACACTAGATCTTGTTAGTTAAAGTTATGGAGAGAAAAAGCTGCAGAGAGGTAAGCTAGCATTCTGTGTGTTACATTATCCTTCAGGGAGTTTGTTGATGGGTCATGAGTCAGGGGGAGAAGACTAAGAGAAAAAAAAGCTAGTAAAGCCTGTAAAATCTCTTGAAACTGGTAAGATAAAAATTGGAGCTTAGAATTCCCAGTTTGTGGCCGGGCGCGGTGGCTCAAGCCTGTAATCCCAGCACTTTGGGAGGCCGAGGTGGGTGGATCACGAGGTCAAGAGATCGAGACCATCCTGGTCAACATGGTGAAACCCCGTCTCTACTAAAAATACAAAAAAGCAGCTGGGCATGGTGGCGCGTGCCTGTAATCCCAGCTACTCAGGAGGCTGAGGCAGGAGAATTGCCTGAACCCAGGAGGCGGAGGTTGCGGTGAGCCGAGATCGCGCCATTGCACTCCAGCCTGGGTAACAAGAGCGAAACTCCGTCTCAAAAAAAAAAAAAAAAAAGAATTCCCAGTTTGTTAGATGTTTGGGGGCTAATATATTGGGGAAAAGAGAGGAACAACAAATTGAACAGTATTCTTATAAATGCCACATCAGAACATTTAAAATATTCTGAAACTTTGCAGAAGAGGTGACTAAGATGCTAAAAGCAGAAAGATATTGAAAAACAGAATAAAGATTTTGGCAAGCTCATAGTGTTAAATTTTAAAATAATCTTGTCAATTTTGCAAAAAAAAAGCAAGTTGAAATTTTGATAGGCATTGTCTTGAATATGCAGATTAATTTGAGGAATACTGCCATCGTCTATTAAGATTTCTGGCACAGTGGCTCATGCCTGTAATCCCAGTACTTTGGGATGCCGAAGCAGGTGGATCACCTGAGTTCAGGAGTTTGAGATCAGCTTTGCCCACATGGTGAAACCTTGTCTTTACTAAAAATACAAAAATTAGCTGGGCACAGTGGCAGGAACCCGATAATCCCAGCTATTTGGGAGGCTGCGGCAGGAGAATCACATGAACTGGGGAGGTGAATGTTGCAGTGAGCTGCGATCATGCCATTGCACTCCAGCCTGGTTGTCAAGAGCAAAGCTTCATCTCAAAAAAAAAAAAAAAAAAAAAATCTTACCTGTCTAGCTCTATAAGCATGGGATGTTTTTCCTTTTTTTTTTTTTTGATTTTGTTAAGTTTCTTTAAATAATGTGCAATTTTTGGCATACAATTCTTTGACTTCTAATGTTGAATTTATTTGTTTTAATTTTAATGTTATTATAAATGGAATTATTTATTTTTATTCTCAGATTTTTCACTGCTAGTGTGTAGAAATACAAATGATTTTGTTCATCTTGTATCACATAATCATACTATATTCCTTTATTGGGGGAGTAGTGTGAGTGTGGGAGATTTCTTTCAAGTTTCTTTATACCATCCTTGTTTTGTTCTTGATTTTAGAAAAATATTTTCGATTTTTCCCCATTAAGTATGATGCTATTTGTGAATTTTTTTCACATGCCCTTTATCAGCTTCAGTCAGTTTATTTCTGTTCTTGTTGAGTATTATTATCACAAAAATATATTAGATATTGTTAATGCTTCTCCTGCATCTACTATGATGATATTGTGTGTTTTGTCCTTTATTTTATTAACATGGTACATTGCTTTCACTGATTTTCAGATGTTAAACCAGTCTTACATTCCCGGGCTATATCTCACTTGGTCATATATAATCCCTTTTGCATATTGCTGGAATCAAGTTTCTGTATTTTATTGACAATTTTTGCATCTATGTTCATAAGACACATTGGTCTATAGTTTCCCTTTTTAGCGGTTCTTTTGCCTGACTTTGGAACCAGGCTAACACCAGTCTTATAGAATAAAGAGAAAGTTTTCCCTCTCTCCTGTTTTTTGGAAGAGTTTGTGAAGTATAAGTATTAAGTTTCAAAGTTATTGTCAATTATAGCAAAGCCTGAATTTTCATATGTGTGTGAAGTTTTTAAATTCCAAGAGAACTGTTGTACAGCAAAAATACTATATTTAATAGTATATTATATTCTTGAAAAATATTACTATGTGAAGTAATGTACTTGTTAATTAGGTGGGTTTAAATTACTCCACAATGTATACTCTAAAACATGTTATAATTAAACAGCAATGTTACTTGCCAATTTAAAAATAAATACATTTTAAAATAAATTACTATTTTACTCTACTAGTTATAGGTCTTTTCAGATTTTGTATTTCTTCTTGTATAAGTTTTGGTAATTTGTGTCTCCTTAGGAATTTAGGCATTTCATCTAAGTTATCAAATTTGTTGACTTACAGTATCCTCTTATAATCCTTTTTGTTTCTTTAAATTAGGTCTTGGTGTTGAAGAAACATAAATTTTGTTGAGGCCCTGACCAGAAAGATGATCCGACATAAATTCCAGTTTTTAGTTGGAAATCTTAGTGAGTAATGAGAATATCTTAGTGAGTAGTGAGAATCTTAGTGAGTAGTGAGAATATCTAGGCTTACACAAATGCCAACTCATATTCAAGACAGTTCAGTCTAGTTGGATGTTAGAAATATTTCCCTAACTCAGACATCCAAAGAGAAGATAGAATAAAGATAAATTTTAGTTTATTAAAAATTAATCTGGAAAGATAAATCATTCCAAGTATCTATACTTTTCAATAGTTTTAAAGATATTGAAAAATCTTAAGTAACTGAAGTAAAAATTACTAAATCTAAGAAATATACCTAAAAGAAAAGCAGACAATAGGAACAAACGTAAATAACCCAGTTTTAGGTGTTAATCTGTCTTGGGTTTTCTAATGAATATAAGATATTCAAGAAAATATATGACATGAATAATTTTACCACAGAGATAGAACCTATTTTAAAATTCCAATTTCAATTGTAGAACAGAAAAATGCAACAATGGATATTAAGATATAAACAACTCAATGTATGTGTTTACCATGGCAAGATAAGAGGATTAGAATTAATAAACTAGAAGATAGACCAGCTTAAAGAATAAAAGTAGGGAAAATACAGATAAGACTAGAAATTCATATATATATATATATATATATATATATATATATATATAAAACTATATATATATATAGTTTTCAATAAAAGAAGAAAAGAAAGAGCAGAATCTGCAGAAGTGAGATTTTATGTAGTAATGACCAATCATTTTCAAAACTAATTAAAAGGCACTGAGGCACATATGCAAAAAGTCTTATGAGACTGAAGCAGAATAAATTCAAAGAAAAACATCTAGGGACACCATAGGAAAACTGCTAAAGCAGAAAACAGGAAATCTTAGAAGTATTCAGAAGAAAACACACACACACACACACACACACACACACACACACACACACATACACGCCCACCCAGATCCCCCGCTAACCACAGAGGAAAAGATCCACAAGTTGGTTTACATTAACACAAAAGTATTCATTAAAAGACAGCATTAACAGAATGAAAATAATGGGAACCACTGAGAAGATACTTCCAATTGTTTATTTCCTGAAGGTTTCATATGTAGAATATGTAATTCCTGAAGTTCATAAGAAAAACCTAAACAGTCATATGATTAAAAGTGGGCAGAAGAAATGATAGGGACTTTAAAATAGAGGACACTTAAGTGAACATTAAGAGTTTTAAAAAAGTACAAAACATAGTTTGTCATCAGGAAGTTGCAAATTTAAACATCAATAAAATGAATCAATCAATCAATGACTGAAAACAGCAAATGGTAGAGAAGATATAGATCAAGAGAACTCTCATACACTACCTGTGGAAATGTAAACCGATAAAACCAGTCTGAAAAACTTTTTGGCAGTGTCTAGTAAAGATAAGCACATGCCTATCATGTGACCTTCTAGGCATATACCCAGTAGAAATGCATACATATTTGTACCAAAAGACAAGTATAATAATGTGCAGAGAAGAATTCTTGTCACTAGCCACAAACTGTAAATAAACCAAATAACTATCAACCAAAGAATATGCAAACTCTATTATATTTATATAAAGGAATATGACACAGCTCTGTAAAATAATAAACTATTTCTACATGGGGCCATGGGCAAATCTGAGAAACCCAAACTTGAGGGAATTAATCCAAATACAACAGTCATGTTATTTCATTTATATAAAGTTAAACATAAGACAATATTTTAGCAGGAATTAGTGATTATGAGAGAGAAGTCCAGGATTAGGTTTCTGTGGTACTGAAATATGTTATACCTCGATATCTTGATCTATGTGATAATTACATGGGTATGTTCAATTTGTAAAAATTTATATTCATCTGAATACATTTACAACATAGAAATTTCTGCATTTTTATTTTATACTTTATTAAATATTTTAATAAAAATTACAGGAGTTTCAATTATATATTGCAAATATTGCAAGTAGTCAAGCAACATAGCAACATCTAAATGGTGGTTTACATTTTAGCATCCATTTTTGAAGACATGGAGCCATATGAAAGAAATAGTGAGAATGGTTACACTTACAGAATGAAGTGAGGACAGATGTGATTCTGAAATTAGGTAAAGTGATACAACTGGATATGAATGAAGTCAATGGCAAATGGAAAAGAAGTATCTATAGGGTGCATGGAATTATCAACTAAAGGCACTTAACTAAGGATCAAGATATGGGGATGGCAACCTTAAGCAAATGATGTGTAACTTTAGTCTTGAAGATGAAGTGAGATTTAGCCAACAGAGAAAGTAAGAAGTTAGGATAGGCAAGGTGGGTATTTCGGGTAGCATGAGTAGAGGAAAGCGATTACCTCCACAAGGAAGTTGGTACTGACATATTATTAAGTGAGAATTAAGCAAGGCACCAGCAGTAGAGAACGTTAAATGCAAGTGTTAGAAGGTTGGTCTTTTTCAGTTGATTCTTGAGAGCTACTAACAGTTTATTAGTAGTGGAAGGTCACCATCAAATCTGCCTGAAGGCTGAAGAATTGAAAGGGAGTTCTGAGGGTCGTCTGATAAAACTAAGATGTGGGGACACATTATTATATTTTTTCCTTAAGTTTTATTACAAATAATATAGAGAAGTCATTAGCGATATAAACAGCACCCAACTCTTGAATTTAAAAAAAAAATGTTGCTCAGAGCAACTTTTTTTTTTTTTCCAGAAGTTGCGGTTTGCATTGATATATCTAGTTTTCTATTTGTCCAGTTGCATGTATTTGCAAATTGTGTATGACCACCAGCATCTAACATCAGGTACTTAATAATTATATTGTTGATTTGTTGTGGTTGCTACACAGGAGTGAGAGTATGGCATAGGGCCATGTAATCGTTATTTTTTTCCTTTCCTCTGTGTGAAGTTAATTGGACTATCTAGAAATTCAATCCTCAACTTGGCCTTAGAAAGCATTTATCCTCTCAGCAGGAAACTCATTTTAAGCCTTTTAAACATATTTTTATGATTTTGATGTGATTATCATTATCCTAATCATTATTATTATCCCTTATTCAGTTTTTGGAATACAAGAATATACCATCTAAAGACAGGAAGTTTTTAAATAGCCTTTACTCTTTTTTAACTGTAATAATTACCATAAATTCTGAATTACATGAGGCTCTTTATGCTGTCTGGGTTAAAATGCTTAGGTGCTTTGGTTAATAATTGTCTTCATTTATATAGAGATGTGCTGATAGCCTTAAGCCACCAGAAAACAACAACAAAAAATACTAATAGTTGCACTGGGAGGTACGTATAATGTATCATGTTTAACAGGACTTTCGCTTAAAACATTATTTTCTTTAGCTTAAAACATGTTTGTACAATATATTAGCTGTTTAAACTGCAAATAAATATAAACTAAAGAAGTATCAGCAAAGTCACACAGAAATTGTATGTATATAATTTAAAATATTTTAATTTAAAATATCCTTTACAATCTCCTTTAAATTTAAAGGATATTTAAATTTAAAACATTTAAAATATCCTTTTCATCTTTCTGCCCCAGGATCTCTCTTTCAATTCCAGACTGCATGTTGCTACACCCATAATTTCTCTGAGACACAATTCTGGACCTGTGTTCTCCCATAGCTGAAGAAATTCCAGTAGATCCATTTTACCCACCAGAAATACCTTGGTATTACAAGCCTTTTACTATCTATCGGTAAGGTGGCCACACAGTCACTCTTGGCCAACAACTATTTTAGGTGCTGCAGATACAGCAGTGAAAAAATAAAGAAGTGACTGGAAAGAGTGTATATGCTATGGCATAGAGAGATGACAACCATTAAGAAAAAAATACTATTTAGTGCTATGAAGATTATAGAATAGGGTGATGTTTTATAAAGACTTACAAGGCAATTTCAGGAGTCAAGGAAGGATCTCTGTGGAGAGAAAATTTGAGTTTTCCCCGAAGTTGTGAAAAAAAATTCATGCAATAATGTAGATAAATATCATTCTGAAAGAAGAAATAGCAAAGACCCTGATATGGGATGACTTCACTACAACAGGAAAAAAAAAAAAAAAAAAAAAGCAGACTAGTCTCACCCAAACCTATCTGTCCAGACATTAATTCTTATTTCACAGAATAACAGAATACCCAGACCTCAAACTCAAAGATATTTCTCACCATTCTCTAAATGTGTTATGTGTTTCTTCCTTTCAGGAGTTTACTCATGAGCATCTTCCATTATCGTACATTGATGCCTGTCCCTGTCCTGGGAAGCTCTCTGTTTTCACAATTCAATGGAACCTGACATCAGTAAGAAAAAATAATAAAGTGCCTCTAGCAAGTGTTTGGACTGAATTCTGTATCAGGATCCTCAGATTAGTGAGCTTGAATGAAAGCCCCTCTCTCTCCAAAAGAAAATAATGTAGCAGTAGAGAAGTAGTAGAAATGTAGACTAGACTCTTCCATGGTCCTTCCAATGTTAAGATTGTGCCCATGGCTCACTTGAGGAAGTTCACTAAGCAGAGCATGCAGGCAAGGACACGCTAAGCCTGCATTCTGGAATTAGTGGATGCAGCAGAGCTAATCGGTGAGCATGCTCAAAGTAAAAAAATATCTTCTTGTTGCTATGATTTTCCAGAACCCACGAGTAGTAAGGATTGCATTAAAAGAAAGGTGGTATGTCAAGATTCTTATATTCACATGCTGTTTATAATGTGCTGCTTCTTGTATATTTCAGTACATGTAACATATTTCTGTCACTTTATCTTGGAATAAATAAAATAAGGGAATGTTAGATTGTAAGATTTCCCAGGTGTGTTTGGGGGTCTTAATTGAAGAGCATTCGCCCAGTGTCACTCATCGTTCCCTCATAAGGGCAGTAAATGATCACAAGAGGTGGAGTGTTTACATTTTCTAAGCATGTGCCATATTCTTAAACCATTCATTCATTCATATGATAAATAATGAGGGCTCACCATATTTGTGCCAAAGTCTGTAATAATTTTCCAGAGATACAATGGTGAGCCAAACAGGCGGTAGACTGCCCTCTTTAATTTAGATGACAAAGATATTTAGGAATATAATTTCATGTCTCATTATAATTCTCTATATTACCTGTTCATTCATTCATTTGGGAAAAAATCAAACAATAGTTTGAGAATGTTCGAATGACAAAAAAGAAAGAGCCACGGTGAATGTATACCTGCATTCAGATACTATGAAAAATATCCTAGGGAGAGTTGCAGTCTTGAGCTGGATTCTGTTGGCTAACAGAAAAGCTGAGCTATTCTTTGACAATGCAAGAAAATATGGGTCAGAAACAAGGATTCTCTCCTGAACTATATTGCTCAGGAAGGCCACAGAAGAGAAATCTAATCACACATGAAAATCCTTGAACCCTAGATTCTTGGGTGCTTTATTGATACACCTGTTGGAAGTACATCTGAATACTCAGAAAATTTACTTAGGAAAAATGATTTTGTAATCAAAGAATTAAACATTTGTATAATTTGGTGTACACAAAGGTAACTTCCAACAGCTATGGAGCTTTGTGATTTCTAGGTTTCCAGTCTTGATGAGTTAATGTAATTCCACTATCATTTTAAGCAGAGAAATATGCAAAAAACAAAAACAAAATAAAACTATACAGCACCTGACCTGAAAACCTAAGTCTCGATGACTAAACAGTTTATGTATTACCCTTT
This sequence comes from Saimiri boliviensis, assembly GCF_048565385.1. Classification (NCBI taxonomy): domain Eukaryota; kingdom Metazoa; phylum Chordata; class Mammalia; order Primates; family Cebidae; genus Saimiri; species Saimiri boliviensis. The sequence goes on along the minus strand of NC_133458.1, from coordinate 65,634,852 downwards.
GTCAACACAATTGAGATATTTCATATGGCATGTATATTTCAATACTGTTTTCTATTAACTACATCAGCTTGAGAATGCAGAGTATGCTTTATTACAAATTATAATTTCTTGATCTTTATGCATAGAGATCTAAGTATAAGAAATCTTCATGAAAAACTTCATATGATAGGGGGACAGGTTGAACATTTATTGAAGGCAAGAAGTAGAGGAAAGTGGGAGACAGTTGTGAGAAGTCTTGATTGCAGTTGCTGCAAAACTGACCACGGATGAGGGAAGGATTCATCTGGGCATCAGAGAGTCTGAGGATGCTACAGGGGCTGTTGTATCTTTTATATAAGGACATTTCCTGTTTTTAGTGGCATCCATGATTATTTGAGGCTGCTGAATGTTTCTAAAGGGTGTGATTCTTAGGGCTGCCCTCACTGCAATTCTATCATGTCTCATTACATGTAAAGGCAAAACAACAGCTCTTATTTTATGATCTTGTAAGTCATACAATCTTGTGGTAAGCAGTTGTGGTTTTGATGGTAGAAGTTTTTCTTTGAAAAAAGTTGTTGGTATCTTAACTGGAATCAAGTAGTTCAGATACTGGTCTCCATTGCTGCTCATTGTCTGGGAGTACACTTCACTTGTACTTCAACATGTATCCCAAATGCCAACACGTGTTCCTATTCTGCAACTGGTGGAGTTTGCATTTATTTCCAAATTTACTACAAAATTATCCAAGTTCTTGCATAATTTATACCTAGTTACCTGCTTTACTGAAGTCTCTGATGAAAAATTTCAGATGGCTTACCACTCATAGATTTGCTATGGATAAGATAGTAATACTGATACTTTATATCTGAATGGGATTTTATGATCTACCAAGCTTTTTTGTGTTATTTCACATTGGATACATGAAAATCCAGAGAAAAGATATTATTTTACTTATTTTTCAGATAAGAAGCTAAAGTTCAGAAATGTTAAGTGTTCACACAACATAAATACCTCAAATGACTCAAAATGACTCTGAATTCTCACCATTTACATGTGCCATACCTTCACCCTAGTAGGAGCAGACCACATCAGAACCTTAATGACAATATAACAAGCTGTAAACTTCTCCACTTGGAGATCAAAAGGGGCCCATCTATACCTATACCCCTCAAATACCTGGTTGCAGCATGTCATGAGGAGTGCAAGGGTTCATGGGTTCCCCTGATTCCTACACTACCTGATGGGACCCAGGCGGAGGACCCAGACCTGGCAGGTACACTGTCATCAGATTAGTTCCAGGTAAACGCTGACACCTGGACCAGGAATTCTGCATTATTGACTCCAGGAAGCAGTTTAAGCACAGGTTTGGCAAGTCTTTTAAAATTCGTTTTTAAGAATTAAATACTTATGGATCACCCACATTGTCCCAGGAATTGTTCTAGGTGTTATAGAGCTCTAGACAAGAGGATGTAGCCTCTACCCGGGAAGGGCCTACAGTTTAGGAAGTGAAGCCAACATGTTAACTTTGAAACTGGATGCTAGCTTGGCCTTACTCCAGTAAGGACAAGAAGATAGAGACACAAAGACAGCAAACCTAAGAGTGAAGATTAATGAGAGTCATAAGCGGTTGAACTTTATGCCATCCTATACAAATTTCCTGCTACAAGTATTGCTGCTGTGGCTAGATGCTGTTGAATTCCCAAAGCCTGTGTACTCTCTCAAAGATTTAGCTATGAGTTTTTTCTTTAATAGTAAGAAATAGAACTTAAGGAGGCCAATATGGCATACATTTCAGATTCCCAAGAAACCCGATATAACCTAGCTTTAATTTCAGAGCTGAGGTTTTTTAAATGATAAAATTAGACTACCTAGAAAACAAATTCAGCACTGAGTTCAAACAGAAAGTTCACAGCAACCTCCTGATTGATGTTAAAGAAATGCCAATGGTTCAGGTGGAAGAAATAAAACTGAAAATGGAAAAGCATCATTAGGTTTTTTTAACAACAGCCTGTGGGACTTGCTTAATTTAATTTCAAGTGACAAGTACTGAAGAACAGTTTTTCAACTAGAGCCTTCTTCCTTACTACCATGCTCCACAGGGCAAAGGCAAAGATTCAGGGGTCTCCTGAAATGCACTGCTTCATCAGCCTTATCCCCAGATCTCCACCTGCTCTTGACCCCACAACTATGAGCTTCTTGTTAGGCTTTTCGCCATGAAGGAATTTCAGTGCCTGGGTATTAAGCAGGGGAAGTATTCCCAGACATTAGGCAGAGGCATTGCAAGGCAATATTTGAGCCAGAAGACTACATTCCTTTAAAGCTCAGATACTTGCCTGTGGGTATTTTTAACTTAGGAAGCTTTTTTTTAAAAAGTCAGTCATAATGCTTCTAAAGCTCAGTGAGTTTAGAACTTCATCCTGAGAATGAATAATTCAAAGCAAATTGGTGGAAAACACATTTTAAAATACAAGTGTCATGATTTCTATTTCTTTATATTTCAACTTTGTAATGTAGCAACAATGTGGGAGTCAGGGGCAAAGAAGTCCAGGGTATCAAACCTATTTCTCTAGGGCATTAAGGACTATAACAGGGTTTTGTAATGTTACTTTTTGATTCATATAATGCAGTGGTTTTTAATCATATTACATTTCAAGGTAAGAAATTACATCTATCATTTATACACACACACACAAACACACATATATATATATATAATCTCTCTCTTTCTCTCCCTCTCCCTCTGTTGATATGTCTTACACCAAGTTGATATAAGGAATGTATTCATTTCATTATTAACAACAGAAACTTCTGGCTGAACATGAAATCAGAAACTTTGTCAAAAGATTCTGATTTTTTTTTTTTTTTTTTTTTTTTTTTTTTTTTTTTTTTGAGACAAAGTCTCACTCTGTCACCCAGGCTGGAGTGCAGTGGCACAAATCTCAGCTCACTGCAAACTCCACCTCCTGAGTGCAAGCAATTCTCCTTCCTCATCCTCCTGAGTAGCTGGGATTATAGTGTGAGCCACCACAGTAGGCAATTTTTTGTATTTTTAGTAGAGACAGAGTTTTGTCATGTTGGCCAGGCTGGTCTTGAACTTCTGACCTCAAGTGATCGGCCCCCCTTAGCCTCCCAAAGTGCTAACATAATAGCCATGAGCCACGGTGCCCAGCTTCTCTGAAATTTTAAGTGTACTGAAATCTGTAGGATTAAACAGGAGGAACCTAAGACATACAGAGGCAAAATAAGGCTTCAGAGATAAGCTTCACTATAAGGGAGGAAGAGTCTGAACTTGTGCTTAACACTATACCAGTCATGTATCAGGGCAGAGGTAGTTTGGGCTCTGCCTTGCAAGTACCCGGTGATGTCATCCTAGGCATCTTGTTGAGAAAACAGCTGTGTGTGTGAATACAATGTGCACACCTGTACATGTGTGGATGAAAGCTGTGATAGTTAGAGTTCAGGTGATTTTTGCTGTAGGATGTTACTGACTGAATTTGACATGTGAGTTACTCACAGAGTCCTGGGAGAATCAGCAGAGACTCACATCAGCATCGCGGCAGTGGTGAGATGGTTCCAGGACTGCAGTGATGCTGTACTACATTTGGGACTTTGCTTCAAGCAATAATGGTTTAATCAGTAACCCAGGATTCCAATTTGGTCATGGCAGCCCTGGAAGTAATCAAGACCAACAGACCAGGGGGTCACTATTGCATCAATTGGCTTTGAAGAATATCCTTAGAATCCCAATCTCCCAGCATATGGTTTTCAGTACAAACCACCTGATGCTTGAGTCTCTTCTACACTATTTCCTCTCTGCAATGCTAGAATTCCACCATCTCCTCTACTGAGGTACCAAATTAGCATTTACCCTTTGTTACCTCCCTCTCTCTTTTGAGCTATCTCAAATAATTCCCAGATCCTCCTTTATGCTGTTGAATATATCACAATAAATTCCAAGGACAATAGCAATGTTTAAATTATTTTCTTGTTTAGAATTCACTATTAGTCGAAATATAGAACATAAATAATAATTCCCAGAGCAAACACAGTCTCCAGTTGTTATTAATCCTTGCCAAGACTGATAAATGATGGACTAATTACAGGAAATATTATAGACTCAGAAAAGCAGAGCAGACGGGGCCAGGTGTGGTGGTTCATGCCTGTAATCCCAGCACTTTGGGAGTGGGAGGCGAGTGGATCATGAGGTCAGCAGTTCAAGACCAGCCTGGCCAAGATGATGAAACTCTGTCTCTACTAAAAATACAAAAAAAAAAAAAAAAAAAAAAAAAAAAAATAGCCAGGCATGATGGCAGATGCCTGTAATCCCAGCTACTTGGGAGGGTGAGGCAAAGAATTGCTTGAACAAAGGAGATGGAGGTTGCAGTGAACTGAGATTGTGCCAATGTACTCCAGTGACAGAGCAAGACTCCATCTCAAAAAAAAGAAAAGCAGAATGTTAAAACGGGGTTTAAGCAACGTCCCACATTAATATTGAGTTTTGTTCAGTGATGCTGCTTGTAATCTGATTAAAAAAAAAAAAAAACCAACTCTTAAATATTCCAAAGTTTCTCCAAATCTATATAAAACACCATTTAGTTTTACTTTTGCAGTCATTAGTGTTTTTAATGCAGACAATTATTTAAAATGATGATAATAAAGTCATTTTCAAATAGATTTACAGCAAACGGTATTATTCATTATAAATCAATGACGGTAATCAATTTACCAAGTTTCCAAATGTACATAGGCCAAATTTTTCTAATTAACATTTCAAAACGTTCAAATTTGGTAGAATTTTGCAACAAGTTATAATAATTTATGAAAACTACAACTGGTAGTCAGCCACTCTTTAGACAAACAAAGAGAAACTCAGAGCTAAGTTTAGAGGGCTTTGCAGTTAGTTTTGTTAATTCCATTTGCCCAAATAAGGTAGATTTCCCATTTTTTTCCTAGAGTGTTTTTGTGTGTTCAAGCTGCTATGACAAAATACTGTACACTCAGTGGTTTAAACAACACAAATGTATTTCTTACAGTTATAGACGCCAAGAAGTCCAAGGTGAAAGTGCCAGAGGAGTAGGTTTTATTCCGAGACCTCTTCTCTTGGCTTGTGGGCGGGCACTGGTATCTCACGGCTCAAATGAGGTAGCGTAGAACAGACTCCAGTATCACGTGGTTTGAAGGCCTTTAAGTATTCTCGCTCTCCCATTTAAGGGAGCATAATTGAAAGAGGGCCCAGCTGATGTACTAGGAAATCCATGGATATGTTTGATGAGAGGCCATGCATCCCACCAGGCGCTCATCATAGCCAATAATTAAATATAACAGGGAGTCGAGGCAAGGCCTTCTTTTAGGAAATATAAGATTCCAATAATGAGTGGCTTTGGCTCAAGTGCTCCTCATTAGCTTTGCTGAAACAATCTTAGAGTAGCACAACATTTCCTACTCAACTTTCCTTTTTTCTCTTCTTCCTGGGAAGTAAACCTACATTTTGTCTGCCTGTGATCTACCCCCAGGATAGGTCACATACTGCAAAGGGTACAGTGTAGTTATGACATTCTAAGTCATCATTTTGGCGATTTTTTTTTTCTTATTGCAAGAACAATAAAGTTTCTGTTGAAATGGGATTCAGCTGGCTATATATGCTGATTTGTTAGGAACATAAAGTAAAAGCAGATCTAATCTCCCAATCCCTTCGAACTCCCTTCTGGTGATTTTCCCTCACAGATATTTTCTCCAAAAAATTGCTTATAACATCTAATTCTCAATTCCGCATCTGCCTCTGAGATGACAAGCACAGGTGGAAAAATAGAAATCAATTAAATAATTTTAATAAGATTCTATGATCCTCGTGGATATTAATAATTTGAATAGTAAGTTGCCTACTTAGAGATTTTCTCCAATATAATAAAAGCTGAATCTCCAGGAAATATCAGGTTGCTATTTCCTATATTCACACAAGTGCGTAGTATGAGGAAACAGGTGCGTTTAGGGCCTGGCCACTCAGGGAAGTTTATGAAAGCAGGAGTTCTGTTCTTACTGTACACTGAAGTCCAGAGACTAAGCCAAAAGACAAGAAATAAATGAGAGTGAATCTATCTAAGGTGGCAGTGAGAGGCATGGCTTTTTCCTTTTTGAAAAATTCAAACTGAGGGTTTTTCCTTCCCATTTTTATATTCTTGGCATAGTATATTGCTTTTAAATGAAATATATGCTTTAAAATATACTTTTAAATTGGTATGCTGTGTAATCAAACCATTAGCCAATACTGACTACACCTCTATATGTACCAAACACTTTTACAAAATGCTAACTACAACCTCCTAGGGTAGAAATTATGTTTATTTTTCTTATTTAGATGAGAAAATGGAAGTTAACAAAGGTCAAGTAGTTTCCCCAGTATCCATACCTGGTAAACGGTGGAGCTGGAATCTGAAATTAGTATCAGTCCAAAGATTTTCTTCTTAACTTGGTAACACTGCCTGTTAGAAGGCATACTTTCTAAGATAAAATTTGAAGGTCAAAAACAAATTAGATTTCAACTATCACTGTTTATTTTAGTCACATTGTGTATAAATCATCCAAGAGACTCATTATTATTTAGAGCTTTTTATAGCACCGGTGGTCTTCTTGGTCCCTAGAGATACTGAAGGGACACTATTCTAAGGACAAATGTCCACTTGGCGTAGGTCACTCGGTTTTAAAATCAGTAAGGACTTGACCTGAATATATACCTTTTAACCTGAATATATGCTATTAGCATATTAGGCTGACTTATGTGACCTTCAGCAGGCTTTTCTTTTGTCCAAAGTCATTCTTTTTAAAATAATGTGGTCCAAAGTCATTCCTTAAAAAAACAATGCCCAAATGAACCAGAATGAAGAGAAAGCAAAACTACATGCTTATAAAAGTACTGGACTAAAAAATCAGAAATAACATCAAAATAGGCTCTCAATTAATGTAAAACTTTGTTTAGTTCAAACTATTAAGAAAAAAAAAAAAGAATCTCTATTTTTTTGGGACCAGCAAACATCATTTCCCCACCCCATTTTATTTTATTTTATTTTATTTTGGTCACATCACATGGGCCAAGAGGAGAAAGAAAAGCAAGTGTTACGGCTTGGGATAAGAAGCAGAAAAGATAAGAAAAAAGGGTAAGCACAATCTTAAACATGTTGTTTCCATTCACTCAGAAGAAGAAACAAATATTTAAATTTGCCAGAATCAGAACTACAATTTCACTCCCCTTTATAAAATATAAGGCACCCTGTGCGTAGGACAGAGCATCTGTGAATGAATCTAGGCTTTCTCTAGACAGACAAGTGAGAAATGGACATGATGAGCTTTTGCATTTACCCACTTTTCTTTGTGACCTGTGTCCTCAGGTTTCTGCCCACTTTTACCAGTGAAAAACTCTGTGAACAAGAGTCAGTAGGGACTCTTATTTCCAAGATATTAATGACTGATAACATTTATCCCTGATATAATTTGCATCATAATGGGGAAAAACCCAAAAATGTCTATGGTGAATATCTATAATGAAAATTCAACAGTGAAATTTTAGGTATAAGAAGACACCTGTGAAAAAGAGAGACTTAGTTGTGATAGGCAAGTAGGGTATTTCACTGAAGGGAAGATTTTAATAAAATTATCAGCATTGAATTCTTATGAACTACTTTCTGGAAGGACTTGATATGGCTTCAGAGCATATGAAAAATTAAAAATGAAATATTAAACTAGTAGTATTGCATTTACTCCTTTTCTTCCAGAGACATGCTATACTTCCCAGCCTCCCTTGTAGTTAGATGTGTCCACCTGACTGAGATCTAGTCAATGGAATGTGAGCTGAAACTACTTCTAGGCTTAAACCATATGAAATGTTTCATAAATTTTCTCATTCTTCTCTTGCATGTCTTGCTCACCACTTCCTTCCCCACTTTTGTTCAGTTGAATTGAAGATGACACTCAGGAAAGCACTGGGAGCCATAATTTGAAGAGAAAGAATATCTATCAGCCCACTGGCTCCAAAAGCCTTGCAGATTTATTTACTCATTCAGTACTTCTATTAAAAATAAATTTTAATAAATTTTATTTAAAAATTAGTCACTTACTGAGTTTGCACTATTATAATTTCTGGAATCTGCCTGCTACAACAGCTGAACATTTCGTACAGTGAATCAGTTAGTTTAGACTGAATAGAAATCTAGAAGTAGACTTTCCATTCCTTTTGCCACCAAAAGATCAGCCAAACATTTTTAAGTGATTATACATGTAATAGTTCTTTATGGAAAAGAATATTTTAGCCTTTGGTTAGAATAAGTGGGAAAGGCTATATATTACACTGTAATGATGAACACAGACTTTTCAAGTTTTTTTTTCTTTTTTTACTGTCAGAGCTACTACTTACTAGATGTTTCCTGAAAACAGACAATTGGGAAAAACGGCCATATAGAGCCATTTTATAGAATGGTTTTAATGGTTTAATGGTTAAGTAAAAAGTACTAAGTAAAAAATGACCAATCCTTATTAAATGGACATTATAGTTATCAGTCATGAGAAAACCTGAACTTTTAATGATAATTACAATATCTAACACTTACACAGTATTTATTGCATATGGTAACTATTCTAAGCATTATTTGATTCTCATAAATCTATGAGATACTTCAATTTCTTACAACAACACTCAGAGTTGTGACAAGCTTCACAGGTTAAAGACACAATCCTTCACAAGACTACCTTCACTTCAATCACCAGCTGAAAGTTCAGGAGTCCAAAGACCATCTTCACTTCTGACCAACTGGCAACAAATATGGGGATTCCCACTACCCTTTCAGGCTCAATTCACCACAAACAATTCACAGAAATCAGGAAAGTACTATACATTTGATGACAATATTTAGTATAGCAAAAAGGATACAAATCAGAACCAGCTAAAGAAGAGGTGCATAGAACAACCTCTATCAGGATTCTAAATGCAAAGCTTCCATTGTTCTCTTCCTGGAGTCAGGACAGAGTGTTACCAACCAAGGACGCAGACCAGACCACTGTATGCAGAGTTTATATCAGCTTCATTATATAGGCACAATTGAGTAAATCCTTGCCCATGTCACTCAGCCTCCATTTCTTCCCTCCCATCCCTGGAGGTTGGGTTGATACCACCTGGTTCAAAGCCCCAACCCAATAACCGCACGATTTGTCTTTCTGGCATGACCAGCTTCCATCTTAAGTCATCTCATCACGTTAAATTGTCTAGCAGCAGACCATGAGTCACCTCATAATAAACGATCAAGGCTAACCATAAATATCAAAGACAGCCATATCACTCAGGGAGTCCTAGAATTTAGAGCCTACTTTCTAGGAACACAGGACAAAGGCCAGCCAAATTTCTTATTCCAAGGATGTAGAGGCTACATTCCAGTCAAATTCCTTGTTACACAGATTGTACTATCATTATATACGTGTTTAAATAAAGAAATGGAGGCTGTGAAAGGCTAAGTGATTTGCCCCAGGTCACACAGCTAGAAAATGGAAGAGTTAGGCTTTGAAACTGAGTAGTTCAGTTTTAAGGTCCATCATCTAAGTTATTAGTAATGCTCTTAACTTTTGTTGTCAATATAAATCTGGATGGCACAGTGTTATATTGAAGAGCTAAATTTCTTTATTCAATACCAGCTTACATTGGCAAATTAATTTGTATTCCTGGAATACACTTTAGAAAATTCATTGTTTATAAAATGAAAGCACAATATTAGATTCAATCATTCATTCAATAAATCAGAGTGTCTACAAGACCGTAGCTGCTGTTCCCAGCCCTAAATGATCTCTGAAGTCTCTCCTAATTGTAAGATTCTATGACTTTCTAGTATATGGGAACAGCTTTTTTTACCATTATTGATACCTTTGAAATAGCTAGTTAGCATTTATTGTTAATATAATTTTGCCTTTCTAAAGTAAACATGGGTAATACAATGATAACAGACAAGATTCTACAGGACGATATTTGATTCCTAGACAGGCAATTAGACATTTAGATGGGGTATAAAATGTAGGCATGCAAGTTTAGGAATAAAACCATGAAGCATAATGATTAAGGCTTATTTGTAGTCCATTAAAGAACAAGAGCTATAAATTCCTACACACATTCTTATTTTATGTAAAGTAGATTCCCAAAGATATTGACAGATAATTCAAAAAGTAGAAACTATAATTTTTTTAAAAATTTATAAAAAAATTTTTAAAAACAACATACCAAAGTCTTTTTAAATCTTTAATTACTACATAATTATGGTATAATAATAGTATAAATAGAATAATAATAAAAGTGGTGATGATAATGATAGACAGGAGAAGGAAGAGTCAAATGAATTATAGCACATTACTTTAATGGTTTTTGATGTATTTATATTTATGACCTTGATAAAACTCATTGGAAAGCAATTTGGTAATATCTACAAAACATTAATGTGTGCTTTGATCTCCATTTCCAAGAAACAACCTTATATCAGTAGTGATAAGAAGAAAAAACACTACATCTATAAATATGTTCATTGAAGCATTCTTTATATTTGCAAAAATCTGGGGGAAAGTCTAAATATCAATAACATGGGGAATGGTTATGTAAATTATAGTATATTGACTCCATGCACTTTCCTTCCTAATTCAAAATGCTGATTAAGAAACAACATAGCAAGAAGGAAAAAGTTATAATGGTAAGTTAAAAAAAAATGGTAGGATGCAAAATCACAAGTATACCACTGTTCCAGAGCTTGGCAATCCTGGCATAGCCAATTAATATTTATCAATCTTGTGGTAGTAGATAAGACAAATAGATTGTGACCATTGCTCTTTAACCTGCTAGTCAACTATGGTTGCTACATTTTTCCTATGATACATCAGTACATCTTGACTGAGGAAGCATGACTAACACTGACAACTTTTGGATAAGCTCATTCCTCTGTGAAAATATTTAAGCTCTTATCTCTCTGAAATCTTCCCTAATGACATGCCTCTCAAATTGGCACCCAAACTCATTTTCTCATAATAGACCACTATCATACATCAAATCTCAAGCAGACAAAGTAACTATGTGGCCACAAACATTTCCAATTTATGAGAATTTGTCTCCTTGTCACAGCTGGTTACTAAATTCTAGTGCAACTGCAACTGATGTAACTTCAGTAGGCAGAATAAAATTCTCATTGGTCAGGGTTCAGGATGTATTTGCTTCTTCATATTTGTCACAATGATTGTGAAAACCCAATTCTGACAGGATTGGCATATGAGAAAAATTGATAAGGGCAGACTATCTAAGGAGCAGTAGGAGAATATTCATGCCCAAGAGGGGCAGTGTAATGCTTAAAGGACATGCCAGAAATCAGCCTGAAGCACTGAAACATCTCTATAAGTAGTGACAACCAACCTCATGCTGCCATCTAGAATGTGACAGCTCAATGTGAAATAAGAAACCAAGACCAGCCAATGCTGCAATTCAGAGCCTGGCTTTCCAAGGAGAAACACTTGATATCATCCCCAAGGATACATTTTTCTGTGTAACAACAATACACAAAGCTTTGTTTATTAAACAGCCTCATTTATTGATATTTCTTTATCATTTGCGAAGGTAATTAGAAATCAAGAAGTAACATTTCTCATGTAGTTCAGATTTTTACATGGGATGCTTTTACCATTTTCATTCTACTTTGAAACACAGAAAAAAGGAATTATACCATTGTTAAAGTCAGTGGGGCAAAAAAAGAGAAACGACTAGGTAACAGAAAACAAAAAGCTCTGTAAACAATTGTTGATTGTGGGATTGAAGAAAATGGCTTCACATCAAAGAGATATGAAATGGTCACACTTTAATAAATACAGCGACTAGTTAAACAATAACAGCAAACTCTGGGGAGCCTATCCTCTTGATGAAATGGAATTTCCCTGCAGATTTTGACAAAAGCTAGAGGTTTTCCTCACACCTACTGCTTTCCTAAAACAGAGAACTCAGAAGACAATTTCACCTGTCATTCTCTGAAATCTAGTTTTTTTTCCTTTTGGAACATGCATTAAGTGCTGATGACTACAATGGTGCATTCATACCTCTGTAAATATGCCATTGTTTCTCCTATTAGCATACATCACATTTAAATTTTTCAATAGCAACACATTTTGAACTAGTGCAATTACAGAATTCTAGTCTCAAAGTCAAAATAGGCTTAATATGGCCAAAGCTAGGCTACATTTTATAAATATTCTCTACAGTCCATTTAAAATAGATAAATTTCTTTAAACTCACCGTCTTTCTTCAGTGGAGTAACCAAATAAACACGCATCATTGTCCAGATAGCAATGTCTATCTCACACCATTTCATGTAGAAGAATAAGCAAAGATTGCATAATAAAAAAGATTTTGGTACAAATATAGGCTCTATTATTATGTGTAAATTGCTATTAACTTCTTCAGCACTTACTATTTTAGATCACATATTTTGCTCATTTTTTTCTTTCTATTCTTCCCCCATTAAAATGTAAGCTCAGTAACAGCAGAACTTTTAGACAGTTTATGTACTGCTATATTTGTCCCTTGCACGTAGTAGCCACCTAATGTGTATTAGTTAAATGATTAAAAGATTCACTCTCCAAAGAATTCCCATCGTGTCCTACCAACTGTAAATAGCAGTGGGAACATTACATATGGAGGAATAGATCTATGTACCCAAACAATATTGGTTATACTGCCTCTGACTATTGGGATTGAAGACAATACCTAAACTGAAAGAGGTTATATGATACATAATTTGACTAATCATTGCAATATTTAAAATACTTATTAATATTTTACCTATGCATGTATATTTTACATCTTCAAGGAAATAATACATTATGTCCTAAGGATATTCTAAAACTTAAAATAATGACTAAACAACATTTCAAATATTTTATCAATTAATCAACAAGTTCTTTTTTTAACTTCCACTTTTTAGATGAAATTATAGGCTTTGATTTCCAAATTATAATCTGTTAAATAAATTGCATCAAACTTTGCACACTGTTGCTCAGTAAAAGAACATTGCATCAAGACAACCAGTAAGCTGAGAGTCTTCTTCATTCATTTATTATTTTACTCAACAAATACTGACAGGGTATCTACTATGTTTCCAGTATAATTCTAGGAAATTGAAATACAGCATTGAACAAAAGAGGAAAAAAATTCTCCTCTCATACATTCCTCAAAATTTTTATTTCTAAGATGGACTTTAGAAATCTATAAATAAAAATACAACTATAAATATAAGTGTATATAACAGAATAATTTTTAATAAAATAATTCAAGATTAATTGTATAACCTTAAATATTTAAGCAGGTATCTTCTAGATTCAGTGGTTAAGAATGACCTCCCTGAGGAGTAGACATTTGAAAAACACTTGAGTGAAAAGAGGAAAGGAATTATAAGAGTACCTAGGAAAGAGTATTCTAATCAGCATTCTCTTGAGTGTGCCAGTCTGCTGAGTGGATTCGTTTATTTATTGCTAAGTACCTTTAGAAATTTCTGCTAGGTTTTCTCTCCAGAATTCAAAGCATTAAAAAATTGACATTTGAGAAACGACTCAAGTCTACTAGTAAATGAGTAAAAGAAAACAACCTCAAGAGTATATGATGGGTTGGGCACAGTGGCTCACACCTGTAATCCCCCCACTTTGGGAGGCAGAGCTGAGAGGATAATTTAGGCCAAGAGTTTGCAGCCAGCCTGAGCAACGTAGTGAGACCCTGTCTCAACAAAAAATTTTTAAAATTAGCCAGAGTGTGGTGGCATGTTCCTGTAGTTGTAGCTGCTCTGGAGGTTGAGGCAGGAGGATTGCTTGAGCCCAGGAATTTGAGGCTGCAGTGAACTATGATGGTGCCACTGCACTCCAGCCTGGGTGACAGGGTGAGATCTTGTCTCTTTAAAAAAAAAAAAAAGAGTGAATGACACTCATTTTCTACTGGTGTAAAAATGTTTATGATGAACCAAAAATGACACAGATAGTGAACAAAGGCAGAAGGCTCACACATTATGAAAAGCGGGCTGTGAGTATAGAGACCATAAATTACCATTTGCTCATATGTCTCAGTGGAATTATTAATATCACTTATTTTCCTTTTCAGGAGAAACCTAGTTTCCTCCTCAGAGGGAATCCAGGAATATGGCAGTGGGGAGGATATAAACAATATTTGGCTCATATTAGGTACTCAATAAATGGTACAATTTGATGAATGAAGAAAGGAGAGTTTCTGTCATGACTCCACCAACGATGTAGATATGCACATGTGCATGTAACTGTGTGTCGATGTGTATGTGTTGTGTGAAAAGATACTTTTTTATTACATAGCAGTGTTCTAATAAATGATCTAACATAGAAGTAGGAAATCTAGGCTGGAAGTGTAGGGAGGCAGGTGACTGGCGTCTGAAACATTTCTCTATTGAAAGCTCAAACTACCACTAGTTTAGAGTGCATTGCAAAGTTCTGCTCCATTAAAATGCACAGGTAGTGATGGCTCATTCAATCAAAACATAAAAGTAAGGAGATTTAGGATTTGGTTAGAGCTTGTTGAAGGGCAAAGGGAAGGATAAGGATAGATGTAATTCAAGAACAAGGGAACATCTAGTGGGTATTTCTAACACCACCTGTACTGAGATTTTGCACAAATATCAGAGTAGCATCCCCCAGATGAGCACTTATTAGGAATGGAGTGCAAAGATTAAGAAAATAAAGAGGAGTGGGAGTTTTATGAAATGTCATTTTCCCATGCCATTGGTCCTGCTTGATTAAAGAGATTTCTTAGTGAGTTGAGTCCTACTGAGACAGCTTATTGGAGTTTCTTTTAATTAAAGTATCTCTAGATTTAACATTAAAGTTAAAGTTATAATAAATGTGTAGAATGCTACCATTTTATATTACCAATTAGAGAATACATTCCTGAAACTATTTATGAAGATTTGTTAAAATATTGCAAAACATTAGTTCACATTTTTAAAGCAAACAAAAAGAAACAGATTTTATAGTATATGTATATATATTATAGGTTCCAACAAAGGATACATCTATAGAATTTTTAAAGTCATATTTATTTTCATTTGGAGGAAACAGCTTATTTTAATAACACTAAAATTTTAAGAAACAGTCTAAGAAATCCCAGCCTTTAAATATACAATATAAATACATACAGTAATAAATAAAATGATAAATGCATTTTAATTCAGCAGTGTAAAATACAGAATATTTCCACACCATTTTGCATTTGATTTTGTTCTTATATTTTGGTATGCTTTTTGTTAGAAATACATGACTAACACTCCTATATTATTAAGCTTTTTATTGAAAATAATATTATTGCATTGAACTACAGTCCAAGTAATTTATTGAATAACCTAAAAAAGCTGCTTTTCATGTACAATAGTGCAATTTACGTAGCCACAGTATAGTTTAAAAAGACAATTTATACAGAAAATGCAAAATAAAATTATTGGTTTGTGTATCATATTGCCAGAGGTTCACCAAGTTTAATTACAATTAAGTACTTAATTAGAATTAAGACGGGAATTTGCTTTAAACAGCTACACAACCAATTTACATTGTCAACTATTTTATCTCACATATTGAAGGAAATAACAATTTTGTTTGGGAATAAGAAAACTCTTCTTGAAGTTATCGTTTCAATATGTGAATATGTTTTGAAAAACACTGTTTCGAACAAAGATCAAGATCTACAATAAAAGACTAAAGAGTATATTTATTAAAAGCACACACAGATTCACACCCACATGTGCACTCATACATATTTTAAGTTTCCCAATTTGCCTGATTTTACTTTAATGTTTCTCACAAGATATTCTTACTCTTGCTATTTAAGAAAAATGGCAGGGCAGCGGCGGGTGGGGCAGGCGGAGGTTGGCAGGGGGGTTGCATAAAAAGGAAGTGACTGAAAAAAAGAATTTTAAAAGTGGTTTGGGAGCACACTCTCCTATATGTAGCTCCTGTATGAAAATGACCCTTTGGCTTATCTTTCTAATATTAGCTTATTCTAAACCTAACCCCCTCAGCTGCTGCTTCCATTTAATATAGCTTAATCCAAATATACAACAATCACCTTCAATGTCCACCTAATAGAAGAAGTGGATAATATTTTTGCTGGAATGAAATGATAACCTTTGAAAATCCTCTAGACCCAGGCTTATTGGCAGCAGAATTCATATTTTAGTAGGAAATTCTTGTCTTAATGAAGTGGTTTCAGTCTGAGACACAAAGGGCAATTATCTGTTTTCCCAACTATTGTGTGGAGCTAGTCACTCACTTGCTTTTTAACAAAGTTTCTACTTGCCAATGAGAGCACATTTCTCTTAATGAGTTCATCAAATTTAAAGAATCAAAACTAAACTATTTCACGAGCTTTGCTGGGCCAGAGATGAGCACTAGGTCCATTTTATCCTTAAGTATCTTAGCCATATACATTAATGTGTAAGATTTAGATCTTTTAAATTGTGTTTTTACAAAACGGGATCTGATATTTATACATATTTTTAAGAATGTTAACTATGTTTCTGAAAACTCAGAAAGAAACTCTGAAAATGTGAATAAGTTTTTAGAAAATATTAAGAAATGTGCTACTAATTTGAAATGATCAGCAGTATTATTTCACCACTAAGGAGTCAACTATCCAACATCCTGGGGAGAGCATCTGGACGTTTCACTCACGTACATCAAGAGCACCTGAATACCAAGAGGTATCTTAATGGATAGATCCATCTCCACAACATCAATGATTAATTCAAATGTTTTGAAATGTATAATGTTTTGGGATCAGCTTGAAAGTATGGTGGTAAAATTCAGAAAGCTGTGTTGCTGTGAGCATTTGCAACTGTGGAAGTAGTAACTTCATACACTAAGGAGATAATGAGATTCCACAATAGAATCCTGAGTAATTTTACCAGTTAAATGTTCCATTTAACAGAAACGTTTTACAGAATCAGTGTCTTTGAGTATATTTCCATTCAGAAATAACAGAAAGATTCCATTAAGTCCTGGCAGAAATTAAAGAAAAGGGGTCACTGTTAAATCCATTTTAGGTAGATGACATAAATTTCAAGGGATCATTTTGTAAAATGTCTACCTAAGCAAAAAACTCTGGGAATTGGAGACTTTCTAAATCATTCTCTATATTCTAATAATTTCCAATATTTTATTTATAATGCCTTAAAGGTAAACCTTAAGTTCACCTTTACATTTTTATAGGCTCATTGTATTTTTTTTATTGCTGAATTTGGCAGGGAATTATTAAGATGGACTTCCCCAAATTTTCAGTTTTTCATACAAAGCACTTATTTTTTGTAACTATACCTCAAATTCAATGACGCTATCTGATGTTAGACTGGTTTATAATCTTTAAGAAAACTATATACATAAGAGTATGTTTGCACATGCGTGTGTGTGTGTGTGTGTACTTGTGTATAAGATTTCACAGCCTTTCTTAAGCATTTAGAGTTTGAAAGAGATTTTTAAAAACTGCCTCCATGAGCCGCTTGTGAAACAGTGATCCCGTAAAGAAAATTAACCTGCAAATATCAGGCAATAGTCATAAAATAAATTTAATGCTCAAATTCACCTGTCAAATAATTAAGTAAGTGGAAGGAAATACTGCTAAAAATACAATCCATCACAGTGACAATTTTTTAAATTGAACTATTTTAGAGTTTAATATATATTCAAAATTCTTTGTTTTATTTTTTTCCTGGAATGTGTTTCTCTTAAGGTAAAATGGAAAACAAAACAGTGTTTCAGCCTACAGTTATTGATCTGGGGGAAGTAAGTTGCATAACTGCATTTTTCCTCATGTGATGCCACAATTTTTCCGATTTCTCACTCTGGAGTACAAATTATCTTTTATTTAAAGGGAGAAGTCTGCTTTCTACATAGTCCAAATTAGTTTGCCTGGTCAACACTTCATCACTGTTAATATAAGATGGAATAGTCATTTCTATGTCATCCATTCATATCAATCTGTCTTTGTTAGTCAAAATTAAGTGCTCAGTAGAGGTGCTCTGGTCTAACCTTCTGAGAGTTTAAATTGTCACCAAGACAATTATAAAAATCAATCAGATGGCTAGAGTTTTTATAATAGGGCTTCTAGTGAGTTCCCATGATTATCTTGGCTGTGTACCAGCTTTGTAATTTTTTGCTTTAGGAAATAATTTTTCACATTACTTAAAAAAAAACCTGCTAGATCATTTGTCATCCATTTTATCATAAATATTTCATTTATCTCGCTTCTTTTTGGATTTACTCAATGTTCGTCAATGGCCTTTTATAATTATTTTCATGGAATTCCATGCAAGTACAGCTTCTTGCTATTTGAAGGTTTTTCTTCATTTTTCCAATCCTTTTAAATTAGATTTTGTCACTTATATACCAGTCAGAACTCTTTATCTCACAAGTTTCTGATGATATCTTAGAAACTGCAGTTTTTCCTTCTGTTAAAACTTCAAATTTACTTCATCTCCTTTTATTCTTTTTATTCTCTCCACTCTTTCTTTTTCTCGCTCTCCTCTCACTGTCTCTCCTGAATCAAAGATGTCCTTTCCTACTGTTTACTAAGTATTTAGTATTTAACTTTTCTACTTCATTTTCCTTATCTGTAATGAGGAACCATATTAGTGATTTAAAAAAATAGTTGTGAAAAGTAAAGAAGATAATGCAAGCAAGTGGTTAGGGTGACTCTACCTGAATCACAACAGACCTTAAGTAAATATAGCTGTCTTTATTTTGAAGCCAAGGCTGAAGAAGACATCCTCTAATCTTCTAGTGGTAGAGGAGTTTGCATCTTTGTATAGACAGCCTTATTAGACAAATGACCACCTCCATTTCTGTTAAGTTTGATTTTCTCTGAAACTCAAGCTTAAGAACATAAAATAATAAACTTAGGATCGTGCACCAATATAGATGTATGATATAAAAATTTTGTGTGCCGAAAACCATTTTGAATGTTTGAAATTGTTTGCAAAATTACATGTATGGTGATTTTATTCATCATCATTCATTGTTCCATAAATATCTAGCACAATTGAATAAAACACACCAGATATTTAATAAGATATCTTCAAGAAACATGTAAAAACATCGACATTTTCAAACCTTTACTTCTATCCTTACAGATACATTAGCTGAACATAGTAAAACTTTTGAGAAGAATAATAAACACTTAATATTTTAATTCCTGTACTATTTGACAGATTGACCAATACATTTAAAAGGTTATTCTGAGTACATTTTAGAGTTTGCTTTATCAAATACTAATGATAGTTGTATCTTTTTAAATACAAAAGTTAAACATTCTTAGTTTTAGACTTTGCTGATTCTTATAATTACAAAATTATCTTGACATAGATTTATGTGAAATGAAGATATATTTTTCACAGAAACTCAAAAGTACAATCTTTAAAGATTGTTTTTACTGAAGTATAATTTTCAACCTAATCAGAAAATGTCTTGTTCTTATTTCCTATGAAAATACAGTAACAAACTACATTAATTGAAAACTTAGTCTGTAGTGAGCCATAGAAATTACTTTTAATAATCGCTTCATTTCACCGACCTTTTATTATCTAACAAATAAGCCAAATCAACAGTCATTCATTCTCGTAACAAACACTTAGAACACAGGGTGCCGTCTTTCATTTGATTTTTCTTTTTAATTTTAATGCTCCACTTGAATGTTTTCTGTTGCTATTTTAGAACATTATGTGAAAACCCATCCAAAACAAATCTTTCACCCTTTTCCCTCTTCTTTCTACCCTTTCATAAAATTATTTTAAATTTGTCTATTATTTTGGCAAGCTAAAAAATTATTAAAATGCTCTTGTTTTAATATTAGCAATTCAGTTCATATTTATATATTGGTCACATTTTGAATTGGCAGCAATATTTTAAATCTTATAATTGATAGACTGTTTTAAATATATTATTTTATAGGTAGTGACAATTAAAAATATTATCCACAAGAGGGACTTCAACACTTACTAGTTCAAGTGCGTGGACACATTTAAGGCCTCTTTTACTTCATTTAACTGTTGCATCTGGCTAGAGCAAGAATGATGGCAAAGATCTTGACCTTGGAATACTGGTTGGATTAAAGGATTCAAGTGGATGATAGAAGTTGTGGCTGGGTTTAAGTGAGGGCCAAACAGCGTAGGAATAAATGCTGTAGGGGGCAGGGGCTGAAGTGTTATGTGAGATGGGTGGAAGGGGGTAGCAGCTACTAAATGCAGGGGATGACCTGCTAAGAAGGTGGGATGTGCAGGGATAATGGTTGGAGTCAGAGTCGAAAATGAAATAGGAGTGAAATGTGCCTGTGAAAGAGGATGAAGATGAGCAATAGGTAGGTGACTGCTATGAGAACTTAAGGAAGCAGAAACAGCAAAATGCTGCAGGAACGTGTGGTGGATGGTGGTGATAGATGTGTGCTGGTGAACTGGAACGGTCTGTATGGTTGAGGCCGGAGAGAAGGCAGTAGGTCCTGCAGCAGGCAAAACTCGAAGATGCTTTGATAGGAGTTGTTTCTGCATATGCTGCTGGGCTTGTAGCTGTAGGATCTTATATTTATCTATTTCATCAGGAGAAAATGTTATGGGCTGTTGAATTAAGGGGGGAGAGATAGATTTATGATACATTTCTAATTCGTCTTCGACTTTGTCAGCCTTCTGCATAGTTTTGTCATAGGAAAAGTTTATATTTCCCTCCACATGATTTATATGCATGCTTGCATCCTGTAAGTCTAGATTTAGTTGGTCTTCTTTGGTCTCTGTTGAATCAGTAACACCAGTATATCTATTAGATGGAAAAGCACCAGGGAATTCATTTGGCACTGGGTCACAGCTTTGAATAAAAGGTTGGATTTCACTAATTAAAGGTTTTGATTGTTGTTTTGCTATTGGATTCCTTTTTATGTTTAGTGACTGAGACTCTGTTACCAGGTGAATTATACCCTTAGAAAGATGGTTATCACAATCAGTGTCTGCTAAAATTGTGCAATTATCTGTCTGTGAACTTTTGCTTTTGTCTTTCTCTGTAGTCCTTGGATTTGCACTGTCTTGATCATTTCTGCTCTTACTTGCATACTGTATTTTTTCAGACAAAGGCAATGCTTGTCTGTTACAGCCTGATGGTACAAGTTGAATTGTGCATGGGACTTGCGAATGAGCCTCTAATTCATTTTTACAACTGCTTGAAGAGACCTCAACATTATTTGATTTTTCCTGACATTTCTTGGCTTGCACTCTTTCTAAAAGGCTTTTTGCTGTTAGAGGGGTCCTCTCTGCTTCTGTAATGTTTAATTCTGTGCTTTCTGGAGGGCCACTGGAACAGTTTAGAAGGCAGCTGATATTCCCGGAGTTACAATTCACGGGCCTGACTTTTCCAAGATCACATATGTGGAGTCTGCCCAAAGACTCTTGATTTCTCTTGCTTTTATTCAAGTAATAAATTTTCTCTCTTGCGTAAGAGTCCAATCTGTCATGCTGAGTTCCCTGGCAATTAGGTGGTTTTTCACCACTTCCAGTACAGGAAATCTGTGAGTTAGAATCACAATAGATGATTCTCGTAGATTTTGGCCCTGAAAATTGTTGTTGATTTTTGCCCAGTTTTTGTCTTTCTCTGCAGTGACAATATCTACGTTTTGAGTATTTTTCATTTTTAGATGATTCCCACAATTTGCAGCTCCTCTCTTTCTGTGTTTCAGATGGCATTTGGTTGCTCTTCGTTATTTCATCAGACAAGTAGAGGCAGTTGTGCTTTCCACATTTCCGTCTGTGCCTTTCAACTGAGTTATGTTCTCTTTTACAGAAGCAGAGCAAATTACCTCTGCTATTACCATTGAATCTATGACTTGAACAAGTACTTCTGAAGCTGGACATGCTGCTAGGGGATGTTTCCGAAGGGTAAGAATGCCTATTCAAAGAAGACTTTGGAGAGCATCTCTTGTATCTTCGGTTTCCACATCCAGAAACCTTGCTGGTCATGCTGATGTGGTTACTCTTCAGAATTACACGGAAGTCTTTCCCATGGGCACTGTGACCCCTTATCGTATAAGGACTGGACTTGCAGTTGAATTGCCTTTCATCTTCAAACTCTGATCGAGGATTGCAAGAAATCAGTTTATGCTTTTTAGTTCTAGAGATGTAGGTAGGAAAAGACAGGCCCTCATCTGTATCATTTAGAACTACCTTTCTGCAGCCTTGCCAATGGGCCCCTGTAGGTTCTTTAAGTTCATTCTCACTATTGTTCTTTACAGCACAATCCTTTAGAGACATATTGAGGTAAAGAGGCACTTCAGGATTTTTCATTTCCAAATCATTTGCACTAAAAGTATATTCACCCTTATTTGGCTCAGAATCACTGTAGTCCAAATCATATTTTCTTTGGAATTTTTCCCAATCCGGATTACCTATCATCATCTTTGGTTTCAGATATTCATTATCCTCTTGGTTCAATTTTTGTTGGCCTTTGATTAAACCTGAGACTTGGCTCTCTCTTTTGGTCTTCACTTCCAAGGGCTTCTTACCCAATTCTGTTTTTAAGTCCTTTGGATTGTGGCCTTCCTTTGTGTTCCGAGAAAGCTTAAAATCAAAATACAGTGGGTTGCAGCCATAAGAGATACAGGGTTCTGTTTTTGTAAACAGCAGAAGTTCCGTAGGCCATTGAAGAGTGGTGTGGCCATCCTTGCTTTGAACGTGGAGAAAAGGCAGTGATTTAGATGTCACATTATGGGTACATGTTTCTCTTACAAGTCTTTGCACATTTTTACTAACTCTTTCTGTTTTATCTAAAGATTTTTCTTTGTTCTCTATTCTGGAATTTGGATTCAGATGCACTGTACTCTTTTGCTCACTTGGCTCTGGTGATGAAAACTCATCCAGACATTCACATATCCTGGCATCACTATGCTTGTAAATGTTTGGTGGGCTGAGAGAAGCATTTGCTTGGCATGGGTGATTAACACAATTTTCTAAAGTGTTCTTCAATGTATTTCTAGTTTCTTTTTCTCTGCTGGAAGGAGTAAAATCTACATCTGAAAGATGAATGTTAGATTTAGAGAACGAAGCATGAATGCCAATTGAATCTTCTAGTGTCTCATCAATAGAGTCATTTTTGTCTTGCAAAATTTTAGAGTTTATGGAGATGGTATTGTGTAAAACATTTTCCAGATGGCTTGGTGAAATGTTTACCTCTTTTTCCTTGGTGAGGTGTGTATCTTTATTTGCAACCCTGCAGCACTTGCATTTATCTGCAGTTTGTTTTGTTTTATAAATGGGTGACTTGTTACAATCATGGGCTTCTTCGGTGTTCTCACTGAAAACTGATGCTGAAGACTCTAATTTTAGGTGCACTTTTTTGGAAAAAGAAAATGATACTCCTGTTCTGTGATTTGCATTGCTGAGATCTGAAGATGTTTGTGGTATCCGATTTCCAAACAAATAACACCTGTCTGCTTGTAATTGGTGTCGATTTGGCATGGTGGACCGCTGTTTATCGGAAATGATTCTGGGGAGATTTTTTCCTTTAAGGAGAAGTGCACTCTTCATGCATGATATCTTTCTGCCATTCTTAATGGGGAAAATTCCTTGCTGGAGTTGCTTTTCTATGGCTACCCTGGGGGCTTTGTATGCTGGTCCATTTCCAGAAACACTGTAAATACAATAAATATTTAAATGATTAAGATATTAGATTTTGAATCATATCTACATATGAAAGTTTTATAGTGTTTCTATGATGAGTTATTTTACAACTTATGAGCTACATCTTCTAAAATATAATGTTTTGTTGTGCTTAAATAGCTCAGCCTAAGTTTTATAGTGGCTATTTCTAAAATGAATTGTTTACATGTAGTATTTCGAAATTACCAAAAAGCAAGAGCAAGTGAGTACTTACGCTAGTGCTTCTAAAGCATTTACATCGCCATATATGTCCTCCAGAATCTATAAATCTTTGGAATACAGATTTAACATTATTTCACTAATAGTTTTCCAATCAGTGCATTCATATTAAATAAGAAATTACTAGAATTAAAAGTCACTATAAAATATATAAATACTTCTTTAATTTGCTTTTATGTGTTAGTTCTAACATTTATAACGTTTGGTTCCTCAGTTTTAAAATTCCCTCATACTCACTTCATTTTGAAACACAGTGGTAAGTTCTTTCTATATGACTTGTCAGTAATTTGACTAATTACAATAATTGCATCATAAAATAAGACATAGGTACAATCTATCTAAATATCTTCAAGAATTTTGAAATCTTTTCTTTTTCTTCTTACTTATCAAAATATTTTTTCTACCATTTCTGTATTATGTTTTATCTTTTAAATATTTTCATAAGATTATCTACTGAGCTTCATTAGCAATTCAAACAAGACTGAAAATACCAACACATATAAGAGATAAAATTCTTTAGATTAAAATTATATGCACTTTCACAGTCTACCTATATACCCTCTCCTATAAAAGAGGGCTTCACCAGGAAGAAGACAATACCAATCACATGATTTTTCTTATTGTTGGCTTTGAACTGGCATTCTTTTCCTTTGCCTTGTTCCATATGCTTGGATGTGTTTGTTTGCTTATTTCTAATTTTGATTTTTGTTTTACTTTCATCTAGTCATTTGTTTCTTAACTATAAAATGCTAAACCAACTAATATCTCTTCCACATATTGTTGATATTGTAACGGAGAGTAGTGCTTTCTAAGTCCTTGTCTAACAAATTCTTGTTTTCTTTTATAATTATTTGGCCAATCAGCATAGAACTCTGGAGTCACATTCCTTTTGTCCACCAAATTTCATGTAATTTGCTTCACTGTCTCTGTAAGTATAATTACAGACATATTGAATAAGCCTCCTTTTATTTATCTCTGAAATGAATCTGCTTGTGTGCTTGTATGCTTTTCCCTTTTGAAAAAATGTAAAAATATAAATATATATAATTTATTACATTGGTTACATAAAAATGTATATATACATGTATATTAATATATGCATAAATATGTATAACATTTTAGCAGAACATAGTTACAGGTTGATTTCTTTGGGTGAATTTTTACTAGTAGTTCTTGAGCACTTTCAAGTTAACTTTCTTCATTTCAGATATATTTTTTTCCTTGATTTCTCTGATTTTTGCTTCCTTTTTAAATTTATGTTTTAAAATTATCGGCTTCCTGAATATATCCTTTAGGTATTGATATTTATTTCAGTACCTTACTCTGTCTTCAGTCTTTTGCTATAGTTCATGGAGAATTTCTTTGATTTCATTTCTATTTCATTGACTCAATGTTTTACAATATTTAATCTGTTTACAAATTATGGCCATATGGATTTTAATTTGCAAACAATAATTTTAGCCACCGTTTAGTTTTGAATGATTTTAGATTGTCTCATCTTCATGAATTAATTCTCATCTTCATGAATTAATTCTCATCTTCATGGCTGTAATTTTAGAATTACAGAGTTCCTTTAAATCTTGTAAAAAACTAAATTTAGAAGTTTTTTAAAGCTGTATTCTCTTCCTTACAGTAATTGTTTCATAATGTAAACTTCTTATTCATTACATTAGTCTTCTTTTCTTGAGTCATGTTTTTATGTTCTTTAAAGAGGGGATATTAGACATATTTAATAAGAGGAATAGTGAAGAGCATTCTAAGATAGTATGTGGGTTACTGAATGTTTCTTTCAAGCATAAAAGTAAAAAAGGAGCATAGAGATTTTGTTAGAATATTATTGGACTTTGAAAGTGCCTCCAGCCTGAAGATAAAAGGAAGTGATCCAGAAACAGCTGCAGTATTCAACTTTGCCTTGGTACCAAAGAGATTATTTTCCATATTTGTAGCCACAATTTGGATTAAGTAGGAACTATGCTTCTGAATTAAGTTAACCTTCTCCAGAAACTTCAATCAATCTGACATTATCACCTGTATGAAACTCAGTCAAAATTATTCCATAAGTCTGGTATACGGATATTTTTGTTCTTCCTTTCTCAATTATATTATTATGTAGATATTTTAGTATCTCTATTATATTATATTATGTATATACTTTTCTTAATAGTACTTCTGCTTATTATCCTGACACCGTTTTATTCCTTTTCTTGCTTTATGCTAATCTAAATATTCTTTTATGTACTGCTGTTTTATTTTACCATTTATCTCTCTAATGTGCAAGCTTCTTCCTTTTACATTCCTTTAAATATTTTAAAATTTCTTTGCCCTTATTGTTTTTGTATTATAGTGTGCTCTAGCTTCTTGTCCTTAATTCTTGTTCTCATTTTGCAATTCAAATTGCATTTATAGTTACAGATTTTTCACAAGTTTCAACCTTTTGTCCTTAGTGTTAATCTTTGATACTTCTTATTTTTATTCTTCAAACTTTTTATCTTGTTACTTTATTAACTTTAATTTCCTTTTTCTTAAATTACAGTTATTATTTTAGAAAATCTGTTTTTATCTTTGTGATGTTTCAAATTCTACTATTTTAATACAAGTTTATGTATTATAATATTATTAAAGCTTTAACGTCTTCCAGCTTAAATAAGATATAACTGGAAAATGAAAATTTTATATATTCAAGGTATACAGTGATCATTTGTTGTATGCATACAAATCTGCACATCTGTCATATACATAGTTACCATTTTGTGTGGGATAAGGACACCAGATTCACTCTCTTGGCAAATTTCAAGTAAACAATACGGTATTTTTAGCTATAGTAATCATGCTCTACATTAGATCCTCAAAACTTATTCATCTTTCATCTGAAGGTTTACAAACTTTGACCAATACCTTCCAGTTTCTCCCACCAGCCAGTCCCTGGAAACCACAGCTCCATTCTCAAGGAAGCTTTAATTTTTATAGTTATCTCCACATGTAATATTTCCCTCCCTTCTTTGGAATTTTATTTCTTCAGTTTTTTAAATATTTTCTTATCTATTTTAAAATAGCAGTTAATAAAATGTCTGTAGAGTTAGGCTTTTCATTCTTATTAATAGATTATCCATTCAAATTTTTCTCCCAAAATTCTAATACTCTACAACTTAACAAATGCACAATTTGGTTCTCTCCTGTTCAAAATGTATCCTTCCCAAACAGAACAAAAAACATATCAAAACAATACGAATTCTTTAAATTGTGTCATTTCTTAATGTTCCACATTATCCAACTCTCATATGAAAACCTTCATATGAAGTTCTTATATGAAGTTTTAAATTTAAAAATTTTAAATGATACCATTTAAATAAGTCATAGTCTCAGAATCAATAGCCTTAAAATTTTAAAATTTTGAAAAAAATTTCATAGCAAGATGTACTATACTTAGACATATATATATATGAAGTTCACATACAGAGAGTGACTATCCCCTCACCTGCATATAATAACTGCTATTGCTGAGGAAACAGGTTGGCTGGAACTACTGAAGAGATGGCCAAATTTGATGACCCTTTATAAGATCTTGCTGTTTTTTTTTTTTTTTTTTTGCCATCATTTTATCAAGAATCTGATTCTGATATTCTCTCTACCAGTAAATTTACCACTCTTCTCCCAAAGGGTCACAGAAGAATTTTGTTATCTGGATCATCCTACTCAGAAGTCCTCATTATGAGGAAAAATGGCAAAGAAAGATTGTCTAGGAGAAGGGTAATGCCAACAATTTTTTTTCTATTTATTTTATTTTTAACTTTCATTTGTCAATTCAGCTACCAAAATAAAGTATTTAATAATCCTGTTGACTGACTTTTCTTCAGTAATGAGAATGTTTAAGCAGAGAGAGCAATTGGCTAAGAGGCAGGTGCTGGGTAGTAGAAAATTTAAAAAATAATTATTTTCCTAGTTTCATGCTCTATGTCTAGAAAGCTGAACACTTGTCTTTTCTCTAACAATATGGGCACACTGTGACCTAGAGAGCGTGCCTATTTTATAAAATCACCAAGATGTGGTTAGGTTTGTGTTTGTTTAGTGAGTAAGGTTTCCAGAGGGACAGCTGAAACTTAATAAGGTGGACCTTTTCATTTGGAAGAAACTGAATGGGTAGCTCTGGCAAACTTAGAACTTCTAAACAAAACATCATCATCATCATCATCATCATTATCATTATCATCATCATCACCATCACCACTGCCATCATCAAGGCACCTCTGATCCTTCGTTATTTACCCCAGAGGAAAATATAGAATGAGTAAGCGGAAATGTAGAAGTGTGACAACTTTCATAATGACAAACGACCAAAATTATATTTGTTGAGACTATTTAGATTTACTGTTGTGGCCTTAAGGTACCTTTCTACAGATGTATCTCTATGGTAGGACTATGGTAGGACTTGTCCCACTTATTATGATCTGACTTATTGCATCTCATCATTAATCACTCAGGAATTGACATGTTCACTAGATTTTTTTCCTGCATGCTACCCTAACAACCATAGAAATTTTCCTTCTAAGCCCTATTTTGGCGAGGACTGTCTGAGTTCTTACTGACAATATGTTTGAATAACATATTGTAAGTCCTTCATTGTATTGTCTGTCATTTCTCATTTATTTTAAATATGATTATCTTTTATGTATTTGCATAAACTAATTAGAGTATTCTAAGAGTTACAAATACATAAATACATGCAAGCTGAATATTAATTGTATTTTTACTCATAATTGGTCTTACAAAAATAAATGATTCCCTAGAATTACCTTTTAAGTATAATATTTTGTGGTAACTAATTCAGCCACTAACTCCTGTTTATTACATAGTACTTTCCGTTTAAGCAACAGGGGTTTAAATTCTGGCACAAGGGCATAAATTTCACAATTCACCAGGTTGCTGTCAACCACATTAATTAGCTGTATTAGTGTTTTATATTATGATTCATATGAACACAAATCATAATCTGCAAATTTAATTGCATTCCAGGTAACAACTTTGAAACATCGAGTGGTTCCAAGCTTTTGTAAAACTGCTATTTTTCAGCTACAAGAATGTATTAGTATAAAGATTGTTATATTATAATTATCAATTTAAATGGCACTGTGTGGTAAATTTAACTGTATTAATTACATCTTGTTTGTCAGCCAGACAATGATAGTGTTATTTACACTAGACTCAGGCGTGTAGAGGAAAATGGTCAGAAGACTTATTCCCCAACCCCTAAAATGCATTGTTATTTATGGTTTTTAAAATTATTATTATAAAATTTAGAAAATATATTAAGAAATGATGTTAATCCATTTAGTCAACTGAATAGAATAAATACTAATGTATTTGAATCATTCTGGGATCATTTCATTATAGAGTACATTCAATTAACAATATTAGGAAAGAAAAATATCAAAGGCCAAAAGTAATTAATATATGAATGTTTAACTATATTGCCTAACAGACACATCTGTTAGTTAATTATTATTTGTTTACATTGTTACAATAGATTTGCCTTTAAAATTTCCCAGTAGGTTGAAGAGAGTTTTGCACTATTCCAGACACCTTTAATTCTTACCATTCAGATTGCTGCCTTAACTCAGCCAACTGATGAAGTCGTTTAAGTGCTTTTTCTTGTTTCTTTTCATCTTTCCATGACTTAGAAGCTACATTTCGAGCAAATTCCCGTTGCTTTAATTCTTTCAGTCTCTGGGGAAAAAGAAGAAAAACTGAAAAGGTACTATCAATAAATAACGTATTCTTTTCTATCTACAGGGCTCCTTATTATTCTTTATCTTAAGTGCAGAGGTGACTTTCTGGACAGAAAGAGTAAAAGTATCTTCTCCATTGTTGCTATTCTCTGCTCCAAGATACATTTAACAGATAAATGTAGTTGTCAACCAGGTTATTTTTCCAAGCTTGTCACAGTCACTGCAAAAATGTGCTGCAAAGCTGGACCCCAGGCTTTGCCAGTATCACCCTGGCTATGCACCTACAATAATCTGTGTGCCTGTAAAAACACAAATGGTAAAAATGTGCAATATATGAATGAGTATGAAGGGAGGCACGTTATGAGATGCATGTTCCTCCACCCACCTGCCCCTCACTTGTAAAATTGATGCTATTAAATACACTGGGTGGAATGAGTTTGTTTCAGGAAACAGCATCTGCTACTGTGAAAGATTAAGTTCAAAGCTCTAAATGTGATTTTGGACTCATTTTTTGGATGGAGATATTTATCAAATATATATTTCTATATTGTATCCAGGAAGACAGAAAAATGGGTCAGGAGTTCCAACTCAGAATAGAGGCATGACCCTGCTTGATATCAGTTAATCCACCACTTATTTTAATTAATATGTTCTCTAAAACAATTGACTTACATGCAAGTTGGATCTTTTCTTTAGAATCTGCCACCAAGCACAGCTAATTATATTGAATGAACTGAGAAACAGCCAAAATCAAATGAACCTCTTGAAGTTTGGGGTTTAATCTTGAATTGGAAGTATATTTAAAGATTATCCTCTCTTAACTCATTCAAAGTGATTTTAAACAGTCTAAAATCTGTGTCTGTTGAAATTATTTTCATTTCCTATATCAAGTATAAGAGATGTTTCCCAGGTATGGAGAAAACTACAGTTATCATGTGAGGTAGTAATACTGTAGCTGACTGTTACAGAGCCCAGGACAAAACCTTTAATGATCATTAGCTTCATTCTTTAAAGGAAACATGCTCATGGGAGACAGTGGTAAGATAACATCTAAACTAAGGATTTGAAGAAGACAGATCAGTCTTTCAAAGAGATAATATTATGAGCACAAAGAACAAGAACCTCCCAGAATTAGAAACAGCTACAGGGAGAACAGTAGACTCAACCTAAATTCAATTTTTGACAAATACTTCAAATCCTTCTAAAAAATTGAAAATCTCAAAAAATAGAATTCTGTTCTATATGTTATTAGAAAAAAAGATCAATAGTTTTCCAGAAATTATAAACAACAGATGATCTGAGCATTAAAGAGTGGACAGCCTTGGTCAGAAGACAGGAATAAAGGTTTATAAAATCCTTATTGCTATGTACCCTCTGACTTACTTCCTCAGACCCCATGTACTTGAAAGCCTAGTTCTTAGGGTGAAGGCTTGTCTTACAAGCAAAGACCTTTAGGAAATTGTCCTGCATGATTTATGAACACACATAAACTATAGTTCAATTTGTCAGAGAAAATTACTATCTTAGAAAAAAAAAGGAAGAGTTTATTTTATACTGTTAGTACTGAATAAAAATACTTCATATTATATTTAATATTAGGTATTACTAGCACACAAAACTTGTACAATGCAGATGAGGAATCTGATTTATTTACTCACAGCAATTGACATTTCACTCACTTTGAAATCTTGTTTGAAAATTTGGGATACTTCTGTTTCTTTTATTAGCCTTCTAGATTCCAGGACTATACTTTTGAGTTATAGAAATGGTTGAGAATTTTGTATGGTTTATCTAACAACAAATATTGTTAATTACTACTGTGTTAATCCATATTATTCTTACTATAAAGTGTAAAAATGTACAAATCAACAAATCAATTTTTTTTTCCCCTTCAAGGAAGACAGACAAGTGTTTATACTTCTATAAGATAGTGCTGATGTCTTAATAAGGGTGCACACAATATGCTTTGGAAACATACAGGAATAGTTAAAAGATTAATTGTGTTTAGGAAGTTTGCAAAGTTAAAATATTTTTAAGGAGCACAGGAAACTGGAAGAAGAGATTTTGTTTAAAGACATCTAGCTACAAATTTGGTTTAGCCAGTGCTGAGTGCTGAAGTTTGAGTAGAGAAAAAAACCCAGAGATCTGCCTCAAGTTTTCAGTATACTGATCAATGCATATGTGTGAGAAAACTGTTCCAGTTTAGGGGAAAAAATCATCTGAAGAAGTTTAATATAAACAGCATCTAGCATTCATGAATAGTGGCTGTTTTCACCAACAAAACTGGAAGAACTCATGGGACATTAAATAGATAATTCAGAAAAGCCATGCTTCAGTAGAGAATAATTAGCAATAGATTGAGCACCACTTTACAGTTGCTCAAAAAAATCACAAAAGCAAGAAATAAAAATATAGCGCTGACTCCAGGTAACTTAGCTGAATCATAGAACCAAATACTAGGATATGTATAGCAATACAAAAGTTAGCCAACAAAAATGAGAAAAAGTAATAATATCTTGCATCCAATTAAATATTATCAGGCATGTAATAAGAGTTGAAACTGGTCTGTAAGTTAAAGAAAAATATACTATAAAATCTACAGCAGCCATTAAAATGATAAAGTGTTTTAGCCAGGAGGACAACAAAGGAGATAAAAGAAAATCATTAAATGTACTCAGTGCAAGAAAATGGAAAAAAAAAAAAAAGAAAAAAAAAGAAAAGAAAAATGTATAGTAGACTGGACAATTATAAAATGAACAGCAAGAAAATTAATCAAATCTAAAAATAATAATACATTAGATGTAAATGGTCTAAACACCAAAATTAAAGACAGAGAGTATTCATTTGGATAAAAGTGTGAGGTCCAACCCTGTTGACTGCACAAAAAAGCTTTTTTAAAAATGAGGACAAATGAACTAACAGAAAAGAAAGTAAGAACATATATTATGTCAACACTAGCAAAACAAAGCTAAAGGGGGCCATATCACTGTAAGACAGATTAGATCTCAGAGCAAAGATATATTACCAGGAATAATGAAACTTTCTTCATAATGATAATGGAGCTTTAAAATATACAAAGCAAAAATATGGATACCACTACAGAGAGAAAATAAATGGACAATTATTATAAAATGTTTCAATGTCTTGCTATTAAACATCAACAAAATACTGGAAAAGGTTACACCAAAGTGATTATATCTGTTATCAAAGACCTTCCAAAAGTGTGTTTGTCTGATGAAAAGAGGACTGTCAATCACTGGACATATGGGGAGGACTTCTAAGAATCCAGAGGCCAAATTTTGCCAGCCTCATGCTTTGGCTTAGCCCAAGTTTGATTTCTCTCCTCTTGTTCTGACAAGAACTCGTTTAGTTAAGCCATGGCACATACCATGATTATCAGTAACCTTCCTCCATTTAAAGAGAAAATAAATAATTTGGGAAGAAAAATGTTCTCCAAGTGTGTGTAATGAATCAGCTCTTATTGAGAACAGCACATGGCATACATATTTCAGGAAAAAAATGATACTTCACACATTTACACAGAATAACGGGAAAGAAAATATGGTATTGTGTAAAGCAGGTGGTAAAGAGTGTATTTGTTTTATTACCTTACAGTCTAGGTAATAAACAAAGAGGTAGCATAGGTAAGATTAGAACAATACCTTGCATTCTTATCCTTTAATGATAAAGGTAGATGGCAATAAAGTAAAGAAAACTAAGTAAAGTAATTGTGATACAAGTGTGTTATATTTTTAAATACCTTTTTCAATCTATTGAAAAGAATCACATTATTAATTTCTATTTATTTATGTAGTAAATAATTTCTATTTATTTAATTGTGTTAAACTTTGCATTCATAGGATAAATACTGCTTGGTTTTTATATTATCATTTTGATTGATGAATTTGATCTGCTAACATTATGAACTCTGCATCTATGTTCATGAGTGATATTGGTCTGTACTATCTTTTGAAGTTCTTGTGTCATTCATTCTAGTATGGTTTTAGTCAATTCAGACTGCTATACCAGAATACCACAGACTGGGTGGCTTAGCTAACAAACATTTTATTTCTAACAGTTCTGAAAGCTGGGGCATTCAAGATCAAAGAGCCTGCAGACGGATTCTGTGTCTAGTTAGAAAATTCTTCCTGGTTTGCAGATGGCCATCTTGCTATATCCTCACGTGATCTTGGCCAGAGAGAATAAGCAAGCTCTCTTGCCTTACTTGTAAGGGCACTAATCCCACTCATGAAGGCTTCACCCTCATGTCCTAATCACCTTCCAAAGAGTCTACTTACTTCCTAATACTACTACATTGGGGGTTAGGATTTTAACATATAGATTTTGAGGAAACATAAACTTTCAGTCTGTAACAAGTACCATGGTAATAATGGCACAACAAAATGAGTTAGAAAGTATTTTATCCTCTATTTTCTAAATGACTATATGTAAAATTAATATTATACATTTCTTAAGTACTAGAGTCACCATTGAAGCCATGTTTTCCTGGAGTGCTTTTACTGGTTGTTGTTGGAACTTGTTAAAACATGAATTCAGTGTATGCAAAATATATAAGATAAAACATATTTGTTATTCTTTGAGTCAGTTTTAGTAATTTGTTTCTTTCAAGGATGTTTTAAATTTTATCTAAATTAGCTGGTATAACATTGTTTCAAATATTTTCATTTTATTCTTTTAATATTTGAAGCATCTAATGCAATGTTTCTTCATTTAAACCTGATATTGGCAATTTATATATTCTATATTATTCACCAGTCTTCCTAGTGCTTATTTTATTAATATTTTTAAAGAATGAGGTATTTAGTATGCTTTCTATAATATCTAAATATTTAGGAATTTTCTAGAAAGCTTAATGTTACTAATTTCTAATTTAATATTATTTTGATCAGAGAACATATTCTGCATGATGTCAGGTCTTAGTTACATAAATGTTTACTTAGATAGTTATAGAAATGTTTATAATGACTCAACTCATGGTCTATCTTGGCAAATATGCCATGTGCACTTGAAAGCAAAAAATATTTATTCTATTTACTGTATTTAAATTCTATAAATATCATTATGTCAAATTGGTTGACAGTTTTGTTTAAATCTTTATTACTTTATGGAATTTATTGTCTACTTATTTTATAAATTACTAAAGATATAAAATTCTTCACTTATATTTTGTGACTGGTCTGCATTTCCCTTTGTTTCCATCAGTCTTTACTATGTGTTTTTGGGAATTTTCTTATCAGATGCATACATAATCAAAGATTTAGAATTGCTATATCTTCTTACTTAGTTAACTTTTTATAACTATGAAATATCCCACTTTTCATTTTAAAATATTTTCTTTGAAATCTACTTTGTCTTGTATTAGTACTGTCATATCGCTTTTCTATTACTTAGCTTCAGCATGCTCTATCATTTTTTATTCATTTAATTTAAACTAAATATGTCTTTAAAGTATATTTATTTTAAAAGCCATTTATTTGGATCTTATGTTTTTATTCATTCTGGATTTTTTTCCTTTTAACTGAGGTATTTATTTACATGCAATTAAATTATTTTAATGTTTGTATTTAAGTATACCAACTCTATAATTAACATACCATCTGTATATTTGGCACATCTGCTTTTTTCTCTATTGTCTCTTTTTCCTATGTTCTTTTGAGTAGATCAAACATTTGTAGAATTCTATTTTATCTTTTTATTAGTTAATTATGTCTACCTATGTTACTTTCACAGTTACACTAGACATTAAAATATGCATAATAAAATTATTACAGTTTATGTTAAAAATCTATATGATCCACTTAGAATAATATTAATGTGTATTTTCAACTAATACTCTTCAATATGTCATGTTTTGCTGTCAGATACTTTATTTCAATGTATACGGTAAACCTTTTATTTCTTAAGTATTATTTTAAATGATGCATTCAAAAATCATGTTAAGAGTACTTTTAAAGGAACTTTTATATGTTTTAATGTATTTTCTGTCTTGTTTATTCACTCATTTGTGTATAACTTTTTCACCTTACCTACATTTTAAGAAATATAGTTTTTTTAAAATTGCATTTTAGGTTTTGGGGTACATGTGAAGAACATGCAAGATTGTTGCATAGGTACACACATGGCAGTGTGATTTGGGGTCTTCCTTCCCCTCAGCTATATCTGTCATTTCTCCCCATGCTATCTCTCCCCACCTTCCCACACCCCTGTCCCTCCCCCATATCCCCCCAATGGACCCCAGTGTGTAGTGCTCCCCTCCCCATGTGCATGTGTTCTCATTGTTCAACACCCACATATGAGTGAGAACATGCGGTGTTTGATTTTCTGTTCTTGTGTCAGTTTGCTGAGAATGATGGTTTCCAGGTTCATCCATGTCCCTACAAAGGACCAGAACTCATAGTTTTTGATGGCTGCGTAATATTCCATGGTGTATATGTGCCATATTTTCCCTGTCCAGTCTATCATCAATGGGCATTTGGGTTGGTTCCAGGTCTTTGCTATTGTAAACAGTGCTGCAGTGAACATTCGTGTGCATGTGTCCTTATAGTAGAATGATTTATAATCCTTTGGATATATACTCAGTAATGGGATCACTGGGTCAAATGGGATTTCTATTTTTAGGTCATTGAGGAATTGCCACACTGTCTTCCACATGGATGAACTAATTTACACTCCCACCAACAGTGTAAAAGTGTTCCTATTTCTCCACACCCTCTCCAGCATCTAAAGAACAAAGCAGGAGGCATCACACTACCGGACTTCAAACTATACTACAAGGCTACAGTAATCAAAACAGCATGGTACTGGTACCAAAACAGAGATACAGACCAATGGAACAGAACAGAGGCCTCAGAGGAAACACAGCATATCTACAACCATCTGATCTTTGACAAACCTGACAAAAACAAGCAATGGGGAAAGGATTCCCTGTTTAATAAATGGTGTTGGCAAAACTGGCTAGCCATGTGCAGAAAGCAGAAACTGGACCCCTTCCTGACACCTTACACTAAAATTAACTCCAGATGGATTAAAGACTTAAACATCAGACGTAACACCATAAAAACCCTAGAAGAAAATCTCGTCAAAACCATTCAGGACATAGGCGTAGGCAAGGACTTCATGACCAAAACGCCAAAAGCATTGGCAAAAAAAAGCCAAAATAGACAAATGGGACCTAATCAAACTCCACAGCTTCTGCACAGCAAAAGAAACAGTCGTTAGAGTGAATCGGCAACCAACAGAATGGGAAAAAATGTTTGCAGTCTACCCATCTGACAAGGGGCTGATATCCAGAATTTACAAAGAACTAAAACAGATCTACAAGAAAAAAACAAAGAAGCCAATTCAAAAGTGGACGAAGGATATGAACAGACACTTTACAAAAGAAGACATACAGGAGGCCAACAAACATGAAAAAATGCTCATCATCACTGGTCATTAGAGAAATGCAAATCAAAACTACATCAAGATACCATCTCACACCAGTTAGAATGGCAATCATTAGAAATATAGTTTTTATTTGTAGGGACATGGATGAACCTGGAAACCATCATTCTCAGCAAACTGACACAAGAGCAGAAAATCAAACACCGTATATTCTCACTCATAGGTGGGTGTTGAACAATGAGAACACATGGACACAGGGAGGGGAGCACTACACACTGGGGTCCGTTGGGGGGAAATGGGGGAGGGGCGGGGGGGTGGGGAGGTGGGAAGAGATAGCATGGGGAGAAATGACAGATACAGGTGAGGGGACGGAAGGCAGCAAACCACACTGCCAAGTGTGTACCTATGCAACAATCTTGCATGTTCATCTCATGTACCCCAAAACCTAAAATGCAATAAAAAAAAAGATAAAAAGAAATATAGTTTTTAGATATATATTTCTAGTTTCTTTTTTAATTGAAGCACTTTAAAAACATCATTTAGTTGCATGCTTTTTTTTGAAATGTCTGCTATCTTCTTATTCTTCTCTTATATGTAAAGTTTCTTTTTTATCCCACTGGTTGGATTAAAGATTTTCTCTTTATTTTTAGTTTTCATAAGTTTGGCTATAATGTACCTTGGCATGTTTTTCATTGTATATGTCCTTCTAGGGGTACTCTGAGCTTCATGAATCTGCAGTTTTGTATCTTTTATTAATTTTGGTAAATCTTCAAATATTAACTTTTCAATTTTTTTCTATCTCATGTTCTCTTATCATTCTTGCATTCCAATAGTGTATATGCTAAATGATTTTATATTGTACTAAATATCACAGCTGCTCCATTACAGTTTGGCCACTGTGTGTGTGTGTGTGTGTGTGTGTGTGTGTGTGTGTGTGTATTTAGTTAGGTAAATAGCATGAATTCAAGTTCACCAATTATTTCCTCTTCAATATTCAATCAGCAGGTAAGACTATCAGAAAAATTCTTTATCACTGATAGCATGTTTTTAGTTTCCAACATTTGAATTTGATTCTTTTTAATAGTACTACTTTAAAAATTCTCCATTTTTAATGTATATCATCACTTTTTCCACTAAATCCCCTAACATGTTATTATTT
The DNA here is from genome assembly GCF_048565385.1 of Saimiri boliviensis. Classification (NCBI taxonomy): domain Eukaryota; kingdom Metazoa; phylum Chordata; class Mammalia; order Primates; family Cebidae; genus Saimiri; species Saimiri boliviensis. The sequence continues at coordinate 65,596,630 of NC_133458.1, read as the reverse complement.
GTTAAAGTTTCTGATAATTCTAACATCTAAGACACTTCTGAATCTAGTTGTATTGATTATATTTCTTGATGATCAGTAATATTTTCTTGACTTATATGTGCCAAATAATTTTTCAATTAAATACTGAACATTGTGTGTAGATGAACAATATAGATTAATGCATATAATATTTATACCCAGAAGCAGATGCTTCTTTTTCTGTGAACCCTCAAGTACAAGAGTTGGGCAAACCCAATCTCTAGTTGAGCTACATTGGTCTTTGTTGCTTTATTTAAGTTCAATCTCCACAACTTCAAATACCTCATTTGCATATAGACACTAGCTTATTATTAGTTCTGTACCCTAATACTTCAGCTGGCCCTGTGTGCCTGCATCACAGAAGTACTTTCTGTTAGTATTTTTATTCTACCTCAGAAGTATGTTGCTATTGTGTCGTACTTGCTGAAAGGCCTCGAATGTGTGTTTGTGAGAAGTTTTGTTTCAATGTGTCTGCTTTCAGGTTCAAACAGGCTCTGTGTACCTGTGACTTGGACACAAGAGTAGAGCTATATCTTTCTCAATGCTCTTATCTACCAATGGCAGACAGCTGCCTCTTGCTACTCTGTGTAGTTACCTGTGTGTGAGGGGTTTTCAGTTGCCCATAAGGTTTTTGGGTGAGGGTTTTTGAGGTTTTGGTTTACACTGCCAATATTGATCATAAGACATTTATTACTGATAGTGAATCATGTAAATATAACAGTATTTATGGTAAAGGGGACATTGTGTAAGCCAAAATACCCTTATTTTAAAAATTAACTATTTCTTTATTTTTGAGATGGAGTCTCATTCTGTGACCCAGGCTGGAGTATGTTGGCACCATTTCAGCTCACTGCAAACTCTGCTGCCTGGTTTCAAACAATTATCCTGCCTCAGTCTCCCAGCTAGCTGGTATTACAGGCACTTGCCACCAGGCCTGCTTAATTTTTGTATTTTCAATAGATACAGGGTTTCGCCATGTTGGCCAGGCTGGTCTCAAACTTCTGACCTCAGGTGATCAGCCCACCTCGACCTCCTGAAGTGCTGGGATTACAGGCATGAGCCACTGCGCCTGGCCAAAATTGCCTTTATATTGACAAAAATGCCTTGTTTCACTTGTAATTATAAATACTTTTCCATGAAAAAAGTACATGCTTTCTCATTTTTGTCTTTTTACTTGCATGATCACTTTTGGAAGTTAATATGAGATAGCTCTTACATAATCAAAGAAAAAAAACAAAAGAGAGAAAAATCAACATGCCGTAATATAGACAATTCCACACAGCACTGTTGCCCCAAGACTGTTTACCTCCACTTCTTTGCATTCCTATTAGCCCCCTAATACCCACTCCAACTCTCAATGTGTTAGAATGTACATTCGCCAATTGATGGAGCTTGGTTAGAAGATAAATAATTTATAATCAGTAGAAGTTGAATGAAAAATACAAAAATGTAGAGAGAGCTGTCCTTCTCTTTTAATCACCAGAAATGAGGTTTACTAATATGAAGAGTGTTCTTTGATGACTGATCCCTGATCTAGGTCATGGCTTTTCAAATTGTTGCTGATTAAAATGTGATAAAATTCTGTTGAATCTGCTGTATAATACTTTTTGATGGTCTTCTTTTCAAATGGGTTATTTTCTTAACTAGGAAAAATAGTATGTTCCATTCCCTGAATTAATGTTGAAGAAGTTTTGCATGCTTGAAAAGTTCATTTTATCTTCCCTTCACAAGCATGCTCTGTCTGTACTTCTTGACCAGAGCAGAGCAGCTGAGAGTCATGTGGGTGTTCTGGTGATAATACTGGAGAATCGAGGCATATGGATTAGCACAGACTGGATGAGACTTATGCACTTGAACTTTGCTGCCACCTCGTCAGCAGCTTTCTAAATCTGTTGAGTGGTGACCTTGTGGAACTCTGAGTTCCTTTCCTCTCTAGTCTAGCCAGCTGCCCTTTGCAGAATGCCTCTTGCTTCTTTATCACTCCATCTGTGTTTTCCAGCTTCTTAGTCAGGTGGTTTGACTTAGAATGTTCCTCCTCATTTGATACCCTCTCTTGAAGAAAAGCTCTAGTTAACTGCTCATTGATAGCAACCCTCACTTACTCCAGTTCTTTGCTTCACATTTAGTCATACTGGGTACAGGTTCATATACATCTACACTCCAGAGATCACTGTCAACTTTTCTCCTCTTTTCCAAGAAGCATAGGCTTCTTCCTACTCATTGCAGACTTTACACACCATGCGCATGTTTTCCACCCCTTCACTTAGAACAGATGACTTCTGCCTCATGGCCAACATATAACCCAGAGTATAGACAGCAGATGACCTTTGTCTTCTTCTCTGTACAAGGTCCGGAATGTCAATAGAATGTGTGTCCCTCCCATAGTGGCTAATGACCTCATACCTTTCTCTCAGGCAGAATCTAAATCACAAGAAGACTTCTTTGGGTTCTTCTTTCAGCCTTAGTCTTAGTCCCTGTGCACCTATGTCTTGGCGTTGGGCTTTCCCAATAGTCCTGACCTTTCTCCACTGTAGATAACATTTCAATGTACTTGCTGCTAGGTTGAAAGTAAAGGGAGTGTTTGCTGGCCCCACTTTAAGTGACAAAAGATCTTTGCCTTTGAACTCATGCAAAATCCAGAATATGGGAGGGTTTTCCTTGTTTTTCCTGTTTCACCCTCAAACATAGGCAAACTTCTCCTGTTTGCACTACAAAGGGCCTTTTCCATGCCTCTGTGCTGTTCAGAATCTTCATGAGCACTCTTTTCAGTAAAGACCAAATAAAAGAGTGGGTTGTGTGGGTGAGTGCAGACTTAACCTGTGGTAGGGTTTCTTCTCAACTAGCCCATGATTGGCTTTCATTTAATTAGTTTAAATTGAAACCTAGGCTTTCTGATGGACTTGACAAAATTTAGATTTTGAGAACATCCAACATGTTCCTGTTGTGATGGGAGGTGACTTTTGTTGTGACTTCCTATATCCTAAGTGGAAGATTCAGCTTACATATTTTAATTTCCCTTCCTTTTTCTGTGTTTGTGGGTTTTTTCTTTATTCTTGCAATCTCCCAAAAAAGTGTGTGCCTTTCTGTGGCCTGAGGGTTGGGGACTCTAGGTTTATGTTATGATAAAGAGAACCCTTTAACATTGGTCCACAAAATATATAGGTTGCCATTTCCTGATTAGATTCCATCAATATTGTGATTTAAATGCCAGACTAATGAGGGTCAGAAATAGCAGTAAATTTAGAGAAATTGAAAAAAGGAATAATTCTATTAGAATTCTGTTAGAGTTCAGTATGCTTCCTCATAATGTTAGGAAGAACACAGTTTCATTTTTATATTTCCATTCAACATATTAATCTTGCTAGTCCCTATCCAGAACCACCTTTGTAACACAGAGTATAGATCCCCTGGTTAGGGTCATCTTAATGGGCATGAAGACCAAGAGAATTAATATTAATTCACATGGATAGTTTTGTTTGAAAAATATTTTGATATTTGTTAGTGATACCGCCTCCCACCCCTACCCCACACACATATAACTGTACAGAAGTATTTCTTATTTTCTGGTTCTACATAATTTGTACAGTGCAGATAATAAATACAAGTTAGCCAATTCTCCTAAGAATTTTAGTGTTTTCTCAAGACAAAGGAATTATCATTATATAGTGCATATTTTCACTAGTGATGATCATGCCCTGGTTAATTTTCCAAATTGATAAAATTCTGCTACTGCAGGATCAATTGGTAAGTCTTCTGACTTTAGATAACTTGAAATGATCAGCTTTGTGTGTGTGTGTGTGTGTGTGTGTGTGTGTGTGTGTGTGTGTATTTAGAACCATGTCTCTATTCAGATATTTTTGTAGCAGTGACTCATTTAAAAGGATGATGAGGCCGGACATGGTGGCTCATACCTGTAATCCCAGCACTTTGGGAGGCTAAGGCGGGTGGATCATGAGGTCAGGAGATTGAGACCATCCTGGCTAACACTGTGAAATCCTGTCTCTACTAAAAATGAAAAAAAAAAAAAAAAAAAAAAAAAAAAAAACATTTAGCCAGACATGGTGGCACATACCTATAGTCCCAGCTACTTGGGAGGCTGAGGCAGGAGAATCATTTGATCCTGGGAACCAGAGATTGCAGTGAGTGGAGATCCCACCACTGTACTCCAGCCTGGGTGACAGAACCAGAACTTTTTCAAAAATTGCTAGCACAATAATCACTTGATACCTTGATATGGTTTGGATCTGGGTCAATCCAAATCTCATGTTGAATTATAATTCCCAGTGTTGGATGTGGGGCCTAGTGTGAAGCGATTGCATCATGGGGGCACTTCTTCATGAATGGTTTAGTACCACCCACTTGGCACTGTTCTCATGATAGTGCGTGAGTTCTCATAAGATATGGTTGCATAAAAGTGTTTAACACCTCCCCATCTTTCTCTCTTGCTCTCAATCTCGCCATGTGGCATGCTTCCTCCCCATTCATTTTCTGCCATGATTGTAAGTTTGCTGAGGCTGCCCAAGAAGCCAGGCAAATGCCAGCATCATACTTCCTGTGCAGCCTGCAGAGTATGAGCCAATTAAACCTCTTTTCTTTATAAATTATCCAGTCTCAGGTATTTTTTTATAGCAATGCAAGATGGACTAATATACACCAATTCACCAGTAGGAACTTGGTGAACAGGTTAGAGCAGTTAAGAGCTTGAAGTTTTCTGGGAGTGGAAGTGAGGAAGACAGAGAGCAACACCTAACAATAGGGAGAATAAAACAAAGTATTTCCAGAGTTATTTGGACAAGAGAAAATACAATGTAAGGATTAAGACAACATTCACAAATCAGGCAGACTTGAGTTTGTGTTTTGTTTCTGTCACGAGTTTTGAGACACTTAGAAAGTTACTCAATTTTCTCTAGATTTAGTTACACATTTGTAACTTAGGAAACGGTCAGTATCTATCTTGTGGAATTCTGGGGATTATCAAGTTTGGAAAGGTAAATCACTTAGCATAGTACCTGCTATATAGGAAATGCTCAATATGTATGAACTATAGTCATGTTAAAATGTAAGGAATGGTCAGATTTTGCGGAACTTTGTGAAGCAGGATGTACAAAGAATTCTTGAGTCAACCAGCAATGGGATTCCATTGAGAGTATTTAATTCATGCTCTTACTGAAATCAGACCATTTGAGGGCTTTCATCTGGACAATATGATTGATATGAGTATTTTTTTGCAAAGGAGAAGATGTAAAAAAGGAAGCATGTTGGGTATACTTCTACCTTGCTACCCTTTAGATATGAGCCTGAGAATTTAAGGTTGTCAGTTATCTATGATCAATTTTATGTAAGAAAGGGTCTTTCTTGTCTTAAATAATTTATGTTTTTAATTCAAACATCTATAATTTCAAAAAATCCAAGGTTATATGTCACTACTGAGTAAAATTATAAATTTTGAATTAAAATGTGATTTGTTGTCAGGATTTTCTTTGATAAATTTTATGTGAAGTATGCTGTTAGGTACTAATACTATACAAAATGGATATTAATCAGAGAGGAGAGAAAAAAACCTGGATTTTTAAATATTTTCTAGAGGGAAATAGAGAAATATAGGGATGTAAAGTAAAAAATATGTCTAGACATCTAATTCATGTTCTTGCATTTTTTAAAGGAACTTAAAGAGAAATGACAAAGCAGATAGACTTCACAGTTCTGAGGAGTAGGTACCTTCCATGACCTCTCCCCAGAGCAAAAACAATCCATCAAAGGACTGTTGCAGAGGTGAAGTAAAAGAAAGAGAAGGCAGACCTCACATATCCTCTCCAGCTTTCACAATGCATTTGGTTTTCTCTCAGCAAGAAGTAAACCAAAACTTATAGAAATATATTTATAAAAACACAGTTATGAAGTATTTGGAATTTAATTTTCTTCTTGAGTTCATTTTAAAACACGAACTAAGCAATCTTTATTTCCCTACCTGCCAGTAAGAATACTTGGCACATGTATTGCAAGCAGAATTCAGTTGTGAATAAATAAGTAAAGAATCAAATTGATCAGGCCAGTAAGTCTCTATGTGTTAGGAATAGCAGTATTCTCAATATCATCGCTTACCAATCCAAACATGCATGTAAACATCTGCCTATTCCAGTAACCACTCTCTGTTCAACTTCATTGAAGCAGAACGCGCATGTGAAGTGAATTCACTCAAGTGTGTCTACTTCTTTCTCTCTTAAATAGAATAACTCCTTCCATCTCTGCACTTTTCATCTATAGATCCCAGGATAATTTCCAGGCATTAATGTTTTTCTTCACTTCAGAGTAAAACCCCAAGGCAAAAGGTCAAACTTATTAACCTAATTTTAAAGATGAAGAAACAAACACATAGAAGGTTAAGTGACTTGATCCACACAAAATGAGAGACCAGAAAAAGGACTGTGACTTGAAAACAGAATATCTAATCTTCCGAAGAGTAAGGAAAAAGAATCAGAGTTTATGCAGAATCCTGGACATATATAATAGTGTCATTTTGTGGATTCAAAAGTCTAGCCAGTTCTGAAATAATTGCTCATTGTTTGAAAGTGTTTTTATCAAATGATTTGGAAGACATTTACAGATCACTAACAATAATCTAGAACAGGGTAAGTTGTAATTTGAATAACACTGCAATCAAAACAAAAGAATTAAATTCTATTAAAAAGTCTTTATTACTTCCCAGAAGAATTCTCGTTATTAAAATGGGACTTTCTTTATTTTCTACTTCCTTACATGTCATTATCTTTTTCTTTCTCCTTTTCTTAATAAGGTGTTGTTAGGTTACCCAGGCTAGCCTCAGGCAATCCTCCTTCTTTAGCCTTCCCAGTACTGGGACTACAGACATGCATTACAGAACCCAGCTGCATGCCATTATTTGTTATATGTTCTGTTTACAATACAAACACATAGTGAAATGATCTAAAATAATTTTAAAAGGCCTCCCATGTTGGAAGCTACAGTTTGGTCTACTAACCAGGATGAGTTCCCTAACATTGCTGGAATAAATGCATCCAAGTAAGCTTCCTCCAGTATGACTCTTGCTCCAAGGACCATTATGCCAGAAGCAAGCTAAAGCTAAAACAGTGAGTGAGAAGAAATTACTCTAGGGGTGCACACCTTAATCCTCTTTCTTGGAAGAGCTGAGTTAATATATTATAATAATTCCTGAAGGATTCTTTCTACATGTGCTGGAATATGAATTGCTGGATGCTATGTCTAATTGCTGATGGTCAGCCATTTGTGCTTGGACAGTGAGGACATAAAGATTCCTTGTCAGAGTTTAACTGGCTGAGCCCAATGTTTAAGAGATATATAGCCAGGCCTACAGACACTGCTGTTGGTTTAAATATTAGTTTGAGGATATTTCTAGATTTTAAGACAACCTGAAAATGTGGTGCATGAAAGAGAAACATTTCTTTATAACTCAGCGTGGACTAGAGTCACCTCCCTGGCTCAGGGAGTGGCATGTGGTAAGATGTTGAAGATATGTGCCCCAGCAAGCCACACCACTACTTTTCAAAGCCCAGGATCATCTGAGAAATTCCCAAATGGCAAACAAGTAGCTCCAATGTCTTACTACTTTTGAGACATTACCCAGATCTTCTCGTGTTTTAGCTATTATGGCCAAGATATAAGTCAGCTGTGGTAAAAAACATGAAATTTTTTCTGGTTTTAGTTACAAGGCTTATTTATTTTGTACCCATGGCATATCCAAAGCTGAACTCTGTAGTGCTGTTGTAACCCGTATTATATTAGACATGAATATAAAAATACTATAACAACATCAATATCTTTATTGACTGTTGTTCTGAAACGATTAACAGCTTTCCAAAGAAGTGCCTTGGTGATGAGTAAATAATTGCTCCGCTGACTGAGTTAGTAGCAATAGTCACAGGGCTTTCAATTGCCACCCTTTCCATATTCACAGCATAAGAACATACATGTGAAGTGCAATAATATTAATTCCCATGAAGTATCTACAGAGAGTATGTTCAGGTTTGGAAATATCCAGCATTTCTGTAATGAACAAATAAAAATTCAGTATTCAAAGATTATGTCTTAAGTAAATACTTGATTAGACTAATATTTACTAATAAGGCCTCAGAAGAAATAATTTGACATTCCATCACAGTCTATACTACGGAGAATACATTCAATGTGAGAAAAAAGGGAAAGATTCCAGAACAGAAAACGTCAGACACTTTCTCATGCGGCAGGGTTTCAGAATTATCAACATTTCCTGAAGGCAAAGTGGAGAGTAGTTGAATGTTATGTATATTCTTCATAGTCTAGTATATAATCTACATTATAAATTCCTTATAGTTAATATTTGAAAAGTATTAGTCATTTTAAAATAAAGTATTCAAATAAATTTCTCAAATCTCTGACTGTCAAAAATACTTCGAAGCATTATAATGCTGAGTTAAGAGAACCAGTAAAGATTTATTTTTCTGTGTGAGGTTCATTTCTACCTCTACTGCTTCAAGTCAAATGAGGACAAGACCAAGGTCTTAAGGGAATCTTTATTTATTTATTTCTAAAGATCAGGAGAATTAATCACATTTCTTGTGGGAAAGAAATACATTTGCACTAGGCCCCATAATTAAAAAAAAAAAAAAAAAAAAAAAAAAAAAAAAAAAAAAAAAAAGTAAGAGAATCCTTTGGCAAACCTCTGCCCTCCCAGAAGATTGTATGGTTCCTGACATGAGGCCATCTTTATTTGGCAGGCTGTTATCTGCTCTGCAGCAACCTTTCCCTGCTGTGCAACTCCTTTGTGGTCACATCCTCCCTGCTCAGTTCATAAAAAGAACTTGACCTACTGTACTATGACCTAGCTATCTAGCTGTTTTCTTAAGAGCAATTTCTTGTATTTCAGTATCTTGTACAACCTAACATTATATTGATTTTTAAGAGCTTTTTCAATTTCTGCTTCATCCTCCAACTCTTTTATACTGTAGATTAGGGTCAGCAATGCCTACTGAGAATATTGCAGACAGAAGTATTTAGTCTGAACACACCTGCAAAGTAAGAATGCCTTAGCACAGGGAAAGGGTTTTTGAAATTTCCTCAATTTCCTACCTAAATGTTCTGAAATAGAACTCTCTTTGAAAAAGTAACTATTAAAATAGAGGCAGGAAGAGAAACATGAAATTAATGAAATTAGACTCTGATGTAAAATTGAATTTTGGATCATGTTACTCTAATATAAAATAGAGATGCTATTTTAAATCTAAAGACAATATTGTGTTGAGCTATGTGTATCAGAATATTGGCTTCAGTGGCTTAATCAAATAAAGTTTCTTTTACTGCTAACCAAGAATCTATATTCAATCATACCATGATACTCACACCTCCTCAAGGGAGTCCACAGCTCAGTCTTCCCCAGTTTTCAGTTTTCTCCAACTTAAACATGTGGCTTTATCCTCAAGGTCACAATATGCCTAAGAAATGTCAAGCATCAGAAATGCATTCCACCAAGGCAGAAAGGACTCAGAGCATATGCTGACTCTCTTACTCTCTCTCGCTATTTTTTTTTTTTTTTTGCTTTAAAAACAACAACTTTTTAAAGTCGACCTGAGTAGACGTCCATTCTCATACCATTTGTTAGAAGAATGTCACATGCTATTGACATTTAAGTAAGAAATGTGAAACATCCAGGTTTTTAGCTAACTATATGGCCATCCCTCAAAATAAATTTGGGTTTTGTCAGTGGGGAGAAAGAGTGGAATAGACATTGATTAAGTGACTGGCAGTGTCTGCCCTACTAAAATTAATAAATGTTGCCAAAAGGAAAGGTTACAGTTAGTGTTCAACCAAGCATACTACTTCCTTCAAATCTAAAACTCCTCTGCACAAATTTTAAGTCATTGAGCTGCAAAATAAAATATAGAGACATTTCTAGATTATTTTACTCCACATCTTTAATTAAAAATTACTAATTCTCACTACAAAGCCATCAACGTAAATGAGATCATGTCCTTTTCAGCAACATGGATGCAGCCGGAGGACCTCGTCCTAAGTAAATCAATGCAGAAACAGAAAACCAGATACCTCATGTTCTGTTCTCACTTATAAGCAGGAGTCAAACATTAGGTACACATGGACACAGAGATGGGAACAGCAGACACTGGGGATTTCAAAAGGGGGAAGAAAGGGAGAGAGGCAAGGGTACAATAACTACCTATCAGGCACTATGTTCACTACTTGGATGATGGGATCATTAGAAGCTCAAACCTCAGCATCAGGCAATATATTCATGTAGAAAATCCACACATGTGCCCCTGATTCTAAAATAAAAGTTAAATAAATAAATGAAATTACTAATTCTCTCAAAAAAGTTTTGGGATTGGTTTCTTCTTAGGCATATTGTGTTACAAGTAGGAGTCAGCAAACTAAGACCCATGGGCCAAATCTGGCCTTCAGCTTGCTTCTGTAAATAAATATAAAACACAGCCACTTCTACGTTTTTTCATAAGGCTACTTTCAAACTGTACTGGCAAAGTTGAATCCTTGCCACAGGAACTGTATGAGCTGCAAAACCAAAAATATTTACTATCTGAGCATTTCCAGGATGTTTGCCAACCCTGAGTAGAGAAACACCCCTGTTCCTGTTAGTTCAGGATAAGGGAGGTAGTTAGTTCCATATTTGTATACCTCATGGGATAATTCTCCTGAGAGTGATAGCCACATGAATGAAAAATTAGAAAAGCAGATGGTGGTAAAAGAAAGAGGTAATTATATTTGGAGAAAAATGTCAGTATTATTTAACTGATAGTAATACATTTTAGTTTCTAGAATGCAGAAATACCAGCGCATATGGGGAATAACTTGGAATTCCTATCAGGATGTTGACTTAGCTTTAATATTCCCAACTGCCTTCAGGAGTCTAACTGAATCAAATTTGACTTTATGATCAAAACAATCCCTAAATATTCTCACCGAATAGGATCTCAAAGAACTATTAAATGCACAACGAATTTTAAAACTCAGTGAATCATTTCTTATTTCAAGCATTTCACTAGAATTGCTCACAGAAAACAGCATGAGGCAGTTGAGAGATTCATAGTCTTTTCTAATGCCTTGCCTATTTTTGCATGAAGGTACTGCAGAGCAAAGAAATAGGAAAATACAGTTTTGTCAAGAGTGTTCAAGTATTCCAAGAATAAGGAGTATTGTATTTGAAAAATACTCAACAGACTCACTATTTTTCTTGCAAGTGAAACTGATCAGAGGTCTTTTAAAAACACTTTTATTCTGTGTTTGTTTTTCAAAAGTATAACTCCATTTATTAAGCTCATTGTGGGGAAACTCATGTCATATGCCTCATTGCTAATTGTAAGAACCTGGGGATCTAAGATTTTAGCTGACTATATACTTGAGGAAAAAAGGATATTAGGCAAGGCTGTGCAAGCATCTTTTCCTTTAAATCAACTTTTGAGTCGTCTATGTTCTTAAATAAACCAGGTTGCATTTTTAGAGTAGAATTTCTTTTAAAATTTCTCATTTTCTGAACTATAAAAACAAATGTTTCTATAAATTTATATTAGTTATTTTCTCAATAATTAAAAAATAACTTGATTGGAAATGTATTTTTTAAAAATTAAAATTATTTGAATAAAACTTTATCAACATACATAGCTATTACTGCTTAAAAATAAGATTCTATATACTGTTTTTTTAGTGATTGCAAACCTCCTGAAAATATACTCTAAATGAATGAATTGCCACTAGAATCAAATTTATAATTTAAGTGGCAATATATTTCATAAATACACAGAAAGAGTTGCATTGTTCCAATATTGGCCATTCTCAGATTTTCCAGTGAAGTATGACATTCAAGCAGAATATAAACATATGCACATTTACACAAATTTAGAATGTTTATATAAAACTTACATAGTGTTGATTTGACTTAAAGATTTCATGAATGCAATTAACCACTTAAAAATATTATTTAAAAAAGATTTTGGGTTATGTCTATACTTTTTCTAATGCTCTATGCATGGTTCATTGTGTGCTTTATATCTTCAAATGTTTATTATATAAAACTTTAGTTTGAAATGCAGAAGCACTAACAAAGTTTCCTTAGATTTATCTTAACTTTTAAAAATAAAATAGGTACTCATAAAGAAATTTAATGTAAACATTAGAGACTTCATGTTTTTCTCTCATTAAACTAAGTCATAATGTTTTAATATGACCTAGTAGCATTGAGTGTATGAAGAAACAAGCATATTCATTTACTCCTAGGAGTGTAAACGGATGCATGCCGTCTTTTCAGAGGGTAATTTGGCAACAGCAATTACATTTCTATATGTATCATCATCCTGATTCTGCAATTCCACATCTAAAAATGCATCTCTCACATATCATTACACATCTGAACAATGGCTGTTCCTTGTAATAGTGACAGAACTAAGTTTGGGGGGAAAATGTCTGTATAATTCCTAAATCTGTGCTCTAAACTGCTACTAAAATTGCCTGTGATTGCTTCTTTTGGGGAACGATATACAAGTTATAACCATTTCTATAAACTATTTTCTTCATTCATTTTCATGTGTCTCTTCCCTACCCCCAGTCCTAAAATTAGCTGAAGTTAAAAAAGAGAGAAAGTCAATCACATCACTTTTGCTGTTTTTATTGCCTTCAGAAATATTTGAGTATAGAGCAGAATTCATCAAACTCAGTGTCAAAGTATCAGTGGCTCCCCAAATTTTCCTTCTCAAGGCCAGACTCACATAATTTCACAGCTTTTAATAATTCTATAAAAAATAAAAGACACAATCCATTGATTTGACAATGTTTTAAGCAGCTAAATTTAAAATTCACAATTATGTGTCAAAGCAACAATGATCAAAGGTGTTAAATTTTAATTGTCAAAGCAACAATGATCAAAGGTGTTAAATTTTAATAAGAGCAGAGTGAGACACAGGCATGATCATGCATGGAATCTTTGGCTTTGTGAAAATATCATGGGCCTCTTTCTATGTCCTTCCTTATGAAGTATTTGACCTGCTTTCATATTCCAATCTTAGAAAAGTATTATGAAGACACAATGATAATGGGATATGGTGTTTCATTAAATGATTATGCAATTAACTATAATTTGTAATTCAAGTAAAAATCATCTTCTTTCACCTCTGAATTGCTTCCTGATTGGATACAAATTGTGCTTGGAGATGAAATCTGTTTGGATAAGTCGGCTATCTGGTGCTACTTAATATATATATCCCTTACTTCATATATATCTTTATATAGCCCTTATTTTGTTTAGTCTACTTTAAAAAAATCCCTAAATTGTATTAACTACTCTAATTCAAAATTGGGACAAACAATTATTAAACATACTAAAAATGATAACTTCAGAAAGCCATACATTTTAATTTTCATAAGCAAAGCAATCTAACGTTTAGTAGCTTTACAAAGTATTAGAATAAAAATGGCTACCACAAAAAAGCACACATATTTATTCAATGTAGATAGATGTAAAACTATGAATGACTAAATGTCATTGGATCTTCAAATAAATATGTGTATCAAAAGATATCCTCTTTCAAAAATTAATGCCAGAAGTATAAGGAAAAAAATGAATATACACAATAATCTGCTGACCGAGATTTTATCATCATAGGCTTTATTTCTCTTGTTTTTCACATTTATTATAATGATAAAAAATTGGAAACTGTCCAGAATATTCCGACTACAGGAGTTATTCAAATTATAATGCAGTCATTTGATAAAAGACATGCTATCAAAAAGAAAAAACATGTAGAGGAAGAACAGCTAATTACCTTGGAAATGGACACTAAGACAGATACTCTACTTATGCAAAATTACACCAGCCTCTCTTTACTTTGTTGACACGATTTTGCTTCCAAAATATATGATGTAGTAATTCCTTGATCTCAGAAGTGCATGTGACCCTGATCTTGTCATGGCTATAATAAAATTCTACAATTTCACCAAAAGAAAATCTTAACAGACTCTGGTTTTCATGTTCAATTCAAATTGGCTGGTGGCCACTGTGTTCCTCCTTAACATATATTAAAATATTTAATAATAATAATGATATAAGGGCAAACATATAAAGCTAGGGTGACTTGAAAGTATGTACAAGGCATGTTAAAAGTGCAAGTACTTTATTCATATTAATCCCTTTAATCTTCACAAGAAAGTTATGACATAAATGCTGTTATAATCATTCTCATTACACAGTGGATACACAGACACTTAGAGGCATAACCAGGCAGCCAGCCCAGTTTAGAGAGTGGCTCTAACCAGCCATGCTATGCTGCCTCTAATGCAAATCTGGCTTACATGCCAAAGAAAAGAAAATCTTTCTAGGTGAAATTATTTTATTTTATTTTTTCAATTTCTAATTTTATACTTCTCAGAACTTTTTTTTTTCCTCTTTTATAAACAGGAAAATGAGACCCATGTAAGATTAAGACCATGTCTCTTGCCAAATGCTACTCTATAAATCATTAGCCAGTGGGGACATGGACTTAGATGGGATGTTGGTGCTTTAGAAAGAAATCTATTAGCTGCCAAGTCTGTGGGGTTGACACTGTACTGCCATGACATAGCGGAGTGTTTGAATTTAGCAGGTTCTCCTAAAATACAATCATTGTAATCCATTAAGAGATAAGTTTGAAAACAAACACTTTAACAACACTGAACTTCAGTTCCTCTTTAGCTTTTTTAGCTAACAAAAATTGTCTTATGACCACATAGACCCACACACATATACCCACAGATCCTTTGTGCTTCTATTTTTACCATAGATACAATCCTTGTAATGTAAAAGACAAAACTGCACCAGATAAATTAAACAAGCAAGGACTTCATTCAAGGCGGTTGCAACAAAGGAGAGAGGCCATTGAAATACAGAAGAGAAAGTGAACTCAACTCCATTGAACTAACAGAGGTAATTTTTAAAGGCTGGACTGAACTAATGGAAAAGTACTGGAGAATGTTTTGGGAGAAGTCCGTCAGTGTGATTAGGCCATCCGTGTTTGTCAATTGCCACTTATTAAATTTAGGTTCCTATGGTCCCAGAGACTGGGAAACAAAGATCCTATGCCCTTCCATGATTATATTTCAAAGGGCTATTTCCCGAGTCTTTGGGAAGGATTTTATGAATTATAAATAGTTTACATCTCAAAGCGTCAGATAAGAAATTTATAATTGAAAGTTTTCATTAAAAAGTGCTCTAAAAAAGGGAGGATAAGTCAAGGTCCTATAGTCTGGAAGAAACCTGTCTAAAGTTTAGTTAAGCTGAGGGCAAACTAAGTCTGTCTTGGTTAGTAGAGCCTTGGAAAATATACGTGCACCAGCAGAAATAATTGAAAATGTTTCTTATCTTTAATGGCAAAGATCTCTGTTAAAATATTGTAGTTTGCCCTTTCAATGTTTATGCATCATTAATTTATAAATATAATTTTTGTCATAGATGCAGTTTTATAGTCTTTTTCATCGAATTATTATTGAAGCCAGGAAAAAAAGTAAGATCAGATGAATTATCTGTGTATAATAACTACTGCAATGAAATACTACCAAGAGCCCACATGAATTGTAGGATTTTTACATGTCAGATAAAATGCCAAAAGTTTTACTTAAATAGCTTGATTTAATTTCCCCCCAAACTCTGTGAATACTATTTGTATCTACATCCTGGTGTTTAAGATAAGAAAACTGAGGCTAAGAGAAGTTGGATAACTCGCTCAGAATTATACAACTAGCAATTAGTTTTACAGAATTTATTTGAGGTCCAAGCTGCTTGACTCCTGAGCCCTAGCTGATAACCTTTGCAATATTATCTCTGATTAATTTTTTGTGTACCTGTTAACACATCATTACCCTCTCTTGGAATCACGACATTGCCATCTACACAGGACCAGTAACTTTAAATTATATTTCATAATAGCTTTATTTTCTATTATACATAAATTGAAGTTTCAAAAAATACATCTATGAAAGCTTTGAAATAGCCATTTGAGATTTAGAATGCAAAATTTAGAATGTTTTCATGCCAGCAATGTACAAATACCTGCCTTCTCCTTGGTTAATAAGGGAAATGTCTGCAGTACAACATAGCTTTAAAGAAGCTATTATTTACTAGAATAAGATCTCAAATCCAAAAACATCTTTGCTTTTTCCAAATGCATGAGACATGCTATAAGTAAAGCCAATTATGATACTTTGGTTAAATATAGTGACGTATAAATATATGACACTTTGGTTAAATATAGTAATTCCTCATCCAGGATCTCAGAGAAAATCTCAAGGATTTTTATGAAACACTATCAATGTTTTCAAAGAAAATTAATTTAAATTCACTTTTAAATCAGCTTGATTTTGTGACTGAACAGTACTATGTTAAATTCAAGACAGTGAATAGTGGTAAAAACAATTTATTGCTGTGAGGTTGCTACTGCTGCTCTGTATTAGGCACTGACCTAGATGAAGATGAAAAAGATATTCATGCGGCTATAGTGCTTGAAGAGAAGGGAGACAGGCATGTGAGCTCTAACAAAGATGGTTTATGTGTTAATAACAAAATGTACTAAAACTGAAGATAATTTTGTGGAAGGTCATAGGCTATTTCATCAAAAGACCTGGCAGGAAGTTTAGCTAGACTGCAAAGTGGACTGATACGAGAAACAAGGAAGTTATGAATTGAAATTATTTTATCTGTCAATAGAGGACTGCACTGTCTCCCATCTCTCCTTCTCTGTGCACAGTTATATAATTCTTCTGTCTCTCTCTAGCATAACCTCCTCTATTTTAGAATGCATTAGATCTGAACACGGATATTCCAAGCTCTAGCTTTATATTGCCCAAGATGACAGATTCTTAGGCTCTGATTTCTTAATAATGGAGGAAAAGACTGTACTTGTAACAACTAACACCAAGGGTCCATCCATGTCCCCAACAGCTGTGACAGGGCTGGGAGAGAGTAGAGGTGTAACTCTCATATAGAGGAGTCACAGGTGCAAACAATGTGAAAGGAGGGCATAAACCAGTTAACTAAGAATTGGACATGGGACAAAAAAGAAAATACATAGACAGAAAATTATTATATATTTGGTATACACAATCTTATCGCACGGAAGAATGATGCAATAACTGTAGACAATTTGTTATGATAATGAGCATGTAAGACATTGTTTGTGCTTATGTATGTATGCCTCATAATATATATATATAACAACCATGGCAATATATAACATCACATTCAAGTTGATAGCTCAAGCTGATGCCATGAGTTTTTCATATAAAGTCATAACATTTAAAGTGAACCTTAATAAACATATTGATGCCTATCATTTGTTCAGTGCTTAATTTATGTCAATGTTATAAAATGTGTTGCAAGCAAGATCTTATTTAATTTTTAGTACAACACCATAAAGTAGATATTCTCATCTTCCCTATCTCAGAGAAAGGAAAACTGGCCCTTAGAGAGGCTAAGAACTTGCTGGGGTCACACATCTATTAAGTGACAGAGGCAAAATTCTCACCTATGTTTCCTTAACTACAAAGATAATTCTCTGAACTACAATGCATTACTCTCATGCCAAACCCTGAGGATGGTAGAATTTTGTTTTAGAGATAGGATATTAATAGGTCCTATGAAAGGCTGCAAGAGTAAAAAGAAAAGAATGATAAAATTCTGGAGGATTCAAGGAACACTAAATATCTATTTTTAGCTGAAACACTGCATGTATGAGGAAAAGAAAAGTGAAATCAAGCCTGAAAGATAAATCTAGTCCTGAGTGTGGTGGGCCATAAATACTATATTAAGCAGAAAAGAAAATTAATTGAAGTGGTTCTTGAGGTAATTGTGATGGTAGTGCATAGGGTTCACAGGGTGGGTTTGGAAGAGAAAATAATGAGTCACAAGGATCAGCAAGAAAACTAATGCATTGTCCTGTCAAGATCAACTACTGCAGGCCACTTTATTTCGTTGATATAAATAATAGGCATCTTTCAGCCATCCATGAATGAACTTGTTTATAAAGGAGATCAGCTGAACTCTAAAAAATAAGATGAAAACTGTCAAAGTAAGTGAGCGGTAAGTTTAAGGTATCTATTAGAATTTTGTATTGATGCATTATTACTGTTGCAGAAAAATAAAACCACCACCACCACCACCACCACCACAACAACAAAACCACTTGTAGAAAAATTCCAGCCTCTGAAATTTTCTACATAAATGCAAGAGAATTTTTATCAACTTCCTATTCCTCAATAAGTTCTGTTTAGATCATCCCCTAAGTTGTATATTAGTAGCTCTATCCCCTTCCAATGCTTTTACCCTGATCCAAACCATCATTATTTTTTTCCTGGATGCCACCTACAGTAACTTTCTAGCAGATCTCTCAGCCACCAATTTCACCCTCCTCCACTTCTTTCCACTGTTTATAATATAAACAGATCTACCACTTCAAAACATTTTTCAGATTAAACCTTTTGCCTCATTAAAACTTATTACTAGCTTAGAAATGATCTTAGACTAAAATCCAGGATCTTTGGAATGGTCCGTGATACGACACATGATTTAGATAATTGGCATATACCTCTCCAGTTTCATCTTCTGTCATTCTCTCCTCTCTGCATCTCTCTATCTCAATGCTCTTTAGCTGTGCTGACTTTTTTCTGTGATTCAAATATGCCATAATCTTTCCCAGTTCAGGACTTGTACCCTTTCTAGACCACTTTGATTTTACCTTAGATGGCTGTTTTCTCATCTTCAGAATCCAACATCATGCTGTCAGAGGCTTACCTTCACCACTAATTAAAAATAGCTCTCCCTCCTTCCTCTAGACAGTAGTACATCACAGAAGGAATAGTCATTAAGTGGTAAAATATAAAAGCTGCTGTAGAGTGGTCCAGATTAAAAAAAAAAAAGAGGAGGTATACAAAGATTCACATGGAAGAGAAGGACACTTATAAGGCTAGAACACAGTTATAAATACAGTAGGGGTATAAAATAGGGGAAGGTAAGAAATGAGATAGAAGAAATAAGTCGGGTTCTGCAGGGCTTTTAAGCTAACATAAAGAGGTTATGCCAGGCGTCCCCAAACTACAGCCCACGGGCCGCATGCGCCCCCCTAAGGCCATTTATTGGGCCCCCCGCCACACTTCAGGAAGGGGCACCTATTTCATTGGTGGTCAGTGAGAGGAGCACAGTATGTGGCGGCCCTCCAACAGTCTGAGGGACAGTGAACTGGCCCCCTGTGTAAAAAGTTTGGGGACGCCTGGGTTATGCTTTATTTTGAACTATATAAGCAGTGTGAGAAGGAAGGCAATGGAATGTCTCATGCAGAGGAGTGACATGGCCATAACTGTACTTTAGAAAGATGAAAGGTAGTAGTGTAGATAAAGTGAGCAAGACTGGAAGCAAAGAAATAACCAAGCAGGAGATAGTGATGTGCTCATCTAAAATGAGAGGCAACATAGAGCTAGCTGGGGAATACTTAGGCAGCAGAATTAATTGTTGGGAAATTATCTATCAATTAGGGATCTATTTGCACTTTTGACACTTCTATTACCAAGAAAAATCATTTATTTCAGTAATATGCTTTCCTTTGGTTAAGGTAATTAGTGCTTCAATTAAACAAGTACCTCTATTTTTATCAACATAACAACATCCTAATATACGTATGTTAGATATTATAAATAAACTGATACATTTTAAGAGCTAAATGGGAGGACGCAGTTAACCCTCAGTCTCTTAGGACAAATAAAACAAAGCATTATTTCGAAACTGGGAATTTTAGAGTAGTGAGTCGGATCAGAGGTATTTAATCCACAATAAAAACTAGATATTCCCAAAGTGAGGAAATTGCTGAAAGGCACTCTGAATAAACCAGCTGAGTTTTGTTGTTGTTGTTTTGGATATTTTTCTTTGAGCTTGTATTTGAAGGTTTAAAACTGTGATATCTCACTTCAAAAATGCCTTCAGTTGGCATATATGAATAAAACTTAAATAGTAATCAGAAATCAGAATCTTAGGAGGAAAAAGCAAATATTTTCTTTATAAACATCAATAGAGTTTCAACTGTCTAACAAGCAAACAAAAAATATGAACTTTTATTTTAAATTGCAATCTAGTGACATAGTTTTTTTTTACATGCAAAATAATGTGTTCCAGATAACTGATATTTGGGCTGTGTGATCTGATAACAGTAGATAACAGAATTCTTAGAGTAATACAATGAATAAAATAGACCATCTTCCTTGAATATCAATTCTCTTAGTTAAGTTTGTGATTTAAAATGGAAAAGCAGACAATTTACTCATAGCATCCTGGATAAGAGTTTAAAATGCTGACAATCTATATAACTGGTAGTTCTTGAGCTTTGAAAAACAAAAGGTGAAAAGAAGGACAGAATAGTTATGAAAGTTAAGAAGTCTGACTGGAATTCTTAATAAGATGAAGGTGTGGTATCTGAGAAAATGGGCCATAAAGGTCTCCAAGTCAAGTCCAAAATTCACTTAAGCAGTCACTCTGAAATTATCCCTAGACAAATCCATTTTCCTTTTTTTCTTTTTTTATGAGTGTAATTCTTAATTTAGTATGAAATATTCCATTTAATATTGGCAATTTTACATAGTACTCATTGAAAAATCTAGACCTGGAAAATAGATTATTGAGTGCTTTTTGAAGAAGTCACAGAATCCTTAAAACCAGAGTAGGCAGGGTATGGCAAATAAAATGCAGACACTTTAACATGATAAAAAAAAATCTCCAAAATTGTTCTCCCGCCTACCCAATCTGCCATATTCCACTTTCTCCAACAATTTCAGGAGTTTCCACCACATGATTTGGCTCCAGTGAGCCACCCCCGATAACAGCCACAGACACACATTGGATCTGTGTTTTTATATTAACAGATAAGTTCAATTACTTCATGGTATTCTGTTACATGCTGTTGAATAACTGATATTGATAATGCAGGAATTTGGTTTTATTTTTTACACATAAACTACAAAAATAGAATTGCATGGCCTAGAAGAAAAGTCAGGTGGTAAGAAAATAGGTTTCTGTGCGTTATCTGAGGCCAAGAGTGCTGGGTGCAGAAGGATGAGTAGATAACACAGTGGCCACCTTCGTACAGTTGCCAGTGAGCTGCCAGGAATCACAAGCAGATTGAGGGAAGCTTCAATAGGAGGGATGGAGGTAGTGGAAAATGATTAATGAACCCTTCTGAGTAATAACAAATACTTCAAAAGAACATATCATGAGTTCTAATGTAATTTTCTTGTCTGTAGTCAGCTACTTTCAGAATCACTTGTTCTTTTAGGCTCCCTAAATTTTACAATAAATAGTGTGGTGTCATTAGACAAATGATCACAGCCCTTGGAAACCCTGATTACCTAATCCTCCAGCAGTTAACGTTCATAGAAACAGCCTCTAGGATACCTACTCATCAAAAACTGTTATAAATTATGGAGAGATTAACTCATACATAAATGGATGTTAATATTATCATTATTAATATTGTTTTTATTTTCAAACCTCAAAGTTTATTTTTGAAATACAGATTAATTTTTTTCCCTAATATGCTAAAGCTTTTACATACATACAAAGGTATGACCTGGGGTTTACAGATTTGCTTTGCAGTCTGGGAGCACCTAGTTAACTAATAATTATAAATTCAATTAGTACTTTCAGGCAATCAGTGTCAGGTTGTCATATCTCATTCTTTGGGACATGAGGCTAGGTATTTTGCAATGCCCAAAAATAACTTTGAAAATAATATTTAGCAAACTGTTTGGAGCCTCTTCCCCCCACACCCACTACAGATAATATACAAGATGTAACTTGAAGATTTACATATTAAGTTGAATATTTTCTCCTTCATAATACTGACCTTTTGACACTTGCACATTCATCCCAAATACAGTTTCACTAATTATCAAGGCCCAAGCACTAGTATAATTCTGGGAATATAAATCTTAATTTTCACATCAATTCATTTTGTCTGTTCTTTAGAACTAGCAACTCTCACACATACCTGGGACGTGATATGGACCAACCACTTGACAAGGTTTTACCAGGTCTTTGTAAAATTGAACATGTATTTACCTTATGACATAGTGATTCTGTTTCTATTTACTGAAGATATATATGAAAATATAATAAAACTTGTACAAAAAGTTTCAAAGGTCAACATAGAAATAAATAATTTTTGCTATACACAGATAATTAAATATTGCTTTGTAATACAAGCTGTGACAACAGATACATTCAAAAGCATAGTCATTATGCTGAGCTAAAAAAGCCAAAAATAAAATAGCATATACTATTTGATTTCACTTTTAAGGAAAGCAGAGAGGTCTGCATCTTAATAGTAATGTTGATTACAGAAATAGAGTGAACATCATATACCAGGGCCTTTGGCAAGTGAGGAGCAAGGGGAGGGACAGCATTAGAAGAAATCCCTAATGTAGATGACTGGTTGATGGTGCAGCAAACCACCATGGCATGTGTATACCTATGTAACAAACCTGCACGTTTTAAACATGTATCCTGGAACTTAAAGTATATTTTTTAAAAAAAGAAATAGAGGCCTTTGTCAAAACTCTCTAAATATGTGTAGTTCACTGTATGGAAATTTTACCCTCCCTCCCCCCCCACAAAAAAAAAAAATCTGCACACAAATAGAGCATAGGTTAACAGTGTTCTAGATTACAGGAACTAAAAGAGAAATAAGTAAATGTAATGCCTGATCCTAGATTAGCTCCTAGATCCAGGAAACAGTTTTTCTAAAGAACATTATTGATACAATGGAATTTGAATATGGAGATGTTAAAAATGGTGCTATCTAAATTTCCTGACTTTGGAATAGTTCTGTGTTTGTGTAAAATAATATCCTTATTCTTTGAAAGTGCACTTGAAGTATTTAGGCTTAAAGGGTTACGAGGTCACCAATATTCTCTCAAATGTATATAAAGAAAATTACATCCATATCTTCATAGAGAGAGAATACAGAATATAGAGAAGATGTAAATAATTGGTGAATCTAGAGACATATGAGAGTTCTTTGTACTATTCCTGTAAATCTGAAACTACATTAAAATGAAAAGTACCCTACCCCAAAATAAAGTGATACTCAATTGAAAAATGTCAAAGTTCTGTAGCCTATATAAAACACAGCAGAGTTAATTTGTGCCTAACCTCTTTCAAAAAATATATTACGATTTACCTGCCATAGATATAGCAACATAGGCTTTTGTGGGCTGTGTGTGACAGAAGGCAGCATAATCTTACATTTGTCTCCAGAACTGATGTATAACTACAATGAACATTCGTTTATGGAGAATATAGCTTTTAAAGATGACAGTTATTACATAGTATAGTTAATAGTAAGCCATTGTTATCTATTTAGACAGCAAGACCAGTTGCCTTTTTTGTAGTAACTTTAAAACCCTAAAGAGAAAACATTTCATCAACATAAAACAAAAACAAAAACAAAAACCCAAAACACGTATTTCTAAGTTTGCTACTCGAGGACAGCATGTGTCCAATTAATTGAACTTAGTAGGAAGCAGTTAAAAAGGAGCTGGAGAAAGAGAATCAAAACATGGTTCTAGCATATGCTATTTGAAATTGTGACCTGGTCAGGCAGATCACATCTACCTATACTAATTAAGATAGTTTTATACGATTTAGATTTCATGAAAACATTTACAGTTGAGGGGCTATGTTAAGCTTATATTTCCTGACTCTTAGCTCAATTTTATACACATAATTGTTGGCTAATGCAAAGCAATAAAAACTACAAGTAGTCATATTTGACTCCATTGATTTCTCAACAAAATGAATATAAAAGAAGTCAACATTAAAATAGTTGAGATGGAAACCATGCTCTTCTCATTTAAGGAATTGGACTTAGAGACTCAGGCCAGCAGCTCATTAAGGGGAAGCTACCACAAAGTGTTACTGAATTACCTAATAAGTTATCCATTTTACAGTTTAGAGAGAGACAAGGTGGTTCTTTTAAAAAATTTAGTAGGCTACATTCTGAGACTCTTCACTAAGGAACTTATGTTAATAGCTAATTGGAGTGGATAATTTGTCAAGGATTGGGGTCCACTACACACAACAATTCAAAAGTTTATTCTGGTTTAGGACACTGAGATCTCCTACGTATTTTCGTGTTGTAGGAAAATCAGTTCTGAAAGGAATCATTAATAAGTCTTGTAGAAAGACCTGCAATTTATAAGAAAAGAAAAATAGTCATCTTCTTCTATAGAGCCAGAGGAAATGTGGCTCTCAAAAGTAGAAAAAAGTAGAAACAGTTCTGTCCTCCCAAAGACTCTCTAACAAGACATAACTTAAATTAGGATATCCATCATATATCCTAGTTTTTAGACCTGAAAGCTTCTTAACACCAAAATTATATGAAAAAAAGAGATCAGGAAATTTTATTTTAAAATTACATATCCATAAATCTAGATAAACTAAGGATCATCATATCAATAGGTAGAGTTTTTTTCCTGTACATCTGAATTTTGCAATATTAACTGATTTATTTAACAAGGAAGTTTAATGTTCTATAAGAGCCTATTTTCTTTCTTCTTTGTTTCTCCTTCCTTCCATTCTCTCTCTCTCTCTCTCTCTCTCTCTCTCTCTCTCTCTCTCTCTCCCTCCCTCCCTCCCTCCTTCCCTCCTTCTTTCTTTCTTTCACTGTAGGCAGCAGTGATATTTTCTCCTACATCAAATATACGGTGCAAGCACCGAGACCAGAGGGATGTAAAAATGAGTCCAGATAATTACTCTCAGGAGAAGCAAGAAGCACTATCCAAATCCTCAGATAATAATACATCCAGAGCTCTCATATAATTACCAGAGACAGGAAAGGTATATTGAACTACCATCCAAAGAACAAGCAGCAGTAATTCTCAAATACAAAAATTATATACTGCCAAGAATTGGCAAGCAGTTGAGGAAAACCAGTGTCATTTAACTCCTCACACAAAGAACATGAGGAAACAGAGTAAATAAACACAAAAATATTATAATTAATATACTTAGATATATGAAAGTGAATCCTCATATGTTGGAAAAACCAAAATAAGTATTGAAAATTGTATAAAAGGAAAAAATACAGATGGAACTGGATGGCAGAATGAATGGAACTAAAGATTAAAACTAGGAATTCTCCTAGAACTTAAAAAATTAGCGTACACATTAACATATATATGGAAAATAATATAAAAAGTTAAGACATGAAACTAAGGCCCTAAAATTTTAATACCAGTGAATTAAGAGTGATAAAAGGAAAGAATAGAGGCAGGAGAAGAATTATCAAAGAATTAACAGGAGAAAATTTATCAAATAGAAGCAAAGCCTTGAGGGGATGCAGCAGGTAGAGAAGTATTTTTTTGAATTTAAAAAAAAAAAACAAGAATAAAATCAATTAGACATATTTTAAGTGAGATTTCAGAACCTAGGTGAGATAAATTCTGAACTCTTCAAAAAAAAAAAATTAACAAACAAATCCAACTGATCTCTTATAGAGAAAGAATTAGTGTCATTGTACTTCTCATTATCAGAAGTGGTAACTGGGCTATGATGAAGCCTAGTAACCACCTATGATAATAAATAACATCATAAATGTTCTGAGGGAAAATCATTTTGAATCTCAAATTTTGTACTAAGCTAAATTAGCATTTGCATGTGAGGGCATAATACAACTATTTACAAAGACATTTGGCATTAAAAAGTTTAAAATAAATTTATAGGTTCTGCTTAAAATGCAGAAATCTGGTAAAGATCATTGTGCCTACCAACCATAAGAAAAGGCTAGAAAATCTATTGAATCATAACTACTTTTCTTGAATCCATCAAAGAGTTGCAATAATCATAAGACTCATATCTTTAATTATGACTATGAAATATCTTTCCATTTATGTAGGTCTCTAAATTTTTCTCACCAATGTTTTATAGTTTTAAGTGGTGGGCTCCTACAGACCTTTGGTTAAGTTTATTCCTTTTTAGGTATTTTGATGCTATTTCAGATGTTAGTGTGAACTCTAAGGAAAGAGAAGAAGCTCCAAGAAGAAAAAAAAATGTGAACCTTGACTCACTTGAGGTGACTACTAAATGATGACAGAGTTGACACAGAAATGAGTAGGACAATTTCAGCGAAAAAAGTTTTGCTACAAACTTAACAAACCAGAAAACAAGTTTAATTAAAATTAACAGACTAATAGTGAGTAAAATAAAAAATATGGAAATAATATTGCATGTGATCTTAAAAGAGGTGGAGATTGGAAAAGGCAATTGAGATTCTCATTTCTGCTTTCTTATTGATAGAGGATATAAATACCTAGTAATTCCAGACATTGAAAGAAAACAATTTATTCATTTATTTTAAATTAACTTTTATTTTATTTTTAATTGGGACAAATAATGATTATATAACTTTTGGAGTGTAATGTCATATTTTGATACATGTATATATGGTAGAATGATCAAATCAATCTAAATAATATAACCATCACTTCAAATACCTATGTTTTTGTGGTGAGAACATTTGGCCATAGTTAATAATAATGTATTATACATTTCCAGAAGCTAAAACAAAAGGGGGTAATTAAACATGTTGGTTAAATATTGTGGATAAGTATAGCATGTATAGAAAAAAAAGATATATAACTTCCAAATCATTTTAAAAAATAGAATATAAAATTCAGATGATAAAAAAAGACCTCCAGAAATTGTAGCAAATTCAAACCATGAAACAATAGAGTAGAAATAACTACAGATATAGAGCAATAATCATAAGACTAATATCTTTAATTATAACTATGAAATATCCTTCCACTTATATAGGTCTTTAAATTTTTCTCACCAGTGTTTTATAGTCTTAAGTGGTGGGGTCGTACATACCTTTGGTTAAACTTATTCCTGAGATTTTAGGTTTTTTGCTGCTATTTCAGGTGTTACTGACAAAAAATTTTTCCAGTTGTTTATTACTAATATATAAAAATATAATTAATTTTTAATATGTTGACCTTTTATGCAATTATTTTGTTACATTAACATAATAATGTTAACAATTTGTAGAATGTAAATAACATTTACATTTGATGTTGTTATTGGTAAGTAAGGATTTACTACTGCCATTTTGTTCTTTGTTTCCTGGTTTATTTGTGATTAGCTGTAGTTTTTGTTGTATTTATTGTTTTGATGGTTTAGTTTCTTGAATCCATGGGATAATATATTTCATCAGATTTGAAAAATTCTCAGCTACTATTTCTTCAGAAATAATGTATTTCATCATATTTGAAAAATTATCAGGTTCTATTTCTTCAGAGATAATATATTTCATCAGATTTGAAAATTTCCAGCTGCTTTGTCTTCAGTTTTTAATTCTGTTCCTTTCTCTCTCTCCTTCTGGAACTCCAGTTATGTATCTGTTAGATTTTCTGACTGTGCCCAGCCCACATTTTCATGTTCTTATCAATTCTTTCCATTTTTTTCTCTTTATGCTTCACAATAAACATTTTCTATTTAAATACAGTATTCTTATCTTCTGCTGTGTAAATTACTACATTTTCATAGCTTTTATTCATATTTTTTTTCAACTCATTAAAAGTAATTTTTTGAAGCCCTTACCTGTTAACTGCACTATCTGGATCATCTTTGGTGGTGTTCTTTGCATATCTAGTAATTTTTATGTTATGCTGAACATTGTAATCATATATTGTACAGGCTCTGGATATTTATCTTTCTCTATAAAGTGGTATGTGTTTTTTTCCTGACACTATATTAACTTATCTGAAATACCTTGATGCTGTTCAGACTTAGTTTAAGTCTTTGTTAATGAAAGCTTATTTTAGTATTGTTCTTATTCCTAAATACTGGATCCTATTTCAAGATTTTTTTTTTTCTGAGGTTGCACATAAATGCCCAGTGTTCACTTAGGTTTCTCCCTTTGGCAGGATCCAAATGTTAGTGTCTCCCCAAAACTGTGTAACTTTTATTCATTTCTCAGCCTCCTACTCTGACCGTTTTATCTAGTAGTATGGAGTCTCACTACATTTGTGAGCAGCTCAAAAGTTAGCCAAGGACTGAGGGAAGAATCTATCCTATGGAGTTTTCTAGAGCTTCCTTTATGCACCCCCAGCAAGTAGTTTATCCTCTAAACATTAGTTTATTTAATAGTCCTGAAATTTACTATTTGTCTCTGACATCCAGGAAGATGGTTGCTCCTAGTTTTAGCTTTACTTTTTGGCACCATAATCCTCAAAAAAATAACCTCAGGAAGAAAATCTGAGATTCACATTACTTACCTTTCTCAAAAAGACAATAGCCTCGAGCTATCTAATGTTTGAATACACACATAAGTGTGTGTGTGTGAGTGTATATGTATACATATGTATATATACAGTTGGCCATGGGACAATGCAGGCGTTAGCAGTATCAACCCCATTTGCACCAAAAAAATCTGTGTATAAGGCTGGGCGCAGTGGCTAATGCCTGTAATCCCAGCACTTTGGGAGGCCAAGGCAGGTGGACCAGGAGATCAAGAGATCAAGACCATCCTGGCCAACATGGTGAAACCCCGTCTTTACTGAAAATACAAAAATTAGCTGGGCATGGTGGCGTGTGCCTGTAGTCTCAGCTACTTGGGATTCTGAGGCAGGATAATTGCTTGAACCCAGGAGGCAGAGGTTGCAGTGAGCCAGGATAGCACCACTACACTCCAGACTGGTGACAGAGCAAGACTCTGAATCAAAAAAAAAAAAAAAAGTCTGTAACTTCTTATTTCCCAAAAACACAACTACTCTTTACCAGAAGCCTTACAAATAATACAAACATTCATTAACACATATTTTGTATGTCATATGTATTATGTATCATATTCTTAAAGCTGGAAAAATAAAATATTAAGAAAATTTTAAGAAAAATAAAACATATTTACTATTCATTTAGTGGGAGTGGATCATAACAAAAATCTCCACCCTCATTGCGTCCTCGTTGCATAGGCTGAGGAGGAGGAAGAGGAGAAGTTGGTATTTCTATCTCAGGGTGGCAGAGGCAAGAGAGGTGGAGAAGGTGGAAGGGGAAGCGGGAGAGACAGGAACACCCAGTGTGGATTTATGGAAATATATTATGTTTCTGTCTATATTTTTCTTTTTCATTTGCTCTAAAAATGCTTTTATTTTTTATTTTTTTATTTTATTTTATTTTATTTTTTTTGAGACGGAGTTTCGCTCTTGTTACCCAGGCTGGAGTGCAATGGTGCGATCTCGGCTCACCGCAACCTCTGCCTCCTGGGTTCAGGCAATTCTCCTGCCTCAGCCTCCTGAGTAGCTGGGATTACAGGCACGCGCCACCATGCCCAGCTAATTTTTTGTATCTTTAGTAGAGACGGGGTTTCACCATGTTGACCAGGATGGTCTCGATCTCTCGACCTCGTGATCCACCCGCCTCAGCCTCCCAAAGTGCAGGGATTACAGGCTTGAGCCACCGCGCCCGGCTCAAAATGCTTTTATTTAGTACCAATATTTCTTCTATTTTCTTTAGTTTCAATGCTCATATGATAGAAGGATCCGTGTCACAAAAGTGGTCTTGAATAATCATAACCCTCTGACAGACTGTCTAATGTCATTTTTCTCCGGCATCGCTTCTTCTATGTCGTCTTCCTCATCATCCAGCCTTGGCTTGGAAGCATTCATCTTCAGCAACATGTCTTCTACTAACTCCTCTAGTTAGTATCTGTTAGCTATTAAATTTCTCCAGGATCAATATCTTTGCCTAACCCCTATTTTGCTATATCCACAATCTATTTTGTTATTTTCTTTATTGGCTCTGTAGTAAATCCTATAAAGTCACACAAAATATTTGGGCACAGTTTTCTCCAGTAGTAATTAATTCTTCCAGGTTTGGCGGTTTTCTGTAACAATGATGACATCTTCAATGGTATAATTCTTTCAGACTTTCAAATTTTTCTCACTTTCAGAGCTATCTTTTATAGTATTCACAGTCATCTCTGTCCTTTCCATAGAGGATTGTGTGTAATGAGGCTTAAAGTCCTAAAGATTCCCCAATTTAGGGGCTACATTAGAGACATTGTGTTTGAGGACAAGCAGACCACCTTTGGTGTTGAATTCATGGGGATATGGGAAGCCAGGTGCATTTTTCAACATCAAAGGAGCTTTAGAAATATAATCTCTTACTGGAAGTACTTTCCTGACTTCAGGGAGAAAGTACTGATTAAACCAATCCAGAAAAAGTGTTCATTAAATGGAAGTGGATCATCATAAAAATCTTCATCCTCATTTGGGTCCATATTGAGTA
Source organism: Saimiri boliviensis (assembly GCF_048565385.1). Taxonomy (NCBI): domain Eukaryota; kingdom Metazoa; phylum Chordata; class Mammalia; order Primates; family Cebidae; genus Saimiri; species Saimiri boliviensis. The sequence goes on along the minus strand of NC_133458.1, from coordinate 65,566,266 downwards.
GGCTGAGTTTTTTTTTTTTTAATTTAAAATGCCACTGTAATAAAAATATTTATGAACATTTCAGTATTTTAAAGTATATTCCTTTAACTTCAAGAATCTTGAATTTCCTTGCTAGAAGGCTTTTTTCCTCAAAGATTCCTTTTAGGCTTACTTTGGTGTTCAGGATCTCCAATTATAAATGTAGTCTCTCATCACCACATTCCGTGAAGATGATTTCCCAAGTAATGGTATTTCACTAAGTTGCTCCAGAGTCTTAGGGTGCAAACCACAGTTAGTAAGCTCCTTATGAACAACCTCTGTATTAGTACTTTGTCCACTGGCAGGCAGATGTTAAATACAGCAGTTGGTTCATGTGGATATAGTAGCGCAGAGAAAGCCCCACTCTGTGAAGATTTGAGCAACATGGTCAGTGAATGCAGGCAATGAGGCATGATAGGACCTGTAATCTCCAAACTAAATTGGTCTCTGTATCCAGAAAGAGCTTGTGTCTTCACATTTACACTTCGTGCCTTAAGCATTTGCATTGTGGCACCTCGGAAAGCAACAGGAGATAAGAGGGTTGGAGGAAGTCCTGCCTGTGGACCTGAGGTAGCAACTGGTAGTAGGAGGAGGAAGAGGAGGGGTTGGTAGCTTTATACAGGCTTTCTTGTATGAACAAAAACGGGCAGCTGGTGTGTTTATCTTTTCCTACAAGTCTTGAGGGTTAAAATCGTTGCAGATAGGGGAAGTCCTGATCACAAACCCAACAACATTTGCACAGAAAAGTAAAGTTAGCTTATTCCTTCATATCTTAAATTCTGGTGCTCACTTCTCTTTCTTACTAAAAATGTCTTTTGTGGCATTTTTTTTTTTCTACAATAGAGTGCTTTTGTCTGAATTAAAAATCTGCTCAGGCAGATATCCCTTCTCTTCAATGACTTTATTTTCTTCTTCAAATTGGTGAGATTACAGGTTTGAGCTGCCATGCCCTGCCCTTCAATGATTTTCTTAATGGCCCCTCAGAACTCATCTGCTGCCACTTGGTCAGCAGAAGCCATTTTTCCTGATATCTTGACATTTTTTAAGCCAAAAATGTTTCTAAAATTATTACACCGTCCTTTCTTGGCATTAAATTAGCCAGCGTTAGATCTTTCACCTTACTTTTGCTTGAAGTTGTCATATAATAACTTCATTTTTTTTTCCAAATCCTGTTAGAGTCTATAGATACGTCTTTCTTACAGCAATCCTGCCCCCACATAAAGGTTGCACTTTCAAGAGGAGATAAAAATGGTTGTTCACAAAAACTGCCAGCTTTTTCTAGCTGATGGGGTAGCTGTGGTGCTGGCTTTGTGAGTTTCCTCTTTTTTTTAAAAAAATTTTATTTTTACAGTGATCCTTTTGCTGTATTCATTTATCTGGAAATAGTGGGCAACCATGCTGCAGACCTCAATCTATGTTACATATGAAGCAATTCAACTTCTTCCCATAATGTCATGACTTTTCCTTTGCAGAACACTTTTAGCATCACTAGTGCTACTTCATACGGGTCCCATGGAGTTATTCAAAGTGTAACACTGAATACAATATAAAATTTGTGAGAACTGAGAGATACCATTTTTTACTGCAATATGCAATTTACCGGAGAGATGAATTGCCCACATAAAGATGATCAGCATCACAAGGCATTTTTAAGTGGATACTCACAACATTTGTGCTCACTGCAATAGCAACAAGAAGTTGCTATTAAATCATTACAGCAATATAGTATATATTACAGTTAATTTATTCAGTTATGTTTTAATATGGGATCTTTGTGTTTGTTTACATTTACCTCAACTGTGAATGGTGCTATGTATGGTCTGTATGTGTACATTTTGATAGATTTTAACATTTTATAACAGATTTGTGTAAATTTTAGAGTAGTAAATGACAAAATAGACTAGTATCTCCTTGCATTTTATGCATTTATGATATATCTAACTTGTTCTTAACTTTTTTTTTTTTTTTTTTTTTTTTGAGACGGAGTTTTGCTCTTGTTACCCAGGCTGGAGTGCAATGGCGCATTCTCGGCTCACCGCAACCTCCACCTCCTGGGTTCAGGCAATTCTCCTGCCTCAGCCTCCTGAGTAGCTGGGATTCTTAACTTTTTTGATATTTCTAAATTACATAGTATGTCTGAGACAGAAAGTTTTTCTTTTTTTTTTTGAGTTTTTCAACTGTCAAAAATATCCAAAAATGTTTCAATATATTTACTGAAAAAAATCTACATATAAGTGGCCTCATGGAATGCTAATCTATGCTATTTACAGTCAACTGTATGTGTATACAGAATAATTTATATAAATTCATAATATTAGGGGATTTTAGTTAATATAATTAAACATACAAAATAATAAAACAATAAGAATTTCTGGTCTAGATGATATTATAAGCCCAGATTATGACACAACACTCTGATTTAAACACATGGCAAAGCCAAGTACAATATGAACATAAAGAACAACAACAAAAAGTGACATAGCAGGGATCAAAGTGAAGTAAATAGCTCTGTAGACTATATAGACAGGTTCTTGCTGTGTCACCAGGCTGGAGTGCAGTTGGCTCAATTATAGTTCATAGACTATAAATAAATCAGAAACACAAAGCAAGGTATAGTGTCAATGGGCTTTAATACATGTACACATATAGTTTAGAGTATTTTATGGCAAGCATATGTGTGATACCAAGTATTATGTGATCATTAGAACCACTCGATGCTTAACTGCCATTTTACCAAACTTTCACCTCTCTCTTTTTTTTAAATGCTTCTCAATACCATATTTTAATTTATCAATGCTTTCTTCAATAGTGTCAATTTTAGAGATTCTTTTTGGATTCTTCAATTTTCCTTTTTTATGAAGTTCATTAATTTTGTATGACAATATTTTGATGACTTTCAGAACCTCCCGTTGTTAATTTACTGCATTTTTAAAGTATCTTGAACATATTTCAAATTTTTGTATTTTCAGAGTATGAACTGATTATGGAGAAAATTAATTGTATTTAATTTCATGTTCCGATTGGTTTTCTTAGTTGTATCTCTTACTGTATTAACTTTGAAGGACTAATAAAACATATCGCTAAAAACTTAGTAGCTTAAAACAACAGAAATTTATTCTTTCACAATTCTGGCTACCAGGAGTCTAAAATTAGTTTCAGTGGGCTGAAATCAAGGTATTGGCAGGGCCACGCTCACTTCAGAGGGCCCAGGGGAGACTCTGAGTCTTGCCTCTTAGAACTTCTTCTGGTGTTCCCTGGTTTGTGACTGAATCACTCCACTGTCTTTCTGCCTCTATAATCACATGGGAAAGGAGCCTCTTCTGTGTAATATTAATTATCCCTCTTCCTCTTATTATAAGGACATACTTTATTTTATTTTGTTTTATTTACAACTTCCCCCATTGAATCCAAGTTAATGGTGCCATCTCAAGACACACATTTTGATCACACCAGCAAAGACCATTTTACCAAATAAGATACAGTATACAGATTGCAGAGATTAGAACCTGCTGTTTGAAGGAAGAGAGGGACATTATTCACCCTATCACATTTATTATTTGATTTCTTCCTTGTTTGTGCATTTTATGTTGAGGTTCACGTTGAGTAGAAAGACTTTATTTTGTTGTTGTTGTTTTGTTATTTTTGCTAACTTTTTTTAAAATCAGTTTTTAAATTAACTGTCCCTGGGGTCTCTATCCAAATCATGTCTTTGGTAGTAATTAACCTCTGTTTGTTATGATGATATTTGCAATATCACAGGCACATATGCCATTTCATAGTCATGAATTTGATGACTTCTATAGGCTGGGAGCTTGTTAAAAGTAGTAACCACAGTTTGCACTTTGCCACTTTTTAATTTACATTGTTTTAGGCTCTCTTCTTTCTAGTGTGGGAAAGCCTACCCCAGGGTCATATGTCAAGCAGAGACTTTTAGACTCTGGACTCTGTCTGAGTAGATTATATTTATTATCCTTTACCTAACAATTCTAGAAGTACTTTTGTTTGCTCTTGAATCCAGAGTCCATTAATACTATACCTTACTTTGTGTTTCTTTTCTTTTCTTTCTTTCTTTCTTTCTTCTTTCTTTCTTTTTTTTGTTTTTTTCCACACGGTCTCACTCTGTTGCCCAGGCTGGAGTGCAGTGGTACAATCTTGACTCACTGTAACCTCCACCTCCCTGGTTCAAGCAATTCTGCTGCCTCAGCCTCTTGAGTAGTTGGGATTATAGGTGTGCAGTACCACACCCAGCTTATTTTTGTGTTTTTAGTAGAGATGGGGTTTCACCTTGTTGGCCAGGCTGGTCTTGAACTCCTGACTTCAAGTGATCCACCTGCCTCAGCCTCCCAAAGGGCTGGGATTGCAAGTGTGAGCCAACATGCCCGGGCTGTGTTTCTTACCTGTTCACAGTCTATTGACTATGATCTTACCACTGCCCTTAAGTCTGGGTGACACAAAAAGACCTATAAAGTCTACAGAGATATTTATTTCATTTTGATCCCTGCTATGGCATTTTTTGTTATCTATATTCATATTATAGTTGGCTTTGCCATATGTTTAAAGCAGAGAGTTGTGTAGTAATCTAGGCTTATAAACATCATCTAGAGCAGAAATTCTACTTGTTTTTCTATTTTACATTTTTAATTGTAATATCTAAAAAAATCCCAATATTATGAATTTTTACAAATCATCCTAAATTATTCTGGTTGAAATAAATTTATGTTAATATCAGACATATAACTTCTTAGGCATTCTACTGTAATGTAGCGCTAGATAGGAACCTTTAAATGTTATCACATCATTTGAGAAAATGCTGATGAAAATGCAGTTCTTCAAAAGCTCTAAGTCTGTCTCATAAAATAATTAATAGAGAGCAATTGCTTTTTTTCTCCCCTGGGAGCTAAATAAAACATTATTAATATTTAAAACCCAACTTTGATAATAAATTTATAACCATGCCAACTTATCATTTATAGCTATCATGATTATATGCAGGTCTTAAAAGGAGAATTCTTTAAAGAAATGCATTCTACAATATAAATCTATGAACAACAGGATATGTGATGAGCTGTTCAGGATACAATTATGCTGTTAAATTTTCAACATCAATCATAAAGTGAAAGAATGATGCAGATGATCATATTTTTAAAAATGACTACAGAACACTGATGGTTGAACAAAGATTACACATTATGGTACAGACATTAAAATATAAACATCTTGAAAAACACTCCTTAAGATGTTTTTGATGGTAGAGCTTAGCATCAGATATGACTAACAAGCTAAATATACTCACAAATGTTTGTTTATTGGTGCATTAGCTGTGCATTTGAGGAATTTCTCTTCTGTGTCTATGTAAATATAAAATGTTATATCTATATATAACATTTTATATTTACATGTTGATGTATTTTATTAGATATTTTATATATTATATATTTATATAATACATATTTATATAGATAATAAACTGCAAAAGTCTATTAAATTTGAAACAGATCAAAGTTGTTTCAAATAACTCCAGTGTACATTTCCGTGTGCCAATGCTAACAGATTCAAAATGTACACCTATAGCCCAAAAGACACAGATACACCAAAACTGAAACATAACATTTTTCAGAAGGAGGAAAAAAACAGCTTATGAACACTTCTTGACAATTTACAGTATAGCAGTATAGTGTCTACATTGTTCAGTAGATTAAAGTGATAAAAAGACTCCAGAATATCCCTAGAGTCATACTAAGTATGAATAGATGATTAAGTTTAAAATGATACAGTTGACAAACATTTTAATATTAGCAAGTTAATTTTAATGTTAATTAAAATATAGTTAAATATCCAGTTAAAGACATATTGTGATATCAAATGTGCTTTCAGAGAAAGCAAATCTCAATTATACTTACTGAATTATTTGTTATGATTTTATTTTGTCAGATAAATGTTTTCTTTAAAACATGAATAAAACCACATTTTAAAGTATATTTTTAATTTACCTCATAATTTATCTCCGAAGTCCACTGTATTCCTGTAAACACATATTGTAAATTTGAAATTATTAGTGTTTATATTTTAGTGAACCCCTAATAAAAACACAATATACGCTTTGAGACTTTGCATTCTGAACCACCGTAACACTTAACCTATATATACTGCATGTGTAGATATCCAAAGAATCTTTTACCTTTATAACTGCACTAAAGTAATTTTTATTTTATGTTCCAGGGTACATGTACAGGATGTGCATGTTTATTATACAGGTAACCATGTGCTATAGTGGTTTGCTGCACCTGTCAACCCATCACATAACTATTAAGCCCAGCATGAATTCGCCATTTCTCTTGATGCTCTCCCCCCCCTCACACCCTTGCCACAGGCCTCAGTGTGTGTTGTTCTCTCCCTGTGTCCATGTGTTCGCCTTGCTCAGCTCCCACTTATGCACGAGAACATGTGGCATTTGGTTTTCTGTTTCTGGGTTAGCGGGCTGAGGATAATGGCTTCCAGATCCATTCATGTCGTCGCAAAGAACATGCTGTCATTCCTTTTTATGGCTACATAGTATTCCATGGTATGTATGTACCAAATTTTCTTTATCCAGTCTATCATTGATGGGAGTTTGGGTTAATTCCGTGTCTTTGCAAATCTAAGAGGTTTTGCACTTTAGGATGCCTAATAGGTGCAGGTAAACTTTCTAGGTGCTGGGGATATATTCATAAATGAAACAAAAAATTATCTTTATCCTCATGTAGCTCATTTTCTTGTAGGGAGAAAAAAAGTCTATGAGTAAAATAACTAGCATGATACAATGAAATCTATTTTAAAAGGTAGGAAATGAGAAATGTGAAATGACAAAGAGATACATTGCAAATTTAATAGATACAAAAGACAATATCGAGAAAGATGAAATTGGATTAGAGATCTGAAATAGAGAGGGGAATAGCTGTGTAGATAAATGTGTCCAGAATAGTCTAGGCAGAGAGAACTACAAATGCAAGAGAAGAAGGACAGAGTATCTGCTAGAATGTCGATGTGTCTAGATATCTAGACAGCACTGGGTTAGAAGAAAGCAGCAGGAAGCACCAGATCATGATCTGTTTTGACTTCTACTTTGAGTGAGATGGAAAAGAATTGGTGGGTTTTGACCCAATCATAAGAATAAGTTGACTACTCTTTTGGGAATACACTAAAAGTGGGATGTACGAGGGCAGTAGCAGATATATTGGTTATAAAGGTATTACAGTATTTGTGGGTGTTAACAAAGTGGTAGGAAATTGCTAAATTTTCAAAGTACAGAAACATGTTTCCTGATTTGACATATAATGAGAAAGAAAAAGAGAAGCTGGAGTTTTTGGCCAGAGAAACTGGAAGGCTAAACTTTCCATTTCCCGGGAATGGAAAGACTTTAAGAAAAATAGGTTTTTGAGAAGAAAGATCAAGAGTAAGATTTAGATAATTTTCAGATGCTTATTAGACATCAAAATACAGATGCAAGTCTGTTTACTTACCTAAAAGTCTGGAATCAGGAGACAAATTCAATTCAGAGCTACACATTTGAAAGTTTTTTTCTCCGTGTCACTAAGACCAGAAGAGATTACTAAGCCTAAATAATGATAGAAGTGAGAGGATACCACAGCTTGAGCACAGGAACACTTCCAGTATTTGGAGGATGGGAGATGGGAAGGAATCCACAGTGAAACTGAAACAGTAGTTAGCAGCAGTGGCGGAAAATCAGGGTAGAGTGATGTACTGGAAGGGAAACCTGAATAAGTACATGAGAAGTGAAAGACTGCAAGTGGAGGAATTGATATAAGTCTTTAGATAGACACACAGACTTTTTCATAATAACTAGAGTGCAGTTAGAAGAGATAAGTACAAAAGTAAGCAGGTCAGTGACATGGTGTTGGGAGTTTGGAGACCTTTTAAGTATTGTTATGTATATATTCTCACTTAAATAGGAAAAATGTCACCAATTAAGAATGAAGCATAGGGAAGTATTGTTGAAGATTTTGGTAGAGATGAGAGGTTGTGAGACAGTCATCAGTCACAGGGGAAGAGTGCATTAAGAATGGATTTTTAGTGTGTCTACTCTTCAGGGCCAAGACACAAATTTGAAGTAGGAAAGGCAGAATGTAGCTCCTGACATGAGAAAAAGAAAAAATCTCTTATCTAGATTTATGTGTAACATTACTGATGCAGAAAAATAACTGCTCCAAACATGTAAAGTTATCTTATTATTATTTAGAGAAATAGTGAAACCTTGTGTTTTTTATTGGAAATGCTGATGGCCTAGGAAATGAGAATTAAATTGAAGTTTTGAAGCAAATTTAAATCTACCACTCAGGACATCTGCCATGCAATGGGACATCAGTAAAACATTAAGTATTTGAGCTCTTAATATGTGCAAGATATCAAGGTGATATTTATAAAACAAGCTTCACAAATAGAAAATAATATTCCAGAAACAATAAATTGGGTCCCATTTGTTTTTTCAGTTATGTTTTTTAATCGTGTCATACTTTGCAAATGGAAAATATTAAACTGAGCATGCTGTTTGTGAGCTTCCAGCAGTAAGTATAAGTTGGTTGAATGTGAATAAAATTCTAATACTAGAACTTGACTACTTTAAATAATTTAACTTGAAAATTAATTGTAACAAAATAAAACATTTAACTGACAACTCCACCTAGCCATTCGGTGTACCTTTCATCTATAACCCTGGAGATGTCATTAGAAATCCTGATGAAACCATCTTTTGACAGAAAAAAGCTTACTGCCTTCCTTTCATTTCACTTAGCATGGTTTTCATTTTGATGACCCTATTGTCTAATGTTGCCTCTTTGTAGTGAGTAATATGAGGCCTCTGCTTTAGTCTGTCTTTTGAAGTTAATTTTTTCTTTTAGATTCTGGTTTTAGTAAAATATCCTCACAACTATTTTTGAAAGGTTGTGCATTTTTATGACATAGTGCTTAGGTTTGTTATAAAAATTGATTACATGATTTTATAATTATCTATATGTGAGAAGTGGTCTTTTAATGATTTAAAGCATTTTTTAAGATAACAAAAAACAACTGTTTATTTTTACAACTGCAGCTACATAGCATTTGAAAATCGATGTAATAGTATTTGTTTTTCTCTGCGTTATAAACACTGTCAGAAACCATGAAGGCAGTTGTAAATATATAAAGGCAACACAGTCCCAAAGCTGGGGAATAGGTAAACAGAATTGTAGTTGGCTTTTCCAGTGCTCTGTCTAAGAAAGTTAATTAAATGCTTGTTTTGTTTTCTTGATCTGATGGTGGGTGATATATACGTTGTTTCTTTTAAGAAAACTTTCCACCTATAAACCTATCAGAGAGAGAAAGATGAAGATTAAAGCATTTTTTCCCTTCTCCAACTCTCCGAGACTTGCTGTGCTCCAAATAAAGCTCAAAAGACCATTTTTAAAAGTGACAGGGGCCGGGCGCGGTGGCTCAAGCCTGTAATCCCAGCACTTTGGGAGGCCGAGGTGGGTGGATCACGAGGTCAAGAGATCGAGACCATCCTGGTCAACCTGGTGAAACCCCGTCTCTACTAAAAACACAAAAAAGTAGCTGGGCATGGTGGCGCGTGCCTGTAATCCCAGTTACTCAGGAGGCTGAGGCAGGAGAATTGCCTGAACCCAGGAGGCGGAGGTTGCGGTGAGCCGAGATCGCGCCATTGCACTCCAGCCTGGGTAACAAGAGCGAAACTCCGTCTCAAAAAAAAAAAAAAAAAAAAAAAAAAAAAAAAAGTGACAGGAACATAAAGGGATAGCTGCAAAACTTAGTTATTTTGTGGAATGTACTTAAAAGTCATACTTTGAGAATGTATCCATTGTTTAGAACCCTGCATTTAACCTCAATAACCTTTGTTCTGATTTATTAAGAACACCTTTCTAATAATTTTCGCATAGTATTTTTGGCTCCTGTTCTATCTGCATTTTATGGAACAAGTTTACCACATTAGGCTAATTAAGACATAAATTTAAATTAATCAATTTTAACAAAAACTTATTGTTTGTGCCTGTGAAGTACTCAGGGCATAAATTATAATTCCAATTTAGAAAATGTAAAACTAAAATAAATTAAGTATGGTCAAATTTATTCATACATGCAACATATATTTATTGATCATTTACTATGTGCTAGGTGCTTTCTTGGTCCTGTGTCCCAGAAGACTGAGCCCAAATTCAATAAACAAGGGTGATCCTAGCAGAAAGAACAGTATGAGTGAAGATACAGAAGCATTAAGAATCCTGATATGTTGGAAGAAAGGCAAATTTCTCAATGTGATTGAAATATGGAATGTGGCCGGGCGCAGTGGCTCAAGCCTGTAATCCCAGCACTTTGGGAGGCCGAGGCAGGTGGATCACTAGGTCAAGAGATCGAGACCATCCTGGTAAACATGGTGAAACCCCGTCTCTACTAAAAATACAAAAAATTAGCTGGGCATGGTGGTGCGTGCCTGTAATCCCAGCTACTCAGGAGGCTGAGGCAGGAGAATTGCCTGAACCCAGGAGGCGGAGGTTGCGGTGAACCAAGATCACTCCACTGCACTCCAGCCTGGGTAACAAGAGTGAAACTCCGTCTCAAAAAAAAAAAAAAAAAAAAAAAAAAAGAAAAAAAAGAAAAAAAAGAAATATGGAATGTACAACTGTAAGACTATTGAGAAAAATGAGAATAGTTACAAAATTTGATGCTAAGGATTTTGAACCTTATGTTGTAAGTTAAAGGGACACAGTGAAGGTTTTTAAAGAATCTTCATTTCCTAAAAGACAATTTTTTTTCATGTAGAAAAATGAATCAAATAGTATTGTACCTTGCTGCCTGGAATAGGAAAGAATGAAGACTGCGGACATGTTAAAAACTGTTAGAATAGTTTAAGGAAGATCTCATCATGAAATTTTTGCTCTGTAGATGGAAAGCAGAAAATAGACTCGAATGAAGGCTAACATAGGTGGGATTTGTTGAGATGCTGAATGTACAGACGAGAAAAAGAAAAGCCAATACTGACTGACTTCCCTAGATGCTTCAATTAAGAATTTGGTAAAAGCATTGAATATGATAAAAATGTAGAAAGAGGAGAAATCTGGATGTATTTATTAAAATTGGATATGTGATATATTGGGATTTGTGTGTGTCTGTTGATAGGGAGTTGGAAATACAGTCTTGAATGATGCCAAAGACAATGCAACCAAGTACTGTGAAGAAAGAAAAGTAATCATTACTTTTAGTAAGAATGATGTCCTTAATAAACATAGGGGAAAGATATTCATTTGACTTTTGGTTCAAATTGTTCATCGCAGCAACATGAGTAGAAAGAGCAAAGTGAAATGTGGGCAGCATTTAGATTACCAAAGAGATATTATTTCCAGAAAAGATATAATTAAATAGTGAGTAATATAATGAAGACAATGAACTTCATTATCCTAAAGCACAACCTCTATTTCCAGCTACCTATCACCAGACAGACACAAACCCCACAATAGATCACAAATCAGCTTTTTAATAATCATTCCAAAATCTCTTCCTCTATGTTTCTATCCTACCCAAGGTATTTTCTGTGTTAAGAAACAAACATATTTAGATGACCCCTGTTGCTTGCATATTCTGTATTTCTGCTCTTCTTCAAATGAAAAAGCAAAAAACATCCTTCTGTTGGGAAAATGACTCCTTCAGCAGTAGTTCATTAACTTAGAAACCATTAACTGACTTGGACAACCAGAAGTCCTATCTTCTGCAATGTCTGGCTTTTCAGATAAAGTCTGAAGATATATATGGTCAGTCCAGGTCTCATGTCTAACTAGACTATATTTGGTGGAAATAAAAAGGATCAATACATAGAGGGAAGTAAAGTGAAGAGATGAAAGAAAAAAAATGTTATCATCTGAGCCCATGGATGCAGTCATGTCTAAAACTACTTCTTTCTTTGATCCTTTCAAATTTGTGAACCAATAAATTTCCACCCTTACACATTTGACTTGTCACTTAAAACCATCAGAATCCTGATAATGTAGGCTGATGTTAAACAGCTACTGTAAAAGGTATAGAATATACAAAACAGAGAAATTACGATGGATAAAGCAAGTCCACAAAGGAGGAGAGAGGGGATCCAATCACTAGCAGGTGGGAAATAAGGCCTTTAAAGGAAGAAAAAAGCATTTATATTCTGAGGGGATAGGATAAAAAGGTGAAACAAAGCATCAATATCAACAAATGAAAAAGAGGGAATACAAGGACGTTAAATGTGGTTTAAATCAAAGGCTGCAGAATGATAAAATAATCGGTTGTCCAAATCATTCCAAGCAGTCAATTCCTCAAATCTGGGGGAAGTCCTTTTTCAAATAAATATTGTTCCCAATTTAGTAGCACAGAATTACTTAAATTGATTCACAAAATATTGATACAACTTTGTGTATGCAATTTTAGTTTAACAAAATTCTTTCTACTGCCAACACTCTCTAGACAGACAGACAGACAGACAGACAGACAGACAGACACACACACACACACACACACACACACACACACGTATTACTAAGTTTTGGAGCCATTTTCTTGCTTTTTGATTTTCTTAAAAGAAGAAATAAATATTTTTATAATATACCTGATAAAAACTCTAATTCATACAATACTAGTATTTTTGGAACCAAATAATGTCGTGAGAAAGCATATGTGGATAAAATGACAAATGCAGTACAAAGTTTGATTTCACAGAGTGAAATAGAGCATACATTGATATAAAATGAAAGATCCATGTTAGGATAACATATGTGAGAAGGTGATTCATGCAAGAAGAACTTTGGAATTATTTGAACTGTACTTGCCACTTTAGTTCTGATATGAAAAACTATTATCTCAGAGGAAATCAAGTTGTAGCTTACTAAATATATATCTTTAAAACTGGAAACAGACATTGATATGTGAGCATCCTATAGTTCATAGTGAGATTTATTTATTTTTATCAATGCTGCTACTTGGAAATTTGAGTTTATGGTTTTTATAATGTATATTAATATCAGGCAGTACAATCACTCGAAATTTTGAAATGTAAATATGACTTTTATCATGAAGAACCTTTTTTTGTTTGTTTGTTTTTTGTAGCTGGCTGATGATGAGAAAAGAGAAAAGATAAGTAAACCTTGGTGCAAGACTGGTAATATCAGAAATAGCAACAGCAGGACTGTTAGGGCAGCTATTTTGGTGGCTTGTTAAAGACAAATGGCAAGTTGCTCAGAAGAGGAATGGAAATGGCCCTCTTCTGGAGGTCAGTGAAAGTCCTGAATGACATCTTAAAAATCTATTTGCAAACCTCACATTCCTTGATAAATAATGAGAAGAAAAAAAAATCTAAGCATAGGCAATAGTAGAATACTTCCATTAATTGTACTCATGGTTGTAGAGAATACTATCACTTCTTCAATTAGCTGAGATGTCTGCCATGAAGTCAAGAGACCAGAGGTCTCCTCTAAAAGAATTGCAATATGGAAACTTACTATGAAGCCCTAGTGAAAATTAATGTGGCTGTACCCGCTCCAGGGATGATTTCCATCCCTGCCTGGAACTATTGCTGGGGTCAAGAAACACACAGATGGTGGGTGACACTCCAGGCAGAGGATTTATTACTGCTGCTACTACTATTCTTAATTAAAGTAGAAAAAAATCTGTATTTTCACAGCATGTTTCTATTTTCTTAGCATAATTATGATTATTTAACACTGTATCATTTTATTTTCAAATTATCCTGTAAAAGAAGTGTTTAAAAATAAATTTAAATGGAATTTTAAAAATCCAACAATATCAGAAAGAATGGGATTTTACTATCCGTTTGTATTAACTTAAATAAAAATTATTTAACTTGGCATAAATGACCTTAACTAATTTGAATCCAGTCTAAAATTTCTCTCATCAACTACACACTTCCCTCTATGCAAATTAAATTATGAACTTCTAATTAGTATCCCCTCAGTTCCACAAGAAAGCATTCTTTTTGTGCTCATCTGCTTATTTACTAAAATATTCCAAATTACGTGTGTGTGCACGTGTACACACACACACACTGACAACCAGTGACCTTTAAAATCCAAGATCACGGATAATACATTCAGGGCCAGATGCTTCAGTTTTCTTCACCCTTGCCATTTCATCTATCTATCATCAACTGCAGAAGTCTTTCTTCTCACTCTAGAGGTGATCACATTATCTTTCTCCGCTTTGTACTCTTGGCAGCCTGTACAAATCCACAGCACATGGTGATTGAGATAAAAACGATTTATCATTCTAGATACAATTTTATATGACATACAGCAGAATAAAATGATTTCTTAAATCAGGTACAAAGACACGATATGAGAGAACACAAAAAAGACTTCCAGGAAATAACAATATTCTGTTTTCAGTTGTTTGAAGGAAGAATCTGTTTACTAAGAAAGGTAATACAGAGTAACAAGTCTGAAGTCAGGATGAGAAGATGTCAAAAATAAAGATTAAAGTGTCCTTGGGATATCCTAATGGAGATGTGCAGGAGACAGTTGGATGTTCAATACTGAAGCCCAAAATGAGTTCTAAATTATGTTAACATATTTGAGAGTCTCCAGTATAGCAAGTAAAGATAAAGTCATGAGTATGACTGTGGTCACCTTGAGATCACGCAATGCAGCAAGAAGTGAGGGACCCAGGCAGAACCTTGGATTATACTCCTGACATTTAAAAGGCATTGGGGAGAAAGAAACCTGTGTGTGAGATCAGGAAGGGACAGCTAGCCAATCAGAAGAAACAAGAGAAGAGGGTAAATAAGAGATTGGAGGGTGGTTGGTAATGGTGGGAGTCAAATGTCAAAGTGAGGGCAACTGAAATAAGCATAGGAAATGTGTGCAGGCTATGGCAATGTGAAGCACCTTAGTATTGTTAACTTCAGCGGCATGTTAGGCTCAAGAGAAATATCGCATCAGAGTGACATTTATGATACAGACAGGACAGTGTGTGCTGGCTACTCTCCCTCAATGATTGTCTGTAAGATGAAGACACAATGCAGAGCAGAAGTTGAAGGGTGATTTGTTAAACCTGCAGGAATTCTTTGATTTGGAAGAAGCTTGGCCATGTTCATATGTAAAAGGAAAATCCCTGCTAGATTATAAAGAGGTTTGTTGGTAAGGCAGAGGCAGAAGTGGCACTTCTTTTGTTAACATAAACCTAACTTTGAACAGTAGGTAGGATGTGGAACGTAGGTATAGATGTGGACATAAACATGTTTGTAAGCGACAAGAAGGAAATTAAGGAAAGTTAAACCTCTTTATAATCTAGCAGAGATTTTCCTTTTACATATGAACATGGGCCAAGCCTCTTCCAAATAAAAGAATCCCTGAAGGTTTCATTTACTGCCTTAATATTTTCTGTGAAATGAGAGAAATTATTTTCTGCTAAAATTATTTTTTAATAGAATAAGATACCTTTATTAATTTCCTAGGACTTCCATTTAAAATTACCACAAATTTGGCTAATTGAAACAACAGAAATTTATTCTTTCACAATCTGGCAGCCAGAAGTCCAAAATCAAAATATCAGCAAGGATATACTTCATCTAAAAACTTAAAATTGAATCCTTACCAGTCTCTTCCAGCGCCAGTAGTTAATGAAGTTCCTTGGCTTGTGGCTACATAACTCCAATCTCTGCCTCTATTTTTAAATGATCTTCTGTTCCTTCTCCCTGTGTGTTACTCGTTAGGACATTTATCTCTAACTTTAGTGTCCAACTAGATTATCTAGGATGTCCTGATTTCCAGATTCTTAACTTATGACACCTAAATAAGCCACCTTTAAAAAAAAAAAAGGTCACATTCACAGGTTCCTGTTGTTAGAACATATCTTTTTAAAGGTCACTACTGAATTCTATTTCAACATAACAAACTTGAATACATTATGCAGTTTTCTCCTTCTGTGTCAAATTCATAGACATTATTATTATTATTATTATTTTGAGATGGAGTTTCGCTCTTGTTACCCAGGCTGGAGTGCAATGGCACGATCTCGGCTCACCGCAACCTCCGCTTCCTGGGTTCAGGCAATTCTCCTGCCTCAGCCTCCTGAGTAGCTGGGATTACAGGCTTGAGCCACCACACCCAGCGACATTATTTTATATATATATAAAAATATATATATAGCTCCACTAAAAAAAAAGTCACCTTAGATGTGCTACAGATTCTAGAGAATCCCAAGAAACAGAAAGCAGGGGAAAAAGCCACATCAAAACACAAGTTTAAAATAAAACATTAACATTAACTGGACTGTGCTGGTAGGTCATGGAACCAGTGAATAAGAGGCTAAGGAACAACAAGCATAATTATTAGTATGGTCTCACAGCTGGAGCAGTCAGGTAAGTCACTCTTGGTAAACAACAATGAAAAAGTCTCTAGGTAGGAATACTAACTGAAGGAGGTCAGGAAGACAGAGGCATAATGTGTCCTGAGTGGCTCACAACATTTGGTTGCAAGTGCCCATACTCAGAAAAACAGCTGCCAAGGGATGCCACTTTCTCATAGTCACTAACAAAGTATCCAAGCCACATTATCAGCTGAGACCCATCATCTCCCTGACTTAAAAGAGGAGATAGTCATAGAGGACAACTCACCTACAAAGCGCTCAAGACAGCAGCAAATACCAGAACCATAACAGAGACACAGAAAAATAAACTGAAAACGTACAGGTGTTGAAAGAGTTAGCAAAAAATACATTTAATACAATGTCCAAAATATGTCCAAATATCTGCAGAGAAATTAGGAAGATATTATACCCACATAAGACCAAGCAATTGTACAATAAGAAATTATTAGAGAATTATGAAATGTAAAATACAAAGATTGAAATTAAAACAAACAAAAAAACCTAAACAAGCCCTAATTGTATAGACTAAAAAAGAAAGACAGACACAGCTATTGGGCACACAAATATTCTGGAGCATCAAGCCTAGCAGCTTATAATGCAATTCCAAATGTTATACAGATAGAAAATATGAAAGAGGAATGAAAAAAAGATAAAAAGATTTACACCTCTATATAAAAGTAATCATTATAATAAGAACAATAACTTACATAATATTTAAAATATACTCAGCATTGTCTAAGCACTTTGCATATACTCATTTACTTAATCATCACAGCAAGCCTTTGAGGAAGAGAAAGTAATTAACTTACCCCTGGTCACATAGCTAATAAATAGAGAAGCCAGGAATTGGACCTCAGCAATCAGGCTCAAGAAGCCATGCTCTTAACCATTATGCTAAACTGCCAGAGCATGAAAATAATGAGCATGGGCAGAAGGCATAATTGAATAAATGATAGTAGAGAAACTCCCATAACTGAAGAAAGACACAAAACTTCCTTAAGAGGAAAAACTATTAAAAAACAAAACAAAACAAAATTACACGTGACCCAGCTCTACTTAATAAATTTTGTTTTCTTCTTTAAGAATTCCAGGCCAATCAACAAAGTTGAAAAGGGGGAAAATATGTGTGTTTTAAATTCACAAGGCATTTTAATTTCTTTAAAAGATGTTCTAAAGCTCCCTCTTCAAAATTAGAGTAAATTAAGATAGAGTATATAAGTTCAAGGGTTGTATTTTTCAAAAATATTTCTAATTAATCAATATTAAAAACACAAATACAAGCATTATAATAAACCCAGAAAGTGAGAGCAATTCTGATGAAAGGGGAATTCAAATGACTAAGCTATAGAATAGCACACATCATGGTAAGTAAAGTCAGACACTCCACAAGAACGTTTCAGTTGATGCACACTGAATGTACACAGTGGTCCCATAATACTATATTTTACTATACCTTTTCTATGATTAGGAATGTTTAGATAAACAACATTTAGATATGTTTAGATACACAAATACTTACCATTGTGTTATAATTGACTGCAATATTCAGTGCAGCAGCAAGTTACACAGGTTTTTAGCCTAGGACTAATAGGCCATACTATACAGATTAGGCATGTAGTAAGCTATACCATCTAGGTTTTCTTAAGTACAGTTTTTGGTGCTTCTACAATGATGAAATTGCCTAACAATATGTTTCTCAGAACATATAAATATCTTCAAAGTGATGCATGACTGTGTATGTACAATTGATCCTTGAACAACACGAATTTGGACTACACAAATCACTTACACACAGTATTTTTTCAATAAGTATATCAGAAAAATTTGGGGAGACTTCAAGCACTTTGAAAAAGCTTGAAGACAAAGATATATAAAATAAACATTAAAAATACCAAAAATGCAGAAAAAGATATGTCATATTGCATAAAATGTATGTATATACTACTTTGCTTTATTATTTACTACTAAAATATATCTACATCTTTTATAAAATGTTAAAATTTGTCAAAACTTATACATAACAACAGATTACTCATGGCTTCATTGCAGTTCAGAGAAATGCAAACAAAGGTAAAGATGCAATATTAAATCATAACTGCATAAAATTAACTCTAGGACATACACTATTGCTATAATAATTTTATAGTCACCTCCTGTTGCTATTGCCTTGAACTCAAGTGTTTTATCTGCTTAAAATGCCCTTGTGACAGTAATCATTTCAAGAGAGCAGTTCCTCTCTACAGTAAATTGCATATGGCAGTAAAAGGTGACCTATCACAGTGTTCTCATATTTTTATTGTGCTTGGTGCAAATGCCATAAACCTTGAATAACATCATCAGACCCATATGAAGTGCCACTAGTGATGCTGGAAGTGTTCCCAAGAAGCAGAGAAAACTCATGACATTACAAGAAAAAGTTGAAATGCTTGATACATTACATAGATTGAGGTCTGCAGCTACAGTTGCCCACTTTTTCAAGATAAATGAATCCAACATGAGAACCACAGTAAAGGAAGAATAAGAAATTCATGAAGTTGTCATTGCAGTTATACCAGCAGACACAAAATCTTACACTTTGTGTGAAATACTTTTTTACCTTTTACTGAAAATACAGTTCTATGTTGCGTCAGGATTGGTATAAGAAAAGCATGCCTATACATTCTAATGTGATTTGAGAAAAAAATGAAGTCATTATGTGAAAACTTAAATCAAAAGGAAGGTGAAGGATATAAAGCAAAGGATGGTTTGATGATTATAGAAATAGTTTTAGGCTTTAAAATATGTCAAGACAGCAGGGGAAACAATCTCTGCGGACCAAGCAGCAGCAGAATTCCCAGGCCCCATTAAGAAAAACATTGAGGAGAAAGTATATCTACCTAAATAGGTTTTTAGTGAAGAAAAAAAGTGCCTTATTCAAAGGAAAAAATGTGCCACAATGATATTTACTAGTAAGGAAGAGAAATGAGCATTAGTACTTAAGACAATAAGGGATAGGCTAACTTTACTGTTTCCTGGAAATGCACCTGAGTTTGCTATTAGGTCTGCCCTTATCTATAAAGCTGCTAACCCCAGACCATGAAAGAAAAAAAAAAGCACCACCTACCAGTCTTCATTGTATCGCAAGAAACCTGGACAAGGAGAATTCTGGATTGGTTTCACTGATGCTTTGTCCATGAAGTGACAAGTATCTTTCCAGTAAGAAACTGCCTTTCTCTCTCTCTCTCTCTTTTTTTTTTTTTTTTTTTTTTGAGACGGAGTTTTGTTCTGTTACCCAGGTTGGAGTGCAGTGGTGTGATCTCGGCTCACTACAACCTCTTCCTCCTGGGTTGGGTTCAAGTGATTCTCCTGCCTTAGGCTCCTGAGTAGCTGGGATTACAGGTGCCCACTACCACATCTGGCTAATTTTTGTATTTTTAGTAGAGACAGGGTTTCACCATGTTGACCAGCTGGTCTCAAACTTCTGACCTCAAGTGATCTGCCCAGCTTGGCCTCTCAAAGTTCTGGGATCCAATAAAGGACTGCCTTGCTAAAATTCTTTTGATATTGGACAATATCCTTAGCACCCAGACCTTCATGAGCTCAACACCGAAGGCAATGACTTAGTCTACTTGCTAAATCAGGGGGTCATTTGGACATTTCAGGCTCATTACACATAGCATTCTATTGAAAGGATTGTCAATGCAATGGAAGAGAATGCTGATATACATCATGAAAGTCTGGTAGGATTATCCCATTGAAGATGCCATCACTGTTATAGAAAAAGCTGTGAAAATCATCAAGTCTGAAACAATAAATTACTGCTGGAGAAAACTGTACCCAGATATTGCGCATGACATCACAGTATTTACAACATAGCTAATCAAGGGAATCACGAAAGATATTGTGGTTATGGCAAAAGATAAAAGCAAAACAAAATCAACCACAACAACAAAACAGCTAGGGGTGAAAGGTTACAAGATATGGATCCTGGAAAAAGTAGAGCTAATAGACACCGAATTAAAAGAACTAACAAAAGGTAATAATGGAAATTAATGTTTCTGAACCACAGCTAGATGAAGAAGACATAAAATAAGCAGTGCCAGAAAACAAAACTGACATTAGACAATCTGGTAGAAAGGTTCTGATTATTCAAGGGTACTTTTGACTTATCTTATGACATGGACACTTCTGTGATATGGGCAACGAAGCTAAAGCGAATTGTTGAGAAATGATTGGTAACTGCAGAAACATTTTTAGAACAATGAAAAGACCAAACAAATCAGAAATTATGATGTATTTCTATAAAGTTACAGTGAGTATGTTTGCCTCTCCTGCCTCCCCTTCTGCTTCCTTGACTATTTCCATCTCTGGCACCTTGAGACATAAAGATCAACCTCTCCTCTTATCTTCTCAGCCTACTCAACTTAAAAATGAGGAAGATCAAAACCTTTATGATGATCCAGTTTTACTTAATCAATAGCAAATATATTTTTCTTTCTTATGATTTTAATAAAAACATTGTTTCTCTACCTTACTTTATTATAGGAATACAGTACAATACAAAATTTGTGTTAACAGTTTATGCTATTGGTAAGGCTTCTGGTCAACAATAGACTTTTAACAGCTAAGTTTTTGGGGAGTTAAAAGTTATACATGAATGTCTGACTGGGAAAGGGACTGATTTTCCTAACCCCTATTTGTTCGATGGTCAACTGCATATCTATTGTTACTATCTTCGCCTGTTTTTGATTCTACAATTACAGACCATTTCAGCCTATGGAATAACCCTTTATTCAATTTATATGGCTTTTCTTAAGTTATTTTCTTATAATTCAACTATGTAACAAAACTTAAGCTGCCATGCTATTATTACACATAACCACACTGACACAGCTAAATTTTCATTATTCTTTAAACTAACAGAGTAGGATTCTGAGTAACAAAGGAGGTGAAAGAGATATACAGTTGTTCCTAGTATCTTCAGAGGATTAGTTTCAGGATCGCTGAATAACCAAAATCTGCAGATGCTCAACACCCTTACATAAAATGGTATAGTATTTTCAGATAGCCTATACACATTCTTTAGTATATTTTAAATCATCTCTAGATATTTATAATACCTAATAAAATGTAAAGTTTCTATAATTATTATACTATATTTTATTTATATTGTTTTTATTGCTATATTGCTATTTTTATTTTTTTTTCAAATATTTTCAGTCTTCAGTTTGTTAAATCCATAGATGTGGAACACATGAATATGAAGGGCAATCACATTGTGATGACATATTATACAAGGTTGACAAATTTGAATAGGGTGACTTTATATCAGTAACTGTATAATGTACCTGAAAACATATAAAACTTCTCACTGGAAAAAAAAAAGAGTGATTACAGGAAGAGAAAATCAAATATCACATGTTCTCACATATAAGTGGGAGCTAAAAGTAGAGTACATAGGAACACAAGAAGGGAGTAACAGAAACCAGAGCCAACTTGAGGGTGGAGAGTTGGAGAAAAGTAAGAAGAAAAAAAAAAAAAAAAACCACATGTCGGGTACTATGCTCATTACCTGGGTGATGAAATATCTGCAAACCAAACCCCCACAGCATGCAATTTACCTCTATAACAAACTTGCACATGTACCCCTGAACCTAAAATAAAAGTTAATCGTATATATACAATTATAAATATATGTCAATTTTTTAAAAAGCATGATTTAATACAATGAGCAGTAACTCGTTTTACATGTAAAGTACATTACTATTAGCATAATTTCATATGAACATTTATGTAATACAACATGATCTGGACATTGGATAGATAATGAATGAGATGAGGACTCAGATACTAAGTTTATAAGAAATAAAAGCAAAATAAGACCTGAAATTTTGTGATTTTCATCATGGTATTCTTTCTAGTGCATTATAAATTGTAGTATTTTATTAAGGAACAATCATGTAGAACTTTATATATAATATGTTATATTCAAAGCATATTTTTAAAACTCATGGAAGAATAAGCTCTAATTTCCTTCAGAAATTGACCAGTATTTAGTCACTGCAAAACTGAGGGACATTTCTCCTGCTACAGGTGATACTCTGTCCTGTAGTTTAGTATAATAAGTGTGTTTTAAATTAAACTCAGCATAGATGATGAGAAGAAAACATCCCAAAATGTGTTCTTCAATGAACCATTATAGGGCAATAACACACTAGGAGCAGCAGCAACTTGTCTAACTCAATCATCTGGCTCACAATGGCATTTTAAGTTTTATATATATATCCTCTTTTTAAAAAAGTTTTAATTCTGATGTATATCATAAAAGTATTAAATATATGCAGTTTAGAGAATAATTGTAAATGCCCCTGAATAATCATCACCAGATGTTACGAAAGTGAATGTCAGCAGCTGCTAGTACCATAAAGGCCTTTGTTCTAGCCAGCTGCCCCATCCTCCTCCAGAGGAAGAAATTATAATTCTGAAGAGTGTTGAAATCATTCACTTAGCTTTCATTATAATTTTACCACCTATGAGCAAGACTAGTTGTGTTATTTCATATGTTTTGAACATTTACGCAAATGAAATATTATCCTGTGCATCCTTGAGTTGGCTTGTTTGCTGAGTATTACATTTTTGAAAGTTCATCTATTTGGATGTGGTAGTGATAGAATATTTATTTTCAGTGTTTTTTAGTATTTCAGTGTATAACTAGTCCATGTTTTTTTTAATTTTTTATTTTATTTTATTTTATTTATTTTTTATTTTTTTGAGACAGAGTCTTGCTCTGTTGCCCAGGCTGGAGTGGCCAGGACACAGCTCAACTGCAGCCTCAGTCTTCTGGGCTGAAGCAATCCTTCCACCTCAGCTTCCCATGTAGCTGGGACCACAGGTGCACAGCAGCTGGCCTAGTTTGTTAGTTTCTCTATTTATACGGCATCTTGCTATTTTTCCCAGACTGGTCTTGAACTCCTGGACTTAAGCAATCCTTTTGCCTCAGCCTTCCAAAGTGCTGGGATTACAGGCTTGAGCCACTGTGCCCAGCAGCCAGTCACTTTTAATGGCTTATTTGTTTCCAATTTTTTACTATTAAAAAGTTTTGATAAGAATATAATATTGGAAATGTCTCTTGGTACAAATGTCAAAGTTACTACAGTCTAAAAGCATGGGAATGAATTTGCTTGGTCACAAAGCAGACCCATGCTAAATTATTTTCAGAAAAATAACCAAAGTGGATTTTTGAAAATAATTAAATTCATCCTAGCACATTAATATTGAACAAATACTAATGTGCTTTTAATAATTTTTGCAATCAGGTTATATTTTGGAATTGGGTTGTGGTTTTGACATTTGCTAATTACTATTAAACTTCAGCATTAAAAAAATGATGAGCCTTCTGCAAAATGCCTATTTTTATCTCTTACTCATTTTTATGAATAATTTTTTACTGATTTATATTCTGAATACTAATTCTTTGAGAGTTGTAAATACTAGAAACCTTTTTTACAGATTATTACTTATATTTCCCTCTCTGTAAAGTTTTTATTTTTTTATCGTTGAAATTATCAATCTTTTTCTTTAGGCTAGCTGCTTTTTATGATTTGATAAAAAATTATTTCCTCCATCACAAGTATAAAGATATTTTCCTATACTCTTGCAGATAAGTCTTTAATCCACATGATAGTTACTTGTGTAGATATTACACACGAGTCCAATTTTATTTTATTGTTCAAATAGATGACAGTGTTTTCCAGTATTATTAATGAAATGGGCTCTCTTTTTCCCCACTAACCCGCAGTGCCCACTGGGTTGTAAAACCAATTTCTGTCCATGAATGAAATAGTTTCACAGCTGGCTATTTTGTCCCATTTTTTCACTTGTCTCTCTTTTTTTTTTTTTTCACAGCTACTCTTTTGTAATCACTATAAGATGGTTTGGCTCTGTGTGGCCACCCAAATGTCACCTCAAATTGTAATTCCCATAATCCCCATGTGTCAAAGACAGCATCATGGGGAGGTGACTGGATCAGGAAGGCAATTTCCCCCATGCTGTTCTCATTATAGTGAGTGAATCTCATGAGATCTGAGGGTTTTATAAGCATCTGGCATTTTCCCTCCTTGTACTAACTCTGTTCTCCCACCCTTACCTGCTTCCCCTCTTACTTCCTCCAGGGTTCTAAGTTTTCTGAGGCCTCCCAGCAATGCGGAACTGTGAGTCAATTAAATCTGTCACCTTTAAAAAGTAGCCAGTCTCAAGTATTTCTTTACAGCAGTGTGAGAACAGACTAAACCACTGCAATACTTCAAATGAAAATTCCCCTTCTTGTTTTCCTTCTTTAGTAATGTCCTGGCTGGGCATGTTGGCTCACGCCTGTAATCCCAGCACTTTGAGAGGCCAAGGCAGTTGGATCACCTGAAGTCATGAGTTTGAGACCAGTCTGGCCAACATGGTGAAACCCCATCTCTACTAAAAATACAAAAATTAGTTGGGCATGGTGGCGTGCACTTGTAATCCCAGCTATGCAGGTGGCTGAGGCAGAATTGCTTGAACCCAGGAGATGGAGGCTGCAGTGAGCTGAGATTATGCCACTGCACTCCAGCCTGGGCAACAGAGTGAGACTTTGTCTAAAATAATAATAATAATAATAATAATAATAATAATAATAATAATAATAAATAAGTGTCCTGACTGTTTTCAGTCCCTCATATGGAGTAAATTTTCCACATTGCACAGGAAATCCTGATGGGATTTTTATTTGAAGAAGTATTTTAAGTTGAGGGACTGTCTATGCATTTATATTACTGAAATTTTCTAAGAATATGCTATATTTTTAAAAAAATATTATTTAGGTGTTCTTTAATATCCATCAATAAAATTCTATATAGCCTTATTTTAAAAGGATTTACTCATCTTAGGATAATTTATTAGATATTTCATATTTTTGACATTATTGTACTTTTCCTTTAATACAGTTATATTCTACAAGTGGTTTTTACTGTTATCTAGAAAATCCAGTTTTCTTCTGACTATTGATATTTATCCAGTAACATGACAGAATTATTTTATTAATTCTAAAAATCGGTAAGTTTATTTATGTTTTCTAGATATTAGTGATAGCATTGTTTCTGCCTTTCTGATTATTAAACATTTTAATCCTATCTCACTGCATTAGCTAGGACTGTCAATGCAATGCTAAATAAAAATTGTGGCAACAGAAACTTTCCACTGACTTGTTTCTTGTTCACATTATAAGAGGAGTTTTCAACATGTGCCATTAATAACATATTCATTGTATTTTCATAAAAATCATTTACTATGCTAGAGGAATTCCTTTCTTTTTTAGTTTCTTAAGAGTATCTGTTCTGAATGGATACCGAATATTCATTTTCCCCCTCTATATAAAGTAGGAATAATGAGGTGAACTACATTCATTCATGTTCTAGCAATAAATGGGGTTTGCAAGTTTTGGAGATATCCAGCTTAGATTATACCTTTATATTTTTATTTTTTAGATTGACAGATTTAAATGTAAATAATGTATTTACTATTTTTGTCTTTTAATGACTAGGTTGGGCCTGTAATTTACATTTTTTATTTTTATAAATCTTCTGTTTCTGTTGATAGCCTTTTTTAAAATCAGGCGTCCCCAAACTACGGCCCGCGGGACGCATGCGGCCCCCTGAGGCCATTTATCCGGCCCCCCACCGCACTTCAGGAAGGGGCACCTCTTTCATTGGTGGTCAGTGAGAGGAGCACAGTATGTGGTAGCCCTCCAATGGTCTGAGGAACAGTGAACTGGCCCCCTGTGTAAAAAGTTTGGGGATGCCTGTTAAATGGTCTAGAGAATTTTGCATAATATTAGAATTATTTGAAAATCTTACCTTGAGACCATCTGGACCTGGTGTTTATACAATGAGAGGATTTTAAAAGGTATTTCCATTATTTTGACGCTGATTGAACCATTCAGTTTTACTATTTCTTCTTGAATCAGTTTGGGTGAAATAAATTTTTATGAGAATATATTCATTTCACATAAATGTTTATACGAATAAAGTTTTTCCTAATATTCTTTTATTAGCTGCATAACATCAGTAACATCTCTACTTATACCTATATTGTCTTTCAAATTAATGTACTTTTGGCTGATGCCTTTATTAATTTAATAAGGCATTACGTGTTTAGTTTATACAAATAGTCCTCTTTCGACTCTACTGATCCTCTCCGTTTCAATTTTTATTAGTTTTTACATTTTTTTATGCTTAAATTACCCTCTGGTTTATAGAAATATTCAATATTTAAGTTAGATACTTAGCTTTTAAATTGCAGCATTATTTCTGTTCTAAAGCAAGCTCTTAAAAGTAGAATCCCTGTAAGTATTACCTTAACTACATCCCAGAAGTTTGAAAAGCAGCATTTTCATATTTATTTAACTATAGATATTTTTTTCTGTCCTTATGTCAACTTTTCCTTTTTAATGATTTCAACTTTCATATTTGATACAGTGGGCACATGTGCAGGTTTGCTACCTGGGTATATCTAATACCTGAGGTTTGGGATTGATACATCCTATCACTCAGTTAGTATCCAGTAGTTTTTAAAACCCTGCCCCGTACCTTCCCCAGTGTTTCCAGTGTCTATGTCTATGCCATCATTACGTCCATGTGTAACTAGTATTTCACTCCCAATTTAAGTGAGAACAGGCAGCATCTGGTTTTCTGCTGCTGTCTTAATTTGCTTATGATAATGGTCTCCAGCTACATTCATGTTGCTGCAAAGAATATGACTTCATTCTTTTTTATGGCCACCTAGTATTCCATGGTGTATATGTACTACGTTATCTTTATCCACTCCACCATTGATGGGCACTTAGGTTGATTCCATGTCTTTTCTATTGTGAATAATGCTGTGATGAACAAATGGGTGCAGGTGTCTATTTGGTAGGATGATTTATTTCTTTGGGGCAAATACCCACTAATGGGATTCATGGATCAAATGGTAGTTCTGTTTTGAGTTCTAGAGAAATCTCCAAACTTCTTTCCATAGTAGTTGAACTAATTTACATTCCCTCCAACAGTGTATAAGTATTCCCCTTTTTCCACAGCCTCTCATGCATCTGCTGGGGCTTTTTTTTTTTTTTTTTTTTTTTTTGACTTTTTAATAATGGCCATTCTGTCTGATATGCTATGGTATCTCATTGTGCTTTTGATTTTCATTTCTTTGATAATTTTTGAGGAACATTTTTTTCATGTGTTTGTTGGCTGCTTGTAAGTTTTCCTTTGGGAATTGTCTGTTCGTGCCTTTTGCATACTTTTTAAGGGAGTTATTTGTTTATGATGTTTCAATTATTTTAGTTTCTTAAGATTCTGGTTACTAGACCTTTGTTGGATGCACAATTTGCAAGTACTTTCTCTCATTCTGTATGTTGTCTGTGTCCTCTATTGGTAAGTCCCTGACGCTGTGCAGAAGCTCTTGAGTTAATTAATCCCATTTGTCAAATGTTTTTGTTGCAATTGATTTTAGAACTTAGTCGTAGATTCTTTCTGAAGGCTGGCATCCAGAATGCCATTTCTTAGGTTTCCTTCCAGGATTTTTATAATTTTACATTTAAATCTTTAATATGTCTTGACTTAATCTTTGTACAGTGAAAAGTAGGGGTTCAGTTTCTTTCCTCTTCATGTGGCTGGCCACATATCCTACCACCATTTATCGACTAGAGAGTCCTTTCCCCATTGCTTGCTTTTGTTGACTTTGTCAAAGATCAGATAGCTATAGGTGTGCAGCTTTATTTCCAAGTTCTCTCTTGTGTTCCATTGGTCTTTCTGTTTTTGTACCAATACCAACCTATTTTGGTTACGGCAGCCTCATAAGGTGTTTTGAAGCCAAGTAATATGATGCTTCCAGTTTTCTTCTTTCAGCTTAGGATTGTTTTGGCTGCTTGGGCTCCTTTTTGGTTCCATATGACTTTTAGAACAGTTTTTTTCTAGCTCTGTGAAAAATAACATTGGTAGCTTGATAGAAATAGCAGTGAATCTATACATTACTTTGGGCAATATGGCACTTTTAATGATACTGGTACTTCCAGTCCATGAACATGGAATGATTTTTCTATTTGTTTTATTACCTATGATTTCTTTCAGCAGTGTTTTGTCGATCCCCTTGTAGATGTCTTATGTCTTTCACTTCCTTGGTTAGATGTATTGCTACTTGTTTTATTATTTATTTGTTTTTGTTTTGTGGCTATTGTAAATGGAATTGTGTTTTTGATTTGGGTCTCACCTTGAATATTATTGGTGTACAGAAGTGCTATTAATGTATGTACATTCATTTTGTGTCCTAAAACTTTGCCGATGTTATTTATGTGTTCCAAAATCCTTTTTGCAGAGTCTTTAGAGATTTGTAAGTATAGAATCATATTGTCAGCAAAAAGAGATGGTTTGACTTCTTTACCTCTTTGGATGCCTTTTCTTTCTTTCTCTTGCCTGATTGTTCTGGCAAGGACTTGCAGTACTATGTTGAGTAAGAATGGTGAGAGTGGGCATCCTTGTCTTGTTCCAGTGCTCAACAGAAAATGCCTCCAGTTTTTGCCCACTTTCTATGATGTTGGCTATGGGTTTGTCATAGATGGCTCTTATTATTTTGAGGTACACTCCTTCGTTGCCTAGTTCCTTAAAGGTTTTTAACATGAAGGAATGTTAGATTTTATCACAGCTTTTTCCCGTGTCTATTGAGATGATCATATGGTTTTTGTTTTTCATTCTGTTTATGTGGTGAATCACATTTATTGATTTGCATATGGTGAACCAGCTGTGAATCTTAAGAATGAAGCCTGTTTGATCGTGCTGAATTAACATTTTGATGTGCTACTGCATTCACTTTGATAGTATTTTGTTGAGAATTTTTTATGTCTATGTTCATCAGGGATATTGGCCTCTAGTTTTTGTTTTTTGTGTCTTTGCCTAGTTTTAGTATCGGGGGATGCCGGTTTTGTAGAATGAGTAGGGGAGGAATCCCTCCTCCTTGACTTTCTGGAATAGTTTCAGTAAGATTAGTACCAGTTCTTCTTTGTATGTCTGCTAGAATTTTACTGTGAGTTCATCTGGTCCAGCACTTTTTTTTTTAGTTGGTATAGTTTTTCTTTTATTTCTGATTCAATTTCAGAACATGATATTGGTCTGTTAAGGTTTTCAATTTCTTCTTGATTCAATCTAGGGAGCCTGTGTGATTCAAGGAATTTGTTCATTTTCTCTAGATTTTCTAATTTGTGTGTACGGGGTGTTCATAACAGTATCTGAGGATCTTTGGAATGTGGAATCAGTTGTAACATCACCTTTGTTATTTCTAGTTGTGCTTATTTGGATCTTTTCTCTTTTTGCCTTTGTTATTTTGTTTTGTTTCTCAGACGGAGTCTTGATCTGTTGCCCAGGTTGGAGTGCAGTGGCACAATCTCAGCTCACTGCAACCGTTGCCTCCCAGGTTCAAGCAATTCTCTGCCTCAGCCTCCCAAGTAGCTGGAATTACAGGTACTCACCACCAGGCTGGGCTGATTCTTTTGTATTTTTAGTAGATACAGGGTTTCACCATCTTGGCTAGGCTGGTCTTGATTTCCTGACCTCGTGATTCACCCACCTAGGCCTCCCAAAGTGCTTGGCCTACGTTTGATAGCCTAGCTAGCAGTCTATCAATCCTGCTTATTCTTCCAGAGATCCAACTTTCGGTTTCATAAACTATTTGGTGGATTCTGGGGTCTCAATTTCATTTACATCTGGTGTGATTTTAGTTTTTTCTTCAGCTATGTTAGGAGTTTATCTGTTCTTGCTTTTTAGTTCCTGTAGGTGTGACATTTGATTGTTAATTTGATGCATTTCTAACTTTTTGTGGTAGGCATTTAGCACTATAAACTTTCCTCTTGAAACTGCTTTTGCTGCATTCCAGAGATTTTGATATATTGTTACTCTGTTTTCATTTACTTGAAATAATTTTTCGATTTCAGCCTTAATTTTGTTATTTACTCAAAAGTCATTCAGTAGCAAGGTGTCTAATTCCCATGTAATTGCATAGTTTTGAGAGATCTTCCTGTTATTGAGGTGTTTTTATTCCCCTTTGGTTCAAGAATATGGTTGGTATGATTTTGATTTTTTGAAAAATTTGTTGAGACTGCTATATGGCTGAATATGTGGTCCACCTTGGTGTGTATTCTATGTGCAGATGAGAAGAATGTATATTCTGTGGTTGATGGGTGGAGTGTTCTGCACATAATATATTAGGTCCAACTGGCCAACTGTTAAATTTAACCGAAAATTTCTTTGTTAGTTCTCAGACTAATGCTGTCAGTGGAATGTTCAAGTCCCCCACTATTATTGTGTGGCATTCTACATCTTTTCATAGGTCTAGAAGTACTTGTTTTATGAATCTGGGTGGTCCAATATTAGGTGTGTATATATTTAGGATAGTTAAGTCTTCTTGTATCAAACACTTTATTATTATGCAATGCCATTCTTTGTCCTTTTTTGTTTGTTTGTTTGAGACGAAGTCTTGCTCTGTAACCCAGGCTGAAGTGCAGTGGGTATTATGTGATGTCATAGTTTGTTATTTCTCTAGATACCATTTGCCTCTTGCCAGTGAAAGTTGCCTGACACCATTTTAAAATAAGTAAATTTGAGATTCTTCATACCATTAAGATTGTGAATTACACTAAAACTCTGCTGAGAACTTAATTCTCAGATTGACTGTTTTTCACATTGCCTTAGCATCATGGCATAATGAACAAGGTTCTTTTTTTAAATATTTTACTATATTTTTATTTATTTATTTGTTGTATTTTAAGTTCTGGGGTACATGTTCATATCGTGCCAGTTTGTTACATAGGTATACACATGCCATTGTGGTGGTTTACTGCATCCATTGCCCCAACATCTACATTAGGTATTTCTCCTAATGATATCCCTCCCCAATCCTCCCACCCCCTGCTATTCCTTCCCTAGCCCCCGCATCCCCCAGACTCTGGGGTATGATGCTCCCCTCCCTGTATCCATGAGTTCTCATTGTTCAATACCTACTTATGAGTGAGAACATGCAGTGTTTGGTTTTCTGTTCTTGTGTCAGTTTGCTGAGATTATGGAATTTGGAAAAAGGTTTTTTGTAATGTTTTGGTCCATGCTTTGTCATACCTTAGTTTTGCACCACTCCCTTCGAAGCTGAGGTTGTAAATCTTATGTCCCAGGTTTATCTTCTTAGACTCTATAGCTTGGACATTTCCTAGTATTTATCTTTTGTCTCTAGGTGCCATGAAGCTGTTTTCGAAAAGGTGAAGTTTTCTAGCATAATACAAAATCCTTCAAGTGATGACCATCTTCAATCCTCACTTTTCATTTAGAGTTATAGCTCTTTTCTTATTTTAGCTTTTGCATACCTTTTATTTTTGTGCAATTTCAGCAATGGATTTTCACTTTATTCAGCATTATCATAGAGGGTTATCTAGCAAACCATATCTGAAAAGGAAGTGTTTATGCAATTTTTCAAATATACTAATATTTTAAAACTCATGCATAGTGTAATATTAAAGTATACAATGTTTGCAAAGCATGAGGCAAAGTGCTTCACATGTAAGTCTTGAAGCATTTGATCTATATGTAATCATAATTCAGAAGTGGTTCACGTTGAGTTCTTTGTCATAAGCTGTATAACAAATTCTGAGAGATCACATGTACCACTTCAGATTTCCCAACTGTTGAATACTACAATTTTACAATGTTGAAAACAGTATTATAAATGTGCAGACTTGTGTTACATTTACATTATCTACATAATTAAAATAGGTTCATTAAATAATATTGTCAATTCTGATTTTTATCCTCTCAACTACATTATACAAAAATGAAAAGGAAGGAATTTTAAAGGGGTAGTAAAATGAAGCCATAATCTTTTTTCCTCTCATGTTATTATACAATGGATGTATAAAAGCCAGTTAGAATGCAAACACATTCCAATTTACATCTTACATATTTAGAAGTTTAAAAGCTGCTCTGACATTTTATACTGAATACATTTGCTTTTGAAGCATTGATCCTTGATTTACATTTATAGTGTTTATTTACCTCATGAACTTTTGACTCCTAAGTAAATACATATTGTATGTTCAATAGTGATAAGAAACTGAAGTTAATAAGCAAAGCAAAATATGACTTCTCCCCTCTTTATCTTAACATAATGGATAAGACTGCCTTCCAAACTTCACTGGTAAACATTTCGCAAATAGTCCTTTGTTTATGTTTCCTTAATTGCCAGATAATCAGATTGCTAGAATTATCAGTTTTTGAAAAATTCACACAACATCTTTTCCTGCTAGGTAGGGTTGCTAGATAAAGAGGCCAAGTTACATATGAATTTCAGACGAATAATGATTATTTTGAGTATAAGTATATCCCACGTAATATTTTGAACATTCAATATTAAAACTTATTTGGTTCTTCTCCTCAATTCAAATATAGCTGAGCATGCTGTATTCTGGTTTGCTAAAAACAGCAACTCCTACCAATATGCCAACATACTATAACTTTATAATATGGACACCTGGAGAGAAGCCCTACTACTTCTATTTTCGCTAAAGTACCAGTAAATTATTTCCCTAGGTTTTCTTAACTGTTTAGCTTGCCTCAGGTGACCAATTTTCTCATTTGTAATAGGCTGAGTTCATTTATGTTTTAGTAACATATTTATGTTTACTCATAAAGGCCATTTTTTTTTTTTGCTATATCAAGAGTAATGAGAGAAGTTCTTTTAATTAATTAACAAATAATTTTATAGAAGACTAAGTGCTTCCGTAAGATGTTTAATGTTAAGTGGGGAAATACTATCAGATTGTATTTTGTAAAATCTTCCATTACCAACAGATAGAATTCTCAGCTATAAATCTCATCATCCACTGAAAAGAAAACAAGAATCTTCTCCCACATAACATTGTGACAGAAAACTCTTCCAATATATATGAAAATCATAAAGATTATATATATAATATATATAATCTTTAATTATTAAAGATTATGTATATAAAATATATTATATTAATTATATGATATATAATTATATTATAATTAATAATATATAATATATATTATATACATATATCATATACATTTTATATATATTATATATAATGTATATATATCATATATACACATTATATTATGTATATATTATATACATTATATATGCAATATATATTATATATAATATACATATATTATTAATAAATAAATAAATTACACACAGATATATTTATATATATCCTATTATTTCTCATTAGTTCTTCCAAAAATCAGCATTTTAATATATCTTAGAAGAGTTGGCTATCGCAGTGTTATATGGGAGAAGATTCTTGTTTCCTTTTTAAATGAATACTAAGAATTTTATATATATATATATGTATCTATGTATATATATATACACATATATATGTATATATATATACACATATATATGTATATATGTATATATATGTATATATGTATATATACATATATGTGTATATAAAATTCTTAGTATTCATTAAATATATATAAAACCTATTAGTTCTATCCCTCTAAGAAAACCCTGACTAATAGATCCAGGTATTAAGCCTAGTACCCATCAGTTATTTTTCCTTATCCTCTCCCTCCTCCTATCCTCCATCCACTGAAAGGAGGATCCTACATCTATGGAGGCACCCACTTATAAGTGAGAACATGGAATTTGGTTTTCTGTTCCTGTGTTGGTTTGCTAAGGGTAATGGCCTCCAGCTCCATCCATGTCCCTTTATTTCATTCTTTTTTAATAGCTGCATAGTATTCCACGGTGTAATTGTACCACACTTTCATTATCCAGTCTACCAGTGATGGGCATTTAGGTTAATTACATTAGCTACCTATTTAAGTTAGCTTTTCTCATCTGGGACTTACAGGGGCCAAAAGTATCTGGAATACTCTTAAGTGCATAATGAGTACATGTTGAAAGAAATATTTATCAAATGAACACTATTCAGGTCATAGTTCTCAAACCATCATGAAAGTAGAGATCAAGACCTGAGAGACAGATTGACATAGTGAATTTCACTGGCATATCAGATATTCTAGCTTCTTCTAGTCTGAAAGATATGATACTGGAATTTGAATCTTAAGGGTTTTGCCAGTGAGAGCTATATCTGCAAGAACTTGAAAGGCCAAGGAGCAGGGTAGTCCTGCTTTTTGTGCCTGAGTGAAAATTTCAGTGCTTAGGATAACTCTGGGACCTGAATTTACCCCAATCTTAGTGGTTTACTATAATGCAAAACAGTATTATGAGAACATTTCTTCTAGTACCAGTCCCATCTAATATATACACAGTTTTCAGCTATTAATGTTTTTGTTTCTACTCTGTGGGAAGAATTAAACATCAGTACACAAACAAAATGGAACAATATTCTCTGCCAGGCAGGATTATCATTCATTTTGTTTAAACTATGAATGTCTGATTATGTGTTTCTATAATTTCTTTTATAACAAAATACAAAGAATCATTTTACAATAATCTGACCATCACTAACAACTATGAAATTAACTATCGCAATGTTTTGTCCCCCCAATTTAAAGGAGGTTAAATTGCTCATTTACATGTCGATTGGCATTCACTTTAAAAAGTGCCAAATGTAATTTCTCTGAAAGCCAACATTTAATGACAAACTTATTTCATCTAACCATTAAATGTAAAGGGGTCACTATTTTGTAAGTTTTTTTAGATACTAGTGTCTCAAATAAACTTATTCTAAATATACTGTTTCAAATATTAAAACTACTAATTTATTCACTTTCCTTGTCGTTAATAATAAAAAACAAACAAACAAAAAAACAAACAAAAAACAAAAAAGAACAAACACTTCCTAGTGTGGCAGGTATAGTATTTCTTAATAAAGCCAAAGTTTTTCTAAATGTGTGTGTTTAAAATAAAGAATTGTGCAAGCTGACATTTCAGACTAGAATTTGTTGCCGTAAGACAAAAGTAATCACCAGCTTGTGTTGAGTGGCATTTGAAAATTAAAGTTTTTCTCCTACAGCACGGCTATACTATATAATCATTTAATTGGCAAGTAAAACACATTATTCAACCTCTTATTAAACTAATATACTTTGTATTCCAACATTCATAAGATCAATACATTATAAATTAGGTAATAAATTATGACAAATATAACAAAATGAAATAATTGTAATTTTATATATGATATGCTTTGGAAACAGTATGTATTTTGATATTTAGTTTCTTTGCTTTTACTTAAGCAGAAGTTTAGTCAAATCAAAATATTGTATTGTTTTAAGTTATCTTTATCTTTTTCAGTGTATAATGTGACCTAAAGGCTTCTTTGTATCTAAAGTAAAAAATATTCATAGATCAACCATTAGCAAGTTAAATGTTGTCCACACAGTGGAAATAAGAGAATATGGTTAATTACATGATACCATAAAAGTAGGGGGTGGGAAGTGGGAAGACAGGAAGTCAGCTTTGTCTATTTGAGGCAGGGGAATAGTAAATATTCCATAGCTATATATTAGGCTGGTACAAAAGTAATGTTGTTTTTGCAATTAAAAGTAATTTTAAAATGTAGGGAAAAAAGCAAAATCAATTGAGATGCACTAATTTATTTCATTAAAATTTAAATTCAATTAAATCCACTTTAAGGTCTAACAATAGCCTACTTCTTTCCAACAATATTTATAAATTTAATCCATTCATCTAACAGTTGACTGTCAGTGTGTGTAAACACTGTTCTAGGTGCTGAGTTGCAATAAATAGCCCAGTCTCACCAATTAAGGATCTTGTTAATGAGATAAATAAGTTAACAGTTCAGTAGATTGTATACTTTGATGGAAATAAATATTAAAAACTATGGCAACTTACAATAAAGGTAACTAAAAAGCTTTGGAAAATGAGGTCAAGCTTTGCAGAAGACCTGTAAATGGAGTTTTATAGGATGAGCAGGAAAAAGCTTGGAAAAGAGAAGTTGCTGGAAAGTGTGAAAGATCATAGCATATTGCTCCTCTAGGGGAAAAAAAAGAAAAACAAAGAGACTCTTCCAATAACCATCCATTGAACATTACCCTCTAGTGTTCATAGTGATTAAAATAGGACTGCAGGAGAAAAGACTACTCTTGCTGCATAAAAGTGTGTGACTGGTGATGGAGTTGCAGGCATAAAAGACAGAAAAATATGGGAACTCTTCATATGCAACCCTCAGATTTATCACATTGGTGACCACTGGCCTGCCCCTACCCATGCAGTGTAAAATAGGTCATTCTACTGAGATACAGAGGGAGCAAAAGTATATTTTGGAGAAAGTACTCAGAGGTTAAAGGTAACATTTCTTTTAACTAGGTGCAATAGTATTAAAGTACCTATTATGAATCAGATTCTGCACATTTATTTAATTCTGCCAAAACTGAAGTGTTTTTACTACTTTATAAGTCAGAGAACAATAATTTCAAGAATGTTAGTGAAACAGACTCTGAAACAAAGATTTGAGGAAAACAGTGTATTTCAGAGGGCCAGGAAAAACTGGTAGGGAATAGCGGTGGTGCTTCAGAGAAGAAAAAAAGGGTCAACATGGGTGTGTTATTAAACCAGCTACCTCGAGTGAGTAGCTGAAGATTTATCTCTTGGAATAGTACTGGAAATTGGGATCAAGCCTATGCTTCGGAATTCTCCTGTTTATAAAAAGAATGGAGTGTTTATATTTGGAAGGGTTATTTGCTAGGGATTTGAGGGAGAAAAGTTGTGTTAAGTCCAGCCTCATATCTCTTCTACATAAAAGCAGAACGACCTTCAGTGGTTGCAAGAAGTAAAACAACAGTAAAAACAAAAACAAATGCCTCAGACATAGAGACAGAGATGTAGGTACTGACAGCTGGGAGAAAGAGAACACTTAAAAGGCTTGAGTAATGAGGAGAGGGCAATGCCAGCATCTGCTACAGACACTGTAGAGTTTGGAATAGCAATTAAAAGCTAAACAAAGAATAAAGGATGACTAGAAATGGACTAAAGTGGGGTAAACCTATCTGGTCTTTTAAACAATAAACCAAGAACAATTTGGAATAGTGAAGGCCTATCTTCTGAAAACCACTGGGTAAAGCAATTATAAAATAGAATGAAATCGAAAAATTTTAAGTACTCAGCAAGAAATTATACTCTGCTCCAAAGGGTTGAGACTATTGTCTAGTATTTTTACTCAGTGTAGAGAGCAAAGGAAGATGAATATCAAAGTAGAAAAAAAAGCAAGGTAAAAGACAAAAATCAATTGAGATGCACCAAACATAAAATGAAGAACATAAGCAGAAAATATAGAAAGTATGTCAATTATAAATCAAGCAAGATGTCAAGTAAGGAGAGAATTCAGTTCTAAATCATAAATAGTAGAGGTAATATAGGGAGAGGTAAGATACATTGCCAACTATGTAATGATTTTTCATTTAAATATATAAGAATTACGTTAGCAGCACAAAATGCTCATTTTACAGAAAAAAAAAAAAGCGAAAGAAAAGGAAGAGTCTTTTACCTCAGCATGGAATTTATATGAACAATCCCATGCAAAGCTCATGTAACCAAAGGAGCATTTGATAGACATATCCCTTCTAATTCAGTTTCAGTACGAACTCACAACAGTTTGAGAAAGCTAAAATACATATTCGAGCTAGAAATAAAGGCTAGGTTCTGTTACTACTGACTAGCAAAATGACTTTGAAAATTATTAAATATCTGTAGAACTGTTTGCTACTTACAAAATGATAGTTTGCATATGATGATTTATAAGTTATTGTCTGAAAAAAATCATGCTTCTCTTTTAAAAATACAAGTAGTAACTAGAAACCAAGACATTTTATTTAAAATATTTACAGTTAATACATTATTTCATCCTCATTTAATATGCAGTACATAATTCAGAAGGATGGAGAATTTATTTTTATTGAGAAGTTAGATACTATTAATAATGTAGGAATATATTTGCCCAATATTAAATACTCAGGTGAATTTAAAAGACCATATGAAATACAGTTATTCCAGTGCAACACTGAATTTTTCAATGAAAATTTGAAAACTGGTAAAATAAAAACATCAATCTACTGAATTCTAGATACAAAGAAAAATGACATATGGACGGAGTCCACGTTGTTGAAATTGAGTAAAATTATAGGCAAAACTTCTATTGCTCATTCAATGTATCTGTATATATAAATAAACTAGTCTATGTATAGGAGCCTTTATAGATAAATGGGTCTATTGATGTGACCAAACACAGAATCAGTCATTCAAAAACAGTTGATGTATCCAAATTTTTTTAAGTAGCTTCATTATATATTCAATTGATAAATCCCTTACATGTTCAGAAGGACAGTAAACCGGCCAGTGATACACATTTAAGGTATTCTAAATAGCCGGATTTAGAAGAGCTGAAGGGCTGTGCTGTTCTGAGAACATACGACGGGTTAAAAACCCACGTTAAAAAGCTGAGGAAAAAGCAGGGATAAACATTTAAGAGGGTCATGTTCTTGAACTCTGGGGTACCAGGCCCTTTCTCAAGGCATATTGCCAATTCAAAGAGAGGGAGAAGAGTTCAGAAGTGATATTGTGGCTGCCATCTCATTTCCTGATTTGCAGTTACGCATGTGTCCTGCCTCTGCTGACCCACACACCTGCCGCATTCACTTTGAGCATCCTCAGATTCCACAGACTCTGTCCTGCACAAACCAGTCCCTTATCATGCTTATACCATCAACTAACTTTTTGTACCCACCTTATCAGTTCTAGGCCTCTAAGGCTCTCTGAACTTGCATTGTATTTAGACCCAAATGAACCCAAATAACAATAGCTATTTTTAAATACATAAAACTCCTTGTTGTAGAGAAGTAATTAGATTTATGGTCTGTGACATCAGAAGACGAAATCATAGATATTGAAAGTAGGCGTTACAAGAAGGTAGACTTGAAGCTCAATGGAAAAGATATTTTCTGACAACTGAAGCTTTAATATTTGATGATCCCCCCGCCACAATATTCTGGAAAGTCAAGTCTCCCACCTGAGACCTAGCCTCAACAACAACCAGAACTTCTTCACTTCCCTAACAACCCTAACTCCACTGGGTCCAATCTCTAACCTTTTGTCAACATCATTAGTTTCTTTATGTGTGCTTCTGGCCTTCTGCGAACCACTGGAGAAAGGCAGACGTTGTATTGACTACTCAACACAAACCTAAACCAGCATGCTACATACAAGCTCTATTTGCCCTTTGGCGATATTTTTGTTCAGTTTATAGAGAATCTCTAGTTTAGTGGCTTTGGGGATTTTTTTTAACTGTATCCCCACAGAAAATACTCCTTTTATTTCATGACCCAGGATACACATACCTATAAATTTAACTGCAAGAAAATTTCACAAAACAAACTTGCTCTTCCAAAATGTAGTAGAATGTAATATTGTCTGTTTTAGCCTATTTTATTTTTTAACATTACTAGTTGCAACCCACTAAAATGATTTAATGACCCTGTAATGAGTCATGGCCCACTCATAGATCATAACTCTGAGTTTAGAAAATGATTAGTTTCATGAATTTAGGGATGACGTTCGTCAGTTGACTCATAAAATCAACATCAGACATCAGTTTCCTCATCTTCCTCTCTCCATTTCAAAATACACATTTCTATAAACATTCCCTCATTAATGCCCTTGTTCTCGGAGTTCTGCCCCCTCCTCCTTTCCATGTCTGCTTTATTTGTGCTTTGATCTAATCCCACTTTGCCTATTGAAAACTTCTTGCTTTATTACCTTCCCTCTCCTAACCTGCATTCATTCTTACATCTTGAATCTCTTTTTCCCTACTTGATTCTCCCCATCTGCAGACAGGTATGCTCAGGTCTCTAGTATTTGTGAGAGGGGCAATTATTTTCTTAACTTCTCATTTGTCAATTAACAGATTCTGCTTTGTGAAACGTGGTAAAAGGTTTTAAACTTTTTATTCTTATTAGAGTACTTCTGTGTTTATTATCTCTTTGTCTGGATCATAAGTATCTTTAATAAAGG
Source organism: Saimiri boliviensis (assembly GCF_048565385.1). NCBI lineage: Eukaryota > Metazoa > Chordata > Mammalia > Primates > Cebidae > Saimiri > Saimiri boliviensis. The sequence continues at coordinate 65,525,802 of NC_133458.1, read as the reverse complement.
AATTGCATATGACAGATCTTTGGTGTGTAATTTCCCCATAGCATACGGAGAAGTGCTGGCAGCAATCATCTTGTACTGAATAGTCGGAATAGTTACAAAACTTCATGTCAGGCAGTTCTTATGGTCCAGTTTCTCTGGAGCACACCCAGTGGTAGACCTAAGATTCACAGTTCTGACTCAGGCTTGGAAGCCACTGACTACCCCACCACAGCTTCTCTGAATTGTACTTATTCTTGCACCTTCTGCTTAGAGCTTATAGTCTACACAAATAAATTTGTTTAGAAAATCAAGATGAGAAAAATAAAGTTATATTTTTTAGGAACTTATGAAGTGCTTTAACATTTTTCATTTGAACTCATCATGATTACCACATCAACATTTTCAAGTGGATGGGACAGATCTATGTGGCTCAGATCACACTTAAGGAAACTGAGAGATTCAGTAAAGATGAATGATGTGACAGAAATGAGAAAACTGAAAAGTGATTGGACCAGGGCTCAAATCTAAGTCTTCTAATTAAAAACATGGCCTTTTCACTGTATCAGGCTATTTCCACAGTAATGGGTCAAACATATTTCTTCTAACCAGCTAACTATACTCCTATTTTTAAAATTACAAGGCCTAAATAAACACCAAGCTATAAATGTTGTTATTTATATCTTATATTTTTAGAACTTCTAAGGTTTTTTTTTCCACAATTTTTATTTCCTTGTGGGATAAAAGAGAAAGATATTATCATAATTTTCACATGAATATTAAAACTAAGAAACACAACATAACATTCCTAAATTCTAAGTGTTTATTAGCAGTGTAGTTATAGCTTTAGATTTTGGGTTGCTATTCTGCCTACTTCTACCTTCATGTCATTAGCAATGTAATAATCTTTCCTAATGTTTCACATGTAAAATATGAAAAATAAATTTTAATTTTAAAATCATGTTAACTAGAAAACAATTCTAACCCTAAAAACAAGACTACAAGATTCTAAAATTACTGGTCAGAATATTTTTATGGAACTGTAAAAAGAAGACAGTGAGATGAGCTATATCCATTTCCTTACATAAAAGCAGCATCTCTGAAATCTAAGAAAATAATTTCATAAAACTTAAATTATGTATGTTAATCTATAATTTATTCTCACAAAAATCAATATAATTTTAAATCTCATTATAGTTTGGGATTCTGAAATCCTTGTATTTTACCATGAATTTAATATAACTAATGTGAATTTCTAATTATACTAAATGACCTGGTGAATGTCACATGTACATTAGATAAATTAGAAAGTTCTCATTTTAATTATTTTGGGAATCAATTTTTCCTCTATATATGCATGAATGGAACTTTGCTGTCCATTAATGATTTCCATATTGATTTTCTTTTCTCTTCTTTTAATCACCATGGGAAGTTTTATAATTTTCCTAACAGTTGGTTCAGTATATTAGATTTACATGCATATTTATTTTACATGCTCTCCTCTTCCTACCTCACTGCTCTAGGAATCATTACATATGCCCAGGACTCTACTGGTTTCCAAAGGAAATCTGGGTATCTGGTCACCATGCATATGCAAGCTTCCTGAAGAGTAGAGGCATGTCTTTCTTCAATTTTCTCCTAAAATCACCTTAGGCAAATATTTGCAAATGTTAGAGGCTAAATAAATATTGACTGAATTTAATCAAATATGAAGCCCAAGTAATGATTAGAATTTACCTGCTGTGGTCATCGACAAATATTATTACAACTACTAAGCATTGTAATTTGATGTGTATTTGAAAAGCTACATAAATTTGGGAATCAACTTTGAAAATAGATATATGATTCCCCCCCCAAAAAAATACATAAAGAAAGTGGTTTTAGTGGGTGGTTTTGATACAAAATAAGTTTAAAATTTTCTTTTTCTCTGTTTTCTTTTAATTACTTTTATTACTTTCTCTTAATTTCTTTTATTTACTATCTATTTCTAAATATTTGTTCTGAGTATAAAGAATGCTTTATACTCAGAATTTGAATGCTTGTGGGAAGCATTCAAATAGAGTATTTCATTTCAGTTTAGTCAATTGTTACATTCCTCAGGGAGGGAAAAATGATTTGGGTTCAAATTAATATGGTCATCAGGTATTGCCTGCAAAAGGCAAATCCATTTCATCCTCAAATTGTTTTTTAAAAACTATCCTAAAGAATAGGTGATAATCACTGCTATTATTATAGCCAGTTAAGTTTCTTTTTTCAATTATTTATCTGGATCCAGGATGTTTTTGCAAAGGACAGCTTTTAAAATACTGCTCAAATTTAATACACATTAGTTATTCAAAACTGAATCTCAAATGTATTCCAGTTTCCTTATGTATGAAACATATGGAATTCTTTAAAGTAGAAGGTAAGTCAGACTTTTGAAATGGATTTAGTCCACATGTCCCACCATTACTTTGTGGGATAGTGTCTTTTTATTTACCTCCATTTAGCTTTTGGCTTTATGGAGAAGACTTGACAATAATCTAATATATGGAAGTACAATATACTACTGCAACTGCTAATACTTATAAAGGTTTTACAAGATTCTTTAAGATTCAGATCTTTCTATATTTCTTTAGACAAATTTCTAGTTGAGTGAGGAAAGGTTTGATTATATTTTTATTTTTTGTTTTGCCATTTTATGATGCTGGGTAATCTGGAAAACTGATGCTCTCATAGAGAATAAAAAGATAAGGATAAAAATGCAGATAAAACAATATTTTTACTATAGAATATTTATTAGATCAAGCACTGCATTTAGAGAGTTTATGATGGTGTATTAGTCCGAATTCTCCAGAAAGACAGAACCAATAAGATAAATGAGAGAGAGTATATTAGGGAAATGAACTCACAGAGTCAGGAAAATTTCACAACAGGCCATCTGCCAGGTGGAAAACCAGAGAAGCCAGTAAAGTGAATCAGTCCAAGTCTGAAAGCTTTAGAATCAGAAAGACAACAGTGCAGCTCCCGACTGGTCCTGCATTACACAACAATTTTCTCTGGAAATGCCCTCACAAACATACCCAAAACAATGCTTCATGAGCCATCTTGGAATCCCTCAAGCCAGTCAAACTGACACTTAATCAACACAGATGGTATGCAATTTCATGGAAATCTCATAAAGTAGGTATCATTTACTACCCAAAAAGATTAAGTAGATTACATCTAGAGTTAGAATCTAGTTTGATATTAAGAGTGGGTAACGACTCTGGATATTTAGTCAATTTAATACACTTCTTTCCATTTGACTAGTTATTATGAAAGCAAAGGGATTTGACCACAATAAAAAAAGAAAACGGAATATTACATAATTCAAAAGAAACAGATCACTTAAAAGGTAGACACTTCAACAATTAATTGGCATATATTTAATAATTCTATTTAAATACAAGCTCATTATATTATCTAGGCTTATCTTGGATTATAAGTCAAAAATGATATTGAGTTAAAACTCTTAATGATTACTTGCATGGCTTTTTGGCTAACTTGAAGAATTAGCTCCCTTTTAGAAACAGGTATGACCTTATGTCTAAAATTAATAGATTCACACTCCACTGTAGAAAATGCTAAGGCTTTTACTCTATGCACAGGAGTAGATACAAAACTACTTCTTAAGAAAAAACTTGGCTCTGTTTTTCAGTGTTCTCCCAGCCTATCCCTCAAACTGAAGCCTACCCCCACATTGGGGTGGGCTTATTTGGCCTTCATTTATTTCATAATACAGCCAAAGCATTAAGTATACCTTTAAGATGCAAAAAAATTGGCTGTAACTAATACTACCTAAGAAAATATCTAACTCATGATTGTAAAATATTTATCAAAAAAGGATTTCATTAAAAAATACTATATATTTATTTTTCTGTTCAGAATTACTTTTTGAGTAAGCCAGACAACCACCTATCTGTGCGCTCTGGCACAATTTTATTGGTTCCCCATAGAAATATTTTAAGAAACCCATTATTATATTAACAGTTACTCTAAGGGTTCAGGATTGGTTAAAATCAAATAAACCTTTAAAAAAGAATAAATCATACACAAAATAAGGAGGAGAAAATATATATTTTATATATATATATATCAGAAGAAAAATCAGAAATCAATGACAAGTAGATTTTTAAAAAGTAGAAAATAAATGAAAACAAAGATTTCATTTGTAAAGATTACTAATGTTCATAAACCTTTATCTAGACTTACTGAGAAAAATAGAGAAGACATGTGTCACCAAAAGCAAATAATATAGGTGATATTAGATAGGGTATATTAAAAGTATCATGATAAAATACTGTATATAATTTTATGCCAACAAGTTAGACAACATACATGAACTGAACAATGTCTACAAAGACAGAAATTACCAAAATCAAGCCAAGAAGAAATAGAAAAATCTCAGTAAATTTTCATTAAGTAATGAAATGAATAACTAAAAGTGGCTTCACTGGTAAACTCTATTAAACATTTAAACATTGAATAATAACTCTACAGAAACTCAGAAACTGGAAGAGCAAGAAACATTTCCCACTCATAGTTCTAAGTCTAGTATTCAGATACCAGAGCCACACACACACATCTCAAAAAGGTGAGCTACAGTTCTCTCATGAACCTAAAAACAAAAATCCTTAACAAATGATTATGAATTTTAAATCCTATAAATTATCAAAGATATTGTATACCATAAGTGAAATTTAATTCAGAAATGTAAGATCAAATTAATATCCAAAAATCAATTAATGTCATATACCACATAAACAGAATAAAGAGCAAGCACCACATATTCATCTCAATAGATGCAAAAAGCAACTGGCAAAACAGAACCCCATTTATGATTTCAAAATAAATAAAACACCATCTCAATAAACTAGGGGTAAAAAAAATATGCTTTCATTTTCATAAAGGATATCTATTAAAAACCTATAACTAGCATTGCATTCAATGTCAAAAATAATTACCTCTACCTAAGATTCAGAACACCAAAATGGCCATTTCTGCAACTTTTATTCAATACCACATTGGAATCCAGTGCAAGAAACAACAACATAATTACAGGCATAAAGCTTAAAAAAAAAGAAAAGAAGTAAGACTGGCTTTATTTGCAGATGACATATTCTCATACACAGAAAATCCCAAAAGTCTAACAAAAAAGATGCTAGGACTAACAACCAAGTTGAACAATTGCAGGATTAATATAAATAGTAATGTTAATATTAAAAGTCTATTGGATATTCATTTAGTGGTAACAATCAGAAAATCAGATTAAAATTTCCTTTAAAATAGCATAAAAATTACTGAAATATTTAGCAATATACTTGAGAAAATGTGTAAAATAAAAACTACACGAGATTTCTGCAATGAATTAAAGGCAATTTAAATAAATAGAGGCATATATGTATAAATTGGGACACCTAATACGGTTAAGGATTAAAATTGCATCAAATTAATCTAAATTCAGTGCAATTTATATCAAAATACACAGAGGTTTGCTTTAGAAATTTCAAACAGGATCCAAAAGTTATATCAAAATTCAAATGACTTAGCATTGCTAAAACAATTGTTAAGAATAAGAGCAAATTTGGAGAACTTATACTATCTAATTTCAAAACTTGCTATAAAACTACAGTAATTATGGTAGTATGACATTAGCATAAGCATAAACATATATGTCAAAGTAATAAAATGGAGAATCCAGAAATAAACTTATACATTTATGAATAATCTTCAAACACTGCTTCCAATGTAAATCCATGGGACAAAAATAGCATTTTCCTCAAATTATGTTGGAACAATTGGATATCTATGTAAAAAAATATTGATCTTGAACCTCACACCATACACAAAAATTAATACTTTAAATTAGATCAGCCAGGCACAGTGGCTCACGCCTATAATCCCAGCACTTTGAGAGGCCAAGGCGGGTAGATCACGAGGTCAAGAGATTGAGACCATCCTGGTCAACATGGTGAAACCCTGTCTCTACTAAAAATACAAAAATTAGCTGGGCATGGTGGCACACGCCTGTAATCCCAGCTACTTGGGAGGCTGAGGCAGGAGAACTGTTTGAAACCAGGAGGTGGAAGTTGCGGTGGGCCGAGATCACACCGTTGCACTCCAGCCTGGGTAACAAGAGTGAAATTCTGTCTCAAAATAAAATAAAATAAAATAAAAATAAAAATAAAAAAAAATAGATCATAGACCTACATAAGAAAATTTAAATTATAAAACATTTAGAGAAATAAAACATTTTGCAGTCTTGGGAGAAAATATTTACACATCTCGTATCTTGTAAAGGATTTGCATTCAAAATATATGAAGAACTTTAAAAACTCTTAAGTAATAAGGCAAGCAACTAAATTACAAAAAAAGAGCACAATTTCTGAATAGAAATCTCACCAAAGAAGATATGTAAATGTCAAATTAGCAAATGAAAATGTTCCATATTATTAGTCTTTGGAGGAATCAAACTAAATCACAGTGAGATACCACTACACACATACTATAATGACTGAATAATGTACAATTAGGAAAAGGCCTGTAGCTTCTTTTAGAAAATCAGATGTATGTGGATGTCCAGGTGATTCAGCACCATTTGCTGAAGAGACCATCTTCTCCACTGAATTGCCTTTACTTCTTTGTCAACGAGCAGGAGTTGACTATATTAGTATGCATCTATTTCTGGGATTTCTACTCTGTTCTGTTGATCTTATCTATTCTCCTGACAATACCATACTGTCTTATTTACTGTAGTTAGTTTTATAGTAAGTTTTGAAACTGGATAGTGTTAGCTCACCACTTTGGTTTTTTCCTTTAATATTTAGATTACCTATTTCTCCTTGTATGAGTTTTGATAGATTGTGTCTTTCAAGAAATTGACATTTTATCAGAGTTATCAAATTTGTGGGCATAAAGTCACTTACACTACTTCTTTATTATCCTTTTAATCCTTTATTTTTTTTATTATGCCACCGATGTCTCTCTCTCTCTTCCTTTCTCTCTCTCTCTCTCTCTCTCTCTCTCTCACTCCCCACTCTCTCATCTCTAACTCTCTCCTTAGTTAACCTGGTTAAAGATGTATCAACTGAATCTTTTTAAAAGAGCCAGGTTTTAGTTTCATTGATTTTCTCTATTGGTTCTTAATTTTAGTGTTATTGATTCCTGCTCAATTTTTAATCTCTTCTATTCACTATGGATTTAATTTTGCAGGGTTTTTTTGGTTAGGAATTTAGATGATCAATTTTTGATATTTCTTCTTTATTAATATAACAGTTAACACTATCATTTTTTCTAAGCACTCTTTGCCATATTCCACAAATTTTACTAAGTTATATTTTCATTTGGCTCTAAATATTTTTGTTTTTTTGATATTTAGTTAATTCACATGTTACTTATTCTCCTAGTGTTTCAGGGTTTCCAACCATTCATTACAGGTGTCAAGTTTAATTCCATTGTGTTTTGAGAGCATATTTTGTATAATATTTTATTTAAAAAATTTTAATGTGTATTTTTAAATCATAATTTAGTCTTTCTCGGTGAAAGTTTTATGTGAGCTGGAGAAGAATGTGTACTCTTATGTTGTTAGATGAAGTATTCTATTGATATCAATTAGATCCAATTGACTGATGGGACTCTTCAGTTAAACTATGCTCTTACTGATTTTATGCCTGCTAGAGTTGTCTATTACTGACAGAGAGGTATTGGTATCTCCAAGTAAAATAGTGGATTCATCTATTTCTCTTGCATTTCTATCAGGTTTTTCATCCCATATTTTGATGCTCTATTGTTAGGTGAATACATACACATGAAAGATTGTTATGTCTTCTTGGAGATATAATTCCTTTATCATTATGTAATGTTCCTCTTTATCTCTGAAAATTTTGCTTGTTCTCAAGTCAGCTTTGCCTGAAATTAATGTTGCTCCTATAGCTAGTGTTCATGATGTATGTTTCTCTATCACTTTTCTTTTAATCTGTCTTTATATTTGAAGTGGGTTTCTTGCAGACACCTCAGAGTTGAGTCTTTTTGTGAACTAGGACACTAAAAACTCTGTCTTTTAATTGTACATTCAGATTTTGAAAGAAAACAGAGAAATAGATTGCAGAGGAAGATACTATCAAATAAATAATATTAAAATACCATTTTCTAAAACAAATGACATATTTTTTCCCTATTGTGAGGTCTCATGGAAGGCCCTGCCCAGTAACTAGAAAGCCCTCCAAAGGCAAGTCAATCTAGAATGTCTAGGGGTATCTGGAACACTAAATGGCCCTATTTCCCAAACTTCATATTTGGCATTCCGTCTGTCTGGAACATGCTCTCTGAGAGAGATGGCTAGATGGGTTGCTCCCTCATGTCTTTTAGGTCCTTGTTCATAATTGCTGCTTAATTAAGGTGTTTATAAAAACCCCCAATTAAAATGCTATTTACCCCACTGTATTCTCTATACACTTCACTCCTTTATTTTTCTCCATTGCATATAGAACATCTGATATCCTATAGATTTTTCATATTTTATATGTTTATTTTCCTTTTCACACACTCTGTGATGTTAGCTCCATGAGGATGGAGAAGATTGTCTGGTTCACTCTGTACTGAATCTCCAGCATTTGGAATAGTGCTGGGCATACAGAAGGCACTAGATCAAATTTTGTTGTAGGAGGAATTGATGAAACATTTAAAAGTTTCCTGAAAGAAATAATTAGAATACAAGATGGCATATAGCTTTGCAACAATAAAACTAAAAACTGCAAGTCAGTTTGAAAATAAATCAACTGTGAGGGTAAAATAAACACATTTACTTTTACTGATAGACAAGGGTCCCCAAATTTTATCTCATATGTATCGTTTGTTAGGAACCACTAGAGAATAGGTTCCACCAAAATCAGTGAATAAAGAAAACATAGAAAGCCATGTGATCAAGGAAACAAGAAATATAATCCCAGATAGATGGAAAAGCATTTACAAAATGATGGTGAAAATAAGTCCCAGAACAATAGCTATGCAGCTGACCTGACGGGCAATCTGTCAAGATTGGAGCAGAAAGACGGAGGCTTCTACTATATACGTGTAAACGAGGAGGGAGAAAGGACTGACCAATTATCCAACTTATATGATGCTTTCAATGAAACTTTGTTCTTACATATGGTAGATAATTCAGGAAAATAATGAGTAATAGGCACTGATGCAAAATTGACCAAATGTAAGAGTTAACTCCAGGAAAAAATACTTGCACAAGAAAGAAGTTATAATCATAAAGTCATCATAGTACATTATGAAGCTCAGCTGGAAAAATATTTACAAGTCACCGTAATGTAAATTCGGAGAATTTCTTTATTAGCACAATAAAATCTAGATCTCAACGGACTTATGAGTTACAATGTTAAGTGAAAATATATGAAGACAGAATATTTTGTATACCATAACCACATTTTATGTTGTTATATTAAAGTTCGTGATTGGACAGTAAATATTTAGAGACTTAGCTGAAAAGATGTGAACCAAATTATTATTAAATAATTTTACATATTTTTCACACTTGTTAATTTCTTGATTTTTAATATAATTATCTAAGCGTAACTTTTAAAAATTAAATATTATATATGAATAGACCCAAAACGTAAGTTTAATTCTAACACATTATTCCAGTTTAAGTCCACCATAATTTAGCCACTCTCTCTTCATTGTATATTTAGATTGTTTCCAGTATTTTTTTATTTTACATATCCTTATATGTAAATATTTGGAATTCGTCTGATTATTTTCCTAGGATGCTTGCAAAATGGAACTGCTGATAGGAAAAATTTACATTTAAGCCTTTTCATAATAATCAAAAGTGGATCGCTGAAGAATTAAGACAATGTATATCCTCATAAGCAATATTTTTTCACCCCTTGTCAACACCAGGTGATATAATTCATTTTTTCACATTTGACAAATTTACTTTTTAAAATCTCCTCAAATTTTTATTTAGTTGATTACTAGTTAGGCAAACCATATGTTTACATTTTTGTAAGCCACTGACAATTTTTAGAATTGATCCCTTTCTCATCCCTTCATTGTCATTGTTATAAAGAATCTTTAACTCTTAAATGCTTAACTGATCACAGAGCCAAGCTCTCCTTGTGTACCAACATAAACTGCTTTTAGGTTTATTTTTCTAAATCACAAATCTAGCCCTATCATATTAGGGTGGCACACCTTGTCAACATTAATAATGAATCAAACATTTTCTTACATTATAAAATTGTAGTTTCATGACAGTTTTTGTTCAATAATCATAAATAACTTGATATTAGGGATCCCATATGTTTACCATAGTATTTACTTTTATTCACTTAAGAAATATTTAGTCATTGATAGGTCAATATATTGACATAGGACAGAGTGAAATGGCCTACTCTAAAAACTAAGTTATTTGGCTACTTTTTCACTTTTAAAAAATATCTTTTGAGTATTACTATGTGGCAGAAATTGCTCTAAGTTCTAAATACACAGTGGCTAGTAGAACCACCCGTGGCCTTCCCTTTATGAGGCTAATAGCTGGGAGTAGAGTGTGAAGACAAATAAATTAAAAAGTATTTTTTTTTTCTTTTTAAAGAGTGATAAGCAGTTTTGTGCTATTCTAGAAACTCTAGAAAAACCAAACAAAACACAGAAAACCATAATTTGAGTGTTTGCAGATTCTCCGTTATGGCTGATTTCAAGCTATCAATGGTTAAACAACCAGCTCACAAAGTTCTCGAATACTGAACAGCTGGCTCTGGAGAGCCTTTACAAGGTACACCACCACTGATAGTGCCAACAGGATATTATAACTGGAAAACTGCTAACTGACTACTTAAGGTAAAAGAGAAATGTCCTACTGAAAAGGTGACATTTAAGCTGAGACACAAATGAAGAGAATGAGAACACTGAAGGTCAGATAGAAGAATTTTCCAGAGAGAACAGTCAGCTATAGCCAATGCCCTAAGATAGAAGAAAAACACTTGATATATTGGAAAGTCATAAGGAGACAGAATGCAAAAATTTTAATTTATTTTTCAGTTAGGAGAACATTGAGATAGAAAAGCCTCTTAGCTAAGGTACAGGCAGCAATTTGGGAGAGTTAAATATGAGCAGACAGCTAGTATCAGCTTTGGTTCTTTTGTCGTGTACTTCTCTGCTAATGCTAAAAAAGGTATCAACTACTGCTGGGTGATTTGAGGATACACACACACACACACACACACACACACACACACACACACAGAGAGAGAGAGAGAGAGAGAGAGAGAGAGAGAGAGAGAGAGAAACTTCACCAGAAATCTTGGTTTATAGAATGCAAAATGGAGCAAGAGATAATATTATTTTATGGCACTAAAAATGTTCATTCTAGGTACTCCAGCCAATTTCTTCAATCTTGCTGACCCCACAAATCATCTAGACTTTGACATTTTGTTACCACTTTTATAGGACTAATAACTAACATGCTATATATCATTTGAGCAGCGTTTGGGGAAAACATAAATAGCATAAACAAAATGAGATTATTAGATTAAACTATTTTAGCAATTTTGGGGTCTTTTCCTCTTAAAGTCAAGAAGACAACAGTAGCTCTGTTTTGATATGTTACCCAGAGCAAGTAGAGATCGGGTGAATCCAAGACAATATTTTTAAGAATGAATCCGTTGGAGTTTAAACCCAGGGCTTGACAAGTGAACAGTTCCTTCTGCGTAAAAATAAATCCTATTGTGAAGCAAAGGAGATTAGAAGGATTAGGCATTATATGTGGAGGATTTGAAAGTGGATTTGTTTTTTATTATGAAAGATATTTTTATGGGTTAATTGTACAGGGATCTGCCTCATTTGTTTTTTTCAAAATTGAGATGAATCAGAATGTTCCTGGGGCAGGAGAGACTTCTGCTGCATGTGAGGATGCATATTATTCATTCCAGTAATCCATTTGTAGCTAACAATCTTGAGAAAGGAATTATGACTTGTAGGTAGTCTCACAAGTAATTAATTGTTACTGACATGTTACCTATATTGCTAGTTACAGTTCTGTCTTTATCAAGTGATTATAATTTGTATACACATTCAAACTGCATTAGAAATAATACTCAGCATTTACACAGAATTTTAAGAACTTCAAGGCAATAGCTAAGATAATTGAGCTGTTTCCAGAAATGTGAGCTATATATAGAATGAGTTGTCAAAGCTAGAAATTATTTTTCCACACTAAAGAAATTAAAAAATTCACGTTTGTTATTGATGAGCTATCTTTCTCTACAAATAATAACCAAGAAAATAACCGTTTTTTGTTTGTTTGTTTGTTTGTTTTGTTTTGTTTTGTTTTGTTTTGTTTTGTTTGGAGACAGGTCTCACTCTGTCACCCATACTGGAGTGCAGTGAGGTGAAAAAAATCTTGTTTTGATTAAATTGTAGAAAAGCATTTTTAAAGGTCCAAAGGAATTCATTTAAAATATATGCATCACATACTGTTTTACTTTATTTCTTGAAATTATACATTGACTTCCTTGTCTAGAATTACAATATAACCATTAAAAATCTACTCTGTGATAAAATAAACACAGGATGCTGACAGAAGACAACAACAAATGTTTCTGAAATTACTTTTTCAGCTCTGGGATGCTCAGTAATTGCACAGAGAAAAAATCATTCAAGGATTATTTTATTATCAGATCTAATATGTTCTATTGATGAGTAATAGAATGAATTAATGAGAATGTGGAATTACCTCTAAGTGTACCAAAAAGAGCATATTTTGGGAAGTTAAGCAGAAGAGGCCATATAGTTCATCTGAATCTACATGGAAAATAAAATTATGGCAACTGTTCACATTACTTAGGCCAAATAATAGCCAAATTCCCACCACCATCATTATAATCATCATTACAATCAAGAAGAGCTCTTAATGAAGCAAGACCCAAATAGACAAATTAAGCTTTGAAATTTGAAAATATATATATATATTATATATATATATTATATATATATACTTTTGCATGCTTTGCTTCAGTGAATAGTTCCTTTTTCTTTATATAAAATTAAGTTTTAGTTAAAAGAAAAATGTTAAACTCACTTCACTTTAAATTGAGGTAATTTTCAAAATATTTTGGGCTAAAATAAATCTTTAAATGGAAGTGTTTTAACATTATCCAAACAGGCGATCTAACAAAGTTTATAGAAAATTTAATTTTTCCAATTTTTTTAAAAGTGGGAAGCATGTATAAAAATTGGCCATAATATTAATAGATTTCAAGCAAGAGGTATTTTTAAAATGCTGTGTTAAATTCGTTTACCATGAAATCTTGGCTTTTTAAATATCTCATATAAGTTTTTGATTCTGTGCATTAAATATGCAGAAGTATGTGTTGAAAAACAGACACAAGACAAGAGGGCACTTCAGGGAGTGGGAAGATGATGAGCCAAGATAAGCATGTTGGAAAGCGTAAGACATGTTTTAGAAAACTGTAAGGAAATTCTGGATTTACAGAAGATAAATCTGGAAATGAAGGCAAGAGCCAGATTGTGGATTCAAATAGCATGATAAGTAGTTCATACCCTTTCAAAAATCAGTCATGAAGCACTAAGGACTTCCTAGGAAAAGAGTGATCATATAAATGGGGTAGTCTGGATAGATGATAGATTTATCTGGTTATAAGTGGATGGGTTGGTGTGGAGCAGGGAAAATACTGGAAGTGGGGAGTCCAGCTGGAAGACCTGAGCAAAGATTCAGAGGTGAGATTAATGATGATGGTGGAGATGAGAACGCAAAATGAAAAATGAGGACAAGATGCTCCGCAAAAACAGAATGAGGTAAATAGGATACAGTTTCAAAGATTTCTAAAGAGGGCCCCAAGAGAGTGATTATGGCCTTAGCAGCCATATGGAATCATTTGCTCCTTCACAGAGTACATTTTTTAACTGCCCCCATACCTTGATAATAGGTTTTCTACCATATAGGACTATTATTCTTCAGTACACAGTTAACTTCTATTCAGTCTTTAAGAAATCCAGCTCATTTATCTTCTCTTCTTTCTGGAATCAGTTTTGTGTGCTCTCTTTTAAGTGTCCTAGGTATAAAATTTTTATAACACTTAAGTTAATTTATCATAAGATCTATTGACTTGTCTTCTCCTCAATTAGGTTACCAGCTCCCTGAAGGTGGAGACCACATTTCTCCATTTTTCACAATGAACACAGTAGCACACAGTAGAAACCGAATTATCATTTGATGAAGAACACCCAGGAAAGTTAGAATGACACTAAGTCAATAAACAAAGAAACAAAACAAGCAAATAAGTGAAAGACAGAAGTGTGCATATATCTGGAATAGAATAGAATAGAATAGAAAAGAATAGAATAGAATAGAATAGAATAGAATAGAATAGAATAGAATAGAAAGATTGAGGAAAGTTGTTTATCAACATGTTGGATAGCTAATAGAAATAAGATAGAAGAAAATGATAAAAAACAGAAATTGACTAGTCAGGATTCCAGAGTACAAGGGATGCTGTGGCATGCAGACCTGGTATGGAGGGTTCACCCTGGTAGTCCAATACTTTCTACAGTTTTCAAAAGATTTCTTATGCTCTTCAATTTTCTCACCTCAGCTTCTTATATCTCCACTGTCAAGAATGCCATCTCATCTTGATCCTCTATTTTAATATCTACTTATGCATGTGTAAAGCACAAATCAAATGCCACTATTGCATGAGACCTTTTCTGGTCTTTTATTTCTCCGAATCCCTGAGAAATCTTTTTTTCTTAATATGCAGCCTGAAGCTCACCTGCATAAAATCCCATAGCGGGTAGTGCAAAAGAAGTTTCCCTCTACAGACATAATCTATCTAATAAATGTAGAAGGAGTAAAATAACTTGAATCATCATTTTACAACTACAAATGAAGGGATTTAAGCAAATGAGCATTGATGTCTACAAAATCATTAGTGAGAAAAAAGCTAGTAGAAATTTAATGATGGATGGATCAATAATCTGATAGTACCTAAACACACTCATCAAACTTAAGATTATAAAAAGAGATGAGGAGACATTATATGCCTCCTTATGGAAGGACACAAAATACCTTTTAATATATTCTTGTCAAGAAAAAATATGTCTGAATTTGACCAAATCTCTTTCCATAAAAACCAGTTAAAAGGAAAACGTGAAAAGATAACAGTGAGTAGAATTTTGCATAATCCCATATGTGGGAAAAGAACTGCAAAAAGTAAAATTTTAAAAGAAATGGAAAAATGTATAGATTAAAATATATAAAAAGAAACTTAAAGACATGTCAACCTGAAGTGTGGATATTTGGGGATTCTAATTTCAAAGAATCCAAATTTGCAAATCATTTATAAGACTACTAAGGTAACAAGAACACTAACTGGCATTTAGAAATTTACTGTTAAATTTTAGGTTATGTAATAAAGCATCAATTTTAAAGCATTGCTATATATCTTGAAATACTTTTAGATAAAATGATAAGACGTCTGGAATTTGCTTCAAAATAATGTAACAGTGGCGGAGGTGTGGTGAGTGTGATGGTATAAATAAAACAAGATTGATTATCATTGAAGTTGGGTAATAGCCACTAGTTCACATTTATATATGTTTAACATTTTAAATTTTTAATTCATTTTAAAATACAGGTTCCTAGACCCTATCTCAGAATTATTGAACTAGAACAGCTGAGAACGATTCTGAGAATCTGAACAATTAACACGTTCTGAAGTGTTTATTATGCACACTAGGATTTGGAAATTATAATTCTAAAACAATTTATCTCATTTTCTTACCCTTGTCAGAGAAATGAAGCCAACTATATACATATATCTTATCTTTAAGGATAAAGAGCCATGTCTTTATCAGGTTTGCATTTCCCAAGAACATGCATATGTGAGTGTGTGTGTGTATGTGTGTGTGTGTGTGTGTGTGTGTGTGTGTGTGTGTATGTGTGTGTGTGTATGTGTATGTGTGGTCATATATAAATATATGTATGTATGTGTATGTATACAGTTAGTATGCACTCAATAAAATGCTAGTGATATCTGACAAAATATTTACTTTTGTTTAGTTTGAACAAGTATTTCAGATAGCGTATACAACACTTACCCACACATTCCAACATGTCAGGTCCATTTGGCACCAAGAATGTGTACCTTGTTATAGCTGTTAGCAACAGTCTTTAGTCACATGAAATTTATTTCTCAGCTGGTGGTATTTAACATTCTTAAATTGCCAATATAGGCATACCTCAATTAGCAAATATAACATCTAACGAGAGGAGAAAAATAGCCTCTTCTTTCACATTTGGAGAGTAGGTATTACAAGCAGCCATGTGTAGTATATCCACACTTATGCTATAGATACCCATATAACCTTTCATGAAGATAAACTAAAATGTTTTTACCTGTGATTACTCCTAGACTTTTCCCTTTTGAATTTTTTGTCTACCTGTTTGCAATGTTTCATTTATTAAATAACAACTTTGACTTTAAGAGACTATGCTTAGGAAAATGTAATCTTTTGTTGAGAATTGCTTTCCCAAAAACCTAATATTTCCTATAATTGGAATCCTTGAAAGATGTAGCCTGTAACAGATTCTGTAATAGAGTCTTTCCTACTACTAGTCCAGGGTTCTAAATTTGTCACTAACTAGTTAAGTAACTTTGAATAACACACTATTTTTCCTGGTTCCTGGTTTCCCTACATACAGTTGACCTTTGAACAACATAGGTTTGAACTGAATGGGCCCACTAACATGTGAATTTTCTTCTACCTCTGCCACCCCTGAAACAGTAAGATCAACTCCTCTTCTTCCTCTTCCTCCTCAGCCTACTCATCATGAAGACAATGAGGATGAAGAGCTTTATGATGATCCACTTTCACTTAATGAATAGTAACTGTATTTTCTCTTCCTTATTTTCCTAATATCATTTTCTTTTCTATGGCTTACTTAATTGTAAGAATACAACATATAATACATATAACATATAAAAAACATGAATTAATGGATTGTTTGTGTTATGGTGAAGCTTCTTCCTGGTCAACAGTAGGCTATTAGTAAAGTTCTGAGGGAATCAAGAGTCATATGTGGATTTTTGACTGCATAGAGGATTGACATTCCTAACCACTGTGTTGTTTGAGGGTTAACTGATGTAATTCTAAAATAAATATGTCAGTCTATTCTTAGATCATCTCTAAATTTACCTCCAGTTTTATAGTACTTTGCATAACAAGCACAAAACACAAACTCTACAGAAAAAAAAAAAAGGACATAAAATGTACTCAACTCACAGTCTTATATGACAGTTTTGGGTCAAATTCATACAGTTCTGTTCTGAAGGTATAAACACAGGAATATAAAGGACTTTTCCCACTTTGGCTTACCTGCTTATGAGCATGATCATAAGAATTAATATGATTGTCAAACTCCTGGTGTTTGTGATACTGCTTGTCACATAATTCACAGTAAAAGTTTGCCTTTACATCTCCCAGGGCCTTTGCTGTGGACTTCTCCTTTTCTGCAAAATCCTTTAAGGAAAAAGACAAAAATGTTGGTTATACTTTTCTCTAATACCATAACCAGCTCTCATATTAATCAAGTTGGTATTTAACTTAAAGGAATATGATCGAGCACATTATTTTCTGGGAACTCATGGCACTGTGAAAGTAATGTTTAGTTTAGCATCATCACTAACTCATCAACCAACTTGATACCAATCAATCATCCCTAACTTATCAATCAATTTTATGAGTTCTCCTAAAATAGCCCTGTGGTGGAGCCTGGCTTTTACTCATTCTTCCTCTTGCCACCCATTTCTAGGTTGTGATTATTCCTATTACCAAGGACATCACTGGCCATTTCTTCTTTATCTCCTTCATAGGCCTCTGTTTTTCTGAAACTATGCCTTAAATGTTTGTGTTCCATGTAATTCCATCTTCAGGCAAATGATTTATCTATTTTATATGCTCTCCCAGCATTTATCTATTTATATGCTCCCCATTCACACCATAGATAGAGCCTGCTGTATCCATAACGTTCAACATTGCCTAAGCCTCTTCCACAAACATCAGTTACTGCTACACATTACTGAAGGCTTTATGTCCATGTTCTTCAACATATTCTCCTTAACATTTTTAGTATGCTCCATTTAAAACAGTTTTGGCTACAGAATTCTGCTTAAAATCCTCTTTAACACTCTCTTTGATTGTAGAATAATAATGGCAAATGTTTACTTAGTATAAACTATGCACGAGGTATATGAATTATCTCATCATTCCTTACAACAACCCTGAGTTAGGTTCTATTTTTATCTGCATGATAGATGTATCAACCAGTGCTCAGAGAGATCACACTCATGGTCACCAAGTTTACAAGTAGAGAAGGAATTTAAATTCAAATAACCTATTCCTAGCTCCTCTGTTAGTAAACAGTTGAAATTTGCTATCTTCCTTAAAAGCCAACCGTCTTAATATACCAAAAAAACTTCTTACCTTGAATGTATCATATTTTATCAAACTATTCTTCTATATTTTCCTCTTTAGTTGTATTACCAGATATATTACATAACATTAAATGATCTGTTTTCATGTCTATTGTTTCCACTAATTTTTTGAGAGAAGAAACTAATTTATTCATTTTTCTTACATAGTGCTAAACAACATGTTGTCTAGCCTAGAATAGGCGCTATTTGATATGCATTACATAAATAAATGGATAATCATGGTTTATATATTTATGCCTTATACCATTCTACAACTTCTGCTATATTATCCCAATACCAAATAAAAAGAGTGACTGGTACATTGAGAATACCAAGTAAATATGTATAAAGAATGAATGAACAAACTACATGGGTTTTATCTTTGTTTCTCCAAAATAACTACCCTGAGTAGAAAGAAATTGGATCATAAGTGTACATCATAGGCAAATAGCTGGCCAGAAAAGAAAGTAAGCAGAAATCATTTAGGCATGTTTTCAGAGTAGGGTGAAGTAATGGGGCAATTTAGACATGTGCATAACATAATGATTTAAGCCCAAAAATAAGAGGGCAAAACAGATGGCAAAAAGCAAGAAGGGTATGACAGCATTAACTAACAGCACAACTAGACCAAATACAGGGACTGCCTAACTCAGAGAGTTAAGGCAAGAATTTGGTTACACTCTAGAATAATGGTGGATATAAAAACTACTGGACAGGCTATATCCGGTAACAAGAATGTAGACTCTGATTTCAAGATCAAACCCCAGGTGCTGAAAGAACAAGGACAACTGCCTGCTGATACAGTCGCTATTGAGAAGTGAGACAGGAGTACAGCATTGATGTGCTGCTAAATCTCTTGATTTAGTAGACTTAGAATCAAGGGAAGCCATTAATTCTCCAATTGTTCTAAGTTTTTTTTTTGTTGTTGTTGTTGTTTTTTTTTTTAGATGGAGCCTCGCTCTGTTGCCCAGGCTGGAGTGCAGTGGCATGATCTCGGCTCACTGCAACCTCCACTTCCCAGGTTCAAGTGATTCTCCTGTCTCAGCCCCGAGAACAGCTGGGATTGTGGCATGCTCCAGCATGCCCAGATAAATTTTTTGTATTTTTAGTAGAGACGGGGTTTCTCCGTGGTTGGCAGGCTGGTCTTGAACTCCTCACCTCAGGTGATCCGCCAGCCTAGGCCTCCCAAAGTGCTGACGTTACAGGCATTGAGCCACCACGCATGGCTGTTATTATTATTATTATTATTATTATTATTATTATTATTATTTTCCATATCCTTTCTTAGTACAATCACAGGGACTGGATTCAAACTAGGGATTACTTTATTTTAATCACAGTTCTTACTTCATTATGACAGCAGCCTTAGAAAACTGACCATGTTCCTTAGAAATTGGTCAACCCTGCCTTAGTGCTCAAAAACACCTCAGCCTCATGAACTAGGTTAGGGAAACAAATGAAAATTCAGGATAGATTTGAGGCTAAAAATGTATTTTTATATTCTTTCAGATTACGTAAGAGATTTTATGACAAGAGTTCAGCGGCCAAGAGTTAATGTTTACCCTCATCTAAATACTCTATATTTCTAAAATGTTCTTTAAGTATCATATTAGATAATTTTTAGCTCAAAATGTTATAATTTTGACAGTTTCACCAAAATTTAAGTTTTATATCATTTTTTCCTGAATGCTTATATTTTACAAAGTTGTTAGACTAAACTACATATGACATTTCTTGCTTCATTATTCTTGTGAGGAAATTATGCAGATACCCTTATCTTTTTTTTTTTTTTTTAGACAGAGTTTCACTCTCGTTACCCAGACTGGAGTGCAATGGCGCGATCTCGGCTCACCGCAACCTCCACCTCCTGGGCTCAGGCAATTTTCCTGCCTCAGCCTCCTGAGTAGCTGGGATTACAGGCACACGCCACCATGCCCAGCTAATTTTTTGTATTTTTAGTAGAGACGGGGTTTCACCACGTTGACCAGGATGGTCTCGATCTCTTGACCTCGTGAGCCACCCGCCTCGGCCTCCCAAAGTGCTGGGATTACAGGCTTGAGCCACCGCGCCCGGCATATCTTTCTTCCCTCTAAGGCGTTAATGACAATCTCCAAGGCATATTCTGGTTCCCTCATTAAGAGAGAAAGAGGCCAGTCACAGTGGCTTATGCCTGTAATCCCAGCACTTGGGGAGGCTGAGGTGGGCAGATCACCTGAGGTCAGGAGTTCAAGACCAGCTTGGCCAACATTGCAAAACCGCATCTCTACTAAAAAATGCACCAGAGTGGTGATGCACACCTGTAGTTCCAGCTACTTGGGAAGCTGAGGTAGGAGAATCGCTTGAACCCAGGAGGTGGAGGTCACAGTGAGCTAAGATTGTGCCACTGCACTCCAGTCTGGGCGACAGAGCAAGACTGTGTCTCAAAAAAAAAAAAAAAAAAAAAAAAAAGAGAGAGAGAGAGAAATAGTGAACAGGTGGAGTATAAATTCTACCACAAAACATAGATATAGATGGAATTATAACAGTAGAAATTTCTATGATTTTTCAAAAGAGTCAACTGATATTTAGCAATTTCATGTTTTGTGTAAAATCTAATGGCTAAGTAGTGGTAAAGTGGAGGCATGCTTTACTGTCTCATGCAATTTCATCCAACCAACCATCTATCCACATGTTTAACCATCCATTCATCCAGCTATTTATTAAGTATTAATACATTCAGGTATGTTTTATTTAGCAACTTCTAAATTTCAGTTTCTTACAGGTCTTATACTCAATAATTTACAGTCAAGTAAAGAGGTAAAAACTGTAAGTTGTGATAGAGTGATAATCACAAATTGCTATAGAGGGTTACCTGGATCAGTCTAGCTAAAAATAATTAGAAGTTAATGTGTCTCTCACATAGCATTACATATACTTTATTAGTACACATTACTTCTTGGCTTTTTGTTGAATGACAGGATACATTTACTGAAAAATAGGCCTGAAGGTAAATTAAGATGATTTACTTTCTAAAGTAATTATACAATCTTTAAAAATATTTAGAGTTACAGTATAAATATGAAAGGAGTAAAAAATGATGACCTATTCTCAGTATCAGTAAATTTTTAAAATAAAAAGAATTACAGATACAAGATTTGATATATAATTCATTCATTGATTTGCCAGTTATTTAAATTTCCCATCTTACATTTTGCCTAGAGGAAGAGGTTTTGAAAGCTTATCTGACAGAAAAAAGAATGTCTGACACAAAAGAAAGCTTCTTGTTAGTCATTCTCAATGAATCATTAAAGGGTGAAAGTAAATTACAAATGGAATATGACAGTTATCTTAACAAGAGTCATTTTTAAAACATTAGGTAATGCCAATGGGCATTTTTTGTTGTAGTTCAGTATGAATTCTGTAGTAATTAATTACTTTTTATAATTAATGTTTTGGGTGCAAGGAGTGAATATGTACTTTTTCACACCAATAATTTTACATTAATGCATAAAACAGGTGTGTTTTTTAAAGTGGGCAAGTATTCTCACTAGAGTGAGAAATACACTTAGAAATATGAATGTTTGCTATCACATTTTTATCATTGTGATTACACATTAACTCCAAGTAAATTACATTGTAAACCAGAAATGTGCCACTTCACAGTTGCTAACTCACTTAATCTTCACAATAGCTCTATGAAGTATGTTCTATTATTATCTCATTTAAAGATGAGAAAGATGGAAAATAAGGCACAAACATGTTTAGAAACTCATTCACTGGATTAAGCTCAAATCTGCCTGACTTCAGAGGTGTGACTCACCATACTCAAGGCTGCTGCAATTTAGCATTTATCCAGATGCCAGATAAGTCCAGGCTATCTCTGCTAACTCATTTGTGGATTGGGGATGGCATGAAGCACTTAACTCCCAGAAAGACTGAGAGAACTAATTATCATTTTAAAAATTCATAATGCTTTTGAAGCTGAAAGATGGCTACTAGGAAAATGCAAGGTAGTAGTCTTGTTGCATTGGTTGTGAATTCATGCTCTGATTATGAAAAAGAAAGGGAAGAAATCAATTGCTGCTCTTCATAGCTCCTTATTGGTAATACTAGCTCAGAGCTTTGAGAATTCAATTCATATTCTTTGTGTGAAAGCCCACATTTGAACTTTCACTGTTATGTGTAAGAGATTGCTTTAAGAATTCTAATATTCTCTAACTCATTCTATCATATTAGCCCCAAATGAAATCATACTTCAAAGAAAGTGAATTTTCCCCTCCTCCAATCAAGTGGCAGCTGCTGAGTCAGAACACTCTTTTGGCTCCCATCATCTTCCTGCATCTCTGTAACAGCTTGGATAACAGAAAACTTGCTTTAAAAGTTTCATTCACTTATTTATTCTATTTTTATAGTAGGAAAAAAGTATCTTAGTCTTTGAAAGCTGACTAGCTTGAATGTCAGCCTCTATCTTACAGAAGTTCAAATGCTAAAGGTTTCAGTTATCTCAGAATAAATTAAAGGGAATAATAATAAGTAACTTGCAGGATGGTTGTGAAGAAAACATTGGATAATTTTTATGGAAGTACTAAGTATACCACATTGCAGATATAGGTGATGGGGTTCAGAATATGCCCCACCAAAATTGACTAGGAAGTTAGGAAACCTAATTAGGCCACTCCAGTATTCCTCCTTAGCATAAAGATTATTTTGAGCTAGTTATTTTGAGAAATTATAGACACAGGTGAAACTTTTAGCTTCTCCTCTTATTAATAATTCATAAAAATGCCCACATTAAAAGATAAATACAAGCACATTAAACATGTGAAACTATCTCTCTGAGGCATGCTCTGGGGACAGCTCAGCATCATTTCTAATTTGCAAAGAATGACAAATTTCTGACTTATAGGCAGGATTCCAGAGTCTTGACTACATTTCTGTACATGAAGAAACAATTAAATATCTAAAGTTTGCTTAAATAACTGCCTATTTTGGAGATGTGTCTTAATTGATTGCATTTGGATCGAGATTACTTTTTAAGAACACAAGCATTTCTGTTAGGACCACAGCTATCAACATTGGCCAACACCAACTTCATCTTTCTCTGCATGAAGTAATATGCAGTTCTTCTACCAGAAAAACATGTTAGAAAGGAAATAAAGAAGTCCAGGTAAATCCTAAAATAATCATAACAGTAGCCATTGCTTTATTGATGAATCACGTTTACCTGCCTAAAGGAAGGAAAAAGGGGGAAGTTATGCTTTCCAATTTTCTTAATGATCAGATACAAATGCTACATTGCACAAGTTTATAAAGGCTGTATATTGTTTTGCAGAGTTGCTTAACAACCAATAAAACAGTAAAACACACATAAACCAACGAGCTTTTACTGACACCATGCAGTATTAGCCCACAAAAATGCTCTCAGTCTCTTTAATACAGAACATTTCAGCCCTCACCAAGAAAACCAGATAATATACTTAGGTAAAATATGTATATCAAGTCTGGGTCAGGAAAATGGTTCAATCAATTAAATAACAGTGAAGTCTTGACCTAGAGTTTATGTTTATCAAATGCCCCATGAAGAATACATGAATTAATAAATGTAGTGAGCAAAAGAATGAATACATTTCATTTATTTATTTATTTTTATCTAGTTATTTAATGTGCTAAAGGGGAGAGAATTAGAATTCCTGAAATATATATGATGGTATAAAGATCCATATAACTTTAAAACACCAAGAGTGCATTCTAATGTAAACTAGATTTTGCTAATAATAATTTATAAACATGGCTTTATCAATTACAACGTACAAACTATGGTTTGGCTCTATGTTCCCACCCAAATCTCACCTTGAATTGCAATAACTGCCAGGTATCATGGGAGGGCCACAGTGAGAGGTAATCAAATCATGGGGGGTCAGTTTTTCCTGCACTGTTCTGATGATAATGAATAAGTCCAATGAGGAACTAAGACTTATGCAATGGTTTTATAAAGGGGAGTACTTATAAAGGTGGTTTTATAAAGGGAAGTTCCCCTGAACATGCCCTCTTGTCTGCAGCTATGTAAGACATGACTTTGCTCCTCATTAACCTTCCAACATGATTGTGAGGCCTTCCCAGCCATGTGGAACTCTGAGTCAATTAAACCTCTTTCTTTTTTGCCCAATCTTAGGTATGTCTTTATACATACAATTTACAGACTAATACAGTAAATTGGTATAAGTAGAGTGGGGTACTGCTATAAAGACACCTGAAAATGTGGAGGCTATTTTGGAACTGAGTAACAGGCAGACGTTAGAAGAGTTTGGAGGGCTCAGAAGAAGACAGGAAAATGTGAGAAAGTTTAGAATTTCCTAGAGACTTGTTGAATAACTTTGACCAAAATGCTGATAGCAATAGGGACAATAAAGTCCAAGTTGAGTTGCTCTTAGATGGAGATGAGTAATTTGTTGGGAAATGGAGCAAAGGAGATTCTTGTTATGGTCTGGCAAAGAGACTGATGGCATTTTGCCCCTGCCATAGAGATTTGTGAAACTTTGAACTTGAGAAAAATGATTTAGGGCATCTGGCAGAAGAAATTTCTAAGCAGCAAAGCAAGCAAAAGGTGGTTTGGATGCTATTAAAAGTATTCAGTTTTGCGGGGGTTTTTTTGAGATTTTTTTTTTTTTTCTCGTCACCCGAACTGGAGTGCAATGGTATGATCTCAGCTCACTGCAACTTCCACCTCCTAGGTTCAAGCAATTCTACTGCCTCAGCCTCTTGAGTAGCTGGATTACAGGTGCCAGTCATCATGCCTAGCAAATTTTTATATTTTTAATAGAAACTGGGTTACACCACATTGGCCAGGCTGGTCTCGGACTCCTGACCTCAGGTGATCCACCCTCTTTGGCCTTCCAAAGTGCGGGGATTACAGGCATGAGCCACCACAACTGGCCAGCATTCAGTTTTATGTATTCAAAAATACATGGTTTGAAATTGGAACTTCTGTTTACAAGGGAAGCAAAGCATAAAAGTTTGGAAAATTTGCATCCTGATGATGCAGTAGAAATGAAAAACTCATTTTCTGGGGAGAAATTCAAGCTAGTTGCAGACATTTGCATAAGTAACAAGATGCAAAATGTTAATCACCAAGCCCATGGGGAAAATGTCTCCAGAACATGTCAGAGATCTTCATGGCAGCCCCTCCCATCAAAAGCCCAAAGACCTAGGAGGGAAAAATGGTTTTATGGGCTGGGCCCAAGCCCCTCCTCCACTGTGCAGTTTCGGGACTTGGTGCCTTATGTCCCATCTGTTCCAGCCATGGCTAAAAGGGGCCAAGGTACAGCTCAGGCCATGGCTTCAGAGGGTGTAAGCCCCAAGCCTTGACAGTTTCCATGTAGTGCTAAATCTGCAGATTCACAGATCTTAAGAATTGAGATTTAGGAATCTCTGCCTAGAATTCAGAGAATGTATGGAAATGCCTGGATGTCCAGGCAGAAGTTTGCTGTAGGGGTGGGACCCTCAGGAAGAACCTCTGCTTGGGCAATGTAGAAGGGAAATGTGGGGTTTGAGCCCCCAGAGTCCCAACTGGGAGAGTGCCTAGTAGAGCTGTGATAAGAGAGCCACTATCCTTCAGATCCCAGAATAGTAGAACCACCAACAGCTTGCACCATGTACCTGGAAAATCTACAGATGCTCAACAGCTGCCCATGAAAGCAGCCAGGAGGGGGACTGTACCCTGCCAACCCACAGGAGCAGAGATGCCTAAGATCATGGGAACTCACCTCTGGCATCGCTGTGACCTGGATGTGAGACATGAGGTCAAAGGAGATCATTTTGGAGTAAGATTTGACTGCCCCACTGGATTTTGGACTTACATGGGGCTTAAACCCCCTTTGTTTTGGCCAATTTCTCCCATTTGGAATGGGTGCATTTAACCATTGCCTGTACCCCCATTGTATCTGGAAAGTAACTAAGTTGCTTTTGATTTTACAGGCTCATAGGTGAAAGAGACTTGCCTTTTCTCAGATGAGACTTTGAATTTGAACTTTTGGGTTAATGCTGGAATGAGTTAAGACATTGAGGGGCAGTGAAAGGCGTGACTGGTTTTGAAATGTGAGGACATGAGATTTGGAAGAAACCAGGGCAGAATGATATTGCTTGGCTCTGTGCCCCCCAAGTAAACTTAGAATTATAATAATCCCCACGTGTCATGTCATTGGATGGACCCAGTGGGAGGTAAGTGAATCATGTAGGGTGGATTTTTCCTGTGCTGTTCTCATGATTGGGAATATATCTCATGAGATCTGACAGTTTTATAAATGGGAGTTCCCCTGCACATGCCCTCTTGATTGCTGCCATGTAAGATGTGACCTTGCTCCTCATTTACCTTTCATCATGACTGTGAGGTCTCCCCAGCCATGTGAACCTGTTTGTCAATTAAGCTTGTTTCCTTTATAAATTACCCAGTCTTGGATATGTCTGTGTTAGCAGTGTGAATACAGACTATTAAACTAACTCACCACACAATGTAAAATAATAATAAGAGAAACTATGTAGGATTGGGCAGAGTGTACGGGAACTCTATATACTTGCTTTTTTCTAATTAGCATGCTACATTGTTAGAACAGTGTTCTAAAAATAAAAGTATACAACAAAGTCATATTTTAATAGTCCTATCTTTATTGAAATCAGAAAACAATGTATGGCATAAGAATAATCTAATCCAAGCCACATGATGCCTACAGCTTCACTGTAGAAGGCATGCAGAATGACAAACATGAGAGTTACTTTGCATGAAGAAATTTTGAGACTCTCAGTTCCCCTCCATCATATCCCATGAGACCAAAACTTAGAAACATTCCAGAAAACCAGGGACTACTCAGTGATTGTATTTACAATCATTAAGTTCACTGGAAATTCAAGGGTAAATGTTTATGATTGGAAGAAAGTTTTGGAATGTTTCTGTGGGTGTGTAAAATATGATAAGAAAATGGGTTTTCTTTCTCCAGATTGACAATGCTGTTCCATTTAAAAATGTAGTAATTACCACTTCATCAATTCAGCCCACAGATAGGTATAACTGTAATGAATATAGACATATTGCATTCATCTAAATTAAATACATTTAAATGAATATATCTATCGTGCATTAGACAGGAAGTACTTTCATCTAGCCATTATTCCTGCTGTAACTATTTATTGGAAAAAATGTAATTAATAGTATCTGACATTTCATTTTCTAATATAAGAAAAATCAATGAAAAATGTAGAATAATTACATTTTCTGGAAAGTTACTAGTGATACATGCTTAGTTACAAACCATTTTTCTTTTAATTTAAAATTTGTGAGAGCCATCTATGAGAGAAATGATCATTAAGAGATGCTGACCTAGTTGCTGCTTCATCTTTCCTTGGGAGTTGATTGCAAATATGTTTCCTCCAAATAGATTCAGTGACTGTCAGTAAGTTTCCCTTCTCTTAACTTCTTAACTTGTTCTGGTATTAATCTCCGCTGTATTTATGTTCTACATGTGCTAAAAACAGGCCTGGAAACTCCTGAGGTGATGTATTAAAATCCTATAAGGCCAATGGCTTTGCTTTAAAAAAAAAAAAAAAAAAAAAAAAGGGGGCAGGTCAGATGGATGCCAAAACACCAAGGACATTCTCTCTATTCTCCTGAACATCTCCTATCGTGTCTAATAATAAGTCTGCTACTTGGTTTACTTGCTCTGTGCCAGAGATGTTTAAAAAATGATTGTCCTCACAAAGGCACATCATTATTTCAAATTGGCTGCTCTGGGCGTCTATCTGTTGAAATTCTAGTGGGTAATTTACTTTCAAACTTAGAGAATACTAGAAATTGTGAAAGAGGTATGCTTTGCAGAAACCCTGTGTCTTAAATCTTAAAATATTAACTCCAAGCTGAGAAAATGTGTCAACGTAAGAAAAAAAAAACATTAAAAATGCTAAGAAGGTAAGATATTCACAAGGGCCAAAAGAGCAGCTGCTATAAACTACTTTTGCTTTGTCTATTAAATAATCTTTACATATAACTGCAAAACTTGGATTAGTGACTTCAGAAAACCTCAAAAAGAAGGTCTGTACATCAGTTTATGTGATATACTTGCTTCGATGAAAACTAACTAAAAATGCTTGTGAGCTGAGGTCAGAAAGACTCATTAGCTAGAAACTGGAGCCAATGTTTATGTGCCCATTTGTGGCAAACAGCCTACAGTTGTCCAAGACTGTCACAGCTGCTTCAGCAGTTAGCAAATCCGTTCTTATTGGTATCACTGGTGTCAATTCAATAAGCCATACTAAGCTGGGATCCAATCTATTCTGCATGTGCATTTGTATATGTACGTGTGTATATACTGTGTAGAGAACTAGTGTAAAAAGAGATGCATTATAGCTAAATAGAAGAGAAGTTGTGGACCCACTGTAAAAAAGTACAATAGGAAAGTTAGAAGCATCATACAAGCAGGTAACTGTAAGCAATGTCAACAATTCTTTAAGAATATTAATCTAGGAAAAGTTATTTGGCTTGTCAAAGGTTTATGCAGAATAAGTAGCAGATCTGGAATGAGAATTCAAGTCCTGACTCCTGTCTTTGAGACCAATTGCAGAGTAATTAATTCTGGAGGGTCTATTTCCTCACCTGGAAAATGAAGTTGGTCTAAGAAACAGTATTTTTGTGTCTCTAAAACTCAAGACATCTACATAGATCTCTGGAATCTTTAAACTATAGATGTATAATTCTTTCCTTTCTTCCAACTATATAATCAAAATCAAAATCTATTTAACAACATATTGAGAAATTACATTCATATTCTTGAGATGCCAGAAATGAAAGTTTTTTGTTTCAAGTCATCTCCTAGGGAAGAAGATAGAATCATCCTCAGTAGAGACCTCCTCTTTCCTTTATCCCCTTAAGCTTTAAAAATCCATTTAGAGTTTTGCTAGTCCATAGATCACTAGTTGCAGCTATATTAGCCAGTGCTAAAAACTGGCTTTAGAAAGGAGGAAGCCACCTCTTTCTCTTTTATAGAAGGGATATCTGACATGAAAGGAAAAAAAAATCAAAAGATAGAAGAATTCACCCTAAAGTGATTTTTTAAAATTTTCTTTACATTACTATGGTGCCCATGAAAGAGTTTGCTGTAGGCTAGGAACTTAGTTGTGGTACAAATGTCTTAATGAGCTACTGTGCTATTTTACTGTGTGTGATAGTAATACACAATTCCTGTTTTCAAGAAACCCTCAGACCACCTGCAGGAATAGGATTAATTCATAAGATACAAAGGAGAACACATATGGGTACAAAATCACATGGTAGGGATTTAAAGTACTGTGTATATTTAGAGAAAGGAAATAGTCCTGCTGCTCTGTAACATGGGTACATACCTAAGCAGAATAAGGCTCATTAAGTTACAATTTTATAATGGGTCTAGATTAATAGGCTTGGATTTGACTCTTAGATATAAAAAAAAATGAATGATACTTGATGAGTTCTTTAATTCCAGGGCTTAAGAAGTGACAAAATACCCCCGAGAAATAATGAACATACAATTGGTAATGAGAATGATACAGATTTTACTCTATATATTAACAAATAAGAAGTCATACAAACTGTAGAGAGTATATTATTACTATTCCCCATTCCCTCTTCTATTACAGCTGGTCACTATTTCTGACTAGTTGCTTGGGTAGTAATTATTATTCTTTCCATATTATTCCACTACATATTCCTTTTGATTGTTTTCCCAGCACTTCTTTTTCAGACTTTCTGCTTCTTGTTTCAGAGGCTTTACACAAAGTCTGAACTTACATTTTTTTTTAATATCTTTTTATAGATTTGGGGTACAACTACAGTTGTGTAACATGGATTTATTGTGTAGTGGTAAAGTCTAGGCTTTTGGTGGACCTAAAGTAGTGTACAATGTATCCAATAGGTAATATTTCATCCCTCACTCCCCTCCCCGTGGAGACACTTTTGGAGTCTCCATTGTCTATTATTCCATTTTGTATGTCCTGAGTTCACTTTGAATTGGTCAAAGCACAAGTAAGTAGTTTTAAAAATTGATTTCTATAGAATCTTTTGCTTCTGTCCATTATGTTATAAAAAATATTGATTCTGGAATTGGTCAGTTTACATGCTCTGTTACTCCTCTGGGCTAGAATCTGTGTCCTCATTAGTGGCTATATTTATTAGCAAATCTCTATTCTGTGATAAATGCAGTGATGGCAGAAAACATTTACACTCTTTTTAGTAGAAAAAGTCTCTTCTATCATGTAAAATGGAAAAAGAACCTTCATTGATAAGAAAACAACTATACCTTAAAAATCTAAATACCTTGAAGCTCTTTCCCTAGGAGTGTCAGCAAAAGCTCAGATAAGAGTCTGCCTCTTCATTGGTTGCATGCCTGAATATCACTGTGGTTTAACACTGGAGTGCCCAGTAGTGAAGAATGCCAAGGGACAGAAAAAAAGGGAAATAAAACATACATGAGAAGTGCAATGAAAACATGGGGTAGAAAGAGAAAACAGATGCTTCAGGTGAGCAAAAGAATTCACATTTCTCTTGTGAAAGGGTAGAAAAGAAAACTAATGGAGGAAAGAATCAGGCTTGTGGTGCTGGAAAATAGAATTTTAAAATAATATGCTGGAGGAGACAAAAGAAAGAAATCATAAATGGTTTCCTCGGTCTTAGGTAATTTTTTAGCCAAAGGCTATTTGTGTGGGAATCAGGGACATATCCCTTCTAAGATTGTTCATTATTTGAAATTCATTGGTGGAAACTTGAAAGTATAGGAGGGTCAACAATATTTACATCTACGGGAATCCATATTTTGTTGTATCAGTCTTGACCTTGACATTCTCCAGGTCTGATCAAAATCATCAGTGCTCCTTGGCAAGAAGCTCATTGTTGTGAGACATTTTTCAGGAGTCTAAGTATTTTTTAGTAAACTTAAGGAGGAGATTTATAATCTCAGTTGGAGATTTTTACAAACCAGGGCAGAAATCCTAAGGTTGGAAATAAATTCACCATGTATTAAATTCTTCCTGTGTTAGGGGCTACAGGAATTGTATATGACTTGGAAGGTATTGTCCCTATACTAAAAGAATGTATAGTTGGCCAATAGAGATAAAACTTGAGAAAATAAAAGAGCATGTTACATCTAATTAAAAGTAAAGAACATGTAGGTTATACGGAGATTGAGACAAAAGTCTTTTAGTCCTAGCTCAATCACATGCAACTCAACGATCTTCAGTGCATTATTTACCTTCTGTAAAATGAGGGGAACAATATCACTCTCACAGAATGGTTGTAATGATTAAATAAGTTCAAACATGAAAAGCACAAAACAGTTCTGAGCACCACACAAAGGTGAACAAATACATTTTTAAAAATATACACATACATATATTATAGATGTATATATACCTATATATGTGTATATATAATGTCTACATATTATATAATATATACATCTATTATATATGTATATTCTTACACATACCTATACACATATATATGGATGTTTATATGTATATGTATGTGCATATATGTATATAAAATGTCATAAATTCTGAGGAAGTGACCAAAGCAGAAAGACACCAGTGAGAATAATGTCTAGGAAGATCTGAGATTTGAAACTAGTTATTAAAAATGAGGCTGGGTACAGTGACTCATGCCTACAGTCCCAGCACGTTGGGAGGCTGAGGCAGGTGGATCACAAGGTCAGGCATTTGAGACCAGCCTGGCCAACATAGAGAAACCCTGTCTCTACTAAAAATACAAAAAATTACCCGGGTGTGGTGGCAGGTGCCTGTAATCCCACCTACTTGGGAGGCTGAGGCAGGAGAATCACTTGAATCTGGGAGGCAGAGGTTAAGTGAGCCAAGACTGCACTACTGCACTCCAGCCCAGGTGACAGCGCAAGACTTCATCTCAAAAAGAAAAAAAAAAAAAAAAATGAAAGAGGCAGTACTTCTTTGTGGTTAGGAGTATCATTCTAGAGTCAACCTGAGTTTAAATCAAAGCTTCTGTTTATCATGGGTGTGCGACACTCAGCAATTTCATCTGTTTGTCATCTGTTAAACAAATGTATAAGTGTAACTAACTCATCAGGCCAATATATTGATTATAGAAACAATTCAAATAAATACTTAGCACAGTATAAGCCTTGTATTACTATTATATTGTTAATAGGTTTATATTTTCTTAGTTTTGTTTGGGGTCATTTTGTCTTTTTCAGATTTTAACAGCAATATAAAAACGTGAAATTAGATTTGAATATCCTGTACTATGACAGTTTAAAAAAAAAATAACACACATTGGCAGGTTAGAGTAGAAGAGTCTGGTTTGGGAATGGAGTCTTGGGGAGTTTTGAGGACTGCCCTGAAGAATGCTGGCCCCACAGGGAAAGGGAAGGCCTGGCCTCCCATAACTGACACCCAAACAATGTAAGTAAATAAAGAATGGGCCCACAAAGCCTATTAAAAAGGATTTCTTCCCACAGGGAAGAGATGTAGTTATCTGTACCCAACTGAGTGATATGCTATGTGGATAACAAGTTTTTCTTCCTATGGGACCAGTCTTTGTGTTGCAAACTTAGAAGGGGAAAAAAAAATCCTGTGTAAGCAAAAGCCTCAGCCAGACATTTAATCATGGCCTTCTGGGGACACCAGTGCCCTTTATTGCTGACTTTTTTATTTCTAAACTCCCTATGGCTTCACATTCCAGATAAGTTACTTGTTAAAAATAATGTTATTTGCATTAAACATATATTTTCTTTACTAAAAACAGGCTCTGCTTTCTACTACAGATGGTGAGCTAGCTTCCTGACCTGACCTTCTGCTGCTGTGTATTTTGGATTTCTGCCTTTGGCTGGAGTACACATGGACTAGTTTTTAAGTATTTGCTTTGTTATTGATAGAAAGTTTAATATATTTTCTGTTATATTTTTACTACTTTATAAAAAAACAGTTATTTAAAATTTTACCAATTTATAACAGATAAATCTACCCCATCGATGAAAAATAATGTTTACTCACGCTCTAATGACATGTATTAACTTTAATCGTATTTACAGTGAAAATATTCCTTGAGTAATGAAAGGTATTCTCAAGATCACTTTATTTTTTATTTAGTATAAAACACACTAGCTTATAGTATTTTTCACTAATTGCAACATGATCTAATTGATTCCATAATGCTTTCATTAGAAGAAAATACATAGTATAAGAAATGCTATTAATATTATTGTAAAGATATAAATACTCAGGATGAGCAGGAACATGCAAGGTGATTAGAAATTACTTGGGTTTTATGCATTTACTGTAAATAGTAAAATGGAAGGTATCAGTTTTTAATAGTTCTAACTAAAAGGCTGTCAAGACTCACACCAATTATTTTGTCTGTATAACAATTAAAGGATTTAAAAATTACATATGTCTCTGTATGTGTGAGTAGCATTTCCATAAAGTATCCCCATTTAACCTATATGCATTAAATCATCTCATTAGTTGATCAAGTTAATATTGTAATAAAAATACACATTTGAAAAGGTTTAATAATCTGTTTGTTTGCTAATCCTATTGTTCATTTAGTGAATATTTTCATGAAAACTTGTACATTCTAAAGTCAGTGTTCTACTCATCAATCTTTAGTGGGCAGATTAGTATGTGGAAACACACTAATGTCATTATTTAAATAACTTTTAGTAATGTCTAAGCATCCAACTTGCTAATCAATTGAAGAATAATTTATTCACATAGAAATGAGATCACATTTCCTTAGTATTCAAAAATAAAGTGAAAAAAAATCAACTATCTTTTATCTCTATACAACTAAAATAAATCTAACTCCACCAACCTGTGGATAAACTACTGCAACAAAATAAAAAAAATAAGAACCTAGGTGTACTGTTAAGACAAAAGTATGAATTCTAATAAGTAACCAAGTGATATAGATTGAATCAAGATCTAAGATTCTTGTTTTCTCATAATTAAAATTTCAAAAGCACTTCTATTTTTATTTTCATGTAGCAGTTACAAAAAAAGGAGATAACATGAAAACTCTTATATCATATACAAAATATTATAATGAAACAGCCAGTGGAAGAAAAGAGGGAAAGAAATCAAAGAATTTTTATGCAGAATACATTATTTGGTGGAAGACAATTTGCAGAAAGAAGCCATCAACACAGGGAGAGCTGGTAGTGTGGCTTTTATTTTTACATATTTTGCATCTGCTTTTTATTTTCTTCCTGTCAGGTTTTTGTGGGAACTCATATTATCCCTGGAAAAAAATTTAAAACTGCCATAGGCAGGCACTGAGGGCTTTGGGTTCTGTTTTTTTGTTTGTTTGTTTTTGTTTTGTTTTGTTTTGTTTTAGATATTAGTAGTTGAAAGATGTAAAGCTAATGTTTTTTCTTCAACTTTTATTTTAATTTCAGGGGTACATGTGCTGGATAAGCAGATTTCTTACATAGATAAATGTGTGCCACAGTGGTTTGCTGCACAAATCATCCCATCCCCTAGGTATTAAGATTGCTAAGTCAAATAGTATTTCTGCCACTAGGGCTTTGAGGAATCATCACATTCTCTCCCATAATGGTTGAACTAATTTAGACTCCCACCAACAGTGTAAAAGCATTCCCATTTCTCTGCAAACCTGCCAGCATCTGTGGCTTTTTGACTTTTTACTAATAGTCATTCTGATTGGTTTGAGATGATATCTCACTGTAGGTTTGATTTGCATTTCTCTAAAGATCAGTGATGTCGAACTTTTTTCATGTGTTTGTTGGTTGTATGTATGTCTTCTTTTGAGAATTGTGCGTTCATGTCCTTCGGTGACATTTTAACAGAGTTGTTTTTCCTGTAAATTTGTTTAAGTTCCTTGTAGATGCAGATATTAGACTTTTTTTGAGTGAATAAATTGCAAAAATGTTCTCCCATTCTGTAGGTTGTCCATTCACTCTGGTGACAGTTTCCTTTCCTACACAGAAGTTCTTAATTAGAACTCATTTGTCAATTTTTGCTTTTGTTGCAATTGTTTTTGGCATCTCTGTCATAAAATCTTTGCCTGTGCCTATGTCCTGAGTGGTATTGCCTAGATTTTCTCCTAAGGTTTTTAAAGTTTTGGGTTTTACATTTAAGTCTTTAATACATCTTGAGTTAATTTTTATATAAGAAAAAGGGTGCAGTTTCAATTTTCTGCATATAGCTAGCCAGCTCTCCGAGCACCATTTATTATAATAGGGAGTCCTTTCCCTATTGCTTGTCTGTGTTAGGTTTGTCAGAGATCAGATGGTTGTAGATGTGTGGTCTTATTTCTGAATTCCCTATTTGGTTCCATTGGTCTATGTGTCTGTCTTGGTTCTGGTATCATGCTCTTTTGGTTATTGTAGTCTTGAAGTACAGTTTAAAGTCAGGTATTGTGGTGCCTCTAGCTCTGTTCTTTTTGCTTAGGATTGTATTAGTTATTCAGGCTCTCTTTTGGTCCCATATGAATTCTAAGATAGTTTTTTCTAATTCTGTGAAGAATGTCCACAGGAGCTTAATGAGAATAGCATGGAATCTATAAATTACTTTGGGTGGCATGGCCATTTTCACAATGTTGATTCTTCTTATCCATGATCATGGAATGTTTCTCCATTTGCTTGTGTCTTCTCTGATTTCTTTGAGCAGTATTTTTAGTTCTTGCTGAAGAGGTCCTTGACTTATCTTGTAAACTGTATTCCTAGGTTATTTATTTATTTATTTATTTATTCAGCAATTGTGAATGGGAGTTAATTCATAATTTGGTTCTCTGCTTGCCTATTTTAAGAGTATAGAACTGCTAGCAATTTTTGCACATTGATTTTGCATCCTGAGATTTGCTGAAATTGCTTATCAGCTTAAGAAGCTTTTGGGCTGAAACGATGGAATTTTCTAGATATAGGAATGTGTCATTTGCAAACAAACATAGTTTGACTTTCTCTCTTCCTATTTAGATGCCCTTTATTCCCTTCTCTTGCTTGATTTCTTGTCCAGGACTTCCAATACTATGTTGAATAGGATTGGTGAGAGATGGCATCCCTGTCTTGTGCCAGTTTTCAAGGCAAATGTTCCCAGCTTTTGACCATTTAGTATGATATTGGTTGTGAGTCTGTAATATATGGCTCTTTAAATATTTTGAGACATGTTCTTTCAATAACTAGTTTATTGAGAGTTTTTAACATGAAGGGATGTTGAATTTTATCATAGGTCTTTTCTGCATCTACTGAGATAATCATGTGGTTATTGTTTGTAGTTCTGTTCATGTGAGGAATCATGTCTATTGATTTATGAAAGTTGAACTAACATTGCATCCCAGGAATAAAGCCTGCTTGATCATGGTGCATAGCTTTTTGATTTGCTGCTGGATTTGATTTGCTAGTATTTTGTTGAGGTATTTTTGCATGGATGTTCATCAAGGACATTGGCTTGAAGTTTTCCTTTTTTGTGTCCCTGCTAGGTGTGGGCAGGATGATGATGGCCTCATAGAAGGAACTGGGCCGGAGTCCTTCCTTCTCAATTTTCGGGAATAGTTTCAGTACCAATGGTAATAGTAATGTACATCTGGTAGTTTCAAAAAGAATACGCCACTATAGGTTACTTTGCATTTCATAAGGTTTTCATGTAAATGGAATCATAGAATATGTACTATTTTTGCCTGACTTCACTTAGCATAATTTTTTTAGTTTAGCTGATTTTGCACATATCAGTTCTTCATTTCTGTTGTGGGATGGCATTCTGTTGTATGGATATACCACCATTTTTTATCCACTCCCCTATGGATGGATAATTGGCTTGTTTTCAGTGGTACTCTGAACTCTGGGAGGGATGGAAGGGAAAGAAGGGGTAAAGGGGGTGAAAGGAGAGAGGAAAGGAATTTTTAAAAAGCACTAGATAACTCTCAAAGGTGACATATACATTAAACTATCTTGATTTTAGTGATGCATGGATGTATGCATATGTTACAACTCATTAAACTGTATACTTTAAATATGTGTAGTTCAATATATCTCAACAAACTGTTAAAAGTTAATGAGTCCAATTTATTTTTCATCCTAATAATAATCTTTAATCTCCCATTTTTAGAAAAGATCTAGGTAGATATCATCTCACATTTTTTTACAACATCCATATTTTTTAGAGTTTATAATTATTTTGTATTTCATTCTAAAAATGAAAAATATATTCATAGTTTCTGTAAATTACACCTTTCTGTGAGCAAAGCATAATTTAAAATGTTAAATATTCTTAGTGGATGAACTTCTAAAACATGCAGTTTAGATTTCTCTCTCTGCCACCTGACTATCGCACTTTGACATTTCTACTTTCTACATAATGTCCTCAGGCAATTAATTTTCTCTTTTATCATAAGGCTGTTTGTCCTGGTGGCATATTTTATTTTTACTTTATGGGAGTAGTAAAGAATGTTTAAGTTCATGATGCAAATACCACTGAATGTCATTCAAATATATTTTTAAAATACAGCTTTCATGATTCATTACAGAGAGATTAAAATATTGCTAAAGTTATAACAAGTGCTTCAGTGAATTAGACAGTTAATTTGTTTCCTCTAGTTGTAACCTTAAGAACTGATGAGTTATTCAGAATTTAGCTGATTGCAAATCCAACAATTTGTGGGCTATTTCTTATACTCTATCAGGTTTATGAGGCCTTAAAAGCATT
This sequence comes from Saimiri boliviensis, assembly GCF_048565385.1. Classification (NCBI taxonomy): domain Eukaryota; kingdom Metazoa; phylum Chordata; class Mammalia; order Primates; family Cebidae; genus Saimiri; species Saimiri boliviensis. The sequence goes on along the minus strand of NC_133458.1, from coordinate 65,487,619 downwards.
CAGATGGCAATTTTGTGTTATTAAAGATAATTTCTTGTACCTTATGGCCACTTGTCAGTGGCTGCTGAGCTAATCAACAATCATATTGAAATTATTCACTTGTTTGCATATTTCATAGATTCATAATGAATACTAGATATTAAATATATTGACAAATATTTATTTTATAATTTAAAAATTTAATTTTGTTAAATACATGTGATAATTTTGTCTTTTATATGAACACATTACATATTTAATTTTTAATTTATGTTGTTCTTGAGGTCTTGTTTCTATTTAAGTTGTGTATGGTTTTTAGATTCTGTGTTTAGCAATCATTTACATTTCCTAAATCAGATGTATAGATTTAAAAATTCATTCATATGAAGAAAATGCAACACAGGTATACCTTGGAGGTGTCATAGTTCAGTTACAGACCACTGTAAATAAAGCAAGCATTGCAAGAAAGCACGTTGCATGAAATTGTTCGTTTCATATATACATAAAAGTTATGTCTATGGTATCCTGTTGTCTATTATGTGTGCAATAGCATTAGGTCCATAAAGCAATGTACCTGGCATGATTTTAAACTACGTTATTGCATGCTAACAATCATCTGAGCCTTCAGTGAGTCAAAATGTTTTTGCTGATGGAGGGTCTTCTTGCCTGATGTTGATGTCTGCTGACTGAACAGGGTGGTGGTTGCCGAAGGCTGGGGTTTCTGTGGCAATTTCTTAAAATTAGCTAACAATACAATTGACCACATTGATTTACTGTTCCTTTCCTGAACAGTTCGTCTGGAGTATGCAGTGCTGTTTAATAGCATTTTGCCCACAGTAGAACTTTTGAATTTGGAGTCAATCCTCTCAAAACCTGCAGCTGCTTTATCAACTAAGTTTATGTAATAGTCTAAATCTCTGTTCATTTCAACAATATTCACAGCATCTTCACCAGGAACAGACTCCATCTCAGGCATCCAAAAAAAAATCTCTTATTGTTTATATAACAAGAGGAATCTCTTATTTGCTCGTCCATAATAAGCAACCCCTCATCTGTTAAAATTTTATTACAAAATTGCAGTAATTCAGTCATATCTTCAGGCACCTATTTTAATTCTAGTTTCCTTGCTATTGAAACCATATCTGCAGTGATTTCCTGCACTGAAGTCTTGAACTCCTCAGTCATCTCTGAGGACGGGAACCAACTATCTAAACTTCTGTTAATATTGACATTTCAACCTCTTTCCATGAAACCTGAATGTTCTTAATAGCATCTAGAACAATAAATTCTTTGGAGAAGGTGTTCAATTTACCTTTCCCAGATCCATCAAAGAAATAACTATCTATGGCATTATAACTTTATGAAAGGTATTTTATTAAATAATAGGGCTTGATAGTTGAAATTACTCCTTGATTCATAGACTACAGAGTAGATGTTGTGTTAGCAGGCATAAAAATATTTATTTTAAGAAAGAAAAAAAAATTATCTGAGGAATTCCAGCCACCTCTTAATTACCAGTCCATAGAGAAATGGGAATGAGGCAGCAGTCACAATCTGCTTCCACCCTTGAAGCTGTTTGCTGAATACACTCTAGCCTGACTGTCACCACAAATAGCTATAAATTTTATTTTGTATTACACTGAAATTTTCTAAATATTTTATTACATTGGATCAAGGTATCAGTGTAAGAAAAAAAGTGTTGAATGATAAACTCATTAAAGTAGGATAAAATATGATGGCCTATTTATAGTATTTTAATTATGTAAAAGAAAGTAAAACTTATGCAAAAATTACCTAAATTTTTTAATTAAAAATTTAAAGTAGTAGATTACATGTTTAAAAAGATATGCTGTAATGTTACAGCTCTTTTAGAATTTGTCTGGCAGTTTTTCTTTTTTCTTTTGTTTTTTTTTTAGCAGAAACCTCCCCAACCAACACATATACAAAGATAATACAACTATTCTTCTCAGAGAGCCCTTTCAAGTTACAAATCCTCTCTTTATGTGCATTCTTTTTCTTCTAAGAGTTATCTCATTTGAGCCTCTTAGAAGTTCTATATTTGCTACTTATCATTCTGTTAAATTTCTCTATTAAATCATCCAAATAGCTGTAAATTAACCTAAGAATGTCACATGCTAGACACTGTAGCCCATACACTCTAGTTCACAAAGTATAGACAATCACTAATCAATGTCATCTCTGTAAAGCAATGAGGGTTCCTGAAAAATAACTTTGTATCGGCCAGCTCCTTGTTGCTCTTTTTTGGCTCTAAAAACTTGCTTTTAACAAAGGCCAAATACAGCTCATACCACAAGGTTACTTGAGTCAGAGGCTCCCAAGCAGCTTCTTCATCTTGGTTCAAGTAAACTACCTAAAATTATATTTTGTGCCTTGGCTTCTTCCTTTAGGTCAACAGTCTCCTTACACATCTTCTTCAGAGCTCTTGGATGAATAAGTACATTGTCAATGGGCAGAAACATTGTGAAACAAATCTTTTTTTCTGAGTAATAGGGCTCAACAGTGGGCTGAAAGTGTTCAGTAAGCCATGAGGTAAAATGTTGTGCTGTCTTCCACACTTTGTTGTTGCATTTATAGTGCACAGAGTGGATTTAGAGTAATTATCAAGAGTCTAGGATTTTCTGAATGATAAATGAATGCTGGCCTCACCTTAAAGTTACCAGCTACATTATCCCCTGTTAGAAATTCTCTTTAGTTATGAAAGTTGTACATGGTATCTTCTTCCAAGAGAAGCCTTTTTTATCTTCCATTGAAAACCTGTTGCTTAGTATAGGCACCTTCATCAATGATCTCAGCTAGATCTTCTGGATCACTTGCTGCATTATCTACATCATCACCTTGAAACTTTAATGTTACAGAGACGGCTTCTTTCTTTAAACCTCATGTACTAATCTCTCCGAGCTTCAATCTTTTCAGCTACAGCTTCCTTACCTCCCTCAACCTTCACAGAAATGAAGAGAGCTAAGGTCTTACTTTGGATTAGGCTTTGTCTTAAGGCAATGTTGTGTCTGGTTTGATCTTCTATTCAGTCCACTGGAACTTTCTCCGTATTAGCAGTAAGGCTGTATTGCTTTCTCATCATTCATGTGTTCACTGGAGTAGCACTTTTAGTTTTCTTTAAACTTTTTCTTTTCATTCAGAACTCTGCTAACTGGTTCAAGCGGCCCAGCTTTCAGCATATTTCAGCTTTTGACATGGCTTCCTCACTAAGCTTTCTAGCTTTTGATTTAAAGTGAGAGAAGTCTGTCTTTCCCATTAATTAAATGGTTAGAGGTCATTACAGGATTAACTATCGAATTAATTTAAATATTGTTGTGTCTCAGAATAGGGAGAGCCAAGGAGAAGGAGAGAGATGGGGGAACTGCTGGTCAGTTAAGCAGTCGGAACACATAAAACATTTATTGGTTAAGTTCACAGTCTTATATGAACATGGTTCTGGTGCCTCAAAACAATTACAATATAAACATCAAAAATCACTGACCACAGATCAACACAATAGAAATAATAATAATGAAAGACTTTGAAATAGTGTGAGAATCGCCAAAGTGTGACACAGAGAAAAGAAGTGCGCACAGGCTGTTGGGAGAACGGCACACGTAGACTCACTCGATGCAGCACTGCCACAAACCCTCGATTTGTAAAAAAAAAAAAAAAAAAAAATACAGTATGTGAGAAGTACAATGAAATGAAACACAATCAAATGGCTTCTCCCACCCACACAATCAAATGTGGTATAAGTCCTGTTTTCAGGCAGGGAATCAAGGAGACTTCTTGTCTGTACCAGGCCTTACTACCAGCTTCAAGTGTAGAACTTCCTTCGTTCCCCATTTTCTACCTCTAAAAGAGGGATTTGGTTAATTGACAAGTTTCTTTTGACCTCTAACACAGTGTCATTAATTTTTGTTACTTTGGAACAGGATTCTTACTTGTCAAAGTTATGTTTGAGGAGAAAAAGAAGTCAGTTAATATAATATTTTTGACAATAAAAAGTGAAAGTGAGACAAGGATTTGGGAGAAAGGAATCTGAATATTTAGGCTCACTAATTTCCACAATGATTTTACTCAGTAGAACAAATGAATCCTCACTTGCTTCTCCAACCTTTTGTCACTGTAGACAAAGCCCAAGGCACAAGAAGAGATAACAGTTAATTTTCTGTCTCACATTAAAATCTTCCAAATACCTTTCATCTAATAATTTGTGCCAAAAGACATCTGATTTACGCTTACAGTCTGAATGTGTGAAAAGCACTTGTTTAGACTGTTTATTACCTTATTTTTGTTTTCTGCATAGTTTGCTTGGAGCTCCTTTAGTTTTTACTCATTCAAGATAAGTGATTAAAATGTAATGATTTTACTGATGTACTTTCCCATTTGCATTCCACTAGTGAGAAATAATATGATCCATCAACATTTGTACGAAATAAAATATATTCTTTTTCATTTAAATGAGTGTTTATGTCAGAAACAAAAGGAAAAGATTCGGAAACTGAAAGGGTCAATGACAACCATTAAGGGCTGAAATTAATTCCCTGCCAAGGTTTTTGCATTTCAAACATAGAGCCCCAAATAGCAACATTCCAACTCTAGTGTTAAAGATGAAGCCAAACTCTTAAAAATCTAAGGATTCTCCTATTTGTGCTTTTGCAAATAAAATGCTGAGAGTAACTTTGGAATTACATTCGAAGACAGTCATCAAGGTTGACAGAATATATCAGAAATTGATGGAAAGATTTAGATTAGAAAGGCAGGGGCTAGAGAAGTGGCTTGCCTGTGGATGTCCCTGAGATGATTGTTTCCTCAGGGAGATTACATTGCAAAGGGCTCTTATTATTTTCAAAGTAAGCAGAAGAAAAATGATTTTCTCAGTTCCTCAAAAATGTATTTATAAATACAACACAACTACTAAGTCATATTACTCCAGGCTGATGTAGGTGAACAAGTATTTTGTTTTCTTTTTCTGAACAACTTTTTAAATCAAGAACAGATTACTATTGCAGAAGGAGTGAAAGTTACTTATTTCAAAACCAGGTGGCTGGAAGAGGGTTTAACAGGAACTATTCCTCAGACACGAACAAAATTGTTTGCCCCTTTATATACAAAAGAAGATTGGAGAAAAAAGTAACATTTAAAAGGAATGCAAATATGGGGGAAAATAAAATCTGAAAGTATTCATACTTAAGTGCTTAGTTTTGGCTACCTGTATTTGGCTACATGACAGAAACTGCTTTATTTCTTTCTGTTTTCACAACTGTTTTCTGCTAATATGGTGCTAGTTCTTATAAAATAGTATCATATAAATCTTACTGTATGAAACAAGCAAATACTTTTTCTATACAAAATAAAATAGCTATTATATCTTCTTATTCACCCAAAGCCTAACTTTTGGTAGGTCAGAGCAAACTTTCTTCTAAAAATGTATCCATTTTCTTTTATTTTTAGATAGAAGAGGTATTAGTCCTTTAGCTATACAATGTATAATAATATTCCTAAGACATTCTCATCTGTGGTTGGGAAAATCTGTTTTGTAAATACTTTTATCTTTTTTATGCATAAATGATGTTTTTGTAATTTGTATTTACAAAATTATTTTATCACTATTTAAATTGATAATACGTGCATGTTCTTTTTGATTGTTAATTTTTTTATATTTTCCTTTCCAAGAGTTAACTTTTCACTATAAAAGTACCAACTTTAGTCAGTTTTGCATGTCAATATATGTGTACAGTCATAATAGATTTCAATCTAAGACCATATAATTCTACATGACTTACACAGTTTTGGATACAGTAAGTCTTGTAAGTCTTGTATTAGCACTAACTTTTTTAAGTCCTGTCTTTTCTTTTTTTCTTTTTCTTTTCCTTTTTTTTTTTTTTTTTTTTGAGACAGAGTCTCAGTCTGTTGCCCAGGCTGGAGTGCAGTGGTGCAATATTGGCTCACTACAACCTCTGTCTCCCAGATTCAAGAGATTCTCATGCCTCAGCCTTCCTAGTATCTGGGATTACAGGCATGAGCCACCACAGCAGGCTAATTTGTATATTTTTAGTAAAGACGGGGTTTTGTCATGTTGGCCAGGCTGATCTTAAACTCCCGACCTCAGGTGATCCACCTACCTTGGCCTTTCAAGGTGTTTGGATTACAGGCATGAGCCACCATGCTTGACCAAATCCTGTCTTTTTCATACCTCCTTTTGGTAACTTATTTTGAAACTTGAAGACGAACTTTCTCTCACCTGTACTATTTATTGGATTAACTGTTTTATAAATGGGTATATCTAAGGTACACAGAAAAGGCACAGAGTTCCCATAGCACAGGGGTGTTCTCTCTGTTCCCACTGTTTTATAGAACAATCAAACTTCATGGTCACACCATGCTTTCCCTGCTTCTCTGGAAGAATGTTTGTTACTTCAGCAAATATTTTTTATCTTCTCAGTGTAAGACTTCTATGTTAGATACTATATCTAAACTACACCTTTCCTTCAAAGTCCAAATCAAGTTTATAACTTAAGCCATATGTTTATTGGACTCTTAGTCCCAAACTACTTGTCGCTTTCTGAAATTGATCTGTTCACATATATGGTAAGCCATAATTACATCTGCATAACATTCTCTAATTGCTTTCTTTAAATATGCTTTATTTTGCTCATTATTTTGTAAAATTCAGAAGACTCTGCTACTTCTTTTGTATCCCTTAGAGTATCAAATTCAATAATGGATACTTATCACTGATCAATACTTGTCAGCTTAAGTCCTTAGTTAAGTCACTGTTAGCTTAAGATCTGTATAAGCCAAGTCACTGTTGAATCCACATAAATATATTAAAATTTTGTCCCAGATTTTCTGGAATAGTCATATATCCTGTATAGTTGCCCATAGGAATGCACGTTTTTGCCCAAATATACATTTCTATTAGGTTTGGCAAATACGTTAATTATCATACGTATATTAAACTGGCATCTAAGTTAATATACAACTTGTGAGTTGTCCCAAATATGGTTCTCTAGAGTAACTTGAGTCACTCTCTAAACATGATAAAGGGTGGATAGAACGACTTGCATAAAGATAACATGGAGTCATAGAAACTACAGAATCAATAATCAAATCCATTTCTGTACTAAAGGGAGAGAATTATGAGTATTCCTTAAATACCAGAGAAACATATGCACTAAATCATTATTGATAAATAGAAAGCATGAAATTACACGAACAACAAACTCATAAAGAACTAAACATAAAGAACTGACATTTAAATTTAATTTACCCCACCATAAATACTATAGACTACATTGTTAACCACTTTTTCTTCTCCAAGAGAAGTCTGAGGGGAAATAAGCTGTGATCCTACACAAGCCATTTAGTCTTTTTCTAACTGTTACATAATCTGTAAAATGAATATAGAACCTGGATTTCATAAGCTGCCGGACTAGGTTTGCAGGTTTCTGTCTTATATATCAAATGAAAATCTAGTAATGCATTTAAATGAGATCATATGAAAAGGGCATTGTTTTAATTACAGTATGTGTGTCTAAGATTGCAGTTCTACCACTCCATAAGTTTGTCCGTGGTACTCCAGAACATGTCTGCATGGTGTGAATGCTCAAGTAGGCCATCTCTAAGGGCTCTTTACACCACAAACTCAATGATTCCATCATTGTATTCTGACTTTATTTGGAGCCTGCCTCCGTATGTCTAGTCTTAGAACAGACCAGTCTTTGCATGATAGAGAGCCAAGAAGCTACTTGCCTGTTTACTGGTGTTTGCTTGCTTCCACAGTGACATCAGCTCATAAAAAGGCTAACTATATAAAAGACTGAAATTAAGGACCCACAAAAAGAATTTCCAGTGCCTGTCATTTCTGCTGAATTCTGAATGACTCATATCTCTCAAAAAGATCCTGAGTTTGGAAGCTGTATATTCAAATACCAGAAGGATTTAGACATGAATGTGCAGACGGATGCATAAATAAAATGACTGCCACTGACTTATTTTTCTTCACAAAATGAATGCTAAGATTCTAGCTAATCCTATCACAGCCATTGTGCCATTAAAGAAGGTATTATTTGAAAATTAAAAGTATTCAACTTTTTATTCACATCTAAGATTTGGTATATCTAAACTTGTGGATATACTTAGGAATGCAGTATTTGAAGCTAAGGGGGAAAATCTTTAGATATATTGGAAAAAATCTTTCTCACTTAGAGAAAAAAAGAAATAATTTTTAAAAGAAAATGATTTTTGCAGACTTTTAAATAGCCAGTATTTATCCTTATTTTTCTTCTGCATAGATGAACAGACAAAATTGGATTACTCCTTTTGGGTTTTCAGGATCTCTTTTTACTCTCTAGTATATTTTATATATGATTGCAATGAAATGAATACCATTTAGGTCATTTATCTAATGAACAACATACAAATGTGTAATATCCCCGGGATCTCTCTTCAGTACACTTTTCAGTGTGTTCCTCAGGGTGCTCCTATACATAGCTTATGTTCCTGTCAAGGTTTATGACTCATTATTAATATTAATGCCCATTTTTTTCTCCTCTGCACCTTGTTCTAACTCTTCTTTTGGAAATGCTATTCTCATGTTGCCACATGCTTATATTTTACCCAACATGAAAGGCTCAACTTATTAGCTAGATCTGTCAATGATGCCTTCTCTGGTCACTTTTGCCAAAACTAGTTTGTACCAGACATGAGCCCCCACTGTATTTTATTCCTTCTATATATAACCTGTATTGATTTCTTAATTTCTTTCTTGCATTTATGACTTTAGTATAAATTTATTGAAAACACAGATAATGCATTCACTTCAGTATCCTGCTAGAATTTCACAAAATTTCTGGTCCAGAAAGGACATTTAATGTACTTGTATACATACATATTTTTTTGAACTTCTCCTAAGAAATGGACAAAGAAACTAGATGTAGGCAAAGTACAATCCTGTGCAGAAGAAGGTATTTAGTGCTCAAATCAGAGTATGTGAATCAGCAATAAAAATATTCCATTCAGTTCTAATAATTTTTAGAGAATAATAATTGTCCATAACCATTGCACAGCTCTATACTATCTATTATTATGGTAATGCAGACACAGAAGAAACTCAGCTCTCTCTTCCAGTTCTCTGGAGGAACAGGAAATTTTATTTTGTACAAAGTCATCAAGAAAAAGTCAATTTAATTTTTCTTTTTTTATGTAATTTCAAAATTGTGCTTCTGATAATTAATTACGAAGCACATTCCCTCAAGAGTGTTGGTCAATAGCAAGAGAAAAATATTAATGGGTTTTTATTATCATGGAGGGTAGCTACAACTATGTTAGTCTTCCCTTACCATGTTTTGATATAAATTGAACTAAATTTTTCTACAGTCACATATAATTTCATGACCAGGAAAATAAGCTGTATTAGCAGTATTAGGATTGCTGAAAAGGTCAAGTTCAAATTAACTTAGTCTTTGGAATATGTGCTTTAATATATCTATAAGTGTCTTTTACATGACATCTCAATTTTTAATGCATAAATTCTATCCATAATAACATGCTTCTTAAAAACAAATAAATAAAAGTTAGTAAGTTAGTATCTATGATTAGGCAGCACACCTCTTTATAATAGCACCTTAAAGAAAGGGTAATTTCCTATTTGATACTGTTTGAATTAAATGTCATTTACTCAATGTTAATTTGTTGCAGTTTTCATTTCAATTAATAGTTAATTCAGAAAGATTACAGGTTGCAATATTAAAGCATTTTATTGATCTGGTTCATACCAGAGAACAAACTAGCATACAAAAGGTCTCTTAGGAAGCTGCTCTTAGCATATACCTTTTTTTTTTTAAAGTGCATATTTTATTAAAACGTAAGTTTTAATAAATAAGGGAACAAACTATGAGGTCAGTGAGTTTTCACGAAGTAAACACATCCTGACAGCCAGAAACCTAATCAATAAATAGAACATTAGGGGAGGAGATAAAACAAGATGGCTAAATAGAATCCTTCCGTGATTGTCTCCCCTGTAGAAGAGCAAATCGAGCAACTATCCTCACAACAAAATACCTTCATAAGAGCCAAAACCCAGGTGAGTGATCATAGTACCTGATTTGAGCATCATACCAAGGAAAGAGCCACTGAAGAAAGACAGTCTTAATTGTGGACAGCACCCCTCCCACATCCTGCAGAAGCGTCTGCATGGCATGGAGAGAGAATCTGTGTGCTTGGAGAAGGGAGACTCCAGAGATTGCAGGACATTGCATTGGAACTTGGTGCTGCTCTGTCACAGCAGAAAGCAACACAAGGAAGAATTTGGCCTGCACTCACGATAGGAGCATTTAGACCAGCCCTAGCCAGAGAAGAATTGTCCATCCTAGCAGTCAGAACATAACTTATGGCTAGGCCCATCAACATGGCCTAAAGTGCACTGTGGTCCTACATAAGTTTGAAAGACAGTCTAAGCCACAACGAATGTAATTCCTGGGCAAGTCCTGGTACCATGCTGGGTTTGGAATCAGGGGACGTGGGATTCACACAACCTAGTGAGACACCAGCTGGGGCAGCCAAGGGAGAGCTTATGTCACCCCGCCTCCAACCCCAGATAGTGCAGCTCACAGTTTAGGAAGAAATTCTTTTCTTCCACTTGAGGAAAGGGTAGAGGAGAGTAAAGAAGGCATTACCTTTCAACTTGGATACCAGTTCAGTCAAAGTAGAATAAGGTACCAGGCAGAGTTTTAAGGCCCCCATTTTCAGACCAATACCCACAGACAGAGCATTCAGGCCAGCCCAAGCCAGAGGGGAACTGCCCATGTCAGTTGTCAGAACCTGAGTTCTAGTAAGCCTGATCACCACAGGCTAAAGCACTCTGATGTCAATAACCACAAAAGACAGTCTAGAACACAATGCAATTCCTGGGCAAGTCTAGGTGCTGTGCTTGGTTTAGAGGGCACATGAGCTAGTGAGACAACAACCAGGACAGCCAAGAGAGTGCATGCATCACCATTCCCCCAATCCCAGGCAGTGCAGCTAACATTTCCAGGAGAGACTATTTTCTTCCACTGGAGCAGAGGCGTCGAGAGAGTAAAGAAGTCTTTGTCATACAACTTGGATAACAACTCAGCCAAAGTAAAATAAAGCACTAAGCAGAATCCTGAAGCCCCTGTTCTAGACCTTAGCTCTTGGACAACAATTCTAGACACACCTTGAACCAGGAGGGAACCCATGACCTTGCAAGAAAGGACCCAGTTTTTTCTTAGGTCTTGAATATGCATCAGCAGCATCCAGGGAGTACCTGCAACTGGCATGGGGTGAGGGTGAACATGGGGCAAGACTTGCTCTGCTTGATTAAAGGAAACAGAAGAGTAAAAAGGACTTAGTCTTGCAACTTGGGTCAAGCTCAGCCACAGTAAACTAAAGCACCAAGTAGATTCCTAATGTTCCTGACTCCAGGCACTAGCTGGCAGACGGCATTTCTAGACCAACAATGGGCCTGAAGGAAACCTGTTGCCCTGTAAGAAAAGACTCAACCCTGTCTGGATTTACCATCTACTGACTAAAGAGCCTTTGGCTTTGAATAAATTTCAAAAATAGCTAAGCAATAGTCAACACAAGGCTTGAGTGAGACTCGGTACTGTGCTGAAATCAAGTCTGATCCAGCACAGTCCCAGTGTGGTGGACACAGGGATTTCTGTTTTGCTCCTCCCCTAATTCCAGGCAGGATAGAATGGAGAAAGAGACTCATTTAGTTTAGGGGAAAGTAATAAAAGATGTAGGGAAAACAGGCTAGCCATATGCAGAAACCTGAAACTGGACCCCTTCCTTACACATTATACAAAAATTAACAACAGATCGATTAAAGATTTAAACAAAAGACCTAATACCATAAAAATCCTAGAAGAAAATTTAGGCAATACCATTCAGGATTTAGGCAGAGGTAAGGACTTCATGGCTAAACACCAAAAGCAATGGCAACAAAAGCCAAAATAGACAAATGGGATCTAATTAAACTCCAGAGCTTCTGTACAGCAAACGAAACTATCATGAAAGTGAACCAGCAACCAACAGAATGGGAAAAAATTTTTGCAATCTACCCATCTGACAAAGTGCTAATATCCAGAATCTGCAAAGAACTTAAACAAATTTACAAGAAAAAAAAAACCCATCAAAAAGTGGGTGAAGGATATGAACAGATATTTTTCAAAAGAAGGTATTTATGAGACAAAGAAACATATGAAAAAAAGCTCATCATCACTGGTCATTAGATAAGTGCAAATCAAAACCACATTGAGATACCATCTCATGCCAGTTAGAATGGCAATCATTAAAAATCTGGAGACAACAGATACTGGAGAGGATGTGGAGAAATAGGAACACTTTTACACTGTTGGTGGGGGTGTAAATAAGTTCAAACACTGTGGGAAACGGTGTGGTGATTCCTTAAGAATTTAGAAAAATAAATACCATTTGACCCAGCAATCTCATTACTGGGTATATACCCAAAGGATTATAAATCATTCTACCATAAAGACACATGCACGTGTATGTTCACTGAGGCACTGTTTACAATAGCAAAGACTTGGAACCAACCCAAATGCCCATCAATGATAGATTGGATAATGAAAGTGTGGCACATATACACCATGGAATACTATGCAGCCATAAAAACTGATGAGTTCATGTCCTTTGCAGGGACATGAATGAAGCTGGAAGCCATAATTCTCAGCAAACTGACACAAGAAAAGAAAACCAAATACCACATCTTCTCTCTCATAAGTGGGTGTTGAAATGATGAGAACAAATGTGTTCCTGGAGGTGAACATACTAGGGCATGTTGGGGGTTAGGGGGTGGCTAGGAGAGGAATAGCAGGGGATAAGGGGGACTGGGGAAGGATAACATTAAGAGAAATATCTAATGTAGATGACAGGGGGATGGATGCAGCAAACCACCATGGCGTGTGTGTACCTATGTAACAATCCTGCACGATCCACACATGCACCCAAGAACATAAAGTATAATAATAATAAAAAACACTCCAAATACCTAAGTAGTTAACGCCTACACATTGATGAACACCCACAAGCATCAAGATCATCCAGAAAATCATGACCTCACAAAACAAACCAAGTAAGCCACCAGTGACTAATCCTGGAGTGTCAGAAATACGCAACTTCTCAGAGAAGTTAAACTAGCTGTTTTAAGAAAGTTAAACAAAATTCAAGATACTACAGATTAAAAATTCAGAATTATATGAGATAAATTTAATAAAAAGATTAAAATACGCTGAGAGCAGTGGCTCACTATGGGAAACCGAGGTGGGTGGATCATGAGATCAGGAGTTCAAGACCAGCCTGACCAAGATGGTGAAATCTTGTCTGTACTAAAAATACAAAAATTATCCAGGCATGGTGGTGGGTGACTGTAATCTCAGCTACTCAGGAGGCTGAGGCAGAGAATTGCTTGAAGCTGGGATGGGGAGGTTGCAGTGAGCCAAGATCACACCGTTATACTCTAGCCTGGATGACAGAATGAGAATTTATCTTAAAAAAAAAATTGAAATACCTAATAGACCAATAACAACAGCAGAAGTTGAGGCAGCAATTAATAGCATACCACCCAAAAAAGCCCAGGTCCAGATGGGTTCACAGCCGAATTCTACCAGACATACAAAGAGGAGCTAGTACCATTCCTTCTGAAACTATTCCAAACAATTCAAAAAGAGGGAATCCTTCCCAAATAATTTTATGAGACCAACATCATCCTCATACCAAAACCTGGCAGAGACCCAGGAAGAAAAGAAAACTTCAGGCCAATATCCATGATGAACATAGATCCAAAAATCTTCAATAAAATACTGGCAAGCCAACTGCAACAGCACATTAAAAAGCCTATCCACCATGATCAAGTAGGATTCATCCCAGGGATGCAAGGCTGGTTCAATATACACAAGTTTATAAATGTAATTCACCACACAAACAGAACCAAAGACAAAAACGTGATTATCTCACTTGATGCAGAGAAGGCCTTTGACAAAATTCAACAGCCCTTTATGCTAAAAACCCTCAATAAATTAGGTATTGATGGAACGTATATCAAAATAATAAAAGCTATTTACGACAAACCAACAGCCAATATCATACTGAATGGGCAAAAACTGGAAGCATTCCCTTTGAAATCTGGCACTAGACAAGGATGCCCTCTCTCACCACTCCTATTCAATACAGTATTGGAAGTTCTAGCCAGAACAATCAGGCAAGAGAAAGAAATAAAGCATATTCAATTAGGAAAGGAAGAAGTCAAATTGTCTCTATTTGCAGACGACATGATTGTATATTTAGAAGACCCCATCATCTCAGCCCAAAATCTCCTGAAACTGATAAGCAACTTCAGCAAAGTCTCAGGATACAAAATCAATGTGCAAAAATCACAAGCATTCCTATACACCAATAAGAGACTTAAACAGAGCCAAATCAAGAACGAACTGCCATTCACAATTGCTGCAAAGAGAATAAAATACCTAGGAATACAACTAACAAAGAACATAAAGGACCTCTTCAAGGAGAGCTACAAACAACTGCTCAACAAAATAAGAGAGGGCACAAACAAATGGAGAAACATTCCATGCTTATGGTTAGGAAGAATCAATATTGTGAAAATGGCCATACTGCCCAAAGTAATTTACAGATTCATCGCTATCCCCATCAAGCTACCAATGACTTTCTTCCTAGAACTGGAAAAAACCACCTTAAACTTCATATGGAACCAAAAGAGAGCCCACATAGCCAAGTCAGTTCTAAGCAAAAAGAACAATGCTGGAGGCATCACATTACCAGACTTTAAACTATACTACAAGGCTACAGTAATCAAAACAGCATGGTACTGGTACCAAAACAGAGATATAGACCAATGGAACAGAACAGAGGCCTCGGAGGCAACACCACACATCTACAACCATCTGATCTTTGACAAACCTTACAGAAACAAGTAATGGGGAAAGGATTCCTTGTTTAATAAATGGTGTTGGGAAAACTGGCTAGGCATGTACAGAAAGCAGAAACTGGACCCATTCCTGACACCTTACACTAAAATTAACTCCAGATGGATTAAAGACTTAAACATAAGACCTAACACCATAAAAACCCCAGAAGAAAATCTAGGCAAAACCATTCAGGACATAGGCATAGGCAAGGACTTCATGACCAAAACAACAAAAGCATTGGCAACAAAAGCCAAAGTAGAGAAATGGGACCTAATCAAACTCCACAGCTTCTGCACGGCAAAAGAAAAGGTCATTAGAGTGAATCAGCAACCATCAGAATGGGAAAATATTTTTTGCAATCTACCCATCTGACAAAGGGCTGATATCCAGAACCTACAAAGAACTAAAACAGAGTTACAAGGAAAAAACAAACAAGCCCATTCAAAAGTGGGTGAAGTGGGTGAAGGATATGAACAGACACTTTACAAAAGAAGACATATATGAGGCCAACAAACATATGAAAAATGCTCATCATCACTGCTCATTAGAGAAATGCAAATCAAAACTACATTGATATATCATCTCACACCAGTTAGAATGGTGATCATTAAAAAATCTGGAGACAACAGATGCTGGAGAGGAGGTGGAGAAATAGGAACACTTTTATACTGTTGGTGGGAGTGTAAATTAGTTCAACCATTGTGGAAGACAGTGTGGCAATTCCTCCAGGACCTAGAAATAGAAATTCCATTTGACCCAGCAATTCCATTACTTGGTATATATCCAAAGGATTATAAATCATTCTATTATAAGGACCCATGCACACGAATGTTCATTGCAGCACTGTTTACAATAGCAAAGACCTGGAACCAACCCGAATGCCCATCAATAATGGACTGGACAGGGAAAATGTGGCACATATGCACCAGGGAATACTATGTAGCCATAAAAAACGATGAGTTCATGTCCTTTGTAGGGACGTGGATGAACCTGGAAACCATCATTCTCAGCAAACTTAAACAAGAACAGAAAATCAAATACCACATGTTCTCACTCATAGGTGGGTGTTGAACAATCAGAACACATGGACACAGGGCGGGGAGCATCACACACTGGGGTCTGTCAGGGTGAAATAGGGGAGGTACAGCAGGTGGGTGGAGATTTGGGGAGAGAGAGCATGGGGAGAAGTGCCAGATGTAGGTAATGGGGAGGAGGGCAGCAAATCACACTGCTATTTGTGTACCTATGAAACAATTTTGCATGTTCTTCACATGTACCCCAAAACTTAAAATGCAATTTAAAAAAAAATCTAATTCTGGAGCTTAAAAATTTAATTGCTTTACTGGAGAATGCATCAGAGTCTCTCAATAGCAGATTTTTTTTTTTTTAACAGAAAAAGAAATAGTGAACTTAAAGACAGTCTCAAAGTGTACTGTTGGAAGACAGAAGAAAAAATTATATAAAAGAATGCAACATACCTACGAGATGCAGGAAGCAGTCTCAAAAGGGCAAATCTAAGTTATTGACCTAAAAGTGGAAGTAGAAAGATTGGGGTAGAAAATTTATTCAAAGGATAATAACAGAGAAGGTCTAAAACCTAGAGAAAGATATCAATATCCAAGTACTGGAAAGTTATCAAATACTATGCAGATTTAACCCAAATAAGACTGCCTCAAAACATTTAGTAATCAAGCTCCCTAAGACAAAGGATAAACAAAGAACCCTTAAAGCAACAAGAGAAAAGAAGCAAATACATACAAAGGAGCTTCAATATAACTGGCAGAAGACTTATCAAAAGAAACCTTATAGGTTTGGACAGAGTGGCATGACAGATTTTAAATGCTGAAGGAAAAAAATCTTTTCTGTTAGAATCTATTATTCCAGGAATATATCCTTCAAACATGAAGGAGAGATAAATACTTTCCCAGATAAACAGAAGGTGAAGGATTTTAAAAGTAGGAGGCCTGTTCTACAGGAAATGCTAAAGAGAGCTATTCAATATGAAAGAAATGGATGTTAGTAAGCAACAGGAAATCCTCTAAGATTTAAATTTCTCCTGTCTTGAGTAGGAAGACTTAAAGATGAAATGATCAAAAATTATAACTACAACAACTTTTCAAGACATAAACAGTATAAGATATAAATAAATAGACTAACAGAGCATCTTAAATAACTAAGAAAGCAAAAGCAAACTAGTCCCCGAATTAGTAGATAAAATATAAATCAGAGCAGAAATAAATTAAATTCAAACAAAAAAAATACAAATATATCAATGAAGTGAAAAGTTTCTTTTTGAAAATATAAACAAAATTAACAAAAGTTTAGCCAGACTAACAAAAAAAGACTTAAGTAAATGAAATCAGAGAGGAAAAAGGAGACATTACAAATAATACTACAGAAATTCAAAGGATCAATCTAGACTGCTATGAGGAACTATGTACCAATTAATTGGAAAACCTAGAATAAATTGACAAATTCTACATACATAAAACCTACCAATATTGAACCATGAAAAAAATCCAAAACCTGAGTAGATGAATAACAAATAATGAGATTGAGGCTGTAATAAAAAGTCTCCCACCAAAGAAAAACCTGGGATTGGATGCCTTCACAGCTTAATTATATCAAATGTTTAAAGAAGAACTAATACCAATCCTACTTAAACTATTCAAAAAAAAAAAATAGAGGAAAATGAAATACTTCCAGACTTACTCAATGAGGCCAATATTACCCTGATACAAAATCAGGCAAAGGAACATGAAAAAAAAAAGAAAACCACAGGCCAATATTTCTGATAAGCACTGATGCAAAAATCCTCACTAAAATAGTAAAAAACAAAATTCAAAAACACACTAAAAAGATCATTCAACATGATCAAGTGAGATTTGTCCCAATGATGCAAAGATGGCTTAACATATGCAAATCAATCAATGTGCTACATCATATCAACAGAATAAAGAACATAATCATATGATCATTTTAATCGATACTGACAAGTCATTTGATAAAATTAAACATCCCTTCATTATTAAAGAAAAAATCCATAAAAAAACTGGGCATAGAATGAACATACCTCCACACAATAAAAGCTGTATATGACAGACCCACAGCTGGTATCATGAACGGGGAAAAAATGAAAGTCTTTCCTCAAAGATCTGGAGCACAACAAGGAGGCTCGCTTTAAGCACCATAATTCAACATTGTACTGGAAGTCCTAGTTAGAGCAATTAGAAATGAGAAAGAAATCAAGAGCCTCCAAACTTGATAGGAAGTCAAATTATTTTTGTTTTCAGATGGTATGATCTTATATATGGGAAAAATCTAAAGATTCTACCAGAAACTATTGGAACTGATCAACAAATTCATTAAAAGTGCTGGATACAAAGTCAACATAGAAAAATTGGTAGCATTTAAATGTGAACAATATGAAAAAGAAATTAAGAGAGTAATCCAATTTACAAAAGCTACAAATAAAATACCTAGGAATACATTTAATCAAATAAGTAAAAGATTGCTACAATAAAATTAATAAAATATTGATAAAAGATATTGAAGAGAATACAGAAAGTGAAAAGATATTCCATGTTCACGGATTGGAAGAGTTAATATTGTTAAGATGTGCATACTCTCAAAAGTAATCTACACGTTGAATGCACCCCTAACAAAATGTCAATGAACTTCTTCACAGAACTGGAAAGAGTAATCCTAAAATTTATATGGAACCACAGAGCTAGAATAGCCAAAGCTATTCTGAGCAAAGAGAACGAAACTGGAAGAATCACATTATCCAACTTCAAATTACCTTACTGAGATCTAGTAACCCAAAGAGCATGGTAGAGGCATAAAAACAGACACATTATAGAATGGAGAACCCAGAAGAAAAAGTACATACATATACAAGAACTCATTTTTGACAAAGTCGCCAAGAACATACACTGGGGAAAGGACAGTGCTAGGAAAATTGGATATCTATAAGCAGAAGAATAAAACTAGTCCCCTATTGCTCATCATATACAAAAATCAAATCAAAATGAATTAAAGACTTAAATCTAAGACCTACAACAGTAAAATGATGAAAATAAAACACTGGGGAAACTCTCCATGTTATTGGTCTGGGTGAAGTTTTATTGAGTAATACCCCACAAGCACAGGCAACCAAAGCAAACATAGTTAAATAAGACCACATCAACTTAAAAAGCTTCTACATGGCAAAGGAAACAATCAACAAAGTGAAGAAACAATGCACAAAATGAGGGTAAATATTTTCAAACTATCACTCTGACAATTTAATAAGCAGAATATATAAGGAGCTGAAACAATTCAATAGAAAAATAATTCAATTTAAAAATTGGCAAAAGACCTGAATAGAAATTTTTTAAAAGTAGACATAAACATGGCATACAGGTATATCTAGGCACTCAGCATCCTTGAGCATCATATAGATGTAAATCAAAACTAAAATGAGTTGTAATGTCACCCTACTTATGTGGATTTTATATAAAAGACCGGCAATAACAAATTCTGGCAAGGATGTGGAAAAGGGAATTTACGTACCCACCTCATATCCTGTTGGTGGGTATGTAAATTACTACAGCTACTATGGACAGTAGTATAGAGGTTTCTCAAAAAAGCAAAAATAGAATTACCATAATATCCAGCAATCTAACTGTTAAGTATATACCAAAACTAAAGGAAATGAATAGATTGAGGACATACCTATATTCCCATATTCATTGCAGCACTATTCACAGTAGGTGAAATTTGGAATTAACTTGTGTGTCCATCAGCAGATAAAGAGATAAAGAAAATGTGGTACATATACACAATGAAGTATTATTCAGCCATAAAAAAGAAAAGGAATGAGATCCTGTCATTAGCAACAACATAGATGGAACTGTAGAATATGTTAAGTCAGTGAGGCACAGAAGGACAAACATTGCATTTTCTCACTCATTTGTGGGAGCTAAACATTAAAATAATTAAACTCATGCAGATGGAGAGTGGAAGGATGGTTACCAAAGTCTTGAACGGGTAGTGAGTGGTGGGATGAGAGAAAGGTGGGATTGTTAATTGGCACAAAAGTGTAGTGGGATAGAATAAATAAGACCTAGTACTTGATAGCACAAAAAGGTGAGTACAGTCAACATTGTCTTCTGTACATTTTAAAGGAACTAAAATGGTATAATTTGAATGTTTATAACACAAAGAAATGATAAATGCTTGAGGTAATGGATTCGCACTTACCCTGATGTGATTATTACACATTGAATGCCTGCATCAAAATATCTCACATACCTCATAAACAAAAACATACCTACTAAGTACCTGTAAAACTAAATAAATATATAATTGAAGCATTAAAAAAAGAAAAATAGAATATTTTTAGTGTTCCATAATGTCTATCACCCTATGTCACAGTCCCTTTCCATCATAAGAATCACTACTCTAACTTTTCATTCCACTATAGGCCAATTTTGCTTGTGTTGAATAGATACATAGCTAAGGATGGATGGATGGATGGATGGATGGATGGATGGATGGATGGATGGATAGACGGACAAACTTATCAGCATATGTGCTTCTGTGTCTGGTTTCTTTTGCTCATATTTACGGTTTTGAGATCCATTCATATTATTGCCTGTGATATTTTGTTCATTTCACTGTGATATAGTATTCTATTTTAGGAATATACCACTCTTTATCCATTTCATTTTTGAAGCACATTCAGGTTACTTCTAGTTTGGAACTAAATACAACAAAGCTGCAATAAATATTCTTTAACTTGTCTTCTAATTTGGGATTGTTGAGTTATAGGGTATACATATAACCAGCTTTATTAAATATTTGATGTACAGATATAACAATTTTCATACTTATGTGATATTCCAAAATCTGAAATAATTTAACTTATTTAAATTAATCAAATATTAAAATTAGGTAAATACAAAGAAAACAGCTACCTCTATAACAATTAATAAATACAGAGAAGAGAGGGAATTACTGTGGAATGATATGGATGGATTATAAAGTAAAATCTCCTAATGTTGAATCATACTTTATAAGGAGAGCCAGACACATGTTTCACATAGTCAGGCATTTACTTTTTGAGTCAAAGAGGTATTTCCATTAATTTTAGGTTCTTTGTTAAATAATGTGAAATAGAAAGGGTCAAAGATTAATTCATACCCCAGGAAGGCTCATACAGCAGCCTCAGATTGTATTCAGTGCCTTGAATTACTGTCTCTAGAAGCCCTGGGTCTCTATGGTACCACCAGAAGTACTCCCTACCTTTTGTTGAATGCATTCTCACCAAGTACTATGATGCAATTAGTTCTACTTATTAAAGTTTATTTCTTCTGAGGGCAGGTAAGAATAAAATATATACTATTGGCACATCAAAATGTTTACTTAAATTTTTATTCTAGTCAAAGACCATTTCCAAAGCTAAGATCATGTTTTATTACTTCAAAATGAGATGGAGAAAGGAAGAATCAAATGATTTAAATTTTAAATTAAAGCGAGATACAATTCCCTGAATTTTGCTTAACCATAATAAACTCTGGTTATTTATAAATACCTATATTTTATTTTCAAGTTCTACAAGTGTATGTTAAGAACACTAAATTTGCTACATTGCTATAAAACATGCCAGAAGGAAATTTTTAGTTTACTGTATTTAGGAAGAGGGAAAAAGTAGCTGTACAGTTAGTAAAACGCTTGACAAGGCAAAAGAAAAGAATTTCGGAGGAAGGAAGAATCAACAAGGAGTATTCTAGGTGACCTCTTATGTGTAGACTGACATAGCAACAATCACTCTCAACACGATTTTTGCTTACCTGAAGTGCTTAACTTGGATAGCTTGATAAACATTTTGAAAGACAGATTATAATAACTGCTGAAAATTTCTCACCTCCCATTTACTCTTTTACTACTGAGAACTGGTGCCCTCCTCCACCCTTTGCTGTAATTATTCTCTTGAATGTTGTCAAAAAGTCATATTTTACAAATCAAATGACATATTCTAAATCATCATCCAGATATTCTAGAGTTGTCTCTGTTTCTTCAATTGGTCTCTCCGTGTCATAGTTACTAGCTCACAACCTAGCATGCTCCCTTTCTTTGTCTGATTGTATTTAAAACAAGGTGGCAATAACTCAAGGTGCCCTTTCAGCTACAGGGTTTGATAGGACCATTATATCTTTTGCCCATCACCCCTTACTTTAGGTCAACTATACAAACAAGTTCATTTCTGTAAGTGTAATAAACTATCTTTCAAATATGATTTCAAAATCCTACTATGATTTCAATAAACTATCTTTCAAACATGATTTCAAAATCCTTCTATGATTTCAATAAACTATCTTTCAAATATGATTTCAAAATCCTTCTATAATTTCAAAATCCTACTGATTTTGGCATCTCAGAGTTCCGCTAAGTCTAAAATAACTCAATTATTAACTAGAGAAAGCAATGTCTTTTAGAATTAAGATCTCAGACTTTGAAATAAGATAACTCAGGCTCAGCTCTCATTTGTCAATTTGAACAATTTAATCCCCCCAAACCCTGGTCTCTTAATCTATAATAATATGGAGCTCCCCAGGCATGGGGCTCACACCTGTAATCCCAGCAATTTGGGAGGCCAAGGCAGGCAAATCACTTGAGGTCATGGGGTTCGAGACCAGCCTGGCCAACATGGCAAAAACTAGTCTCTATAAAAAATACAAAAATTAGCCAGGTGTGGTGGTGAGCGCCTGTAGTCCTAGCTGCTCCAGAGGCTGAGGCATGAGAATTGCTTGGACCCAAAAGGTGAAGGATGCAGTGAGCCAAGATCGTACCACTGCACTGTCAACAACAATAACAACATGGAGCTATTATTAGTGCCTACTTCACTGAGTTATTACAAGGAACAAATAAAATAATAGACATAAATTCCCTAATGGCTTGCATAATTTAAATGTCAAATAATTTATGACTGCTATTGTTGCATTTTTAAATAGAAATTAACACCATAAGCACATGTTGTAAACTGATCAGGAACCACAGTTCACTTCAGGCTAGAAGCAGACCAGCCTTGCTGATCATTTATATAAATATTTTTTTCCTGGTACATTTTGTTTCGTAGTGTTAATCCTACCAAGAATAAGCCTAAGATTTGATCATGTCAGGTTTTTCTGGGTAAATAATGAAAGGCAAGGAGATTTTTGTTTGCAGGCTGAGAGGTGAAAGATGAGTAAAAAAAATTGTTTTTTTTTTTTTTTGGTTTGGTTTGGTTTATTTTGTTTTTGTGAGATGGAGTCTAGTTCTATTGCCCAGGCTGGAGTACAGTGGTGCAATCTTGGCTCACACCCAGCTAATTTTTGTGTTTTTAGTAGAGATGGTGTTTCACCATGTTGGACAGGCTGGTCTCAAACTCCTGACCTCAGGCGATCTGCCCTCCTCGGCCTCCCAAGTGCTGGGATAGTTGTTGGGTTTATGAATGGGAGGAGTATTGTTGAAGCAGAGGAAACTCATCTGCGGAAGTGTAAGACAGAAAAACAGAGATAACTTGGGAAAGACCCCTGGCAGAGTGCTACTGGAGGCAGCACCTGTAGAGGAGAAAGCGTAGAAGCACAGCAGTGTTCTCTTTTGCTTTAAACAGTACGATGGAGATCATGTGCTTTTTTCTTTACAAAACTACCACCACTGCAAGGGCCTCAGGAAAAAACAAATAAGCACATAAATAGCAACAAGAAAACAAGAAAAATATCAGCCTCAGTAAGAGATTGGGTTACAAAGCTTGATTCTACCGGAGACTCACAAGTCCTTCTTCTGCAGGAGACAGACTGTTCAACACATCTTCCTACAATTCCTTCAACTTCCACATTCCCAGATCACTCCAGATATAAACTGAAAGAAAGAAACCTCTATATTTTCACATTTCATAGGCTTAATAACAATGATTTGCCCATGATCAGGGAGGTCTAGAAATAGTTTGTCATTTGTGTTCACTACTGCGAAGAACAAGGGCAAAGGCATTGGTGTGGCCATAGTTTCTGCATCTACAAAGGCAATGGAGTGACACTTTCTTTGGTTAGATAAATCAATTCAGGCCAGGAAATAAAACTTAAAGTATCACTGTGGCCTAAATGAGATAAAATATCATTTTTCTCCTATTTTAAAATGAAGAGTAAAATTTTGTATTTCTGGTCATACCCAATTTCAACTTGAAATGTGTTTTCATACAAACTTTATCAAAGAAAATAAAGCGTTTAGTGATTTCATTTTAAAATCAGTAAATGTATGCCTTTTAAATAACTATTTCACAGATCTGCTGAGTCTGGGTTCTAAGTGTGCAAACAAAATGTTGAAGTGTATCTGAAGTGTATTAAAAGTTGGTTTCTTATTTTTTCCAAAGGCCTTTGAAATTTTTCAGTAAAAGCTCTCTTAACTTATTCCTAAAGAAATGACTTGAAGGCTTACCAGTATTTTCTTTGTAAACCATAGTATCCAAAGCTTGGATGAGGTAAAGGGTACACTATCCTTGGACACTTAAGCACTTGACCTCCCACCATCTAAACCTGTATGCTTATAAGAATATATATATTTCTTCCCCAACCTGTCTGTGGCAGTATACTTGCTACTTCTAATTATATAATTTAATTGAATATTTTATTTACTGAGAAAATATTTTAAATGAAAGAGCAATTTCTATGAAAGCTAGGTTCAATGTTTTGGAAAGGCTCCAGATATATTATTGAATTAGGCATGAGAACAATGACATTAGAATATTGAGGAAACAGTATAAATCTAGAAAGATTTTACATTCATATAGATTCACAAATATCAACTGAGTTCTCGCTTTACTTTGAATAAACCAAATTAGAAGTTATTGTTGATGAACAGGGATATGTTTTATGCAAGAAAAGACAGTGTGCAACTCCACTTGGAGCATGAACAGACCCCTGCGGGGGAGAAAAACAGTATTCAGCTCTGCTACCGGGGATTCAGGTATAGTCTAAGTTAAAATGGTCAGTTCTGTGTGTATCATCTCACAATTTACAGCTTTAATGGGTTAATTTTTATTAACTATCTGACCATAAGTCCCAATAGCATTAGATAGAAATGTTTTCACCGGCCATTAGAACTTCTGAGGCACAGAGCAAGGAATATAAAATGTGCTCCTAAACACCTAAAATAAACCAAAATTAAGTATATTAGTACAACTACAGCTGAATATTTTTACTTTATTCCTCCTTCAGTTTAGCCCACAGATATGCTGAAATAATGCAGTGGAACAGTTTGTATATATACACAATGCACACACATATATACACACAGAGAGACACACTACACACACACACACACACACACACACACACACACACACACACACATACAAGCCCACTACAAAGACTTTATATAGCTTTAAGTTATTTTAGTGCCACTGATTTGTGTTTTCTTAACAGGAGTTACTACTGAAAACTTATGATAATAAGTTTATAAATACTATAAGTTCTACAAAGAGAGAAACAAGAAAAATACCCATTCTGAAAAAGAGTAATGAGATAGTTATTTTCTTTTCTCTGTGTGTAAGGCTTTCTTTGCTAACGAGACAGTTAATGTCCCTAATCATTTCACTGAATAGTAGCAAGCTTAAATACACATTGTTGGCACTCAAAGTCTTAAATAGGTACAATATGATATTGTTAAATCTTCATATATGTGCTTTAATGATTATTTTGGTTTACTGTTATTGCTAGAGGTCTTATTTCGTGGTTTCTTTAGTTTGTATTTAAGATGTAAGAAAAGAAAGATTACTTATATAATAAGGAACTTTATGATAAGTTATATAATTTAACAATCACTCTTTGGGCCTCTCATTTTTCTGAGAGTCTAGCTTGGTTCAATAATGGCTGCCATAATTTCCAGTTTTACCTGAGCTGGAATATGCAGAGTTCAAACTCTAAGCATTTTTATTGCAGGATTTTTCTTTTATTCTCCTTATAAAAGTCATTCTTCTAGTCTAGAAACTTTTTTCCATATTTTTCACAATGCTTCAGAAGAGTTATAGAAAGTGCATCCTGCTTATATTCCAACTTGATTTTTCAAGAATTAGTTGCATTGTTCAAAATACGGTTGACTTGAAAAACACAAGTTTGAACTGTGAGAGTTCGCTTATACATGGATTATTTTCTAGAAATATACTGGAAAGGTTTTTGGAGATTTGTGGCAATTCAAAAAAAAATAACAGACAAATCACATACTCTAAGAATATATATGAAAAGGAAAAAGTTAGGTATGTCATAAATGCATAAAATATATGTAAAAATTGGTCTATTTTACCATTTAAAAACATATACAAATATATTATAAATAGTTAAAATTTATCAAAACTTATACACACAAATACAGAACTTACATAGTTCTATCCACAGTGCAGAAAAAGATAACCAAATCTAAATATGCAGTATTAAATCATAACTGCATAAAAATAACTGTGGTATATGTATACTGCTGTAATAATTTCACAGCCCTCTCCTATTACAATTTTGGTGAGCTCAAATATTACAAGAATCTGCTAATCATCTCCAGTGGGAAGTTCATCTCTCCAATAAATTGTGTATAGAAGTAAAAAGTGATCCTTCCAGTTTTCACATACTTTTCATCATGTTAATGCAATACCATAAACCTTGAATAATGCTATGGGACTTATATAAAGCACCAATAGTAATGCTGGAAGTACTCTCAAAAGCAGAGAAAAGTCATGATATTATAAGAAAAAGCTGAATTGCTTGATATGTACCATGGATTGAAGTCTGCAGCTGTGGTTGCCTTCTATTACAAACAGATAATTCATGTTGCAAACAGACCAATGCCAACTTACGGTGTCGATAAATATACTAGAGTACCATAAATTTATTTTCTTTTCCTTATGAATTTCTTACTAACATTTTCTGTAGCTCACTTTATTGTAAAAATACAGTATGTGATACACATAACACACAAAATATGTGTTAAGTGATTGTTACTGGTAAAACTTCCTGTCAACAGCAGGTTATTAGTAGTGATGTTTTAAAACTATACCTGGATTTTCAACTGTGCAGGAGTTTGGTGACTCTAACGCCGGCATTATTGAAAAGTCAAATGTACAACTTGGTGATTAAGTTCCATATTTTCTTGATGCAGAGGAATTCATTTTATGTTGGAATGCCAATGCACAAAAATGAATATTCAGTAAAATAATTTCACACTAAGCAGTCTAACTTGAAGGCATTGCATTTGTAGACGCCAGGGGATAGGATACCAACCTAGAGACTTTTTTCCAGAATTGTGGAAACTATGATGACATTCTGAAATCATTTCTTTAACAGAAAATAGCCACCAGTAATATAAAACTTATATACAAATAAAATATCATTTTCAAAGTATAAATTAAAATGTTTTGAAAACTTTCCCCAAACACATTCTGATAACAAACACATGGTATGATATGCAATAGGTCATTGACATGCAGTGATTCTGTTTAGAAACTCTCTCATTTCTTTTCTGAAAGTAACAGCATAATTGTATGTTTGTTTGTTTTATTTCCTAGTTCCCAAGAAAAGTTGAACCAAGTTGAAGTTTCCTTTTAATTCTGGTTCCTGGAGTCTGAACTAGATGTGGTACTTGATAATCACACCCTTTAAACCCAATCTTCTGTTTGAAGACCAAGAGCACTTTACAGATTGTGTATCTAAAGAAAATTAATTTTATGTACCAGTTTTTATTAATTTTAGCATGACATGAATAAGCACATATATCTTCAAGTTACACGATAAAACTCCTGCTTTGGCTTACTCCTGAGATGCAAGTCAAAGGGATTTTGCCATCCAAAAAATTACTCATATATACATTTTTTTACAAATGTGCCAAAAAAAGCTTTCTCATTTTTTTTTGTTTCTCCCATTCTGCTTTGCAATTTTCTTAGGTTTTTCTTTTTGTGAAATACACTTTTCTCATTTTATTCATCAACTCAATTTAACCTGCTTGCACATATCACTTTCTAAAGTAATTCTTTGTATATCCTCTATCGTTTGTATAAACCCCAGATATATCACCATCTGAGTCCATGTCTCATTTGCAGAACAGTTGGAATTCAGATATAGCTGAGTGGTAAATGAAATACCTCAATTATGCTTAAAATTTCATACTATAAGAATGGCAGAAAAGCACCACAAAAGTCAAACTAATTTCTTTTTTAGCCATCTAGTTGTAGCATGAAGCAGAATACTCAGTTTAGCACTAAATGTGATAGACAGAGATTTGAATCCTGGAAGTTCTACCCAATAGCCTTCTGATAATAGGTAAGTTAATGGATCACATTTTCCTCATATTTTGAAGTAACATAGAAATACGTGCGTCACATGGCTGCTCTGAGGATTAAATGACACAACATATTTAAAATATATGGTATAGAACAAGACAAATAAAAAACACCAAATACATTGGTGCTATTCTTAATGTCATTATTCTAGAGACAATGGTGTTGATCTAAAAGCTTATAGATATTATTATTATTATTATTATGATGATGATGATTGAGACGAGGTTTTTCTTGTGTCACTCAGGCGCAATTTCGGCTCACTGTAATCTCTGCCTCCTTGGTTCAGCTGATTCTCCTGTCTCAGCCTCCAGAGTAGCTGGGATTACAGGTGCCCTCCACCACACCTGGCTAATTTTTATATTTTTTCATTAGAGATGGGGTTTCACCATGTTGGCCAGGCTGGTCTTGAATTCCTGACCTCAGGTGATCCACCTGCCTTGGCCTCCCAAAGTGCTGGGATTACAGGCATGAGTCACCCCCCACCCTGCCTTATAGATACCATTTTAATGCTTCAGACAGCAGTAGAATGTTCTGCTTTGTATCTAATAAATGAAAATTACATTATTGCAACATAAAAGAGAAAGAAGAAATTTTAGAAAGCTCTTAATCAAAATGGTAAAGATAAAGCTGTTTGGTACTGAGTAAACATATGGGAACATATCTGCAGTATTGTTTAAAGACATGGTGGAGAGTGTTACTAGTAAGTAACATCATCCTCAAGAATAACAAAAACCATAGATTGTGTACCTATTGTGGCTCTATGCCAACCACCACAATAAGAGCTTCATATAAACTCCTGAGGTCTTTTCCCTGTGAGCTGATCATTCAGTCTATGGCAACAGACACAGAACTGTCTAGCATTTTGACTGCTTTACAAAATACCAATACACCTAAGTTTATTTACTCACTTTTTCCCCAGTTTTCTATGATAGCTTCCTTCAAAATAAAAAGAAATAGGGAATTTGTGAGAACATATGGATCCTGATGTATAACTACAATTGACTCAGTTGAGTGTTTCTTAAATTACTGTCCTGGAAACACAGTGTCACATGATGGTAACAGTCAAGAAAAGAGTATTTTTGATCAGGTTTTTTTACTATAGTAATTCTAGGAGTCATTTGCATGCTAATAAGGGTCTTCTATAGAATATGTAGTGTTACCAAAGCTCATTTTATCACAAAATGAATATTTTGGGTGGTACATTTTAAAGCCCTTGAAGAATGCTTGAGGAAGCATTATTTGAGAGACAGTGATTTAGGTACGGGAGAGAAAATTCTTTCAAAACTAACAAAATGTGAAAATGGTCATTCCCTTGCATAAAAATATCAGCTAATATTTGCTAACCTATCCAAGGGGAATAAATGGAGGAAGAAAAGGAAGAAGAAAGAAACAAAGGAAGAAAAATAAAAAGGGGAAGGAAATAGGAAGGAAGTGAAGAGGAAAATAGATCTAATTGATTTAAAAAACAATACCCGCAGTTAGAATTACTGTCTTTCGTTTCAATTGAAGATCTATGCAGAAAACGTTTGTGAAGCAGTTATCGGTTCAACATACTGCTCTACTATCCACTTCAACTTTGGTAATTGAAAATTCATAAATAAGCCATAAAAATGTGTTTTTGTTAAAAATGATCAACACTGTTCCTATTATAACTGCCTTTAGACTTATTACTGATAGCCAGGAAGTGATGAAAATCAAACTGATAGTAAAGAAAAAAAGATAACACTAAATGAACTGGAAACATTAGAGTTAACTCTCTTTCCTACTTTTCATAAAACACATAATAAGCCATTGGATTTGGCTGAGTGTTTAATAATTTCTCTGTCCTGAGGGCAAAAATTGATAACTTAAGCCCTTTACTTTTTTTTCCCCCAAAAAAGCAAAAGACGAAAACGATAAGAGAAACAGAGTTTCACAATTTAAGATGTCACATTCACCAAACAAAGACTGTAAGTTAAAGAATACTGAACTCCTGTCTGTGGCTTTAACGATAAAAGTTCAAGCCAACAAATGTTTCTGCTGGTAGCTGTGGTTTCACTTTAGGAACAAGATTAAAGGTAGTAATAAATGAAAAGTATTAGGATTTTTTTGCCAAGCAGTTGGGAATTGTATTTCAGATCTACGTTACGTTGCATTGAATCAACAAATGAACTATATTTTTCTAGATTCTATTTTTGTATCAAAAGCTATTTAGGAATTTGACTTCCGTTAGACAGATAAAATGCATTTCAAAAAACCACGAGGTTAGATGGTATCTTCATAGTCATTTTCAATCCTAATATTTAAAGTTTTGCATATGCTTATGAGATGAAATCATGATAAATCTTCAGAACTCATCTGGGAATTGAATGTTTGCAGAAAGTAAAAGAAAGTGGTCTAGGACATGTATATCTATACTTGTTACAAAATGTGACCAGTTGTAGCAAATTATATTCACATTCAAGAAAACTTATTTTTTCCCTTAATAGGGATGTTATCCACATATTACAGACTGAAACACACAGATCCTAATCTGATACTACAGAATGAAGAAGATTATTAGCTTTTCAAAGATGACATATTATATGACAAATCGTAAATGTTTCTTTTATTCATCACATTATCCATTCATTATACGTGTAGCTCATTATCAAGATGCTGTTTATGATAAATCATATATAATAAATATGGATAACATTTACTATCTCATAGCGGTACAGAAATTACCCTTTAAAAATCACTATCATATTGTACTTTCTATATCAGAAAAGTACTAAAAATAACAAACATATAACTAAATGTTTTGATAAAGTGCTCAAACTGGAATGCATAATGTCAACTTTGAATCACATATTAGGATATTGTACCAATTCTTTATAAAAAGCAAGAAATTCATTACAAAAACTTTCCTCCTAAGGCCAGGTGTGGGGGTTCATGCCTTCTAATCCCAGTAGTTTGGGAGGCCAAGGTGGAAGGATCGCTTGAGCCCAGGACTTTGAGACCAGCCTGGGCAACATAGTAAAATCCCACCTCTCTAAAGGAATATATATACATTCATGTATATACACACACACACACACACACACACACACACACACACACACACATAAACACATAGTGTCATAAACACTTTCCTAAACAATTTTAAACAAAACCAGTCAAAATTTTGTTTCTTCAATAGTTTTTAGTGCCACTTTCACCACTTCCAAATCAAACAGTAGTGAAATCATTAATAGTCTATATTACATAAGCCATTATTTCATGTGCATTAATTCAATCCAATGGAGAAATTGCTTTTAATATAAAACTGTAGACTACTGAGATCATACCATCTAGGTAATGTTGTGTTGGCTTCATTTTAAAGCTTAGCATCAAATCTAGGACACAAAGGTTCAAGAAGAGTATAAACAGGATATCCTCTGGATGCATCCTGCTGGGTTTTACAGACTGCTTATCTTCAGAGGTCATAATGTGCTACTGATCAGAGCAGACTTGCCCAATGTGCTTTCACAGGCTGCAGAGGTTTCTCTGCACAGTTGTGGAAGTCAGCTCTCAGTTCTCAGGTGAAGGTCTCTAGCCCTTCTCTTGGTTAAGAGAATCCTAACCACAGGGCAATCTCTCCAGGAAAGATGGTTGCAGTGCCACAAGGATATGGCATCCTGGCAAAATGTTTAGCTCCAAGGGGTGCAAGAGACTGGCAGGATCTGGAAATTGCAGTGTTTGTACAAAGTACAAATTACCTAAATTTTAGTTTTGATTCTGCTATTTATTAGTTAAGTGAATTTCAGCTTGTTAATTCCACTTCTTCAGCCTCTGTTTAGTCAACTAGTAAATGGGAATAATGATAAAGAATATTGACAAATACTAGATGATGTGATGTTTTTAGCACAAAGAGGGGATTTAGCTTAGAAGTAAGATTAGCATAGAAATAATGACTATTTAGGAGACAGAATAAGCTAACAACAACCACCACAAAACACAAATGATTATTATTTTAAATCTATGATAAATGTCTTTGTTTTTCATTATGTCTTATAGCTTTGGTCTGCTAATTCCCATGAAATATGGTAAACCTTTTTTTTGAAATATTAGGTGTACTCTAATCTACAACTCTGTGTTATTTAGTGATTACTAATCAGCTTAAATGTTAATTTCTTTTAGTGACATTGGTGCTAAAGGACTAAATTGATCTTTTCATGGCTGGAACATTGTATACAGTTAGGGTTACTTAGACAACTTGAAAGTATATATAAGGTTCTGAAACCACCAGGGCCCATCATTTTTAAGCATTTCCCAAGATGTCATCACATACTGTTATTCATCACCACATCCCTGGGCATGTCAGATTTCATTAGTGTGACATGATGGAATGTGTCAGGGAAGACACTATTGAGCCTTATTTATTACACATAGGCACACATGGAAAATGTAAATAAAAATATCATGTGAAGCATAGTCTCAAAGTACAGTTGCCAAAATGAGGGTTTCTAAGCCAAATTAAAAAAGAATAAATTATCAATTAATAATTTCTTCTGAAATATGTTTAACAATGGGATATTCTAAATGGCATTGCTTACCTTGAAATTACTATTGTTCAAATGTGTCAAGATTAAGAGAGAGTAATGAGTGGACATAAATGCTGCAGCATCATTCCAACACACGGAAATGTTCTTATATCATTGCTCAGATAGAGAGAGATATCTTTACATCACATATTAGTATTATTGGACTCTTCTTTGGGAGCTCAGAAAGTGTTCCAGTGGGTTTCACTAACTCACAAAGTTAGTGAAAATGACTAACGATTTGTTATAATAGGAATCTACATGATACATGCCCACCTTGTTCCAAGCTTTACCTTCACTATCTCCTTTAATTTAATTCTCCCTACTCTCTTCTCTGCGGCATTTAATCTAATCACCATTTTACATGTGAAGTGACTGTGGCTCAATCATATTAGGTAATGTGTCTAAGATCATAGTATTAAAAAATGTAAAGCCAAGAAAAACCCAGTTCTATTTCTAAAGCCTCTGCTCAATTCACTTTGTTAACAGGGTCTCTTTCACGCTACAGTGGTCTGCGAGCCAAAGGATCTCCAAATATCCTCGTCAAGTTTCAGTAAACATTAGCCCAACCTACTTCCAGATTTAGGATGGAGAGTAGTTCAGAATAAGCTGATAGACTTGAATAAAAAACTAAATGATTAGTAAGCTCATCTTTTATTTTGCAGCTACTCATTAACATTGTTTTTTTTTGTGCAAAGAATCATCTTGGAGATTGGGAATAGCGAGATGGCTTAGTAAATTCATTGCTCTCAAGGTACCGGGGAGCTTCTAGGACCTCATCTTCAGAATAGTAACTCAGAAATTTATAGTGGAATCCAGGCATGTGAAGTTCTGTTGTTTAAAATTCCTCAGGTTATTCTTGGAATTAGCAAATCTGGGGACAATGTCTGTTTTATATGACATGAGAAATATTTTCTCAAACCATTGATGAGGTTCACAGTAGAGAGAGGTTCAAATTTTGTTGGGATTTTAATAAATGTGTCACAGAGATGGAACATTTTAAATGTCTTAAAATGATTATCAATTTGACAGGTAGAGAAAGGTACAAGTAAAGTTGCAAAGGGGAATTTTTAATAGAAACAAAGGTCATGCAAAGACTTGGAGGAAGAAAAGTTGGACTGGAAAAGAGAAGTAAGAACCTTAGAAAATAGTTTGGGGCCATATACTAACTGATATACTTTTATGAGTATAAACTGTAATTCACTGAGAAATAACTAGGGATTTAAGCAAGATGAAGATTTATGTTCTATTTCATTAAGTTGGTGGCAGTGAGAAAAAAAAAATTGTATATAGGTAAGGGTGAAGCAAATACACTGGTTAGAAAACCAGAACAATGATCAAGGTCAGAGAAGGTGAGAGCAGCAATTGTGACACAATGGTTCCGAGACCAGAAAAAAGAAAATGATCTGAGAGGTATTTCAGAGATGAAGCTAACAGGATGTGGTGAGGAAATGAGTGTGGAGGGTTAAGGGAGGAAGAGGACAAAGGGCACTCTGAGAATTTTAGCTGGGAAGATTATATGGAGGGCAGTGCCATTAATTTAAAGAGAAAGCAGTCTGATGATTTGCATTAAGAAGATAAGAAAGTCAGTGACAAATCTTTTCAATTGAAGAACTTTAGAACATTTAGGAGATGTTTGAACCAGAGTCTGCAGCTAAAGAGAGTCTGAGGCCAGAGCCAAGAAAGTGATTCAAACAAGAATCATGCTATGAGATTGTTGAGATGTATCCTTTTGTTAAGTCCAAGTTTAGCTTTAGGGTTAAGTTAGTTAAATTTGTCATGAATAAAACAGCGTTTATGAGACTTCATGGAATTAGCACACATATTCCAAAGCACTAGAATAGGCTATTAATTTACATTAATTGTATTTTATGCTGTGAATCATTAAACCAAGTATATTTGAGCATGAAATTATTTGCTCAACTTACAGAGTTAGCTTTCAGTGTATTTTCCACTTTAGCTTCAATTACTTATTTTCAGACTTTTTTGCAAGTAATTTTTCAAATCAAAACTGCTTTCCTGGCTGAAAATTCAACTACAGGTTACAGCCACACACCTGACCTGCCTTTTACCTTCTCCATGTAAGTGTGTAGAAACCAAAGAAAAGATGGAAAAATATTTGAACCAGACACTAGAGAAAGATTTGGATGTATGTGCCTCCCATGGAGTTAATTTATGAGTTTGTTTTCAAAGTGAGGCATACCTGGGGAGTTCACTGAAGCACAATATAGTTAAGCTTAAAAAACCTTGATGTTCATCTACACATAATCTATTGTGCATCACCTTGTAACTCATTAATGTTGAAGAGTCAATGTCAATTTAGTAGTGGATTTAGGATTAAACTTTTGTGATCCTAACATCATTATAGGGCTGTGCTTATTTCACTACACACTGCCTTTCAAACACTGCTTTTGCACTTAAAGATCTTTCTCTGCAATAACTCTATAATAAAATTCACTTCTGGACTGGATTTTCAAAACTCAGAGAAAGATGACTGCCCAAGATAATTAGTCCTCTGTGATAAATCAATCCCTTTAAAATTGCAGTCACTAAACTGGAAACCTGATCACTTTCATAAAATCAAAGAAAATGTTCCTCAAAAGACTCTATCATTTTGATGAAAAAAATTTAATGTCCCATTATATTGGTAGATGACAATATGTTCACCAAAGATGTGTCCTAGTACATGTTTTACAACTTGTAAGAAGAAAACTAACAGCTGCAACAATCAAAAGCTTTCTAATTGTGGATGAAAAGTGATAGTTGAGAAAGATGAATCACTAATTAGCTTAGGAGACCTTGACATTTTCTTTTGTTAAATAGGATCTGTTAATTCATTTGTATTTCGGATAACATGATTTTGGTTTAAAGTGACTTTATAGAATAAGAGAAATATTGAAACTAACTATGTCTAATCTAAATGTATATCCCATATTTACAGGAAGCTACCATAGGCATTTGTTTTAAGCAAATCTTATTTTACTGGTGCCTTAAATATAAACAGTATCACCAACAGAGAGCCTGTATCAGAAAAGATTTTCTTGCTATTCCTCCTATATCTGTGCCAGTCTCGGGTAAATGAGGGTAATTTCAAGTGGCAGATGTGTTGAAAAGGGAGAGACAAGCAAAAAGGGTAGACCCCACAACTCCTTCTCCCTCATCCCTCCTTCCTCACTGGTTATCAAGTTCCAAATTTTTCTTATTGTAGCCACTAAATATTCGGTAATTGCCATCTTTGGAAATGAAGGATAAGAAACACCTCGATAGGTGTAGGTCTTTCTGTATGCAGGTAGCAGCATTCACAATTCTGTCATTATATATTTTTGTATAAGAGAAATGGTGCAAAAGCAACCATTTAAATAGAGAAACTAATAAAAATAACAAAAACCACTCTAGAGGTGGTAGGTTTCTATAAATACACAGATAGAAAAAGAAAGAGGCTATGCTTTTCTAAGCACCTACTATGTTCCTGGCATTTTCACATTGCTAACTCATTTTACACTCCCAGAAATCTTCAGAGTTCTGTATTATTACAATTTTGTGGTTGTAAAGTGAATTACTAGGACTGCAATATTGATGTACACAAATGTTAAAGGTAAGTAACACTGAAATAAAGCTGAAGGAGAGCAAGGAAACAAGTGAAAGAGAAAATTCCTTCTGAGAAAGAGGTGGTCAAGGAATTTTTTAGAAAAGGTCATATTTAAACAAAGTGCTGGAAAGAAAAAAGCAAATGTTCCTATGAGAGGAAGGAATTCTAAAGAAAGATCATAGAATGAACATAAAGACACAACAGAGTTTGTTATGTTCTGAAAACTGATAAGAATTCAGGGTGTTTGAAATTCAAACTGAGAGGTGGGACATAGTGAAAGAAAGGTACAGAGTCAGATAATGAAAGGCCCCATGTGCCATGATGCATACCTGATTCAGGAAAAAATGGAGCAAAACAGTGAAAGAAAACAAAATTGTAAGGTTTGCATTTTAGAAGTCTTACAGACAGCAGAGTAGAGGACAGATCTGAGGATATAAGACTTGAAGCTGAGACACCAGGTAGGAGTCCATTACAGTTATCCAGGTGAAAATGGTAAGACATTGAGCTAAGAAAACAGCATGGGTTTTTAGGTGAAAGATCAGATATTAAGGATGAGAAGTCATATCGTTTACAAAATTAGAAGCTGTTTGAATGTGAAACATTCAGCAAAGGGAAAAATGTGGGCTAATTCCTTTTTCCTTGTTGGATGATCAAATGGGTCTGTTGGATTTATTCAGTGTGAAGTAACATGGAGCATCCAGTTAGAGATATCAAATCGAAACTGAGTAGTTATTAATAGTTATAAACCTCAAGAGAGAAATCTGAAACAATTTATTAACAAATAGGTGCTTTTGAAAGCATAAGGATAGAGCAGGTGACTCTAAAAGAAACATACGATAAGACAGAATATTTTTTTAAATTTTTAAATTTTGTGCATAGTTGGTATATACATTTATGGGGTATATCACATGTTTTTAATATAGGCATGTAATGTGTAATAAACACATCATTGGAAATAAGTGTCCATCCTCTCAAGCATTTACACCTTGTAGTTACCAAAAAAAAAGTTATACTATTTTAGTTATTTTAAACTGTACATTTATTATTGACCATTGTTACTCTGTTGTGCTATCAAATAGTAGGTCTTATTCATTCTCTGTCACCATTTGTTTGATACCCATTAACCATCCCTACTTCCCTCCCAGCCCTGCTTTACCCTTCCTAGCCTCTGGTAACCATCCTTTATTCATTATATCCATGAGACCAACTGTTTTGATTTTTAGATCCTACAAATAAGTGAGAACATGTGATGTTTGTCTTTCTGTGCCTGGCTTATTTCACTTAACATAACAACCTCCAGTTCCACTAATGTTGTTGCAAATGACAGTATCTTATTGTTTTTTATGGCTGAATAGTACTCTGTTGTGTATATGTACCACATTTTCTTTATCCATTCATCTGTTTATGGAGACAGGTTGCTTTCAAATGTTGGCTGTTGTAAACAGTGCTTCAACAAACATGGGAGCCCAGATATCTCTTCAAAATGCTGATACCCAGCAGAGGGATTGCTGGATCATATGGCAGCTCTAATTTTAGGTGTTTTTGAGGAAACTCCCAACTGTCTTCTATAGTGGTTGTACTAATTCATATTCTCATTAACAGTGTCTAAGTGTTCCCTTTTCTGTACATCTTTACAAGCATTTGTTATTGCCTGTCTTTTGGATATAAGCCATTTTAGCCAGTGAGATATCTAACTGTAGTTTTAATTTTAATTTCTCTTATAAATCAATGATGTTAAGCACCTTTTCATATGCCTGTTTGCCATTTGTATGTCTTCTTTTGAGAAATATCTATTTAAATCTTCTGCCCATTTTTTGATTGGATTATTAGATTTTTTTTTCCTGTGGAGTTGTTTGAGCTCCTTACATATTCTTAATAATTTTTAAAAATTGATGGGGACGGCTAAAGTATATAAGCAAAGAAGCATTCAGAATAAACTGTCAAAATGGAAGGAGATGAGAGAAGGTGTCTCAGCATCTATGAAGACCCTTTCACAGAAAATAGAATAAGCTACTGTCTCAAGTGCCTTGAGAAATCAAATAACTTCAGTCCAAAGCAGAAAGGTGTATATACTTAATCTTTGCACTGATATAATGGAAGACCTTAATAGAACAAGCACAGAGGAGAGATACAAGTAGAAGCAAGCAAAGAATTACAAAGAAGAATCTGATGTGAGAAAGTAATTCTACTCTTCCATGGAACTGGTTCTAGGTCCGATTCTAGTTCTCATCAAGACCTCTTGCATTATGAGACCCAGAAATGTTATATTTTCCTTTGTTATTATTACTAGTAGTGAAAAACCTTATTATATCTATAAAGACTAATAAGCAAGCTTCAGAAATTCTTTTTTTGCCCCTGGGTAAGGTACAAAAGTAATCTTCTATTCAGAAAAAGAAAACAGAACAAAAATTATTATCATTATCATCATCAGTAGTAGTAGCAGTATTAAAATAAAGTACCAGCATCAGAAAAAGAGGCAGATTCACTAGTCTCTGATCACTGCAAGAAAGGATCAGGGAGACAGGAAGATTTGAGAGTCAACTCAGAATCAACATCTTGCTGTGATAATTGATAGCTTCTCCCTCTTCCCTTTTTGTGACCTCTGTTAGTTTCAAATGTGGAACTTAAGTCATTTTTCCTCAAAATTCTTTCTTTACCCCTCCTCAATGCCTCATTCTGCTAGAGGTATGAGCCAGGTCATCTGGTCAGAATTTTCCTCAGCTTTCAAGAAAGCAAATGATAAATAAACTCTTAGATCACACATTACTTTCATGCTGATGGTGAAAAGAAAAAGATACAGTATTTGCTTTTGAGTCCTAGTTTATAATAATATTAAAATATTGTATAATCTTAATCTACAAAGATTTATGACATTTTAAGTTTTGTTAATTCTTTTTCATATACCTGTGGATGATATCCAAAACGTTTAAAGACTAAGGCAGCAGGGACAAAGGCCAGTCAGAACAGATGGCCATAGGGTCACGCAGACCCTAGCCTTCAGACCCTAAGAGTGCTTATCATTGGAACGTCACCCCAGCATATGCACAGGATATGTACAAAGATGTCAATTTGCAGTGATAGCAATTTAGACTTAATTGTGGAACACAAAAAAAAATTGAAGTGAATTTACTCAATATTGTTGTTAAAGGCAAGACAACAGCTTACTAAACATTTTTTAAAGAATTATAGCTTTCTTTGCTGAAAAACATATGATTGTGATAAACATTTATGCAATAGAAAAGACTAAATAGAATAAAATTTTGAATCACTTAAAATTGAAACATAAAGATCATAAATATGTGTAACATTATTTAGACACCTCTTTCTGCATATGTTCAGATGGAATGCTCAGTGAATAGAAAAAAGAGATTCATTCATACACAATTTTTAATAAAAATGTTTTAATTTCAATTGCTTTTAATAGGGAGAAACACTAAAGCTGAAAAGTTTTCTAAACTTCAAACAAATATTTTCTTAAAAAGACCTATGAATTCCTAAAATATCTCTCCAAAGTAAGAAGAAACTTTTTGAAAAGCAAATTGGTAGTTTCAGGAAAACTAACCCCATAAATGCATATAAATTAAAAATGAAGAAAAAACTACA
This sequence comes from Saimiri boliviensis, assembly GCF_048565385.1. NCBI lineage: Eukaryota > Metazoa > Chordata > Mammalia > Primates > Cebidae > Saimiri > Saimiri boliviensis. The sequence goes on along the minus strand of NC_133458.1, from coordinate 65,447,587 downwards.
TGGTAGTCTGCAACATTACTTGACTATTTGCTGTGAACGATTTTTAAAAATTAGCTTTCTTATCTCACTTAAAATTGAAGGAAAAATTCTAAACAAAACACAGTAAGCCAAATTCATATAAATAGTACTGCATAATGTCCCAGTTGGGTTAATCCTGGGAACATCAGTGTAGTTTAACATTGATAGCTCTGCTAGTTCCATTCATATGTTAACAGTTAAAAAAAAGAGAGACAGGCCGGGCGCCGTGGCTCAAGCCTGTAATCCCAGTACTTTGGGAGGCCGAGGCGGGTGGATCACGAGGTCAAGAGATCGAGACCATCCTGGTCAACATGGTGAAATCCCGTCTCTACTAAAAATACAAAAAATTAGCTTGGCATGGTGGCACATGCCTGTAATCCCAGCTACTCAGGAGGCTGAGGCAGGAGAATTGCCTGAACCCAGGAGGCGGAGGTTGCGGTGAGCCGAGATCGCGCCATTGCACTCCAGCCAACTCCGTCTTAAAAAAAAAAAAAAGAGAGAGAGAGAGAGAGAGAAAACAAGAACAAAAGATTATAAAAACTGATGCCAAAAAAGCCCAACATTCAGTAATATTCCACACTCATACAAGACCAAAACAGGGAAATCAATAAACAATCCCGCATAGGCATCTTAGTAAGTGATCTTTAGACAGTGTTCCTGCCTAGGAGGTAGATCACAGTCTATGAGTGTGAATTTTCATGCATCTCCTCTTCCCCCAACTTCATACCATAGCCATGTTAAAGAGCCTAATTAAAGGCTCTTTAAATTTAACTTATGAGGCTGTGCCACTCACTTTCAGGAAAATTTACTTTTTTTCAGGAAATTTGAAGAAGTTTACTTAGAGGCTCATTCTCTACCACATTTTGTTTTATATTCCTGAAGACGAGAAGTTTTACATTTCACAGTAAATTGATTTACCATTTTGTAGCCAGAAACACATTATAAATGATGAAATTTGATGGTGATAATCATGGAAAACACCTATGATCTCTTCTCAATGAAACAAATTATTTTCTGTGAGTTCAATTCTACATTAAGTCGTGAAGTGAGCACAGGTGTTTTTGTTTTTTTTTTTTTTCTTTTTTTTTTATTGCATTTTAGGTTTTGGGGTACATGTGATGAACATGCAAGATTGTTGCATAGGTACACACATGGCAGTGGAGCACAGGTGTTTTTAATGTTTACCACTGTTATTTCTAGATTGTACTATGTGTTCCAAAATCATATGGGGATAAGTAAATGATGATGTTAATGCTAGATCACATTATTACTAATAAAATAAATTGCTTCAAGAAGTTTCTAATAAAATAAAAGCAATCAAATTCCTGTTCAGATTTTACTAATAATGATAAACGTTCCATGGTCATGAAATACTACATTTTGTTTCCCTACATTGCTAGGAGAACGTAAACTGTAGTATTCCAAATTTCAGATTTAGTGATGGCCAGCCATATTTAATTGATTATGCTGCCCTTAAATTACTTTGAAAAATAGAGCAAAATAATTTATAATCTAACCATTTGATTTCCAGATCTCTTACATTTAAACTTTCTTTCCTTTCTAAAGCACCTACTACATCATATGTGATAGGAGCTACACTATTAATAGTTCTAATGCACAAAGTCAACCTTATTTTTAATAATTATTTCCTTTGCTCTTTAGACTAATTACACCTTAAGCACAGAGTCCAATTCTTTAAGTGCTTAAAGTGTTCACTAATTACTGAAGTAGAAACTCTCCAAATAATGGTGAAAGGCTTCACAATATTTGTATACCATCCAAAGAGCCTACCATGCTCTCTGGAAGGGACTGGCCTCTTAGAAAGCTTCAAACAAGTTCTCTGTCCTTCCTTCTCCTCCAATGCCTCTCAATCTTCATTTTGAATTTTTTCAACATTTCTCATTTTGCCCCCTGGGGGATAAGCATTTTATATCTCAACTGCATCTCTTCTACTTAGCAATGACTCAAAACAGAAATATAATTTTAAAATGAAAAGGATATTAGAGAGATCTATAACCTCTCTATAAATCTTAAATTTTTTAGATACACTTAAAACTCTCACACTTTCCAGATAAAATGGAATGAAGAGAGAGTTAAATGATCTACCTAACTGCAGAAATTTAATTAATCCAAAAATGTGTCTGGAGGCCAGGCCAACATATTCCCAGCCCTTTGCTTTTTCTAACAAGACTATGCTTTTATCTCTGAGTGCACTCACTAGAATCTGAAAGAGAATTAATGTGTGTGCAAAAAATTCAGCCTAAGTCTGCAGGCCCCTAACTCAGAGAGTTTCCCAAAGAAGCTCTGGGAGTGACTCTGAAAGGGCCTCATAATTCTCATAGGCAGGTGTCAACCTGATTGTTTATGGTTAGCTTCCTTAAGCCAATAACACTGAGAAAAGAAATAAAAATTGAGACTTCTTTTTAGAACAAGGATATTCATCAGAGGATGGAAAAGACTGAATGAATTCACATAAGGGACTATAGAGCAGATGTAGTCAATACAACGTAATTTATTAGATTTTCTAGGTAGTGTCTCTCTGACATGATGGTCTGTGGAATGGGATTCTTAAAAATTCTATTCACAAATCTCTTAAGTGACTACATTTCAACAGCAGAAGTTTTCCTGGGTAAATCTAAGGGTTTTAAAAAACGTCTTTACAGAAAATTTTGATTTGATTTTCTCATTAGTTCTATTTTATCCAACTTATATTAATATTTAAAATAGATAAAATTATTTCAGAATAACTTCAAGTAGTACAAACCACATTTCTTCTTGTTGTGTGTATGTAAAATAACATAATAATTGCTACTTTCTACATTCAATAATTTAAAACAATAATTTAATTCAACATAAAGACAATTTTGACACTTTGATCTGTAATATTAGATCACTTTTTATATTATGTTAATACTTGCTAGTAGGAAAGCAAACACAAGTTAAGATGAGGCAATAAAATCTTTATCATGCCTTTTAATTGCCAACAACACCAATAGGGACTTGGTCTTTGGCCTTTAATATTTGGGTTAGAGATTCAGGTTATAATTGACCAACATTTTGAAACACACTCACAGTATACCTGTAATATGATAGATATTTTTAAGGACTGCTCACAGAATCACTTTGTGGTCATGTACTTTTTAAACATTATATGTATGTACATACACACACACACACACACACACACACACACATATACATATTTTGATTATCCTTTATTTATTGATACAGGGTCTCACTCTGGGTTGTTTTCTTGAGATAGGGTCTTGTTGCCCCAGACTACAGTGGAGTGGCACAATCTTGCCTCACTGCAACCTCCACTTCCCAAGCTTAAGCAAACATTCCCACCTTGACCTCCCAAGTAGCTTGGATTACAGGCACACACAACCATGTCCAGCTAATTTTTGTATTATTTTGTAGAGACAGGGTTTTGCCATATTGCCCAGGCTGGTCTTGAACTTCTGAGCTCAAGTGATCTACCCGACCTGAGTCTCCCAGAGTGCTGGGATTATAGCATGAACCTGACCAATTATCTTATTTATTTTTACTAATTTAATTTACATAAAGTTCCTTTATCCTAGTTTATCTCAGCCACAGAATACAGTTCTGTCTCATTTTCAGTTATTCTGAATATTTTGATTTCCTTAGTTTTAGGAAAGCTGAAAGAACTTCTGAAATATTTTAAGTTTCATCATTTTGAAAGTTTTCTATTTATCTCAAAGATTTTAGGAAGAAAAATTGAATATTAATATCTGAATGGCTTTATTTCCATAAGTCTATGGGACCTCTACAGGGAAGCCACCTCCAGTTTGCCAGTTACATCCACTGTTGATTTTAAATTTATTGCATTTAGATGGCTTATAATTTCAATGCAATCACTCTTGCAAATTCCTGATTGGCAATTTCTGTAGCTATGTTCATTATCACCACATTTAGATTAATGTCACATCCTAATAGGATTATAAGTAATTCTGTAGTTTTATGGGTACATTATTACTTCCTACAAAATGGGCTTAAGCTATAAGATCTTTTTCTGTCTCATTACTTATAAATGTTCATTGATTTTCTTCATCTTTTGAGTATGTTTAAATCTACAAAAAAGTGGATCTCATCAATCTCTAACCACATACTGATGTTTACAGATGTTTCATAGTAATAATATTTCTAGGAGATAATAGCTTAATAGTTCCTTGTTGGAGGATAATGAGTTTCAACATCATTTGGAAGCTCAATGATCTCTTTATTTGGAGACTGATTCAAAGTATTTTGAAGATCTCAGTTCATTTTGGTATCATGCCAGAAAGTTTTTGAGAGTGGCTAATGCAGCACAGAATTGAGAAAATAAATGGAAAACCTTTCCAACTCTTGTATCTTTAAAGGTTAAGACAAGGCTTTTTTTTTTTTTTTTTAATTTCCTAGCCTAAGATTTATAGAACTAACCAAAAATGAAAAAAGAGATTTATCCTTATCCTCTGGATTAGTGCACTAATCCAGAATCAATTATAAGGACTGTCTCTGAACTATTTAGGGAGGAAAAAGCATCATCCCTGTTCACTAACATGGAGCATAAGGAGGTCTGGCACATAGTGGGAAATAAGCATATATGTTTGTGGAATTAATAAATGAATGTATTAAATTTATAATTTATTACTTCATTTAAGGTTTCAAATAGTTTAGGTAGTACAAACAATTTCTTAAATAAAAATATGATGGTTGTAAAGAATTGAATAATACCTGAATCAGAAAACCAAAGAATTGTTTGTGCTGCTCTTGCCTAGCACAGTACTGGACACATAGTAGATATTAAATAAATTTTAAACGTATGAATGTATTAGGTCATTAAAGCAATCAAAATATCATGTCTTTTAAATTTTATTTATTATATTTTAAGTTCTGGGGTACATACACAGATCATGCAGGTTTGTTACATAGGTATACACGTGCCATGGTGGTGGTTTGCTGCATCCATCACCCTGTCATCTACATTAGGTAGTTCTCCTAATGCTGTACCTCCCCAATCTCCCCACCCTCTGCTCTTCTATCCTAGCCCCCCACCCCCAATGCCATGGTAGGTGATGTTCCCCTCCCTGTGTCCATGTGCTTTCATTGTTCAACACTCACTTATGAGTGAAAACATAAAATATCTGTATTTAAAGATAGTGTCTTCATTTGGGACAAAGCCCCTTACTGTTTATATTACTGTCTTATAAAGAAATAGCTATAGTTTTACTCCTGAATCCCTAAATATGCCAATCTGTTATCTATAAATAATGGCTCCTTCTCTGCCTTTCAGTTGTCAATTAATTGGCAATCTTTTCTGAAATATTAAATATATAATTACAGGTACTATGATTTGCTAAAATTATATTGTCATTTTAGATTTCAGAGTCTTATTTTTATAGTTTTTGTCATTTAGTTTTTTAAATTAAATTTTGAGAGAGTCTCGCTTTGTTACCCATGCTGGAGTGCAGTGACAGAAACATGGCTCACTGAAACCTCCATCTCCCAAGATGAAGTGATCCTCCCACCTCAGCCTCCTAAGCAGCTGGGACTACCGGTAGGCACCAAACACCCGGCTAATTTTTATAGTTTCTATATTGATGGGGTTTTTCCATTTTGCCCAGGCTGGTCTATAACGCTTGAGCTTGAACTCCTGGACTCCTAATGTGCTGGAATTACAGGAATGAGGTGCTGTGTCCAGCCTATATTTTATTTTTAATTGACAAATAATAATTGTATATATTCATAAGATACAAAAATGTGACATTTTGATACATGTTTACAAAACTGGATGATTAAATCAAGCTGATTAACAAATTCATTACCCCATATACTTGATTTTTAGTGAAAACATTTATAATCTTTTAGCAATTTCAAAATCTACAATACATATTACTTATTCTAGTCACCATGTTGCACAATGTATCACTAAAGCTTATTTTTCCTGTCTAACCAAAACTTTATAGCTTTTGATCAACATCTCCCTTTTCCCCATCCATCATACTTTCCCACCTCTGATAACCATTTTCTACTTTGCACTCCTATGAGTTCAACTTTTTCTAATTCTCTATATAACTAAAATCATTCAGTATTTGTCTTTCTATGTCTGGCTAATAGTCTTCTTAAAAAAAATTTTATTTACATATGTAATTTTTTTGAAAGAGCAGAATAAGAGCAAATTCTATGCTAGATAATATTGACTTTGACCTACTCATTACTTAAAAAGAATGCATGTAAGTCCAGATCTTAAAGCTTACCACCATTTCTATGACATTTTTTTCTCAAAATAGAAATGGCATGTATATGTTATAGTATCCATTGAAAATAAAGAAAAATACAAAAGAGGATTAAGTTTATGTGACATATCCAAATCAAATTGAAATTGTTTTGTTTCTTTAAATGATTTCAAAGGTATAGTCTCTGCTTTTGGAGAATTGTGGAGGTTTCATAAATATGGCATTAGAAGAGTTAACGCAAATAAATGTCTACTTTTTTCATTCAGTGGTAGTAATTATGATGAGATACTTTTTAGCAAAGGAGATGGGTGTAATAAGATGTCCCTAATATTATTGGAGAGAATATAGCCACTTGGTTTGACTTTTATACCAGCATTAGTTTAAGGCTATTGCCAGCAGCCCATGTTAGAATAATGAGAAGAGAATGTGATACAAGGGGTCTTCAAAAAGTTCATGGAAAATGCATTTCATAAAAAAACTATGCATATTTTAAAATTTTTTGTACCTAAATAAACTTTTACTTAGTTGGTATAGCATGTCTGAACAGAAATCTAGTTTGAGACACTAAAAAGGATAAGACATCAATTTGAAGAGATGTCCCATTATTCTAACATGGGCTGGTGGCTCCTATCAGAGCAAACTGAATTCTGTTAAAATTAAAGCAAGAACAAACATCAAATTTATAGGGAAGATTAGCGGAAGAATCTGAAATAACTGATGTTTAAAAAAGTTTTTGGGGAAAATGCTCTAAAGAAATAAGCACTTTACAAATGGATAACTCATTTTAAAAAGGATAAGAGGATGTTGAAGATGAATCCCACAGTGACAGATCATCCACATCAATTTCTTAAAAAATATAATTTTGTGAGCGTCAGGTAGTTAGATTGATATTAGTAGCCTGAAGGGGGTAAGAAAAGAGAGCAAAAAGGTTGTCACCAAGACAGCCCATGGCTCACCTAAGTTCAGCCCCAGTACTGCATGAACTCTCTCCCTCCTAAAAGATGGACTTTGTCATAAAATCTGTGGCCAGCACATTCTGGAGAAGGAGACACTGCAGCACAGGCAGAAACCCCGTAACACAGAACTGTGTTCTTGAGTTCACCCCAGGCTCATTATGCCATCGTTATAATAAAACATACATGTTTTGTTGCCACCCCCCACCTTCCAAGTTGGCTTTTCTTAACAAATTATGGGTAAAAACATGCACAGTTTAATTTTACCTATATGTCCGTAAACTGCCAATCAAATGACATCATCTTATCACTCACACATTGCCGAAATCTCAATTCCTCCCCACAAAATCTCCATGAAAGTCCCCTGAGTTTTATAAAGCAGGGCTGATTTCACTTAACAGATATAGAAATAAGTCTGCTCTCCCTCTGAGAGTATATTACAGTGCTTCAATAAACTCTGCTTTGAAATTCCATTTTGGTGTTAGTTTGCAATTCTTTGTTCACTATCACAAGGACTGAGGTTGCTGGCCCAACCCTCCAGTTCTGTTGATTTCCTTGGTTGAAGAATACATCTCAACCCAGAATTCCTGGTAACATCAATATTCTAATTGAAGAGAACTGATGATGAACAGAAAAAAAAAAAAAAAAAAAAAAAAGCCAACACAATAGACATCTCACTCAACTGGTTTAGCTTACACAATTCTGACTGAAAAATTTAAGTTGAACTGACTTTTCACTGAATGGGTGCCAAACCAAAACCACTATGCCCAGGTAAGCTACAGGCAACAGCAGAGCTCTTGATGGAAATTTTAAACAAGTGGGATCAAGATCCTGAAAAATTTACTCCAAAAATTGTAACAGGAGATGGAACATGGATTTACCAGTATAATCCTGAAGACAAAGCACAATCAAAGCAATGGATATCAAGAGGCAAAAGTGCTCCAGCTGAAGCAAAAACAGACCAGCCAAGAGCAAAGGTCATGGCAATGGTATTTGGAATGTTCACAGCATTGTGTTTGGTGACATTCTGGATGACCAAATAACAAAAATATCTGCTCGTTAGATTTGAGAAATTTAATTAAATCTTTAGGAAAAAAAAAAAAAAATCCCTGAGGAGCCTTCACCAGAGAGTCCTTCTTGTTTTTTAAGACAATGCTCCTTCTCAGTCCTATCATCCAATAAAGGCAATTTTGCAAGAGTTTTGATGGGAAATCATTAGGCATCTACCTTACAGACCTAATTTGTTTCCTTCTGGCTACGGTTTTTTTTTCTTAATCTTAAAAAAATCTTTGAAGGGTACTCGTTTTTCTTCCAGTAATAATGTAAAAAAGATAGCATTGACATGGTTACATTCCCAGAACCCTCAGTTCTTTAGGGATGTAATACCTGTCTGGTATCATTGTTTACAAAAGTATCTTGAACTTGATGAAATTTATGTTGAGAAATGAAGTTTATTAACTTTTTTGTTTTTATCTTTCTATTCTATTATTTCATGAGCTTTTGGAAGTCACCTTCTAGATACTGCTATATCAGAATGTCTAGAAAATAAACGTATTCTTACAAATCTCCCATATATTGTTTTGACACTTAAAATTCTCTACTTAAAAGAGAAAAACAGAAGATAAGTGTTGCCAGGATGTGGAGAAATTGGAACTCTTGTGCATTGCTGGTAGGAATATAAAGTAGTAAAGCTATTGCAAAAGACAATATGGTGATCCCTCAAAAAATTAAACACAGAATTACTGTGTAATCTAGCAATACCACTTCTAGGCATATTGCAAAAGAATTGAAAGAACTTGAATGGATGCTTGAACACCACTGTTCAAAAGAGTACTGTTTACAGTAACCAAGAGGTAAATATTATCCAAATGTCCATTGATGAATAAATCAATAAAAAATGGAATGCACACACACACATGCATATACCTACAAGCATACCACATTTTATTGTGTTTCACTTTGTTATACTTCACAGAAGGTATCTTTTTAAACAAACTGAAGGTCTGTGACAATCCTTTGTTGAGCAAGGATACTAGCCCAATTACTCCAAAAGCATATGCTCACTTCTCTCTGTGTCATGTTTTGGTAATTCTTGCAACATTTAAAACTTTTATATTATTATTATATTTGTTATGGTGGCCTTTAATCAGTGATCTTTGAAGTTACCATTTTAATTGTTTTGGGGTGACATGAACCAAACTCATATAAGATGGCAAACTTAATCCATAAGTGCTATGAGTTCTCGTTGCCTCACTGACAGGCTGTTCCCAATCTAACTTCCTCTCCTTTGGCCCTCCTATTCCTGGGAATATAACAATATTGAAATTAGGCCAATTAATAATCCTACAATGTGCTCTAAGTGTTCAAATGGAAAGAAGAACTGCACTTCTCTCATTTTCAATCAAAAGCTAGAAATCATTAAGCTTAGTGAGGAAGGCACATTGAAAACTGACATAGACTGAATGCTGGGTCTCTTGTACCAAACACTTAGCCAAGTTGCTAATGTACAAAAAAACGTTTTTGAAGAAAATTAGAAGTTCTCCTACAGTGAACAGGTGAATCATAAAAAAGCAAAAAAAAAAAAAAAAAAAAAAAAAAAAAAAAAAAAAAAAAAAAAGCCTATGGCTGATAACAAGGAAGTTTTAGACTGAAGATCAACTAGCTATGACACTCCTTTAAACCAAAGCCTAATCTACAGCAAGGTCATAACTCTCTTCAATTCTATCAAGGCTGAGAGAAGTAAGGAATCTGCAGCAGAAAAGTTGGTAGCTATCAGAGATTTGTGCATGAGAAGCCATCTACGTATCATAAAATTGCAAGGTGAAGCAGCAAGTGATGATACAGAAGCGTAGCAAGTAAGGCAGAAGATCTAGTTAAGATCATTGATAGAGGAGACTACATTAAACAGCATATTTTCAAGGTATAATAAGTAACCTTCTATTGCCTTTTATTGGATAAAGATTAAAAATACTAAAACTTTCATAGCTAGAGAGGAAAAGTTAAAACCTGGCTTTTAAGTTTTAAATGACAGGCTGCCTCTCTTGTGAGAAGTGAAAGCACCTGGTAACCTTAAGTTGAAGCCAATGCACATTTACCATTCTGAAAATCCTACAGCCACTAAGAATTATGGTAAATCTGCTCTGCTTATGCTCTATACATGGAAGAACAAATCCTGGGAAACAACGCAACTTTTTACAGCAGGTTTAATAAATTTTAAGGCCACTTTTTTTTTCTACTCAGAAAAATATATTTATTTGAAATTATCTCTGCTTATTGGCAGCACATTTGGTTATCCCGTTTCTCTGGTGGATCTCTATAAGATTAATGCCATTTGAATGCCCACTAACACAAACATTCATTCTGCAGCCCATGGACCAAAAAGTAATTTGAACTTTCAAGCCTTATTATTGAAGTAACACATTTTGTAAGGCTATAGCTGCTACAGATAGTCATTCCTCTGATGGATTTGAGCAAGGTAAATTGAATACCTTCCAGAAAATATTCACCATTCTAGATGCTATCAAGAATGTGTGTGATTCATGAGAGAAGATCAAAATGTCTAAATTAATAGGAGTTTAGAATAAGTTGATTTTAACCATCACAGATGACTTTGAGCAGTTCAAGATTTCAGTAGAGGAAGTAACTACAGAAGTGGTGGACATACCAAGAGAATTAGAACTAGAAGTGAATTGTGAAGCTATGACTGAATTGCTGCAATCACGTGAAAACTTAAATATGAGTCCTTTGAGCAAAGAAAATGTTTTTCTGAGATGTAATCTATTTCTGATGAAGATGCTGTGAACATTGGTGAAATGACAACAGAGGATTTGGAATATTACATAAACTTAGTTAATAAGGCAGTGGCAGGGTTTGAAAGGGTTGATGCCATTTTTAAAGATGTTCAGCTGTGCATGAAATGCTATCAAATAGCATTGCAGGTTGCAGAGAAATATTTTGTGAAAGGAGGAATCAGCTGATGTGACAAATATCATCTTTGTTTTATTTTAAGACATTTCCCCAGCCACCAGAGCCTTCAACAGCCACCACCCTGATGAGTGAGCAGCTACAAATATCAAGGCAAGACCTGCAACCAGCAAAAAGATTATGGCTTACTGAATGCTGACATAATTGTTAGCAATTTTAAGCAATAAATCATTTAAAAGATATTTACATTATTAAAGATAGATATGATGCTATTGCACATTGAATACACTACAGCATCATTTAAACATAACTTTTATATGCATGAGGGAAGAAAAAATTTCTGTGACTCATTGTATTGCAATATGTGCTTTATTGTAGTGGTCTGGAACCAAACCTGCAATATCTCTGAGGTATGGCTGTATATACACACACATACACACACACACACACACACACACACACACACACATGGTATTAGTCCATTTTCATGATGTTGATAAAGACATACCTGAGATTGGGCAATTTGCAAAAGAAAGACATTTAATTAAACTTAAATGTCTTTCCCCATGTGGCTGGGGAAGCCTCACAATCATGGTGGAAGACAAGGAAGAGCAAGTCATGTCTTACATGAATAGTAGCAGGCAAAAAAAAGAGAGCTTGTGCAGAGAAACTCTGCCTTATAAAACCATCAGATCTCATGAGATTTATTCACTATCACAAGAACATCATGGAAAATATCTCCTACCATGATTCAATTACCTCCCACAACATGTGGGAATTTAAGAGGAGACTTGGGTGGGGACATAGCCAAATCATATTATTCCACCTCTGACCACTCCCAAATCTCATGTCCTCACATTTCAAAACCAATCATGCCTTCCCAACAGTCCCCCAAAGTCTTAACTCATTTCAGCATTAACTCAAAAGTCTACAGTCCCAAGTCTCATCTGAGACATGGCAACTCCTTTCTATCTATGAGACCCTGTAAAATAAAAAGCAGGTTAATTACTTCCTAGATACAGTAGGGTACAGGCATTGGGTAACTACAGCCATTCCAAATGGGAGAAATTGGCCAAAACCAAGGGAGTACAGATCCCACGCAAGTCCAACACCCAGGGGAGCAGTCAAATCTTAAAGCTGAAAAATGATCTCCTTTGACTTCATATCTCACATCCAAGGCAAGCTGAGGCAAGAGGTTACACTGTGCAAGTTGTTGGTGAATCTACCATTCTGAGGTCTGGAGGGCAGTGGCTCTCTTCTCACAGCTCCACTAGGCCGTGCCCCAGTGGAGACTCTGTGTGGGGGCTCTGACCCCACATTTCCCTTCTGCACTTCCCTAGCAGAGATTCTCCATGAAAGCCCTCCCCCTGCCACAAACTTCTGCCTGGACATCCAGGTGTTTCCCTACATCAGGCATCCCAAACTTTTTACACAAGGGGCCAGTTCACTGTCCCTCAGACCGTTGGAGGGCTGCCACATACTGTGCTCCTCTCACTGACCACCAATGAAAGAGGTGCCCCTTCCTGAAGTGCGGCGGGGGGCTGGATAAATGGCCTCAGGGGGCCGCATGTGGCCCACGGGCTGTAGTTTGGGGATGCCTGCCCTACATCTTCTGAAATCTAAGCAGAGGTCCTCAAACCTCAATTCTTGACTTCTATGCACCTGAAGGCTCAACACCCTGTAGAAGCTGCCAAGGCAGGGCTGGCACCCTCTGAAGCTATGGCCTGAGCTGTACCTTGGCCCCTTTTAGTCATGACTATAGTGGCCTGGACATAGGGCACCAAGTCCCTAGACTGCACACAACATGGGGATGCATGATCTGGCCCATGAAACCGTGTTTTTCTCCTAGGCCTCTGGGTGTATGATGAGGGGGAATGCCCTAAGACATTTTGTGCCTTGTCTTGGTGATTAACATTCAGCTCCTCATTACTTATGCAAATTTCTGCAGCTGGCTTAAATTTCTCCTCAGAAAATGGGATTCTCTTTTCTATTGTATTGTCAGGCTGCAAGTTTTCCAAACTTTTATGCTCTGTTACCCTTTTAAAACCGAAAGCCTTTAACAGCACCCAATTCACCTCCTGAACACTTTGCTGCTTAAAATTTCTTCCACCAAATACCCCAAATCATCTCTCTAAAGTTCAAAGTTCCACAGATCTCTATGGCAGGTGCAAAATGCTGCCAGTCTCTTTGCTAAAACGTAACAAGAGTTACCTTTACTCTAGTTCTCAACAATTTCCTCATCTTTATCTGAGACAATGTCAGCCTCAATCTTATTGCTCATGTAACTATCACCATTTTTGCAAAAACCATTCAACAAGTCTCCAGGAAGTTCCAAACATTCCCACATTTTCTTGTCTTTTCCTGAGCCCTCTAAACTGTTCCAACCCCTGCCTGTTACCTAGTCCATAGTCTCTTTCATATTTTCATGTATCTTTTCAACAACACCCCATTCTACTGGTACCAATTTACTGTATTACTCCTTTTTCATATTGCTGATAAAGACCTACCTGAGACAGGGTAATTTACAAAAGAAAAAAGATTTAACTGGACTTACAGTTCCACGTGCCCGGGGAAGGCTTACAATCATAGAAGGCAAGGAGGAGCAAGTCACGTCTTACATGGATGGTAGCAGTCAAAAAAAAGAGAGCTTTTGCAGGGAAACTCTGCCTTTTAAAGCCATCATATCTCATGGGACTTATTCACTATCATGAGAACAGCACAGGAAAGACCTCCCCTCATGATTCAATTACCCCCCACTCAGTGCCTCCCACAACTTGTGGGAATTCAAGATGAGATATCGGTGGAGACACAGTCAAACCATATCACAAATGCATGCACGCGCGCGTGCGCACACACACACACACACACACACACACAAATTATTCAGCCTTAAAAACATTCTGATACAAGCTACAACAAAAATGATCCTTGAAACATTATTCTATGTAAAATAAACGAGATACAAAATGATTGTATAATTTGTAGGATTCCACTGATGTGAAGCACCTAGAATCATCAAATTATAAAGACAAAGTAGAATAGTACTTACTAGAATCTGGGGAAAGGTGGCAGGGAAGTTATTGTATTATGAATCCAAAACTTCACTTTGGAAAGATGAAAAATTTCTGGAGATAGTTGTGATGAATGCGCAAAAATGTGAATGAACTTAAAGCCACTGAATTGTACATTCAACAATTATTATTATTATTTTAATTTTATTTTAGGTTCTGGGTATATGTGTAGGTCATGCAGGGTTGTTGCATATGTGCATACATAACCAGGTGGTTTGCTGCCTCTATTCCCCCTTTGACTATATCCTGTATTTCTCCCCATTTTATCTTTCCCTACCCTCCCCACCTCCTGCTGTCCATCCCCTAGCCTCCCAAACTACCCCCAGTGTGTGATGCTCCTCTCCCTGAGTCCAAACGTTCTCATTGTTCAATACCTGCCTGTGAGTGAGAACATGCAGTGTTTGGTTTTCTGTTCTTGTGTCAGTTTGCTGAGAATGATGGTTTCTAGATACATCCATGTCTCTACAAAGGACATGAACTCATTGTTTTTTATGGCTGCATAGTATTCCATGGTGTATATGTCCCACATTTTTTTTTTTCTAGTCTATCATCAATGGGCATTTGGGTTGGTTCCAGGTCTTTGCTCTTGTACACAGGGCTGCAATGAACATACGTGTGCATATGTCTTTACAGTAGAATGATTTATAGTTATGTGGGTATACACCCAGTAATGGGATTGCTGGGTCAAATGGAATTTCTATTTCTAGATCCTTGAGAAATCACCACACTGTCTTCCACAATGGTTGAACTAATTTACACTCCCACCAACTATGTAAGAGTGTTCCTGTTTCTCCACATCCTCTCCAGCATCTGTTGTCTCCAGATTTCTTAATGAATGCCATTCTAACTGGCATGAGATGGTATCACAATGTGGTTTTGATTTTCACTTATCTAATGACCAGTGATGATGAGCATTTTCCGTATGTTTGTTGGCCTCATATATGTCTTCTTTTGAAAAGTGTCCATATCCTTCGCCCACTTTTGAATGGAGTTGTTTTTTTTTTCTTGTGTATCTGTTTTTGGTTTTTGTAGATTCTAAATATTAGCCCTTTGTCAGATGGGTAGATTGCAAAAACTTTTTCCCATTCTGTTGGTTGCTGGTTCACTCTGATTGTTTCTTTTGCTGTACAGAAGTTCTGAATTTTAATTATATCCCATTTATCTATCTTGACTTTTGTTGCCATTGCTTTTGGTGTTTTAGTTATGAAATCCTTACATATGCCTATGTCCTGGAGGGTTCTGCCTATGTTTTCTTCTAGTGTTTTTATGGTGTAAGGTTTAATGTTTAAATCTTTAATCCATCTGGAGTTAATTTTAGTGTAAGGTGACAGGAAGGTGTCCAGTGTCTGCCATCTGCACACTGCTAGCCAGTTTTTCCAACACCATTTATTAAACATGGAGTCCTTTCCCCATTGCTTGTTTTTGTCAGTTGTAACAAAGATCAGATGGTTGTAGATGTGTGGTGTTGCTTCTGAGGCCTCTGTTCTGTTCCATTGGTCTATATCTCTGTTTTGGTACCAGTACCATGCTGTTTTGATTACTGTAGCCTTCTAGTATCATTTGAAGTCTGGCAGTGTGATGCCTCCAGCTTTGCTCTTTTTGCTTAGGATTGTTTTGGCTATGCAGGCTCTCTTATGATTCCATGTGAAGTTTAAAGTGGTTTTTTTTTTTTCCAGTTCTGAAAAGAAGGTCACTGGTAGTTAGATGAGGATAGCATTGAATCTATAAATTACTTTTGGGCAGTATGGCCATTTTCACAATATTGATTCTTCCTAACCGTGAGCATGGAAGGTTTTTCCATCTGTTTGTGTCCTCTTGTATTTCGTTGAGCAGTGGTTTGTAGTTCTTCCTGAAGAGAATCCTTTACATCCTTTGTTAGTTGCATTAATTCAACAATTCTTAAAATAGCAAATGCTATATATATTTTATCATAGTAAAAAAATTGAGACTCCCCAAAAAACACACACAAAGAAATAGCATTCTTACCTGAATACAGTGAATATTGTAAGTATTCTTTTTAATGGAATTAATTAGGCCACACACAACCCAAAACAGGCTAGAGATCTTCACCTAATAGAGGTACTAATGTCTGAGCTTGTTTTCTCTTCAATGGGAAGCATAGAAGAGTATTTAAAATATTTGAAGTTATACTAAAAAATCTTATAAATTCTAATAATCAACATTATATCTATAGCTACATTGTTATTTTTCAGGACATGATGTTAGTATCACATAAATTAAGCTACACATAAATTCAAAGTTTATAAATTTTGAAATATTTTTGAGTTTAAAAAATCAAAAACATAGATTTTTGATATTTCTCAGTTTTCTATTTACTTTATCTGATCTATTAATAAAGAATATTAAGCCAAAAGAGCTTTATATTATTTTAATCAGTTTCAAAAGTGTTTAGAAATATAAAAATAACTGATCTTGTCATCTCCTTACAGAAAACAAATCTAAGCTAGTGAGAGGCCTATTCATGATTCCAGTTATACAAGAATAGGTGGAATGATTCCAAAAGTAGATAAGAGAAGATATGTAATACATTTTTATAACAAGAATATATTGAAAATCAAGTCTGACAGTGACAGTAAAATGAAAATTAGATAATAAAAAGCTTTCATCTTAATATCATCCCTGTGCATCATATCGGGCAAATGTTTTATGGAAAGAACAAGAAAGATGTAAGATTGTCTACACATTCTAATGGCATGTGTAGTTAAAAAATTGACAATCTAACAAAGACCTTTGTAATATGATAGGAAATAGCTACATGAGCTAAAACAAATGTTACTCAATTATAACGTTTTAAAATAAAAAAATGCGATAAATCAAATGAAACCTCCATACAAACAGAAGAAAATCTGACTGTCAGTAGATGTGAAGAAGGAGTCAAGGAGCAGACTAGGTGGGTGCTCATGCAGAGAAGACAGCTGCACACTTTTAAGCAGCACTTGGGCTGTATTCAATATCAGTAAATACTTAAGCACTATCTTAGCTTCTATTAGGCACTACACTGTATGGAAATGTGCAAATTAAAGCAGGCATAAGAGAATGCCTAACTTTCTCAGGTTTTTCAAATCAGGAAAAGTATCTTGGTGACTAACATCTGTAAATATCTATTGTTAAGTCAGTCATGGAAAATAAATGGTGATGAATGCTTGAGCTTGGTCTTGATTCACTTTGAAACAGTTCATTAATTACCAAATACAACCAATATTTTCTAATCACTTAGTAGCTAGAAACTAGTGCCTATGTAGAATGATTTAACAGCACATTAATGTAGAATTTATACTTCTAATATCCCTTTTTTCACCACTGAAATACTTATTAAAAGAAATAAAGTCAAGGTAATAAAACTGATTAAAAATCACAGGGGCATTACCTTTCCTAATTACTAGCCAGAGATCAGCATTCATAAAGTAGAACATAGTAGCTCAAAAACATTTTCTCTTTGTAAGAGGGTTAAACAAACAAAAATAGGATGTTTGGTTATACATACCTAAGTGCAGTAAAATATGGGTTATTATATTTGGGAATAAAGGTGAGTTAAGTTGTTCTACATAGAATTTACCCAAAAGGATCAATCAAGAAAACAAGCACTGGAATCTTCCAGAACTATGCTGCAACCTAAGTGATTCCTTGACTTCAATCAAGTCAAGGCAGGAAACTGGGGAAGCAGGAATGCTTGTGGGAAAGGTGGGCAGAGAAGCAGCAACATTAAACCCTCCAGCTATGCATGAAGAGGTAGGTGCTTTGGGGAGTCACATGCTGAAAAGAGTCAATAGGCTCCATTACAATTTCCTTAGAAACTCTAAGGAAGTGATCTACCATTCTTCCATTCACCGTTTCTGGGTGCAGAGATTATGCTCTGGTGGGGATGTTGATGTGTCATTGAGTAGGGTTGGCCTCACTGAGATAGTGGAAAGCGGAAAAAAAGCAGCTCCATTCCCACTGTTTCATACATTTACCTAGAAATCTCAAGTCTCTTAAATTTTTGCTTAAAAATTCCATCTTACTTAACAACTTTCACCTAACAATGTGGTTAGCTACCTTAACAGATAAAGTCAGAAAAATACATTCTGTTCCTGGCTGTATTTATTAAGTTCAAACAAGTCTACAAAATGTTGCCGAAACATGTATTAAAATGGATTAACACGGTATTTTTTGTTTGCTTATTTATTACTGTTGGGAACATTGTTCTTTTTTTGTTTTTCTTAAATTGAGTGACTAATCTTACCAATCAGCCACTCACTGAAACAATCCTTTCTGTGAAAACGAATAATCCACTTTCATCCACTAACAAGACCCATAAATTCCCTGTGACTTAGACCCTTAAAAAAATTGGACAAAATGCTTTCTGCATATTTCTCAGAGGTACTTAAAATAGTAATGAGATAGTATCTTTAGAGCACTTGGGCTTCCCCAAGGAGAGACACAATGAGATGCAATAGCAACTGAAATTACCACTCCATTATGATTTATCTTTACTGTATATAAACAGTTTACTGTTAGCACCGTTTTCCTTGTAGAAACCTTTTATATTACTGAAGTGCATTAGCCATGGTGTTTATTTCTGCTATTTGCTCGTAAAGGTCTAAGGCTACAAACCATAGAATTCTCAGCTGTATTAGAGCAATCATCACCTTCCAGGACAACTTTCTTATTTCTTAAGTGACTTTTGTATGGAAAGCCGCTCAAAGAATGTGAACATGAGCTCCCACAGGGCAAATGAAATGCAATACAAGGTAACAGGAAAGCTAATTACCAATCTCATGAAGGCAATTGTAGATGCACTCAGCCAGCATTGTGAAAAGCATAGGGGCTAACACCAGATTCTCTCAGCCTTTGCCTTATGTGAAAGGAACCTAGGTCTCTCTTGCACCCTTTCTCAGTGTTGGTCTTCCAGAAGCGACCATATCCTTAGTCAGGTGGGCTCTACAAACAAAAGTCATACTTATTGATATCTCATTTTCAGGGCCCGGAATAAAATAGTGTTCATCTTATGTGGTGAACAGATGTAGCGTCCTGGTTCTGCCTTCTCAGGTCTCAGCACTGCCAATAGACAAGAAGCTCATATACCTCCCTTCCTAGCGTATTCCAACAGCCTCCAGTTGCCACCTGTCTTGTTTTCCAGAATATGAACTATTCTCTGCTTCAAATCCATCCAGTAAATTTCTGTCTGAGATACAACCCCCATGCCTAAATCTAAGGGCCCTCTGAGATTTAAGTCAAGGCATTATAATGCAGCAGTTAAAAACACTGGGGCAAAGGCCAAAAGATCTGACTGTAAATCTTTGGCTGTACTTTATCACCTGTGGAATTCTTAAGAAAATTGCT
The DNA here is from genome assembly GCF_048565385.1 of Saimiri boliviensis. Taxonomy (NCBI): domain Eukaryota; kingdom Metazoa; phylum Chordata; class Mammalia; order Primates; family Cebidae; genus Saimiri; species Saimiri boliviensis. The sequence goes on along the minus strand of NC_133458.1, from coordinate 65,428,042 downwards.
TCTCGCAGTCTCAGCCCTTCCTCTCTAAATAGAGAGAAACGGTATTTCCCTCTAAGGACTGTTGTTGGAAATAAAGGAGAAAATGTGGACAAAGTATTGAGCCTAGGATCTATTGCTCAGTTAGTCTGAAACAAGTGACACTTGCTATTGTTACATCATTTGGCTTCATTCTAGTCATGACCATCACATCATCTACCTTTGCACAACAATAATACCAATTCTGTTGAATGCTTTCTAGGTACTGAGTCCTAGCATAAGTTCATTACATATGTCAATTCATTAATTCTCAAAATGCTTACATGAAAATGGATATGATAGCTTATCTCCATTTCGCTGACAATGGAAATGTGGTATGGAATGATAACATGATACCTAAGGTCACAGCAGTATAGAGTGAAACTGAGACTCTAATTCAGGTAAGTCTGGCTCCTGAATCTGTTTGTAGCCGCTATGCTATGCAGATTCCCTCGTCCAATTTCCTTGTTATTTTCTCCATTGGACCTGTGTGCTTCTATTTGTCTTTCTTGAAATTTCCTGACTTTCAGTCTCCGGTTTTCTGTATCTTACTCATTTCTCACACTTCAAAATAGCCTCTTTTTATTTTTCCAGAAAATTCCTCTGCAGTATTCCAGTTCTGATTTTTTTTTCTGAACACCTGTAGTTTGGTGTTCCATAATGTAGTACTTAATTACTCATTGCATCAAACTGTGTGTGTGTGTGTGTGTGTGTGTGTGTATGTGTGTGTGTGTTCTCATTCGTGTAATTTTCTTTTCCCTAGGGACCTTTCAGCACATTGAAAGCTAGGACTTCCTTATCCCTCCCATGAAGAGAACAGTATTGAGCTTATTTCAATAAACTCTCAGTGAATAAGTGGAGACTGTTGTATGCATGTAATAATCATATAAGTAATATCACCTTGCCTTTATGAAGTTAACACATGCTATTTCATTTGAATTTGTATTTAATTATTCATGCTTAAAATTATCCAATTAGGTTTTAATGGGGTCTTAGCTTAAGATTCATGTTATCAGGCTTGAATGGAAAACAAGTTGAGTATCTCTCCAGAACCCTCAAGCTCAGACAAATCCTAAGTCTTCCTCAGGAGAATGAGAAGCTGTGACAGGTAAAAACAATTTTTATAATGTCTGGCCATACTATAGAATATTTAGTTATGTCTATTTTTATTTAAGACATTTTGAAAACACAATTTCCTAAAGAGACAATTTTATTGAGTCACATGTAAGTAGTTCTCACTATCAAGCAATTTCCTCTGACATTTTCCTTAAAATGTCCCATATTTTCCCTTTCATCAAATGATTCCTTGTTGTAACTTTTAGTGTTGTGCATTCCCTTCACCAATCCTCTGCAATTACAGCCTTCAAATGTGGCTAACTAGTTATGGGGTCTATCTACCTTTCAACCAACTTTGGTCCATGTTAGGCATAACTGGGTCTTTTCTTCTTGTTTAGTTTTAATAATGATGATGAGTTGCCTGTGATGGCTGGCAATATTTTAGTATTTATCACTAATATCTGTCTTCTAAAATCAAAATAAGTTAATGTTTATATCACTTTGGCAGGCTTTCTGGTTTTCAAATAAATTGTGCTAAATATAAATCCATGTTTACTGGGAGACTTCCCAGAGGGTTGAAGATATTTTGATTATCTTTTAAATTAGAACAAAGCAGACTTAGATATTGAGCTTTCAAAAAAACTAATTCTCTATAAAAATACTGCATAAAGTCAATTTGATTTTTATGTTCCCACAAATCAAAGATCTCAGACACATGAACTTCCCTTTAAACTTTATAATGAGGGCAGACAAGATTCTGAAGAAGAGGCAACTTATGAAATGTGCTCCCCTGTCTTCTATACAGAGAATAGAGTCAGATTAAAAGTAGTTGAGGTAACACTTCTTCAAAACTATCAGCTATATCCCGGTTTTACACAAGAGCTAATAAAAGAATTTCATTAACTTTGGTCATTTAGTTCCTAAAATACAGGAGGATTGGGATAAGACCGCTTAGATTATTGTTTATTTAGTAATAACATCCCTACATGCTTTGTAAGGATGATCTTTTCTACCTTGGGATCAAATTAATTCTTATTAAAAATGCTTGATGTATTCTTTAAAGGTTCCCTCTCCTCAGCATGGGCCAGTCCCAGTCTGGTAAAGCTGTATTTGGAGATGTGTCTTCTCTCTTATTCATTTCACCTCCTTTATTCTTCATGATGCTATTTCTAACCCTCAAGGATCAGAACAAGGAGAAATAGAAGATTCACGAAGATGAGCAAAGTTTCATGGAGCTGGCATGGTTGTCAGTTGCATCACAGGCAGATATGACATATGCTCAGTCTCCAATTCCTTCCTGTGGTTCATCTAGGGTTTCCAAGGAATACTTCCTCTGGCTCATCTTTCGTATTACCATTCCCTTACTATGGTCAATGTCTCCTTCAGAAAGCTGCATTCTTCTACCTTGGCTTCCTATTCCTTTCCTGGGTAACTTCTGTTCCAGTCATTCTCCAAGAGCAAGTTTTTTTTTTTTTTTTTTTTTTTTTTTTTTTTTGGACAACAAATGGGGCAGAGTCTGCTTCCTAACATAACTCTCTCATACAGCCTCCAGGATAATGGGACCCTCAGCCACCTTTCAATTGGGAAGCAGATTCTCCCTCTTCACTCTGTGGCCAGGAAAACCACCCTAGTAGTCTTCTGTGTTTCAATTTCTCTTAGTGAAAATCGACACTAATCTCTGTTTAACCCCATAACTGCTGGAAGTATATATTAAAGTTTCCAAGAGGTTCACTTAAAACTTCTTCTGCAGCAATAAAAAATGATGAGTTCGTGTCCTTTGAAGGGACATGGATGAACCTGGAAACCATCATTCTCAGCAAACTGACACAAGAACAGAAAATCAAACACCGCATGTTCTCGCTCTTAGGTGGGTGTTGAACAATGAGAACACATGGACACAGGGAGGGGAGCATCACACACTGGGGTCTGTCGGGGGGAAGTAAGGGAGGGACTGCAGGGGGTGTGGAGTTGGGGAGAGATAGCATGGTGAGAAATGCCAGACATAGGTGATGGAGAAGAAGGCAGCAAATCACACTGCCATGTGTGTACCTATGCAATAATCTTGCATGTTCTTCACATGTACCCCAAAACCTAAAATGCAATAAAATAATAATTAAAAAAACTTTTTCCTTACTTAAGGTGAGGGAGAAGTCTACATAGCATTTTACCATGAGAAATTCGAGGGCATATAATTCTCTGAATCATGAATTCCTCATTATTAGACTTAAGAGTATCCTCACTTACCCAAATTTATTTTTTGTCTTCATGGGCTAATGCCACTTGCACTTATTTTATAATCTCCCAGGATATAAAGTACAGAGCATGGAATGGGAGCTAAGAGCACATGCTCTGGAGTCAGTGGCCTGGGTTTGAATCCCAGCTTTCCCAGCAAACTGTATAATAACCATGAGGAAGTTACTTAAACTCTCTATGCCTAATATTTAATCTGTGAATGGAAATAATAGTAAATAATAGTACTGTACCTCATCAAAACATTTGAAAGATTAATAAATTTAGAGGACTTATCAGAGTGCCTAGCATGTAATGCACCCTGAAAATTTTAGCTATTAGTCATGTAAGACTCTGACAACTACTGTATTGTTCTCCACCTTTGAAAACTTAGTCCAACTAGAAAGAGAGAAGCCCAATTTAACATCCTGCTATGTTAGGTTGCTTGGGTAGTGCACATTTATTTTCATTTCTTCCTGGCTTCCCAAATGTTTTACTTCCTGGCTTCCCATATGTTGTACTTCGTGGTTTAAAGAAATGTAAAGCAATGAGATTTCCTAAAACTGAGCATTAATTTTAATTTTGTATTTAATGGAAGCTACACTGACAAGGGAAATATAATGATATATTGTTCTCATCTAACAAAACAGTAATACCATTTTATTGAGTTACTTAAATGTTTTAATGTATTGAGTATATAAGGAGGATCTCTTTCTATAATGATCCATGCCTAGAGGAGGGGGCACTGAAGGTAAAAAATAGTATTCAAATAATGTTCTGAATTTATCTAGCGATTAACACACAAGAATTATTCAACTTAGGGGTTATCAAACTTTAGCAGGTATAAGAAATACATAATAATTAAATGCAGGTTCTCGCCTGTCCCAGGAAATAACAGGGATACAGAGGGAACAGGCATCTGCTGTGGAACAATCACCAAAATGAAGTCGGCTGCAAGGAGGGCTCGGACCACACTCTCAGAAACACTCGACCAATGTGAACATGAATGCTTTCACCTTGATGTGCCACTTAGCCACAGACATTATACAATGAGGATCTTATTTTATGTGTATCAGGGTCTGTATCATAGAGCCAATTCTCACTCCCTTAGGGATTCCTGTCATTTTCAGAATAAAAGGAATATTTAATTTTTAATGATGTACCAAATGTAATGATAGTGATTTAGTGACACAGAGAAGTAGAAAAAACAGAGATGAGAAAATATGTTAAACCAGTTATGTGTTAATATCCATTACAAAAGTATCAGCAAATTAACATGAAAAAGAGAACAAATAGAAATTAACATATTTTGCACACAGCAAAAGGAATGGCTGATAAATATAAAAAGATGTTCAACTCCATTATTAATGAAATAAACGCAGACTGAGTTAATGAGGTATCCCATTTTATCCATCAAACTGGGAAAGCAAAAACGTTCTTGGTAATACTTTCATAATGATAAAAAGATGAACTACAGTGCTTTCTCATATACTTTTTATATTTAGGTATTTATTTTAAATTGACAGATAATGTATATAACTTATTGTGTACAATATATTTTAAAGTATATATACATTGTAAAATTGTTAAATCTGGCTTAAATTGGAAAGAAATTGCTACACTTTCTTAATAAAGATATAGCAATATGTATAAAACTTTATATGTTCTCAATTTTAATGTTGCTAAACAACTACAGGTCTAGAACTTTAACCCAAATAACTGTCTAAAGTACAAAGATGTTAACAATGTTCATCGAATTAAATTTCATACTAAAAAACAATTCACATGCCCAACATTAGGAATTTATTAAAAATTGTACTATTAATAGAATCAGATATACTTACTAAATACTATGCCGTATAATTATGATGTTCAAAAAATACCTACAAAAATACTTCAGTGCCTAACAAGTTACAAAAGATTATGCATGTATTGTTTCATTTTTCTAAAGTAAAACTCGTCAAAAATGATAGAAAAAATCCTGAGGTTTTGACATCAAAATGTTAATTATATATACTTGCAGATAAAAATGGATTTTAAATAATCTTTTACCTTTTTTATTGCCTGAATTTATTATCAGAAAGTATGATATTGGTGCAAAAGTAATTGCTGTTTTGTCATTACTTAATGGCAAATAATATTATCACGTTAACTTGAAAAATATAAAATTATTAATTATATTTAACACAGATTTATATGTGAATTGTGTGAAACTCAAAATATTTTATTCAGTACATGACACTATGGCCTTCCTATGGGACTAAGAAGAACTATATGATATCTGGGCTTACATTTTTCTTTTCTTAACTACTTCCTTAGAGATCCAGCTATTGTAGAAACATCTAGGATTTTATATAAAAATCAAAAATTGAGTGCAAAGACATAATATGACCTGTACTTTTAAAAGTGCTATGTAACTTTCTTAAGAAGGAAACATTCTGATTGTTGAGGCGCTTTCAGTATCTTTTCTTCACTGCTTCAGAAATTTTTCACTTAAGATAACTCTACCTTGAACAACACAATAACTTTAAAAAAATATCGTTTTGGGATTTGTACTCTTCCAGTGTTGTAAGAAGAAAAACAGTTGAAAAATAGACCAAAAACAAACAAACCAAAATTACCCCTCTCAATTCTTTCTGTATTCACAGATTCTTGAGGAGCTGATTTCTGATTATTTAGAAATATCTTGAACATCAATATCAATATTGATTTGTTTCCTCTACTGTTTTCCCAAAATAAATTATGTTTTAAAGTAAACATATACTTTGACACAATCTCTATTTGAGCCAGAGAATGTTTTCTCTTTTGCCAATTTATAAGCTATTCTATTTTCCAGAAACGATCAGGTACAGTTGGAAGTCATGATCATTATCATTATTGAAGTTCTTTGTCTTTGTAGACTGCTTTGCAATTTACAAAAGATTTTCACACATACTGTATTATTTTCATTTTTATTCTCTGACATCCCTGTGAGGTAGGCAGAGCAGGTATCATTTTCCTGTGAGAAATCTGAGTTGCAAAAGTTAAAGCTATCTGTGTGAGATCTATTTATCATGTTACCATCTCAGTATACTAATGATGCTTTTATGACCTAAAAGTTTTCATTTGAATCACATAGTGTATAATTTAAAGAAGAGAAATAGCTTAGTTTCAGAAAAGGTTGATAAATAATATGTGTACTCTGAATCTGTAGAAGGATGTGAATAATAGAGTCTTTACATGTTCCAATAAAACAAAAGGTCTACACAGACACACACACACACACACACACACATACTATAATTCAAAAATCTGCAGAAAACAGAAGAAAAAATCTAGTAATGACACATAAAATTCTGATTCTTCTTTTACAATAACTAATTATATTCTCTTAATGGATATTCTAAGTTTCTTGACATGAAGAAGTTCCAAAGTATATTATTTGTAAGATGGTAGAGATTAATAAAGCAGAAACTCAACAATCTATGTTGAGAGTACTTTTTGTATGGACTAGAGATTGATTTTAACCAAAAGTATTGTTAGTTCACTTCCCAGTAGTCTCAAGACTGTGTAATTCAGTATTTCTCAAAGTATGTCCCATGGCCATGGTTTACTCAGCCATCAAAAAGTTCCTCCTAAAGACAGATTTGAGAAACACCTTTTTTCCAAAAATACATTTGGAAAACACAGTATATGGCACTGTTATCTTAGATATTTATAAGGAAAATTGGCATATTATATTTTACATAATAATACGTAAAAAAAATACTAATATGTAAAAAAAAAAACCTGAAAAGTCAAGCTTCTCAATTCCCTCCAAGAAATTCATCTTATTAAAAAAAAATCTTTTAACATTTCATGAAACCACAATACCAATATGTTAGTCAAGTCATTTTTTGCCAGAAACTCAAACCACTCAAACCAATAGAATTGCCATAGACAGTTTGAAGATACTGATTTACCATATATCGCTGATGCATCTGTAATACATCTGATCATTAGGGGAGTCTTGACACATTCAGAATAATGTGCTTGCCATTGTAGTATACCTTCTTGAGTCCTCTGCAGTCTTGAGCATGTAGCTGACATGCATTAAAATACATATCTGGCATAAAATACATTTTATTCTATCATAAATACTATGTGTTATACATTTTTAATTATTTTAGATTATTGGAGTTTCAACACAGTACTCTAAAATTTGTAGTCTCAGTCACTTGAACAAAGGAGGTATAGACAGGCTACTAAGTGCTGTTGTTTACTCATTCTGTCCTATACCAAACTCACTAAGATGTTAAGAAAGAAGTAGCATCCATTACATTGGAAATTTAAAAAGTTACTTTTTAAGCATTTAAAGAACACTTAACTCAATCTTTAAATTTTTTTTAAGAAAATTTAAACTAAAACCCATGGCCTGGTTTCTTCCTTCCTTAAAGGAATGCTTATGAATGGACAACAGTGATCAATTATGGCTAACGAACACTGTTAGCATTTTTTAATAAAAGAAAAAAATTGGCAGAAATTGGTTTCTTTGAGATATGAGATTACGAAGAATTACAAAAATAAGAAGTTTGAAAGTTAGTCCAGGGATAAATTATTTTGATCATTTATATATATTCACACACATATATTATACACATATATTCATAGCAATAACTATATCTGCATGATGTAACTGAGTATATTCACGAAACCGTTTCAGAAAATGAACTACTTCTGTTCACAATAATTCTACCAACATGCCCTTAAGTTTAAAAACCTTTTTATCTCTTCTCCTTGGTGCTATTCACAGCTGTGACAGCCAGCTCTTCACCAAAATCAGGCTGTCAGACACCTTCTTAAGCCTAAGAGATTAAGAAAAAAATGCCAAGAAGTTTCCTTGACATCCATCATATTGACACACCAAAATTAAATACAGCTGGATAAAAATAAAAAAAAGAATTGTCTCTAAAGTCCTTTTCTTCAGGAGAGTGATGCATCAATTATAACGCTAAACATCGGTATCGAAGCAATAAAAAGCATAACACTACTCAGTCAGTCCTGGCATTTTCTGAACAGGTAGACACAATGAGAGCAAGTTTTTCTGAGCTGATACTACTCCCAGTATTTTCATCAAGGTCTTTAATGTTATCAAGAACTGAAAAAAGGTCCATCTGTCACCAGCAAGATCCTTTAATGCATTTGGTCCTAAATAAAAGGACCACAAGTCTTTATTGACCTTCACTTACAACCCTTCAATTCTCTCCACATTTACCTGCAGACAACATTGTAAAAATCATAATCACCCATTTTTGAGACAGGGTGATATGCTTCTCTATTTCCTCTTTATCTAAGTTTTGATGAATTGCTTATTCTCACTAAGCCTCAGTGTTCTCAGTTATAAATGAAGGGAAACTGATTTCACAGGGTTGTTATATGGATAAACATTATGTACGTGAAGGGCTTAACACATTTACTGGCTTATATTAACTAACTTTATTTCACTGTTTCTGCAATTTTGTATATGCTTTCACTCATGTGTCATCAATACGCTTTTTCCTAAACTTTTCTCCCTTGTACCCCATCACCACGATTAACTCTTCTGTGTAGGGTAGAGTTAATACAAAGCTAGACTGGGAATTATCATTTCTTATTTCTGGAGATGCCTGGATGCCTGACTTGAAACTTTTTCAATATAAGAATAGTGGGATTTATGATGTGATGTTTAAAGTCCAAAACTCCCTACCTACCTGCAGTACAAGTTTGTTTACTGATGCTTTCCAACCAACATAACTGTTAGACAACTCAGCTTTACCAGGAGCCAAAGGGACATGACATATCCTCCTGGTAACTTCCACTTTGAGCTCACTTGAAGCCAAGAGTTATTGGGCAGTTCATGGTGGTTCCTTCTGGAGGCTAAGCCCATCCATGTGAACAAGGACCTGGCAGGAGTTTGCATTTGGTTGTGTTTCCGCCTTCCCGTGCTTGCCTGTATACTCCTTCTCTTGCCACATCATATATTTGTGTTAAAACGAAAGTCTTATATAAATATATTCCATGGAGTCTTATAAATCCTTACAAATATCCCTAATTTCCAGACTACCTAGGTACAATTTCAATGAATTGCTATCTTTATCACCATTGACAACTTACTCATCCTCTCTGTCTCAGTTTCCTCACCTACAAAATAGTAATAACTTTCATACTTAACTCATATGCTGTTAAGTAAATTAAATGAGAAAATATATGAAAAGCATTTAGTGCTGGAAAATTATGAGTACTAAGTGAACATTAACTATCATTACCATCATAATTATTTTAAATATTTGTGTATTGTCCCTATGAAATACATTTACCTCTTAAAGGCAGGTGAAATGTCTTAGTCATCTTGGTATCCTCAGTTTCTAGCACAATGCTTAGCACAAAGCCAGCTATTTATTATACTTTTTACATTGAATGAACAGAGCCATGGACAATTTCAAGACACTGATTTACAGTGCAACACTGATGGATCTGTAATACATTTGAGCAACATGCAGAGTAATTTTCTTGCCATCAAAGTATATCTTCTTGAGGACTCCATAGTCTTGAGAATAGCTGACATGCATGCACTTTATTTTAATTGCTTGTCCTCTTGCCCCCTACCCAAACTCACAACGAGGTTATTCAAAATAATATCACTTTCCCTCTTATCTTCCCTTCCTTCTACAGGTATTTACTTAGCGACCTCCACAAAAAAAAAAAAAAAAAAAAAAAAAAAGAAAGAAAAAAAAAAAAAAGAAGAAAAAGGAAGAAGTAGCTGAAGTTGGTCCTGGGGCTCAGAATTAAAGCAAATCTACCTTTCCAGTATACTGTGACAAGTGATGTAGACACCATGGGATCATGGTGACAGAGTTCAGTCCATAGGGTTCAATCATGATGAGTTATTGTAGAGATTGGGTGGCAATAGCCAGGACAGATTTGATGGAAGGCAGATTATAATGGAACTAGGAATGACTGGGAGCCAAACAGAACCAAGGAATGCTATATCAGAAAACCAGGATACGAACATGGCTCAAAGTTGACTAGAGAGAGAAGATAAAGCCAAGGCACAATAATGTGAATTTGTAAAAAGTGAGACATAGCTTGCTTTGATTCATGGTGAAACGGAAGTAAAGAGAGAAAAGGTGGAGAATGTCTGATGGAGTGTGCCCTCTGAGGAGGTCGAGTAACTTGGCATTGATAACACACTAACAATGCTCTGCATAAGGTCTGATTAAGTGACAAGGCCCCAGTTGTCTGCAAGAATGTGAAATTCATAGACGCATTAATGCATCACTGGAGCAGTGGCAACCTCTGGACAAGATGGTGGGAATGGACGGCCCCCAGTGAAGGTAATATAGGTTGCACTGTCTGTAGAGAAACATTATTTAATAATAATATCTACTAGAAGCCAGTTTGATTTTTATCATCTTCTTCCACTGGTAATTCTAAACAATGTTAGTGATAAAGTATTTCTTATCAAGAAAATCTTTGGATGATCTAAGTTCTAAATCAATGCAGCCCAACAAACTTTCTGCAGTAATGGAAATGTTCTACATCTATGAGGTCTTATACAGTAGTTACTAGCCACATGAGCTATATAGCATGTGAAACATGACTAATGTAACTGAAGAATTAAATTTTTTTTATTTTCTTTATGTAAGTTTTAACACCCTTGGTTTTTTTTTTAAGTATTGACAAATTTAAATTTAATATAAGTGGCTACATGTAGCCAAGGACTGTCATATCGGACAGCACAGTTCTAAAAAACTGCTGTGGTTACTACTGTATTTTAACAATAAAGAAATTTTTAATATATATATATTACTTTACACATAATTTAACATATAATATAGACATATACAAATATATAGGCACATATATTTTAAACTAGCACATTTTTACTAATATTCTAATAAACACTGTATAGTACATGGAATTTAATTCAAATAACTCTTACTTATACAGCTGATATCCAATACTCACACACCCAGCTACACAATAATTGTTTTGAGAGTAAGATCATAATATTTTGTAATCATCATATTTTTTTTCCTGTGCATTTGCATCTCTGTGGTACTACCTGGTTCTGCATTTAAATGATAAATTAGAAATAACACTAATAACACAAAAATTATGAAAATAAAGGAAGAGCATGATTTACTTTAATTCTATTCTATAATCCACTGTGTAAATCTCTAGATTCTTTATTAATTAAAATTTAGAAACTTGCAGAAGTTAAAACTAGAAACAGAAATTGCAAATGTTTTAATTCATTACTATAACTAATAGTTAGTTTTTGAAAAAATTGTATTGTAAGTCTAATACGTTAATGTAATTTAAAAGTATTAACATGTTACTTTCTTTTTTATACTGTATCATTTATTTTACATATTTTTCTGGCAGATTATATATAAAAGTTCAATATTTTTTAATTGTTTGTATTACTTTTATGGCCATTATTATCATTTATTTTATTCCATGGCTATTACTGAAAAACAATTTATATTATAGAGAAAAATGTTAAAGATGAGCTGTCAAATATGCTAGGTACTTCACCATACTAGAGACATCTTAACAATGCATATACAATCTTTATAGAATGTTTATTGCCAGGTAAAATTGTAAGAAATACTCACATTAGGGTTATGTATAGTTCCAACCCAACAGAAAGTCAAAGAGGATTTCATGACTCCTAAACCAAGAAGCAAATAGTTGATGTAGCCAGACAGCAATGTGCTCTCTACCAATGTGCCATAAAGCCTCGGGCAGCAGAAAGCCTGCTGGTGTGGGGTGTGATGCAGGCTGAGGATTCACTTGTTCTTTCTCTCAGGTAGTTCCTTTTCCTCTCTGGATTTCTTTTACAAAACGCAAATAAGGAGCACATTGTATGACGACTAAGTCATTTAATATATGCAAAATGTCTTAGACAGTAGGTGTCACAGAAATGGTGGCTATATTTTTGTTGGATAAAGCAATGTAGCTTCCAAAGTATCTGTATCAGTATGTTGGTTATTAACATATTTGAACACCTACCTCTATTGAAAAACCCACTTTTAAATAATAATCATTACTGCTACCATTATTTTCTTTTGCAAACTATTTGAAATGTAATTAAAAAGTAGTACCTCTTGCCACACAAACAAAATGGAAATTAAAAAAATAAAACTAAGGACCAATTCATTGGACTTAAGATGCTGATGACTAAAAGGAAATTTTTGAATTTTTAATTTTTTAAAAATCTTAGGTAAGTGTGTTTAATTTTATTTTTTTAGATGGAGTTCTTGCTCTGTTGCTCAGGCTGGAGTGCAGTAGCGCAATCTCAGCTCACTGCATCCTATGCTTCCTGAGTTCAAGTGAGTGATTCTCCTGTCTCAGCCTCCCGAGGAGCTGGGATTACAGGTAGGTTTGTAATTTTCATTTTTAAGTTTTCATTTGTAAACGGATAAAGGTGCACCTGATAGTGTCATTTTACAATGGCTGATTTGTGAGATCTCTTCTGTGCTTTATGAAGAGCATTAATTGAATTTTTCTAGTAACTCTGTAACTGCTCCATTTAAAAAAAAAATGTTTAGATAAATAAAAGGTGCTATACGGGTCAAAGGAACTGAATCCACTCAGGAATATACCTTTCTACCCATATAAGCATGTTAGATAAACAAACAATATAGAAACTCATTTAAAACATGTATTTTTTAAATTATGTAATTTTAATCGATTTTTATGTCTTAGTAACTTTCCATGCCAGGATGATCAAACAAGGCTAGTTGCTTCTGCCTGAGTTGTTAGCTTGCTTGATTGAAGTAACTGGGCAGACCCAGGTGCTATGTTTTATGCTCCTAATTCTAATTTTGAATTCTCTTCACTTGAAGTCCCCAGACCAGACACATGCTTCTGACTTAAAGAAGAAAATGGTAAATTTAGTACAGAAAAGACATGCAAAAGCATATCAAAGTCAGAGGTGAGAGTCCTTTGGGTGAGTAATTTTATGGTCATTGATTTATTTTGACTATGAGGAAGAATGGAGGAAAGTAAAGCAAATTAATATTTCAATATCTCATACTTCAAAGTGGTATTTTTTGCCAGAAAGGTAGTTTAGAGAAGAAACTCTTCCAGAATCTTATAAAGTGGCCAAATAGAGATAAAAAGGAATAACATTTTCACCTTGAAGCTTATGATACTTCCTTTCCCTTGGCTTCAAATTTTAATTTAATTTTTTAAAAATACTGATGGCTGTAACTGACCTTTTGAGGGGTTCTGATGTAATTTTTCTATTGCAAAGCCTAAGCCAGGCATCAATAATTTTCAGTGTCCTTAGATAATCCTGACATGCAGCAAAGGCAGAAAACCACTGTAAGTGATGCTAAGGATGACAGCGGCTATTTGAGATCAGGCAGGCCAAGGAGCTGGCTCAGTGCTTAAAACATAAGAAGCACTCAAAATGTTATACCCTTTTACTCTTTCATTAAACTCAGTCTAATGATGATGAATTAACAGATCTAATTGGCTTATAAGATCAAAAAAGTATATATGATGAAACAATCTGACTTTGACCTAGAGATGACTGGAAATGTACAACAGAATTCTCCACAGTTAAACTTTCTTTACTGTCAGATTTGTCATTTTTGTCACCATCATCATCGCCATTATCACTGACCTCATCTTATCTCTGCAGACCTCTTCCTGCAGGAAACTCTCAAGTAATGAATGGAGAATGTTGGTCAGAAGCCTGAAGGGACAAATTTTGCAGTTCTTAATGAGAACTCAGAGTTTTATGACTTTGCCATGAAAAATTTTAACCTTGCTCACATATCAGTTAACAACTGAAATAATTAAAAAGTAACAAATAGCTTGTTAGTATGCTTTGGAATGAAATTTTCAAGGTAAGACCAAAGGAATTTAATCGAATAACATTAAAGGTATGAGAGCAGGGCGCACTTCATATTATGGCCATAGTTTTTTTTTTTTTTCTTGTGAAAAACTCATTACATATACCACATTTTAAAACTCAGAACATTTTGTTTTTGTTTAATCTACACTGGGCATGCTTTTACTATCTGTTGAACCACATTTTCCCTGTAATTTCTGAAAGAAGATTAATTTTGAAAGAGTTATATTTAAGATTTTATTTCCTATGTATAAAGAAAGCTAAAGGGCCTAGGAACTATGGAGACTATCTCACTAATTGATAAAGTGGCTATATTACTTAAGATAGTGCTGAATGGAGATAGAAAAGACATAGGCAGACCTGGTAACTAATTCTGACTTAGTACTCCATGGAGGAGATTAACTACTCTGAGATTTAGTCATTTTAGCTTTAAAATGGGAATATGAATAATCACATCATAAAACAATGAGTTTAGCATGTGGTGGTATTCAAAAAAGTTTGATCTTCAAAAAAGTCAGAGTTTGTTTTCAGTCTGCACGTGAAAGAGGGTTCATCCAGTTTCTGGTCTAAGATTAGTTGTTCCTTGATTGTACTTTGCTGTTCTCAAATGCAGAAACCTTCTTACAGACACAAAATAATTCATGCTATTGTATATCAAGCCTATGGGACTTTCTAAAGTCTGCTGACAAATGATACATTTTCCATCATTTTTTAACAGTAGTTGAAAAAAGGCAAAGTATTCATGATCGAGCTTAAGAAAATGTTACCAATCTCAAACTGTAAAAACTTTTCTGGAATAGTTTTAAAGTTTCAAAGTGTTATTTTACATTTATATGCCAACTATGAAATAAAACATCATGATTGCAAGCCTTCAAAACTTATTTTTCAATAATTACATAGATAATGAGGATGATAATTTCAATTAAAATGTTCTCACTGCCAAAAATAGCATAAGTATGATATAGTCAATTTAGTCAATATAGCACCAGCATTATGGCTAAAAACCATCACAGTTTAAACCTTTTCAGATATCTCCCCATTGAGCAAATTACTTGAACTTATACAGTTGGGTATCATACTGAGTAATGGCTGTCTTTTGATTAGTGATTGGATATAAGCGGAGAATTAATCAATTACAGTAAGTAAGCATAAAAACACAGAATGCAGGTTTTTGAACATATAACAGAAACTTAGAAAGAAAATTTTCTTATTTGGGTAATACTGAATTTGGAAGAGAAGTATCAGAATTATATTGGCTTAACTTAACCCAGTTGCTATCATACTATAGTTTTCTCTATAAACGATACATGGTCCTGTATTAGATTCTTATGACTGCTATAACAGATTACCAAAACTTGGTGGCTTAAACAAAAATTTATTCTGTCATATTTCTGGAGCCCAGAGTCTAAAACAGTATCACTTGGCCAAAATCAAATTATCAGATGGATTACACCCCTTTAGAAGCTCTAGTGGAGAATTTGTCCCTTGCCTCTTCCAGCTTGTGATGGCTGCTAGAATTCTTTATCACCTGGCACATTACCAATTTTCAAGGTCATTATCTTCAAATCTCTCTCAGTTCCATCCTTTCCTGTCCCCTTCTCTATGTAGTCAAAGCCACCTGTTCCTCCCTCTTATAAATATACATGTGATTGCATTTCAGGCCACTCAAAAAATCAGGATAACATCTCCATCTCAAAATTCTTAATCATATCTACACTATGTTTGTCATACAAGGTAATGTTTACATGTTCTGGACAACAGATTTTATATCTCTGGGGCCACCATTCAACTTACTATATAGTGCTCTAATGGAATTTAGGTAATTTAAAGTTCTTGTAAAACATGTCTCCCAATAATTACCCCTAAATGTAGTTGCTAGAAGAAGGATAAGGAAATATGCTGGTAAATAAATTAGAAATAAATACTATAGGTATACGTTACTAAGCTTTATGAAAATGGAGTCTGTCCCCTACAACCCAGCCTAATTGGTGAGAAAGGCTTTATAATTTTATAACTAAAGCTTAGTATTTGAACCTTTAGAATGGATTTTAGATCCAATTGATTTCATTATATTTCAAAGCTATGCAAGAAATACTTGTAGGTTACTTACTTTCTCAGAAGGTTCATCAAGACTCAAAACATCCTGTATGAAATTGTAAGGGACAAATAGAGAAATAGAGACCCACTTTTGAAGTCTTTTTACTTGGAGCAGGAGATACAGATTACTATTATAATGAAACAACCTTGCATTTTCCAAGTTTTTAAATTAAGGAGTAATATGTGTTTTAATAACCACACCTGTCATAAATCATAAACATTTTAAACCATAGACATCACAAATACCTTACTCAAGAGTCACAGTCTTTACTTTCTGTCTCAATTAAAAAAACAAATATCACAGCTGGGCCTAGCGGTTTACGCCTGTATTCTCAACACTTTAGAAGGCTGAGATGGGCAGATCGCCTGAATCTAAGAGTTCAAGACTAGCTTGGGGAACATGGCGAAAACCCATTTTTACTAAAAATACAAAAAAAAAAATTAGCTGGGCATGGTGGCATGTGCCTGTAGTCACAGCTACTCAGGAGACTGACGTAGAAGAATCTCCTGAGCCCAGGAACTCGAAGCTGCAGTAAGTTAAGATTGCTGCTGTTCCTCTCTTAGGGATTGGAGTGAGAGTCTTGTTAAAAAAAAAAAAAAAAGAAAAGAAAAAAAAGAAAAAAATCCCTGTTGACTTTTAAATGCATGCTTAACTAATGCTCATTAATAATGCTGACTTTAATGACAAAATCTTGATCCTCTCTTCAAAAACTGAACATGTTCACAACAGGCTAAACACTACAAAGCACTATCATTTCATTCTAAAGTTAATTGTACAACCATTTAGAGAGATATTATTACTTAAATATACACAATTTCTAAATGATCTATAAGAGTAGTTTCCAAGGTGAAGTATACATGTAGAAGTTCATAAGAGTTTCCAAGAGGTATAGGGTTGTGATTTTTTTAATAGAAATCAATTTTTAGATGCTCAACTTCCATACGTCATCTTTCCTAAATCTTATATACGTGAAAATACACCTGGGGTCAAGATTTCTTACGGTTCTCCACTATATGACCCTGTTTCCTACTATATACAATGCTGGTTTAACCTCATCTATGTGCTGTCTTAATAGGATGCATCTCCCTGGGGTGGGAAAAGCTTTAGGATACCAAACTATGAGACAGTTCAAAATACGAGTCTCTGTGAATCCTCCTGAGCATATGCTTGTCGCAGACGTTTTCCTTATGTTCCTGTTACAGGTAAAGCTCGCATTAAAAATTAGGTCTTCTGGTCCATGTTTGGAATGTCTTGAATTCAAATATACTGTTGAGTGAACTACAGAGCTAATGGCTATTTTCATTTAAAACCCTCTTTCATTTGGAAATCTTGGCAAATAATGCTCCTACTGGAGAGTTAATTTTGCAATCATAAATTTGCTTGTCCTTGGTTCCCTCTTCTATCCTTCTATGCTCTAATATGCATTTTAAGGGAGTTAGGGCCCTGTTAACTACATTTTATACATTCCTTGGCCAGCTAGCTTCTAGTTAAGTTTCTTCCATTACAGGAACTCACGGAAAACAGGTAGGCAGGAAGATGGGGGAGGGGGAAATAATTGGTTATGGTCTCTGTAAACATGTAAAGCTAGATGTTTTTTTTTGTTGCTGTTTTTAGTTTTGTACTTTGCAGTTCTAGTAGCCACAACACAGAACACTTATCTTAGCCTGGCTGCCAGTGTTCAGACCCTCTCAAAGTTCACAGCACCTTCATAAATTTACCTTTTCTGGTTTCAGCACTGGCTCAACCCTCCATGATTCCAAGCATTGGTGACCCCATAGCCTGCTATTCTTCCCTCAGCCTTAAGAATGATTACGCAGTTAAAATTTTGAATGTTTCTTTTTTCCTATATTCTGTTTTTTTTTTCAGGCCTTTTCACATCTGTGTAATCAATTACCTGCATTAAATTCTCTATGAGTAGATCTTGACTGACAAAGAGCAATGCAAAAAAAGCATCAATAAGAAAGCCTGAAACTAATGACACTAGATTTCATTCAAGAAGCAAACTCATATCTGAACTTAATGCCTTATTCATATATGTGAAATATGTACAAAGTATACTGGGAAATACAGATGTGCTACAATGTCTGACGTTTCTGCATTGCTATTCTTAGTAATGACAAAGAGCCTGGTGAGATGCTTCATTGAAATGTGTCTCAATTTCATTTGCATATTTTGCATGATTTTAGGGAGAAGGAGTTGAAAATTTCCACACTTTATATCCAATATACCAATGCTAAATTTTGAAGTAAAACATAATGAAAGTAAGTTAAATATTTTCTTGAACATTTATTCAGGTTGAGAGGAGAAATATTTTATTAACTTTTATTAGTTATTTTACTTTTAATTTACTCTTATTAATATCCAGTAATCAAATGATTAGTATCCAGGTGATTATTAGATACTAATAATTTATATTGGTTCTTTTTTTTTTTTGGCTAGAGTTTAAACATCAGGCTTGCTCTCATTCTTCAACCATTTCTCTCTTCATTTATTATTACTTGAGAGAAAAGTGTCTTGTCCAGTTTAAGCTTAATTCCTGCACCTATCCTTGAATGAAAATTCATTTTCATTACTTTGGGAAAATGTATTTCCTGTGTTTTGGGGTTTTCTTAGAAACAGAGTCTCTCTCTGTTGTCAGGCTGGAGGGCAGTGGCACGATCTCGGCTCACTGCGACGTCTCCCTCCTGGGTTCAAGTAATTCTCATGCCTCAGCCTCTTGAGTGGGTGGGATTACAGGTACGTGCCACCACACTCAGCTAATTTTTGTATTTTTGGTAGAGAAGGAGTTTCATCATGTTGGCCAGGATGGTCTTGATCTCCTGACCTCATGATCCATCTACCTTGGCCTCCCAAACTGCTCATATTAAGGGTGTGACCGCCCCCCCGACACCTGGACTGTCTTTTACCTTTCAATTTTGAAGTAGGTATTTGCCCTCAATATATAAATACAATCCAATTTATCCCAGTTAAATAAAAAGACAGCTGGCAATGATGGTAATGATGAAAATGAAGATGAGATGATTATAAAATAGCCTACCCAGTCCTTTTTAATTATATTGCTCCCTCCCTCAACTTAAGCATTTGTTTTATGAGAGATATTCATACTTGTGTCTCCTTTATTTTATGTCCATGAAATTTGGTTTGCCCTTGGATTTTCACTCTTTATGCTATTTTTTTCTTTTTTGACTTTTATTTTAGATTCAGGGGTACATGTGCAAGTTTATTACGTGGGTACATTGCATGTCATTGAGGCTTGGTGTACAATGATCCCATCACCCAGATATGGTGAGCAAACTATCTTTATGCTATTTTAATTTGACATACTGACAAGTTTCTTGTGAAATTATTTTCTTAACCTCATCTTCTGTTGCTTCTTTTATTTCATTTCATCTCTGACATTTTCACTACAGTTCCTTCCAGGGCAACTTTTTCTATATTCACACTTAATATTTTTGTATTTCCTAACATCTCTCATATTCTCTCCTCACATCTATCTTCTCTGTAGGCAATCAATTACAGGTATGTTGAAGTTTTTTAAATCTTTATATCCAGGCCAGGCCCCTGTATTCCAAATCTGATTATTCAATTGCACAGTGATTGTATCTATCTGGTTGCCCTGTGGAAATTCAAATTCTAAATAGCTAATATCTAATTTATCATCATCACTTCAAAATCTGTACCTCCCTTTATGCCCAACTGAGGGTCCAGACCCACCTAGTTGTCCTAATTTAAGATATAGAAGTAATCCTTCATTCCTCTCTCTTCACTCTTCACTTAAAATAAGCACTATGGTGCCTTAATATTATTAAGATGTCAGTTCTTCCCAACTTGATCTATAGATTTAACACAATCCCAATCAAAGTCCCAGCAAGTAACTTCGGGTTTATCGGCAAACTGATTTTAGAGCTTGTATAAAAAGACAAAAATTCCAAAATAGCAAACAGAAAATTACATTAAAAAAAGACAGTTGGAAGACTGATGATACCCAATATTAAGTCTTTCGATAAAGGTACCATACTTACGACATTGTGGGAATGGCAAAAGAAAGGACAAATATATCTACTGAACAAAATAGCCCAGAAATAGACTCAAATAAATAGGGTCAACTTATTTTTGACAAAGGTGCAAAAGCTATTCAATGGAGAAAAGACAGCCTTTTCAACAAATGGTACAGGAATAACTCGACATCCACACGCAAGGAAATGAACCAAGCCACTGAACCTTATGCCTTTCACAAAAATTATCTCAAAATGGATCACTGACTTAAATGTCTCAATAAGACTACAAGACATCTATAAGAAAGCTTAGGAGAAAATCTAGGTGATTTCAGTTTGGCAATGAGCTTTTGTGTTGTCTGTGCATTGTAAAATGTACATGACATAAAAGTTGCCATTTTAATTTTTTTTTTTTTTTTTTTTGAGATAGAGTCTCACTCTGTCACTTAGACTGTAGTGCAGTGGCATGATCTCACCTCACTGCAACCTAGGCCTTTCAGATTCAAGCAATTCTCCAGTCTCAGCCTCCCAAATAGCTAGGACTACAGGTATGCCCCACCATATGGTCTAATTATCTATTTTTTGGTGGACATGGGTTTTCATCGTGTTAGCCAGGCTAGTCTCAAACTCCTGACTTCAAGTGGTCCACCCACCTTGGTCTCCCAAAGTTGAACTAGCCCTATTTTAACTATTTTTAAGAGTACAATTTGGTAGCATTAAATATGTTTACACTTTTGTGTTAGCAATCAGTTTTTAGATTCAACACTAAAAACACAATCCATGAAAGAAAAAATTAGTAAGTTGGGTTTTATTAAAATTAAAAAACCTCTACTCTGAGAAAGAAACTTAAAATTATGGAAAGATAAGCTACAGACTGAGAGAAAATATTTGAAAAACACATATGTGATAAGACTTTTATCCAAGCTATACAACCAATTCTTAAAATGCAGCACAAAATGAATCTAAAATGTGTGAAAAACTCTCAACAGACAACTCACCAAAGTAGACATTCATGTGGCAAACAAGCATATGAAAAGATGCTCAATGTTAACTGTCATTACAGAGTTACAGATTAAAACAACAAGGCACTACTACACATCTACTAGAATGGCTAGCATCCAGAACACTGACACCAAATGCTGGAGAGGTCGTGGAGATACAAGAACTCTGTTATTGCTGGTGGGAATGCAAATTGGCACCAGCCACTTTGGAAGACAGTTTGACAGTTTCTTACAAAGTGAAATATACCCTTAGCAAATGATTCAACATTCATTCTCTGGTCTTTGTCCAGGTAAGTTTAAAAATACTTTTATGTCCATAGAAAATCCTTCACCCAAATGTTTATAGCAGCTTTATTCATAATTGTCAAAACATGGAAGCACCAATATATCCTTCAATAGTTGGAGATCAACTGTGGTGTATCCAGCCAACAGTATATTATTTAAAAATGAAAAGAAATGAGCTACCAAGCCACAAAAAGACATGAAGGAAACTTAGAGTCATATTACTAAGTGAAAGAAGGCCATCTGTAAAGGCTGTGTATTATATGATTCCTATATGACAATCCAGAAAAGGGAAAACTATAGAAACAGTAAAAAGATCAGTGGTTGCCTGGAATTAAGGGTGATAGTGGTAGGAGAAGGGGGCAGATGAATAAGAAAAACATAGTAGATATTTAGGGCAGGAGAACTATTCTTACAATTCTGTAACTGTAAGGGCAGAAATATATTGTCCATTCTTGTTACTCTAGATTCCATAAAATTAAATATCACAAAGAGTGAAATCTGATGTAAACTATTGACTGTAGTTAGTAATGTATCGATTTTGATTCATTAATTGTAACAAATGTACCACATTAATTCAAGACGTTAATAATAGGAGAAACTCAGGCAGCATTTAACAAGGCATATATATATAGTATCCTCTATGCTTTCTGTTCAATTTTTCTGTAAACCTAAAATTAGTATGAAATATAAAATATATTTATTTTTAAACTCTTTGAGCTGTCACTTATATCTGTCTCCTTAACTCTGTTTATGCTGGCACTCCCTTTGCCCAGACCCACAGTTTTCCTTCCCTACATTGCTGTGATAGCCCTCTACCTAGTCAACTTGCCTTTGGTTCATTCAACTCAAACCCATCTACCACATCGCTTCCAAAATGATGTTTTTAAACTGCAAATTTTACCATGATAATTCCCTGTTTAAACTCTGTGAGGACCTCCCATTAGCTCACTAGAAAACCTACCTGGTTTTTCATGAATTAGCATTATCGAACTACTGTAATTAGTTTTCAAATACACTATGCTGTATGGCAGTTTTGTTGTGCTATTTTATTTGCTTGGGACACCCCCTGGTGACTCACCTGTACCTAGCACCCACCTACCATTGAAAATTTTCTGAAACTTTATCCTCTCCTGTCCGTGGTCTTATTTTCTTTTGCAAATTCTATTTTGGAATCACTGGTTTTCTCATCTGCTGCCACACTAAACTGGTGGGCCCTTCAGGGACAAATGCTGTATATTTTTTTTTTTTTGCCCCTTAACTGCATATCCACCTTCATATTACTAGGACCTAGAACAGAGTTTGGTCCAAATAGTTGTAGAATACATTTCATTTTAACTTATAAATAAGTTAAAGGTGTAGCAGGTGAAATGAATTATGCACTGGTAAGACACGTAAATTCACTGTAGGAGTTGAGTGACCAAAAAAAATATTTCATCTGCCAGCAAAAAACAAAACAAAAGCTCAGCTAAAGGCTAACGAAGTAGAAGCTCAGAGGTGCTAATGATTTTTGAAAATGAGAGCAGAATGATTTAAGCTGTGCTTAAAGAAAATTAATTAGGCATTTGAGTAAAGAGAAAATGAAAGAAAGATGTGATGAAGACTAATTTCCAGACTTCAGCAGTAATGCAAAAATATGGCAATGAGAGTTTATGAAAGAGAAGTTACCAAGAAAATGATATCAAAATGTAGAAGACTGATGAATTTCAATTATTCCTGGTAACTGGGTGCAAAGGGCTGTGTGATAGCCCAAATCTGCCTAGGAGATCAGCAGCCAGCACTGGGACAATTGACAGCTTGCAGACACCTTTGCAGAGAAAGCCATTCATCTAGAAATGACAGAGTAAATGTAAAATGAATATCATGACACAAAATTTAATGTAAAGTTTGGACATTCTGGTTATTCTCATAACTCTTCAGGAGAACAAGCAGTTCTTTACTATCTCATAGTACTCTCATTATTATGTCAATGTGCTGGTATAACATATAGACAATAAAATACATTGCAAGTATTATGTTTCCATTTAAAATAGGTTGGTAAATTAAACAGAACCATGTTGTCGAATCATTTGCCATGATTCAAGTATTTTTCTGGTAATTACACCTAATGCATGATTTATTCTAGGTTTATTAGTAGATTTAAAAATTTTTCTCCTTTATTGATGTTCTCTTACTAATTATACCCAAACATGATTTACTTCATGCCTATTAATAGACTATGACTATTAGTTGGACTTTTTTTTCTTCCAACAGTAATGACACAGCTCTGCATGAAAGCCTGCATTTATTAAATATATTTGTAGTTTAAACATAACAGAAATTCATGAACTAATTTTCTTTTCCTCCGCTGGTGCTGTCAAGCAATGCATTTCTTCTTTTTAGTTTGAATTTTGTATAGGTTAACCTTTCTAACTCTTGCCGTTTTGCTAACCACTATTTTTGTGGGCGCTCTTCTTGATCTTCAGCTATTTATTCTCTACTTTTCTCATTTATTTCTTCTTTAATCCCTTGCAATTTGTCTTCTGCCAGGCCTTCTACAGAAATGTTTCTCTAAAAGGTCACCAATGACCTAGATCTTGCCACATACAATAGGATCAGTCTCCTTTGCCTTCTGTGGTGTCAGACAGACCGTTAAAAGTGTCTGCATTGCTACTGCATTTCCAAATAAGATCACCTTTCCAGAGATGACCTGAGATTGTTTAAGGAGAGTGGAATAATTCTGGAATAACAAAAAGTTTCTAAAAGTAAGGCCGTCTTGAGCTAAGGTTTGAAAACTATTCTATAAGATTAAAAGTATGTTTAGGATACTTTTTCTTCCCTCCTCATGTAGTAAGATGGCCAGTCATGACCTGTCTTTCATTAGAAGCCACTGACTCCATAACTACTTCTCTCTGCAGTTGAAAATACCCAGAAGAATCAGTCTCCAAGCCTGTGTTCTTCCCTCTATGTACTTTCTAAGATAAAAGCCACCTACCATTACACTCTAGCAGGTGGAACAAAAGGGGAAAAACCCATGTAATTGTATAACTTCATAACTAATGCCCAGAAATAGTAGGAATATCATCAAACTCTTCAAGAAATCTCAAGTTGGTTTTGGCTATATTTCCTGTATTTCATACAGTAAAACTGTGTTATATTACCAATCAGTTCAGATGTTTCACGATTGCCTTCTCTTTCTTCTGTGTTTCAGCCCCCTCTTTGACTTCCTGGTTGTGACAGTCTTAGAAGATTTCCTTCTCCAGCTTCAGGCTTGTGGCCCGTTGTACAACTTTTAAATGCTTATCTCTTCATTGTAGTCTGGCGACCTTCTGTGAAGTTCCCTATATTTCTCTCATCTCAATTCCCCAGCCCACATAGTGCCCACAGGAAATTTAGAGATGATTACCTCCCATGCCAATTAGTAATAGTGGAGAAGTTGTGGAAATTGTCTCTGGCTCTCTAAGCTTGTACTCTTTCTATAGATCACATCTGAGACATAGAATACAACTCTGTTGTTCTCTCACACTTTCAATGCAATTATAATTCTGTTTCAACCATCCAGATTCACTAGGTAAGGAGCAGAATGCACATTGCTTCTCTCCAGTTCAATTTTCAATTATCTTGTTTGACAGTAACAAAAACGCTGGTTTTGTCTTCCACATGCATCCCCTAATGAATTTATGACTTCAATCTTTTAAACTCAGAATCCTAAAATGATGTGACATTATTATTCTTAGCTATGGATGATTCCTAAGGCACTAGGAGTACTCCATAGAACTGCTAAGAAATGAGTGTTGGTGGCTGAAATAGGAAAGCTGGAAAATACTCATCAATTTATATTTTACAATTCACTCCATCATAGATATCTCACACATATGGAAACTATTACAAATGTATCTATCAGCAGTGATCACATAAGTTCATGTAAAAGGATCACTGAATTTATAATTCATCAGTATGTTCTCAAATCACACACATTAAAAGAAAAACTATCATTATGCATATCAAAAATTATTCTAAATATTAAAAGGATTATAACCACTCCACTATTATAATCCAAAACTTTGTAATGTTAATTATAAATAAAAAGTGGTTTACTTATTAATATGTAAAATTACCAGGCTAATTTCCAATTGGAATATGTTCTTGAGAGTTCATTTTCTTCACTTCATTTTGCCTTTAATAACTGTGCCTTTAATAACTGTAATTACATCTCCATATATGTTCTTTTTCTGAGTTACTGTAGTGTATTTACAACTCCTGTTAAATATTTTTGTGATTCACGCAGCTGTCAAATCCTTAAAGCTCCAAAACCAAACCATTGTCTTACTCTCTCCAACAAACTGCTGTCCTCAGTTCATTCAATGATATAATCTAGCTCCTACTTGAAAACATGGGATATTCTCTGTTCTCCCACTCCAGTTCTTCCTCCATATCAGTTTGGTCTTGTTTTCATATTCTAAAACATACCACTTACCTAACTCTTTATTCACAGATTTCTCTAACCACACCCCCAATCCAATCTTTCTTATACCTTGGGCCTACATTGCTGCAAGACCTTTCTACATTGTCTTCCTACTTTGTAGCTCCTTTTGGTGGAAGTAATAGACTTTCTTAAAGAATGGATTTTTCTACTTGTATTTCTTTTCATTAGCTTTTAATCGTATTATCAGTTCTTCACTCAGAAATATAATAGATCAATACAGATCCATTTTTCTCATCTAACTCTCCAATTTCTCTCTATATAGACCTTCAATCTTGGGCTAGTTTCTGAAAGCTTCATTACAGTATTAACCAGTTTAAAACACAGAGGATCTAGCCCATAATACTAAAAGCCATTACTAATTCTATAGTATAAACACTGGTGCCCAATCTTTTAAAGTATTAAAAAATATTAAAAACTCCTTTAAATATGTAAAGTTTCAAAGACTAGCTCAGGAATATGGCTATGCTTTTAGCACCTGTTGACTAGAAAACCGAAACATACAATATTAAGTGACATATCATAGATATTTGTAATTTTATTTGAATTTATACATCTTACAAGTTTTTCTTGAATACCCATAGATGCTGGGATTCATGCTACACACTAGGTATTAAACAGGGAATAGTACTGAAATCATTTCTGCCATTTGGAATTGATATTTCATTTGGAAATGCCTTTAAATAAATGTATGGATTTTCCAGATAGCGGAACACATGGGGGTTCCTGGATGGTATTGCACCCAGGGAAGTACGGAAGCTCCACAACTCTCCTCACAGACCATACCCTATGCATCTCTTCATCTGTATCTTTTGTAATATCCTCTATAATGAAACACCAAATATAAGCATTTCCCTGAATTCTGTGAGCTGCTACATCAAATTAATTGAATCCAAAGAAGGGGTCATGGAAACCTCAACATGACGCTGGTTGGTGAGAAGTTTCAGGGGACTGGTTGGACTTGCTACTGGTATCTGGGAATGCTGGAGCTATTTTGGGGGACCTGTAAGATTCATAACTATTTCCAGATAGATTGTGACAAAACTGAATATTGGAGAACACCCAACATGTGTCTGCTGCTTGCTGTGTGAGAAAAAAGCCCCGTACCTTTGGTTACGTCAGTCTTCTGTCTTGATGATTGTTGTGGTTGTGTGAGAGTGGGGAAAACGTGGATCGAAAGAGTTTAATCCCTACTCAGTTGGTATCAGTGAAGTTGGATTTGCTGGACTGGCTCAGGCTCAAGAAAACATATGGGCTCGGGAAAGAATGCATACAGGTAGAAAATAAATAACCCCAAATTCCTCGGGGGCTATGTGGTTACCCATAGTATGAAACAGCAACTATATGTTAGCTCGTTACTAAAGGTAAGAGCCACCCGTGGAATAAAGAGATAAATCTGACTCCAAAGGAGTTGATTCATCGGATGCATAAAGAAATGCAAACTAATAAAAAAGTGAAATATTTAATGCCTTGGTTTATTGTTATCTACAATAACTACAATGCAATTAAAAAGAGAGTGCTGGGTCAAGCCTTAAGACTGGACCACACTCAGATGTGGGTCTTTCTGAGCTGGCCTCAGAGACAACTCCGCAAGGGCAGAATTTTACAGAGACAACAGAAACTACCTCTGAGACCTGTAGTTATCAAGAAGGTAGTAAATGTAGGGGAAGGGCAAAACCAAGTAAGTACTGAAATCAGAAGGTATAGTTTAAGGGAATTGTTCCATTCCGTAGGTTGATATCATCAGCTTCCTGAGAAACCTTTACTAAAATGGATTGTGAGTAACTAATTTGACAGCAGTGTCTTTGGTTTTCAATGGTGCAGAGTAGAAGAGCGTGTTTGCATCAATGCAGGACACACAGCTCACTACTGAACAATCAGAGATGATTATTTGATTCCTGCAGAATCAAATAACAGTTCCAGAAGCATTGTCAAATTTGCAGCCTCAGATTTCCCTCATCGATCTTACAAATATTAATAAAAACCTTAGGCTAATAAACAAGAGAAGAATGAAGGGTAGAGGGGAGAGTCAAAGGACTCATCCTGGGAAGGTCAAAAATTTTAAAAGGTTATTTAAAAATAAGGTAAATAAAGAAAACACTGATAGAGGTGAAACTAAGAGGGAAAAAAATGAGTTTGTCATGGGACTTGTCCCAGCAGAAATAATAAGATGACATGACAACTGATACCAAAGAAATATGGAAGATCATCAGAGACTACCATGAACACCTTTATTCACACAAACTAGAAAACCTGGGGGAAATGGATACATTCCTGGAAACATACAAACTCCCAAGATTGAACCAGGTGGAAATATTATTAATAGAAATCCTGAACAAACCAATAATGAAGAAGAAAACTGAATCAGAAGTAAAAAAATCTTCCAACAAAAAAGCCCAGGACCAGATAGATTCACAGCTGAATTTTACCAGATGTACAAGGGAGGAGCTGGTGCCAATCTTATTCAAACTATTCCTGAAAAATTGCAGAGGAGAGATCCCTTCCTAACTCATTCTGTGAGTTCAGTATAATCCTGATACCAAAATCAGTGAAGGACACAATAGAAAAAAAGGCAAACACAGGCCAATAATCCTGATGAACATAGATGCGAAAATTCTCCAAAAAATACTAGCAAACTGAATCCATCAGTACATCAAGAAGACAATTTACCATGATATAGATGGCTTTATTCCAGGGTTGCAAGAATGATTCAGCTTATACAAATCAATAAACATGGTCCACTATATAAACAAAACTAAGAACAAAAACCATATGATTATCTCAATTAGATGCAGAAAAAGGATTCAATAAAATTCAACCTCCATTGATGATTAAAAACCCTCAACAAACTAGGCATACATGAAACATACTTCAAAATAATAAAAGTCATATATTTCAAACCCATAACCAATGTCATACTGAATGAGGAATAGTTGAAAGCATCTCCTCTAAGAATTAGAATAAGACAAGTATGTCTGCTCTCATCACTCCTATTTAACCTAGTAATGGAAGTCCTAGCCAAAGCAATCAGGCAAAAAAAGAAATAAAAGGAATCCAAACTGTAAAGAGAAAGTCGAAGTTCTCTGTTCACTAATAACATAATCATATACCTAGAAAACACTAAAGTCTTCTCTAGAAGACTCTCAGACCTGACTAGCAACCTTAGCAAAGTCTCAAGATACAAAATCAACATACAAAAATCAGTAGCATTTCTGAGCACCAATAACATTCAAGCTGAAAACCAAATCAAGAACTTGATCCCTTTTACAATAGACATATGGGCATGCGTGCACGAGTGAACGTGCACACACACGCCTGTGCACATGCACACACACACACACACAATACCTAGGAATATATTTAGCCAAGGAAATTAAATACCTTTATCAGAAGAACTACAAAACACTGATAAAATAAATTATGAATGACACAAATAAATGAAAAAATACCCAATGTTTATTGATTGGAAAAAGCAATGCCATTAAAATAACCACATTACCCAAAGCAACCTCTAGATTTAATACAATTTCTGTCAAATCACCAACATCATTTTTCTCAGAATTTAAAACAACAATTCTCAAGTTCATAACAGAAAAAAAGAATCAGAAAAAAAAAAGAACCAAAAAGGAAAAGAAAAACCTGAATAACCAAAGTATTCCTAAGTAAAAACAACAAATCTGGAGATATTGCATTGCATGATTTTAAATTAAACTGCAAGGTTATAAATAACCAAACAGTACAGTATTGGTACAAAAACAGACATATAGATCCATGGAATAGAATAGAGAACCCAGAAATAAAGCCCCTATCTACAACCAACTGATATCTGATAAAGTCAACAAAAATAAACAATTGGGAAAGGACAACCTATTCAATAAATGGTTCTGTGAAAACTGGCTAGCCATATGCAGAAGAATGAAACTGGACACCTGTCTCTCACCATGTACAAAAATTAATTCAAGATGCATTAAGTACCTAAATGTATGTCCTGTATAAAGCATAAAAGTATTCGAAGAAAACCTAGGAAAATCTTTGCTAGACATTGGCCTAAGGAAATAATTTATGACAAAGTCTCCAAAGGGCACACATGTAGATAAAGATGGAAAGAATAGACTCCAGGGACTCTAATAGGAGGGAAAAGGGGAGGGAGATGAGTATTAAAAAATTACCTATTAGGTATAATATACAACACTTAAATAAAATGTACACAAAAAACTCAATCCCGACCATTATGCATGTAATATCCACACACAAACAAGCACTTGTAACCCGAATCTAAAACAAATAAATGAATAAATAAATCTGTAATATCATATATAAAGTGTGAAAAGAAACAAATTTTTACATTGCCTTTACATGAGTTACTTATCAATTCTGATTTTACATACAATGGTGAAAATCTGTATACTTTTTAGTTTGTGAAAAAATTGAATGTTTCACACCTTTTATTAATGGAGTTAGACTTCTTTAGTCTTAAAAGTGAAAATAATTAAGATATTATCATAAGTAGATTTAATTTTATATTTTAAACAGGAGTAGCTGTTTATGTTCATCATTAAAGCTATACTGTATGTCAAATAGAGAATATCACTTTGAGAGTATTGTAAAAATAGCAATATTGCCATAAATGAATATATCTAATAAGTATACAGAATAGTTCACTTTTGATACGACCGTTTGAATGCCAACCTTGCCAAATAGGTGACATGCACACCATGCAAATATCTCAAAGCTAAACACACTTGCCGGAGGAACTGTTGTATATAATGAATACAGATTATGGAGTTTTGCCATAGTACCCATGAGGAAATAAAATGCTTTTAAATCAGACTGTGTGCACTAAAACTGCTACATTAAATGATTTCTTTCTGAAATTGCATCACTTTTTGTATTACATTAATGAATTTCAGTTTGAAGGAAAATGATGAAAATAGGAGGTATTTCTATTTGTTTGTGGTTTTATATGAATCACATTTGGTTTTCTAATGGAACAGTGGTTATATATATATATATATATATATATATATATATATATACCTGTGTGTATACATATACACACACAGAAACACACACACACACACACACACACACACACACACACACATACATACATTTAACCTTGAAACTTCCCTAATAATATGGTTTCTTTTTAAATGTTTAAAATTTGTGAGTACATAGTGGGTATATGTATTTATGGGTTATGTGAGATATTTTGATAGAGGAATACAATGGAATATTCAACCAATAAATGTAAGTTTGAAGAAAAATGATTAAAATAAAATGTATTTATTTCTTTTATGGGTAACAATATGAATCACATTTATGTTGTGAATATGTTTGCCATTTGTATGTCTTCTTTTGAAAAATCTCTAAATCTTTTCGCCATTTTTAATCCAATTATTAGATTTTTCTTTTTGAGTAGTTTGAACTCTTTACATATTATCATAATTAATCTCTTATCAGAGAGATAGCTTACAAATATTATCTTCCATTCTACAGGTTTTCTCTTCACTTTGTTCAGTGTTTTCTTTGCTGCACAGAAGCCTTTTAACTTGATGTCATCCAAGTTGTTCGTTTTTGCTTTGGTTGCCTGTGCTTTTAGGGTAGTACTCAAGAAATTGTTGCCCAATGACCTGGAGAGATTCTCCAATGATTTCTTTTAGTAGTTTCATAGTTGGATGGCTTAGATTGAAGTATTTAATACATTTCGATTTTTGTACATAGTAAGTGATATGGGTTTAGTTTCATTCCTTTGTATATGAATATCCAATTTTCCCAGCACCATTTATTGAAGAGACTGTCTTTTCCCCAATGTATGTTCTTGGCCCTGATGTAGAAAATGAGTTCACTGTAGGAATATGGATTTATTTCTGGGTTCTCTATTCTGTTCCATTAGCCTAGATAACATGGCTTCTTGTCATTTTTCCTATGGGAAAAACTGTCAATAAAATACTTGTAACTGAAACACTGATTTAATTAATCTGAAGTTTCTGAAATACACGTTGTTAGCCTCTACCTAGATTCTAGCCTAAGAGATTTACCATTTCATTCAGATGAGCCATATGACCCAATACCTAAAAGACCGAAGCCTCTCCAAGATCAAGGAGGGTAAGAGTCTGGGTATCAACATGATGTCACTCTTACAGTTAGTTCAGTGCAGACCTCATGTCACCCAGTACTGTCCTGAGCTGCTTCTGTACTGTATCTGTAAGCCTGACCTTTGTCTTTATGAGTTGCTTAGTATTTCTAAAACTAAAGTCTGCCTCATTCTTACAAGTTCACGTGGATGAGATGATGGTTTACCTCAAAACCCCAACCCAACCCTTACTGAGAAATTTCCCCAATGTAGAACTCTAAAGCACCCCCAAATTATGGACATGACTTTTGAACTCTTGATCACCATAAACACCTATAAACTGCAACATTTCCATTATGGTGGTTTGATATCCATGAAGCCCACCATCTACTTGAACTGCTAACTCTTCTTGGTTGTCACTTCTGAATAGCATATTTCTTTCACTGAACTGGACCCTTTCCCAGACCCTAGAGGTACAACTATTTCTTACTTGCTGCCGCTTCCCAGGCAGTGGGTGGATTTTAAACCATGTACCCAAATTGTGAAATGTGGATTTCTATTTCAACATTTTTGGGAAAATAATTTTTGCTTTATTTTTTCTCCTCCCTTTATTATATATTTGTATATAGCTGTCCTTAGATCATCCTTTCAAAGAAGAAATAACTGTAGGTTTCAAGTTCTGATATAGTAGTGTGTTAAAAGTTCCAGAGGTTTTAGCTCTGTAATCTCTAGGGGTGTCCTCAAGGATGAAGTCATCATAGCCACAATTAGCCTTTTTATTTTTCTTAAACATACCATTCTCATGCCACTTTAAAGGTGTATATGATATAAATATTCAAATAGGTACATATATATTCAAATATATATAATTATACTGCACTATTGAATTATACTTTTCATTCAAGACTTTACTTCACTTGTTAAAACAACCCAACTTACTTTTCTGTAAGGAATTTTCATCTTACACCAAGGTATAAAAATAGAAAATTGAGTGGAGTTTAGGCAGGTATTTGAGCTTATAAACAAATAAATATATAATAAATTATTTATTTTGGTAGTTTACAGTTCAGAGTCATTAATTCAACTCCTTCATCCCCATTTACAAAGAAAGATAGAATGGCAAGTTTCAGATGGCAGGAGGCATATGTCATGGAGTTTAAAGTTACAACGGAATTTGAATCCAAAGCTATTTAAGAACTTTATAACCTTAGCATTGTTTTTGTTTTTAGTTTTTGTTGTTGTTGTTGTTGTTTTTTAGCTACCCTTCATCTCAGTTTCTTCATTAGTAATAGTTGTTATGGGCTGGGCTCATGCCTATAATCACAGCACTTTGGGAAGACAACACAGGCAGATCCCAAGGTCAGGAGTTCAAGACTACTCTGACCAACATGGTGAAAACCCGTCTCTACTAAAAATACAAAAATTAGCTAGGTGTGGTGTTGTGTGCCTGTAATCCCAGCTACTCAGGAGGCCGACACAGGACAACTGCTTGAACCTGGGAGGCAGAAGTTGCAGTGAACTGAGGTCGCACCACTGTACTCCAGCCTGGGCAACAGAGCGAGATTCCATCTCAAAAGAAAAAAAAAAATGTTGTGACACTTTTTGCCTTGCACTGAATTTGTAAGGATAACACTATGATGAAGAACATGGATTCTCAAGCAGAAACTGCCTGGATTTGAATTCAGGCTCTTTTCAACATCCATACTGCTGAAAATGATCTGTGAAAGTAAGTTGTGTAGGGCCTTATACAACTTACTTAACTTCTTAGTCTCCACATCTATAAAATCAAAATATTAATCGTTCCTACCTTATATAAATTTTATAAAGAATAAAACTAGGTAATAGGTGTAAAGTGCTTAGGTCTTTATCCAAGCTAGTACACTATAAGCATTTGCTAAAAGTATTACGTTATTATATAGCTTCTGAATATGTATTTTACACGTTAAGTAAATGACAGCCAAGTGATATGGCATAGTAAGCACAACCTTATCGAAGTAGATGATTGTGCTAAAACAAGAAGCTTACAGAAAAAAAGTGGGTGATGAATTTGTAGTAAAATAAAATGAATTTTCAGAAAGAAGATCCATTATAAAATAAATTAGAGTTTGCATCTTTGTGAGCTTTACAACTCAAGAAAACCTCTTACAAATGTAAGCAAATGAGAATATTTCTACAGTAACATAATCAGAGTCCTGTATTATAATTTTTAAATGTTTTGATAGATATTCCATCACTTTCAAAATACAGACTATTATATTTCTATTAATTTCTTGTTATTATTTGAGTTGACAGCTTTTGTGATTTTTCATAATAACAGTCAAACCATACACTGGTCAAACTGCTGATTGATCATTCTATTTAACAGATAGTCTCCAACTTGGTTCTTTCCTCTTATTTAATATTTATGTTCATTTAAAATGATCTTGTGCCAGTTGGCACTCTTACTCAAAACCTTCCCTTGAATCAGGTTTCATTGCCTTTCATTATTTTTTCTGATTTCAATTCCAGCTTAATTCGCAGACTCAGAAATTTTATTTCAGTACCTTTATCCAACTCATTTATGTATATTCCAAACATCCACACTGCTAAAATTGATCTTTGAGCCACATACAAGAAAATTCAGACTTCCTGTGAAATGAGCCAGCAAGAAAAAGTCAAAGAAACAAGAGTTCATTCTCAAGTAGTAACAACAATTCTCAAAGCACTTAAAAGGCAAGTGAGGGACGGGGATTGCAGAGAGCAAGAGGAGGTGTGGTCTGTCCAGAAATTCAGCTGCACGTATCCCATTAATTGTAGTTGGGGATTCAACATGAACCTGAATACAGGATTTAGCCAGAATCAATCTGTGAGGATTTCAGGAAGTTAGCCCTGCAACTGAAAATGACTTTCTGGATAAGCAGAGATTAAGGATCAGAAATACTGGGGATAAAACCTAGGGAGGGAATAATTCAACATTACAGATATGAGGGTGATCTGAGAACAATGTCTACAGGGAAGGTCTATAGCTGACCAAAGTGCCAGTTTCATTGCATAATTTTAACCTTATTTTATTTTGTATAGACGTAGTTCCCTAGAAAGGGCCTATCATTTGGCCACTTATGATAAAAATAAACAAATAAAATTAGAAAAAACAACACATAATGAAAATTACTTTAAAAAGATGTGCAATAGAAAGCCAATGTTCAAAAATATCAATGAGCTAGACAATCTAATTATTTAAAATACAAATATAAGATTATGACATCTGTTTTTCAAATTCCATGTGTATCACTTTGAACTGGATTACCATAAAATCAGGAACTGGGAAAAACATCCATTCAAGGAATAATGTGAACAGTAATTACTGCAACTATATCATCTCCCACCACAATAAGCAGATCACTTTTGAGTTGAAAGTAACCACTAAAAACAAGCAAAGAAGGCTCTAACTAAGCAAGGCCAGCAAAGAGAAGCATGTGATAAGAATCACCAGTCACATCTGTCTTGGGATCAACTCTTCCACCTCCAGTCCTTGGGCAACTATTTCCTTCATGATTATTCTCTCCCTATTAAACTTTCTCTGAGCCTGTTCTTCCCTAGTGACACTGGATTTCCACACTTACATTTTGATTCTACTTGTATCATCAGATCTGCCATGCTTCTTCCCAGTGCTCAGCTTTGACACTTACTTGTCTGGTCAAAGCTTAGATTGATCCATTTCTCATCTGCTGAGGTACTGATTTTCAAATTCAGTTCTGTAGAGATGCATTGCTGATGAGCTCTATATAGTTTAGGGGAGCAGCAAAGTTTCGACTAAAAATATTTTTGTATCTATTGTTAAAGTGTTTAAAAACTTGACAGTAAACAAACGTAAATGCAAATGTTTTATGGCAAATTTTGACTTGTTTGGATCATTTGTTAATGTTAGCAATTATCTGATATTTTAGTTTTTTTTTTTTTTTTTCTTTTTTTTTTTTATTGCATTTTAGGTTTTGGGGTACATGTGATGAACATGCAAGATTGTTGCATAGGTACACACATGGCAGTGTGCTTTGCTGCCTTCCGTCCCCTCACCTGTATCTGTCATTTCTCCCCAAGCTATCTCTTCCCACCTCCCCACCCCCCGCCCCTCCCCCATTTCCCCCCAACAGACCCCAGTGTGTAGTGCTCCCCTCCCTGTGTCCATGTGTTCTCATTGTTCAACACCCGCCTATGAGCGAGAATATACGGTGTTTGATTTTCTGCTCTTGTGTCAGTTTGCTGAGAATGATGGTTTCCAGGTTCATCCATGTCCCTATAAAGGACGTGAACTCATCGTTTTTGATGGCTGCATAATATACTGGTCATCAGAGAAATGCAAATCAAAACCATATTGAGATATCATCTCACACCAGTTAGAATGGCGATCATTAAAAAATCGGGAAACAACAGATGCTGGAGAGGATGTGGAGAAATAGGAACACTTTTACACTGTTGGTGGGAATGTAAATTAATTCAACCATTGTGGAAGACAGTGTGGCGATTCCTCAAGGACCTAAAAATAGATATTTTAGTTTTATGCTAAACTAATAACAGAGTTAAATTTAGCATAAATTTATACCTTCATTCCCATTGCATAGATACCTTCATGAATTTATTATTAAAAATATTGATGATTTACATTGATCTGTGTTATATTTTAGACTTGTGCATGACTACATAATCACTAATATAAATTTCAGGTAAGGTTCAGATGTATCTTTTCAATGCACACTCTCAGTTTGTTATAATTGTCTCCTGCACAGTTACATAAAATCGAACATTGTCTTACTTAATGTACTACAACTGATTACTACAGACTGGGTAATTTGTAAACAATAAATTTTTATTTCCCACAGTTCTGGAGGCTGGGAAGTCTAAGATCAAGACATTGGCAGTTTGTGTCTCTGGCAAGGACTGCTCTCAGTTTCTAAGATGACACTTTGTGACTGCATCCTCCAGAGAAAGAAATGCCAAGTCCTCAGTGGTAGAATGGGCAAAAAAGGGCAAGCCTCTCTCCATCAAATCCCTTTATAAGGGGATTTAATCTCTTTAATGAGGGTGGAGGGCTTATGATTTTATCACTTTCCAAAAGCCATACCTCCTAATAATATTGAATTGGGGATTAAGTTTCAGCATGAATTTTGGAGGCAACAGAAACATTCAAAACATAGCAAAAACGCTGTATCACGAGAACAGCATAAGAGTTTTCATGCTCATATTTTTGGAGTTAATACTTGTATTTTAACTTTTGTATTTACTGAAAAACAATGAAGGCCATAATAGATGTTGCTATGGACTCAACTTTAAAACAAATATTATTTTCTGTTGTTCCCCTCAAAGCTTTTCAATCAGTTTTAATTGAATCAAATCCTGACATGTTAAGGCAAACTATTATTT
This sequence comes from Saimiri boliviensis, assembly GCF_048565385.1. Lineage (NCBI taxonomy): Eukaryota > Metazoa > Chordata > Mammalia > Primates > Cebidae > Saimiri > Saimiri boliviensis. Next base: position 65,390,564 of record NC_133458.1, on the reverse strand, counting down.
TTAGGTCTATTTCCATATGTAATGACTTTTTAATGTGAATATGAATGTTTATCAATAGTCGCATAATCAAAATAAAGAATTTAACTGGAAATTAATGATCATTTTTGTTTTGAAACAAGTCTACACACTGAAAAAAGAGTATAAACAACTTTTTGGTTTTCATCAGAAAACCTTGGACTTACTTGTGCATGACTAGATAATCACAATCTAAATGCCAGGCAAGGTTCAGATGTATCTTTTCAATTTCAAGAGACAATTTTGTTATAATTATCTCTTGCACAGTTACATAATATAGAACATTGTCCTAGTATATATAAGTATACACACATACAGAGGATAAATAAATATTTAAAAACAATGTCACAGTACTGCTTCAGGAGAAGGAAGTCTGGGAGATAATGATTTATATAGCCATCATGGCACTGGTTCAACAAAGTAAAATATTTGTTACCTGAGATTTTTAGAACTTTTATAATGGACATGTGACCTAAAAGGCCTAGAATGATATCTGCAGTTCAATAGCTTGCAATAAATATTAGCCCTATTCTCATTTTTCTGTCCTCTCAAAGGTTTGACAATGCTAAAGAGTATTTGTAAGGTCTTTGACTAAAATCTGTCTATTTGTGTATGGAATTATTACCTAAAGATTTTTAACCAGCTAACAGTAGGTCACCTATCCTGGTGGGCTTCTGAGCCTTGTGAACTCAGAGAGAGCTGTCAACCAATAGTGAAGGAAGCTATCCCACAACAATTTGAGTGGTTCCTCAAAGCTCTAACTCACTTCCAGACAAACTTATGTCATTTGATTGAATGCCTAATGTAAAATAGCTTTCAATATCTCAATTAGCAAATGACCAACCCTGGATAATTAGACCTTTCTATACCAGCCAAAAAGGGTCCTCCCCAGGAGACCTGCAAACTATTTGGCAGTTTCTTCAGATACACGAACTTTGGTGCATAGAAGTTTGCAGATTGAATTTTCTCTCCTATTCCCAAGAAGGAACGTTTTCTTGGCCGAAGAGAGAGTCAAGTTTAGCAGTGTTAGTTCTTATGATAATCTTATAAATAGGGCAATGTGTGTGTGTATGCACATAAACACAGAAAATTTTTAGGGTAGCAGAACTATTCTGTCTGACACCATAGTGGTCAATTCACGAAACTTTACATTTGTTGGTATGCCTAGAACTTTAAAATGCAAAGAGTAAACCTTAATGTACACAAAGTATTAAAATATCATTTAGAAATTTTGGGAGAATCCCAGCATGGAATACTGAATTTGACAAAAAAATCTCACTGTGTTATGAATTATGAAACAACTTCACTGAGAAGTGTAAAGGAAAAGGGAAAAGTTACCTAAATAACTTTGGAAATGGAAGTTTCATCAAGACAAAAGGTACAAGGTACACAGCACCATACTCTAATTGATAAAGTTGTTTCCCACGGAGGAACAGGTAGCAGTTTTAAAAGCATTATTTATATATACTAGAATTCAACAATTAAGTAAACAAGTGGAAGGTGGTTAGAGCCAGTTTTCTCAGAGTTGGAGTGGGAGAATACAAATAAGTGAAGGGAGACAGCCTGAACAATCCATGCACTAATGAGTTAGAGATGGAAATAACAATATGAACTCAGTTTTAGCTTCATATACAAATGGTTACATATATAAAGATTTATGAATATATGTATATATATGACTTAGCATATGCATATATATCATATATTCATAAATGTATATGCATATGTATTGCCTTACTCTTTCAGAAAAAAAGGGCCTAGAAATGATACCTCAGTAACAAGAAGTACATCTAGCACCCAGATCTTGGATTCTAATACCACCCTACAGTAAAAGGATCCAGGACTCTTTAGAAATATGTAAGATGAGCAGAACCATCTTGTACTGTGAGCAAGTAAAGAAAAGTTTAAAAATAATCATTATCACAATAATGGGAATATGTCAAAGGAACTGAGGAAACAATTGAAAAAGTTCCCAATAGCCAAAGCTGGTACAGTTTGAGCAAGAAAATAAATCAATGCACTTTGGGAGGCCAAGGCAAGTGTATCAGGAGGTCAGAAGTTTGAGACCAGCCTGCTAATATAGGGAAACTCCATCTCTACTAAAAATACCAAAATTAGCCAGGTGCAGTGGCACATGCCTGTAGTCTCAGCTGCTCAGGAGGCTGAGGCAGGAGAATCACTTAAACCCGGGAGGCAGAACTTGCAGTGAGCTGAGATCATGCCATTGCACTCCAGCCTGGGAGTCAGAGCAAGACTCCATCTCAAAAAAAAAAAAATTAATGTCAGAGTAAAATTCAAAGTACAAAGTAAGTGTCCATGATGCTGTCATCTGAATGTGTGCTCCCCCAAAATTCATATGCTGAAATGTTAAGCCTAAAGTGATTGTATTAGAAGGTTAGAAGGTAGGGACTTTGGGAGGTAATTAGTAACGGAGGTGGAGCTCTCGTATTGAGATTAGTGCCCTTAGAGACAATCCAGAAAAATCCTTTGTTTTTTTCCACTGTGGGAGGACACAGCTAGAAGGTACCATCTAATAACGAGGAAGAACACCCTCACCAGACACCAAATCTATTGTCCCCTTGATTTTGGATTTCTCAGTCTCCAGAACAATGGGAAATAAATGTTCATTGTTTATACGGCACTCAATCTATGGAGTTTAGTTATAACAGCCCACACAAACTAAGACACATGAAGTATATTTATTTACAGATATAAATGACTGAATATATATATATATATATATATATATATAAAAATGTGAATAATATAAAAAACTCCTGTGCATAAGAATTCCCCTTAAGTTATACATATACTGCCTTCTCAAGAAGGTGAAACATAAGACTCTGAGTAGGCACATGTTGATGGGGACAAGGCAGGAAGAAAATGTCTGAAACTCATAGAATCACTCATTCACTGAAACCCCAGGAGAGAAGCCCTCAGCATGAAGTGTCATAGAAAGACATTAAAATCTTGTAGGTGGTTATAGTAAGAGGCAGAATGAGCCACACAAGGGGAAGTGGAAAAATGAAAGTATGTTTTATTTGTATTCTATGTTTTATTTGGGGATGTATTGTCTGTCCTTGAAAAATTTAAAATCCCCAGGAATCAAATGCTTATTTGCTTTTGATTGTGACCAAGACCACCATATCATTCCCTTTTGCACATACTTTTAGTTTTACTGAGGATATTTATTTTCTACTTTTACGGAGAAACTTGTTTAAATTCCAGTATTCATTCAAAGCTTTGAAAATATTTAACCCAAGAAATTGAGTATTGATCAAATCTGATAGAGAAATACTATATAATAATCAACTTTTTGCCACCTGTTACTGAACATTTGTTTCTGTTGCTGACTTGGCAAGGTCTCACCGTATTTAAAAGGAAATTGGTTTTTCTCTCTTTGAAATGATGTGTGATTTACATCTAATTTACATCTAAGTCACTTAATTTGAAAGACTTTAATTACTTTTTTTTTCTAACTGGGATTATTATCTTGAGATAATTAGCATCTCTAAACTTGTGAATTTTTAGATAGGCTATGGTTTGCTAAAGCCAATCTCTTATGTTACTCAATGATGAAAACGATCATTAAATTTCCTGATAAAAATGAAATTTTGAAAGAAAAAGAAAACAGGAAAGATAAATTTAGACAAAGCAGTATCTAAGGACGGCTCTTCCACACACTCAATACTTATGTCCAAACATTCCTCAAAATGTGTTACTTGTTGCTTGATTTTGATCATTTTATTTTTAATTACATGTACAAGTCTCAGCATATTTGCATTTGGTATAGTCTGTACCATTCTTTATTAATAGCTTTTTAAATGTTTTCAGTCCCTTTGTACTCTCTGTGAGTATATGTATATTTTTACCTGCATGCGTTTGTATGCAGCTTACCAAAAAAATTAAAAATCTTAAAAGACTAGAATAGTATATTTGTATTTTTTGAAGGGGAAAAGGAAGAAAGCCATTGAAAACCTGTATATTTGTATTATTGGTGGCTAGACAGTCCAAAGTTCTCAAATTACCAACTTGTTAATTATTTCCTCAATAAAGTAGACAATCAGTAATGCTGAATTTCCTATTTTTTTTCATCTTTATACTCTAATAATCATCATGAGGCTGTTGAATATCTAAAATGTCAACAAACTAAAACTATATTTTGGATTAATTTATTTTATCAAATACATATTGATTGTTTTCCTTTGTGCTAAAGATTTTACTCTTTATTTAGGAGATAAAGAAGAATTAACTAATCATGCGCTAAAAATATATCCCCAATCTCTCTTAGTCTCCCCTGATACTTTTCATTTCTTCTTACGTATTTTCTAACATTTAAAAAATGTTCCTGTTTACTCAGGTCACAAAAATTCACTGAACATTACTGCATGGCAAGAACCTTCTATGAGGTAATGCTGTGCAGCACTAAACAAAACAGTCAAAATGGCGTCCCAGGGAATTTTTTATTCTCCTTCTATTTAAATATTGAGGATGTGATGAGAAACGTTCAGTATAGGGAACATAAATGTCGTCTATTATTAATTAGTGATGATGGGAAGAGAAAGCCCAAATGCAATTAGATGTGTGAAACTAAGAACATCCTTTGTGCTTGTTTTCCTATTGTGTTTCACAGCTGTAATAGCCAGAACTATTCATTTTGCTTTCTCTACATGCAGCTACTTTTAAAGTTTGAGAAAAAAAAAATCTTAGGCTATTTTTTTCTCTTTAAACAATATGAACACATAGATCCTTGGAAGATTCTTCACCTTATATTTCTGGTAGCACCACCTAAAATCCATTCTAAGTCAAAGCTGTGTAGCTCAGAATAATTGGGTATAATTTTCCATAAAATCAATAGGTTGAAAGTCTTTCACAAGTACAGTTAGCAGAAAGTACAACACCTGCATTTTAAATATGCACTTGCTATCTGCAAATTTTTAGGTAGTATCAAATTAAAATAACATTGACTTGAAAATAAGTTGAATTTCATTTTATTTGAATACTTAAATTTTAATATATCTAGATGTTTTGTTTGATGGTGTTTCTGCTTTTGTGATTGGTGAGTGTGTTTGGGTATGTGTGTGCATGTGTACTGGTATGTATGGGTGCAAAAAAAAAAAAGGTTTTTCCCTTCCTCTTATGAAGCATTTTTAAGTTTCAGTCAATTTACCACTCATTTCCACTTTACAGAGTAGGCTATTAAGAAATTTTTAAGACATTATTTGCTGCCAAAGCATTATATATATACACACATATACATATATATATACACACACATATATATATGAAATCATTATATACTTAACACATGTGAATCTTTATACCTATTCAGAGAAATGGGAAAAAAGTTTTTCTCAAAACACACCTATCTGAATCTGAACACAGCACATTTTTAGGTAACAAATACAATATAATGAAATACTATTTTTTGTTCCTCAAGAGGATGGTAATTTTAGCATTAGAGAAGTCCTTCTTCAAGAATTAGCAATGATCTGAGAAACAGTATATCATATATAAATCAATGAAAAGTTGTTATTCAGGAAAATCTTTGAAGGCAACAGCATTTAATCTTCACAGATATTAAACTACATTTAAGCTAGTATGCTATACTTTAGCTTTCCTTAGACTCCCTAAATAAAAAAGGAAAAAAAAATCCTTATATGATAACACTTTACCCAGGAACACAGGGAGAGAAATGAGAGCAAAGGGGAATGAGGCAAGGGAAGTGGAATAGCAAATGAAAGAAGTAGAGCCTGGCTGGGCTGACCATGGCTCTGTAGCAGGATGATGGATGACTGTTCAGTCTCACCAGACATCTTTAGAGAGGCTTTATGTAGCTACTGCACCTTTGAAAAGTATAGCTAGGGGAAGAAGAAAGAAGAAAACATCAACTAGCTCCTGTTTCATGTTGTTCAGTGTTTACCTCCACAAGATGTTGACTCCCAGCATGTCGATGTTGTGCAGAGCTGGTCTGAGGCAACAAGGAAGCCCAGAGGTAAGAGACATGGAGCATGACAGGGGGGTTGCTCCCAAACAAAAGTGACATTAGAGGCAGCAGCTGTGACTCTTATCTAGGATGCAGGAGTGGTACAAGTGATTACCAGAAACATTCTGGCCAGAGAGCAAGGCAAGGCAGGGCAAGTGCAAGGACCTGGGGTGATGAATAAACTGAATCCAGTCCTTATTACATGAGGCCTTTACTCATAGATCTGACTCACAATACATTGCTTTGCTCTTTTTTGAAAATTAACTACAAATCATTTTCAAAAGTGAGCAAAAGCATTTCATAAACAAGGAATAGCTTGTAACAGAATTCAAGTGGCTACCATATTGTTACCATATTCTAGACTTTTTAAGGGTTCCAGATTTCATTCTCATCTTCCATATCCACCCTGTCTTTGTTTTCCATGTTTTCAATAATGGGGATTTATTTATATGCCATTTCCCTTTTAGTGTTTATCTGAGGGTCTGATTTTGTTCCTTGATATTTCCACCTTTCAGTTCGGCCTTATTTCTCATGGTTTAACGGTAATAATCAAGAAATTATAAACTTACTAGAGAATCAGAACAGAATACTGAGAACAACAATTCTTGAGTCAGCCAAATTGGACTAGATTTGTGATTCTTTCTCCTAGAAACTGAGACCCTGGGCAAATTAATTTTCTTGTCTGTAAGATCAAATATGTTATCTTGAGGAGTTATGGTGGAAATTAAATAAATTACTATATATATTAATTTATAAGCATATATATATATATATGCACATAATCACTGCCATTATTTTGTTGAGAGATCTTTATTTCTAGAGATTTTCCAATTGAACATGGACATTTCCTCTATAATCTCTCAAAATTTAGCTTTGGCCAAGAAGCGAGGACTCTGCTCAGCAAATAGAACATATATTTCTTGTAGTAGGAAAGTAGAAGAAAGCAATGAAATATTTGGGAAAAGGAAAAAACTGGAAAGTAGAATTACCAGTTTTATGTATCACATAGAAGACAAACATAAATGAAATACTTGAGAGTCAATGTCTTCTGTCAGTGGGTTCCACATTTTAACAAAATTTTAGTTACATCTAGTTTAATATGTAAAGTTCAACAGACACTAAAATACAGAATAAAATACATGATATTCTGGTGAACCTATGAATAAAAATCATTTAAATAGATATCAGAACTAGTCAAATTTGCAATGCACTTGTATATTTGAATAACTGTAATATTTACTTAGTATATATTGAAGTTGTATTTGTTTATGTATTATTAATATTTATGTATTCCTCCTCTACCTAATTACTCAAATTATTTTAGGTAACTTTTGGGACTTTGAAGCTTTATAACATTTCATAAACACATTTACTACTTAAAATATGGACCGTTTTTTAGTAATCAGAAAATGTACGATTGAGGTTAGTGTGATACTACCATTTTGGTCAGCTACAATTTAAGAGCAAATCAAGAATTGAAAATGATCATTGTTTGTCTTCCTCATTTTCATACTTATGTTTTAAACTTTTAGTTGCATTACCAAAAATGAAAACTATTTAAGCTTCCAAACATACACCAATTTTGACTAGCCACTCACTGGTACATCTTAAAAACCAGTGAGTGCAGAGTCCTTTGAAAATTGTGCTTCCTTTCTTTTTTTTAAATCTACGCTGTGAATACTAAAGAATAATTTGGCATGGATTCAATTTTATACAAAGACATTTTCATTATAACTGTTTTGTCAAATTACTTACATATAAGCTTCTAGGAAGAATTAATTTGTTATAAAAATCTTGTTTTAGATAGCATTTTAGCAAACGTTGAAAAAGAATCCCATAAAATTCTGCATCCCATAATTCCAGCATCTGCTGCATAGTTCAGCATCATATAACCTTTGCCAGATATAATTGTTAAATGACTCAATTGTATTTGAAACCAAGGTAGGACTATTTTATCTCAAAATTTTAAATATTAAAAAGGCCAGATATTCTATCGTATATCTTTTCCACAAATGTTCGCATATTTTTAATAGTTATTACATCAATAAATTATTTCCACTAATTAGACACCTTGACTGCATAATTTAGTAATTACAGTATACCTTATAAAGAGCTGTTCAGTAAATGCACTAGCTATAGAGAAATGAGATATGATTAAATATATACATTTGTATGTAAATTGTGATTTTCACATGTAGGGGAGCATATGCAAGACCTAAAAACACTCTATTATAGAATAAATGATGGCTGAACATTACATTTATGCATCATGAAATGCATAATAAACCATTTTTACAAATTTACTCTTCTGCTATCCCTAGATCCTAAAAGGTTTACAAATATTTTTGTCAGTACCTGAATCATCTCTTAGGAAACTGCACAGCGAAAGCCTATTGCTTGTAAATTAAATAAATAAAAAAATAAAGTCACAGCAGGCAAGCAGAACAGAAAATGATAACAGACTCTTTCTTAACTGCCTTACCAACTATCTCATATTTAGTCAATAGATTACATCATGGAAGATTAAAGCAGAAACTTGCTCAGGGCATGTAGAAAATGAAAAATACCTGATCTGAAAAAATGTGAAGTGTAAAAGAGGAAAAATGGGTTGGAAAAGCAATCATGTTTTAAGAATCCCAGAAGAATTTAAATATCATTCTATTATATTTTTGACGGATTGCCGTAGTTGGAAGATAACCCATTAAATCTTATCAGAATAACCAACAGGAGGGCAATCCAAATGATAAAGCCATTCTAATGAAATGCAGACAAAGATTAAAAAGAATTAAAAGTGACAAATAAAATCCATTAGAGAACAGCCTTTAACTACTGCAATCAGAAGACAGTTACTCACCTTATCAATTAACCGCTGTGCGCCTCCTTTGCACATAGACAAAAAAATCCTGCAAAGTGTCACAGAGACACTTGTAAGGCATATGGAATGAGGTTATTTGAGCGACAAAGGCATATGGAATGAGGTCATTTGAGTGGCATACAGAGTGCTCATGCTTCCAAGTGAAATATCTAAATATCATTGAATTTATCAACTTCACAATTAACTATGCTTCCATGGGTTAATACTCACTCTTGCAGAATGAACGTAGCAGATTTGGGGAGTAATTAAAAGCTGAAAAATAATTGTACTTCAATTCATCAACTCCAAGAACATTTGTCAGCAACTAAAACAGGCTTCCTTATGGAGGAGAAAGAGTTCTGCCCAAAACTATTTTAACTTTAACCAGGGATCCAAGAGAAATAAATTAGATTTCTTATTTGGAATTCTATAAAACTAGGAACCCAATCATTTCTTCTGACAATCTATAATAAATCTTGAAGTGGGCAGATGAAAGAAAAGAAAGTAGAACTTCTCAAACATAGAAAACATGTCAATTTATGAGTGTTCACCAACAAAGGCAACTTCGATTTTTCAAAAGAGCTTTGATTTTGACGAGCATATTCTAAACTTACAGAATGAATGCTGAACAGGGTTACTTGATTTGGAAAGATTAACCTAAAGAAAGTTCAAGGAGAATGAAATTGTGTACACAAAGAGTCTGTCCCTTTGAAATAAAAAGAACTACTTTACATTTTTTCAAAGTCCCTATTTGTCTTTTTCTTTCAGTAATATTATTATATAAATGATTATTTACAGAAACTCTTATGCTGGAGGTTTTCACCAAAGTATTTTTACTTATTAGAAGGCAGCAATAAATGCCATTTTATTTTATAAGTAAAAATCCCATCTGAATAGAATAAAAATGTGAAAACCAGAAATCCTATAAATAGTAATTATTCTAGATAACTCATTTGTTTAAAGAAAGTGCTGTTATATATATATATATATATATATATATATATATATATATATATGTAGTTAAGTGTGTGTGTGTGTGTGTGTGTGTGTGTGTGTGTGTGTGTAGCTATTGCTATCTAAACATTTGAAGACATTTATGGACATTAAGAAATCAGTTTCAGCAATGCATCCTGCTTAACTGACCTTGATACAAACATCTAAGTCAGATCCAGAAGTACTAATATAAATATCTAGAGTTGTAATACTAACGGAATAAGCTGATTTGCTGGTGTCATTGAAACCAATTTTCCATGCCTACCACTGTAAACACTTGTCACAGTAGGAAATATTATTAGCAGCCAATACCTGAAAAATCTGGTATAACCTGGTATCCAGTGTGCCTGTGGTGAGAGCTATGATCCATAGACTTCCACTTAAGCCTATAATATGGTTTATACTGTATCATTTAACCTCTCTTTCAGTATCTTGACTTCCTATGGTTGGTCCTCCTAGGAGTTGAGCTTTCTCTTGAAATTCAATGAGCTTGCTTGGATTCTAATATTTTGCTTCCCACTCTCACTCCCTGAGACTGGCAACAGATTCTCACTGGCTGTGCAACTCTCCTAGAAACATACTCCTCATATAACTCAGGGCATTGCTACAGTTGAGCTTATCCATCTGCTGTTGATTAGCTCAACTGCAGCAATGACCAACCTTCTTTGTGTGTCCACCCAGATTCTGATCACAGTGATTTGAACAGCTGGATAGCTTACCGAGACTTGCCAGACCTACACCCTGTCTAGATATCTTTGTCCTATTCCATCTATCTCCAGCTTCTGCCATTGTTCAACCATTCTGATGAGGGTTTGTAATTGAACCGAATGAAGGCATAATAATGTGGCTGAAATCACAGTGGCATATTGACTCTGGGCTTCAGGCACCATTAAATCGACCCTATTCAAATCTGCAGTACATTAGGAGCCATTTGGTCATATCTTCCAATCCTTTAGTATGCACCACAAAGACAAATAGAATAAATAAGCTCTTTTTCCAGTATAAACTTAATCCATAGGTTATAGCTTTTAATTTCTGAAAATAAAAATATCTTCAAAGGTTAACTGTCTCAATATGTTTGATTTTTATTATTATGCTTAAGTTATAGAAAATTTTGGTTTTTTATTGGTCTTAGTTCTTTCCAAAGTGTGTTGGTTTTGCTAAGCTTGGAATATTGCTTGAGTATGAGTATTATTCAGACACATATAGCTGGATACATCTTCAAATATATGGGTTTCTAAATATATGTTATAAGATTATCAGGAATATACAATAATAACCAATGCCATTTATTGTTGCCTTAGTCTTTTATTTATTTATAATCCCCCTGAGCCACTAACATTATAGACATTACCCCAAATGATTAGAAACTCAGAACCAAGAGAGTAGAGTTGGGAAAAAAGTGGCAGTCAAGGAACAGAAATTACTAACAAATATGATAATAAACATATTGTTTCTTATAGAGCTCATGATGCTTCCACAAGTCCAACTAATTGCACAGTCATTCAGTAAAACATTTACTCAAAAAAAAATGTGAACAAACACAGATCATTAAAATACATTTTCTGTTAATAGTAGATATCAGTATTCGAAGTGCCAATAATATATAATTATCTACAAATCAAATATTAAAAGAATTATCAACTACAAGCAATGTATTAGAAAAACAAAAATTATCTTAGGTCTCTCATTTCCTTTGCACCTCAGAAGAATTATCATGTTTACACTTATTTAGATCACCAGTCATGTCTTCCATTGAATAGTGTGGGATTCGTGGGTACCATGCAAATGAGAGCTGCATATCAGTTGGTGATTTATTTTCTGTTTAACTACTTAGATCAGCCATACAAGTTAGTTTAATAAGAAGGAAAGTAATGGTAAGATTTTGAAATCAGGAGTAAGTCCACCTCTACCTCATCTGCAACCGTGTGATAGATGGCGTTTCAAAGAAAAAGAGTCATTAGTTTTATTATTTTTACTATATATGGGTCATGCAACAAACTGTGTAATACAATCGTCTACTCCTTAGTGTAATTTATATTAAAAGTATTTTGGTTTGAATTTTGGATTTGAATGGAAAATAGAGTATATTTGTGTAATAGGAACTTGTGAGAAAAAGTAATAATAAAAACCATGAAGATAGAAGATAAGAAATGCTTATAACCAAATTTGCCTACTTTATAATTTTGTTTTCAAAAAAAGCCTAACCAGGAAATATATGTGGATAAAAATTATTTATTTTGCATTTGAACATCTATTTATATTCAAATTTTAATATAATTTGGGATGACTGTTCAGTTGTCATTTGGCATTTGTTCCCTTTTATCAGCTTAATATTATTATTAGTTTGCATTTATTAATAATCTGTAGGAAGTTTTAACCAATGTTCTTTACACAAAGTTGGGTAATATTTTGGGAGGTAAGTGTTGGACAGTTCTTATATTATTAATATAACTTAAGTTGGAAAACTTATAAGCAGAAAGATAAACTGACATTTTCTTCATATACTATCAAAAATAATTCTTAGAATGGGTGAATATTAGAGTTTCTAGGAAACCTGGAACTAACTTAGGAAAATTTAGGTAATTGAAAGCAAGTGAAGATGTTCCCTTGGATTTGAAGACAGTAATAGTTTCAGAAAAAAAGGGATGTTTCAGAGAAGAAATTAAAATACAGAAATTTGAAAATATGGTGATTTGCTTTTCATAGTTAATTGACAAAATGATCTATGACATTCAAATACAACAAGATGAACAATTTGGTCAATAGACATGGGAAAGAGTAAAGGATAAGAGCAATTAGATTTGAAAATAGTGAAGGTGTTTAAGAAAAGGCAATTTTCCAAAGACGTCTGTAGTAGACATCATGTGAATCCCCAGCTGTATCTCAGAATGGTCTTCATTTAATTTGCTTCAATTTTGATGACCTGTTTTTCTCTTTATCTCTTACTCACTTACTTCTATAAGTGATTGAGTTATATATGCCACATATTGTGCTTATTCTTAGCTCATAATGGGGATTTAAACCAGCCTTAGGGGAACTTACAGACCTAGTCTGAATTAGAAGTAAGCAATATTGATCAAGTAACAAAATAAATGTAAAATTATTGCTCTGAAAAGGACAAGTACACCAAGTTATGAGAACACCCAGTTGGGGGGTGAGGGTAGTATATCTAATTGGAGAAGTCCAGAGGTATTTCTGAAGAATACCTCATCCTGTTCAGTGCCTGCCTTGCCTATTATCTGATTAGACTCAATTCTGTCTTCAATTCTGATTATTATTTTCTATTTTGCTGACACTGAATAAGTTTCAAATTTCTAGCCCTGAGTTAAATAGTGTCCCTGAAGAAGGCTGATCTTTTTTTCCCCAAATTATAAAGGGTAACCTTCAGTCTATCAGATTCAGGAGTGCAAAGCCCAATTCAACTCTGTTGCTCCAACATCCCTTGGTTAACTCTTCTTTATGTCTGAAAGCCTAGCTCTGTAATAGCAACTGTAGATTCTCCTTATCAAATTGTATATATCAAGCAAAAATATTCAGAATGCATCAAACTTTTCACATTTCAGTATGGAGAAAATTAACTGTTCATTAAATTGTTGATAGATTTCTGTAGATGGATTTTAACATATATTTAGGATTTGGACTTTGTTTTTTCCTAAAAATGTAGCTGCGTGGGGAAATCCTTATTATGACAAAAAGCATCAAAACACCCTGCTTTAACTTGCTATAAATTTTTCCTAAAACTTATTAAATGCATTTTTTAAATGCCCTTAAAATTTATAGGAATAAGGCAGCTCTTCATGCGAGATTTCACCCTCTATTCCTTGGGATTTCTAGAATGAACATGCAGAGGCAGAACTAAATAGTTCCTTATGTTCACCAGTGAAAGGAACTCTTTTTCAATACAGGCAACCAACTGGAAGGTCACTGGATGAGATGCCTTCAATGGATAAAGGGCTCAATTACGAAGAGTCACTTGGAACTCTACAGATCATAACCTTTACTAATCAAAATCATATCAAATACAGAAGAAGAAACATTTCTTGAACATAAGGAGCTAATTACAGGTTCTCCTACACTCAGAAAGGAAGTATTACTTCCTAAAAGGTATGTTATAAACCTACATGTTCAGTCTTTGGCATAGTCTAATTATAACTAGTGCAAATAGCTCATATAATGACTACTATTTATTTTTTATAATATGTTTTCTACAACAATCCACAAGACAAATGAGCAAATGATATGCTCATTTTTTCCAGGTGAAACTGAAGCTACTTATTTTTCTCATTCTCTCAAAATCACAATAGTCTTCTTGCAAATCTAATTAACTTCAATAGGACTTGATTGAAGTTTCTTCAAAATATATCCAGTCTTTCATTACCTGTCACGACCACCACTGCCCTGGTCCAAGCTACCATCTTTATCCTTGATTATTGAAATACCTCCTAAATGGTTTCCTTACTTCAGGACAAGCCTACCTCTATTTTCATTGTAAAGGTTGTGTGATTCTAATAACAAGAACAACAACAACAAAAGTTACTAAGTTATCCCATCATGCCAATGCTCAAAGCCTTCACTGGTTTCTCATAACCTCCAAGGTGCCCCATAATTTAGCTCCCTTGTGACTCTGTTTTCATCTTTTCATTCCCTAATACTCTTCATAGTGTACTGGCCATACGAGCCTCTTGCTGCTCCCTGAACATGCCAGGATTGATCTCATCTCAGAGCTGTTGGATATCTATTTCTTTTATTTGGAAAACTTTTCCCCTGGATATCTGCAGGTCATGTTTACTCAAAAGTCACCTCTGAGAAGAACCTTTGTTGGGCACACTATGTAAAATATTAGTCCCCCTATGTTAGTTATTGTCTCCTTTGTTTTTGTTTTTGACTTACACATTATCTAAACTTCATATATTTTTCACCCTTTTTAATGCCTGACTTCCCCAACAAGAATGTGAGCCTCACAAAGGCAGATAGTTATCAGTGTTAGTCACTGCAGTATCTACAGTACCTACAGTACCTATGCAGTCACCCATAAGAGTATTTTTCAGAGAGCACGTGTTTAACATGTGTTGAGTAAATAAGTCAAGTTCCCAGGTGAAGCAAAATTTACCTAAGGGCTATATGGCTAAGAATGAAGGACTCAGTATTCAAATCAGGTCTTTATTTCATGATATTTTACTTGTTAATTTGTGACACTTCCCAAGCTTTCTTATGTTTTATTTTTTACCTGCTAAATATAGAACTGCAAATTGAATATCAAAATACAAAATATTTAGCCTAGAGCCTTCCCCTGAATAGAAAGTAAAATGACCATGTAATATTTAATGCTTCAGCTGCAGTTAGAATATCTAATAGTCATGTTCTAGAACTACCGTAAGAACTGCATTCTAAACTCTCATCCCTCATTCCTAAATGGTGCCTCTATATTTTGTGACCTCTATGAAATGTGCTTTTGCTAAATGGGTACACATATTTTGAGAAATCACTGGGAATTTGATACACCTAAAATTAAAAGTGGCAGGTACATTTTGAACTATTCAAAACTGAAAGAGTTATGGATTTTAAAAATTAGAAATATAAAAGCAGGGAAAAAGAACAACAAGAACTACAACTCTCCATCAGAATTGCCGTAGTAAACTATCGACCCCATCCTCCATCTCCTTTTAATCTCATGAATGAATAAAGTTGGTCATGATATATCTTATAATATCATGCATTGAATCCAATGATAATTTTTGAATTTCAAAATATTTTAAGGAGTAAGCAGAAGAAAGAAGAAGGGAGTTTAGAAAGACCAATTATATTTCTCAAACTCCCTATTTCCTTCTACTTAAATTGTCATTTTATTCCATTTCAGAGGAGAAAATAAGACTGAACATGCTTTTAGAGGCAACTGAAAAGTTTTAGTTAGGAAGAAAATATGTGTGAGAGGTAACAAACTGCCAAAAGAAAAAATAAACATTGTATTAGCAAAATTGCAATTATTCTGTATATTGCCTTAACACCTCATTGTGTTTATATGATTGCAAAATACTGAGGTAATATTGCAGGGAAAGAAATCCCTTCTCCTGGTAAAGAATGGTCAGAAAACCAATACAACACATTTTCTAGCCCAAATGAAAATGAATTTTATTTTCACAGCAATATATTAATTCCAGAGACTCTTGCATACTGGTCTTTAGGGGCTGCATCAAATTAGAAACATGACCAACAATTTTCAAAGTTCTTAATAGAGCATTTCTAGTTAGCACATGCTATGCTAAAGGGAGATAAAGCTTAGGATTTGTTTTTTCAAGCACAGAATGTACTGATTAAACTTGATTTCCCTCAGTGCTCAAGTCATTGATGCAATAATATACCCAAAGGTGCTGAGCAAGTCTGAAAAAGTTAGTTTGCCTGCATGTTGAGATTCACCTTAATAATGGGAAATATTTAGACATGAAGGAATTCCAAATTGAGCTCACTCTCCCATTACTAAGTTTGTAAACTTTTAACATTAATGGATAAAATTATGTCTTCTTAACTCTCAGTAGGCATAGAACAATTTAATTAGATTAATGCCTTCAGAGTATTGCTCTTATTAGCCTTATTTATATATTACAGAAATATTTTAATACCAAGTGGTTCTAAGAAAATCTTCAACTAGTTAACTGGAATAAGAGTGAGAACAATAATTCAATTAGATGTCATATGATAAAAACCCTTGTGGTTTTTCTGAAAATATTTTTAAGGTGAGTAGCACTTTTGGTATTTTTATTTATATTGATACACTTAAGTAGTTTTAATTGTTTATTCACTTAATTTCACTTGAATCCCACTGATTAGCTTAAGAAGAGAGAACTTTGAAGAAGCTAATGTTTATTATTCAAAAATATACAGTTAGGAAGAAGAAACTTTTTTTTTTTTGAGATGGAGTTTCGCAGGAAGAAGGAACATTTTAAATGTAATTGTAAAGACAGAAATTTTTTAAGTATCTTGAAATCACATTTTTAAATTCAGAACTTTAAAAAGTTATTTTTTGAATTTGAGCAGAATATAAAGTGCTATAGCATCAGGTACCACAAGGTTTCTTATCTTCCTCTTTCTTTGGTTATTTCAGCAATCTTAGGAATAAACCATCGCGCTAAATTTTCAGATGAAGGAACCATGCCTTATAGAACTTAACTTCCTCTCAGCTCACACAGCTAAGTAACTGAGATGGTATTAGCAGACAGCAGCCTGATTCTAACATTCAACCTCGTCTCTCCCTAAACCCTCCAGTATTATTACACTGTTTTGGGAGCCAGATCTGAAGCCATTAGCATGACCTTGGGGCACCTCAAGGTCTAGCCTGGACACTTTTGTCCCTACTCCAGCTCATTCTTCATGTGTCCCCGCCACCTGGATCAATTTTCTGTTTCACAGACTTGCCAAGCTTATTCCCAAGCCAATACCTTTTGCATTTGCTGTTCTCTCAAAAAAAAAAAAAAAATTAAAGTCTTGATATATAGTACCATAGCACTTGAAATAGTTTCTTTCTGCCACCTACTCCTGCAAGTAAGGTTACCTTCTAATATACCTTGCCACTTTACTTCATAACATAGAACAGAGTCTAAAAAATGTTGTCTACTGATTTGTTTGCTATTAACTGGGTGTTTGGAAACACACTTTGGCAGTAGGTAACAAGAAACATTAAATAAACCTTTATACTCTTTAGACACAATAATTTTGCTTTTCCCTAGGGAAATAAATTTATTAATAAGTTACCGTTTATCAAGCACTAAGTTTGCAGTAGGCATCCTACCTTCATGCATATCTCATTTAACTCTTACTCTAATCCTGCCAGCAGGTATTATTATCTTAATTTTCAGATGATGATAACCCAAATGCCCATTGACGATAGACTGGACAGGGAAAATATGGCACATATACACCATGGAATACCATGCAGCCATCAAAAATGATGAGTTGGTGTCCTTTGTAGGGACATGGATGAACCTGGAAACCATCATTCTCAGTAAACTGACACAAGAGCAGAAAATCAAACACCACATGTTCTCACTCCTAGGTGGGTGTTAAACAATGAGAACACATGGATACAGAGAGGGGAGCATCACACATTGGGGTCTGTGAGGGGAAACTAGGGGAGGGACAGAAGGGTTTGGGGAGTTGGGGAGGGATAACATGGGGAGAAATGCCAGATATAGGTGATGGGGAGGAAGGCAGCAAACCACATTGCCGTGTATGTACCTATGCAACAATCCGGCATGTTCTTCACATGTACCCCAAAACCTAAAATGCAATAAAATATATATTGAAAAATAATAGTAATAAAAGAAAAAAGAAATAATCTTCTAAGATCATTCACACATTAAGTGGCCTAAAGTTAGTTTATTCAATTCTAGCATCTAGGCTTTTAAGTACAATGCTAAAGACTAGGGAAAAATTCTTCTAAAAAGATATATAGCAGGCTATTTCCAAAAATATAGACCATAGTGTATACAGTTCCAAATATAATATAATCAGAAAATGAAACATTGTATAGCCATTAAGATAATGTTCATAAAATATCAGAACATTCAAAATGCTTATTGTACATGATAGTTTTAAAAGTACAAAAGTTCATATGTGATATAATCACAAAATTGAAATAAACAAATTCTGCATTAAAAAACATTTAAAGGAATGAATCAAATAGTGATTTCATTTGGATGACTGAACTATGCATGACACTTCTTCTTTCTGCTTTTAAAAATTCCCTAATTATCCTTAATAAGTTCATATTAGTCCTGTAATGGTGTGGTTTTAATTTCACATACATAACCTCATTTGAGACATTTAGACTTTCATGGTACATGAGTTTTCCTTCTGTGGGGAGGGCCTTGCACTTTGTGCCCCATCAAACTCCATTTAACTGAAGCTCTGTAGGTAAAGAGGCATAATAGATTTCTCTTGTCATCTTGGTCACAGTAATTACGGCAGGCGGGTCTTACATGTTTTCTTCTTTCATAAAGCACAGTCACATTACAAATAGTACTGGAGAATTACCCTCTTTTGTCTTTTGCCTACAGGGTACTGATAAGGTCACAGCTGAATCTATTGACGCAAAGGAGTACCTGCTCAAGCTTTTGTGGTCCAATCACAAGCCATGCTCAGTGATTCCCAGTCACCATTCTTTGTCCAATCACAAGCCATGCTCAATGATTCTCAGTCACCATTCTTGAGCACAGAGCTGAAATCAGATATTTCAGAGGCACTGGTCCCTTCCTCTGGAGCACACACTCAGCTCCGTTCTATCCTTGAAGACTATTTTTAAAACAGGCTTAGGGAGACCCATCTGTCATCTTCTGAGTGCCTCTAGTGTCTTGTCCCTCACAGTTCAAATTTCCCAGACTAATCTAACACAAATTGACTCTTTTTTCAATTACACCTTCTGATAACTTTTGAATTAATCTCTACATATGGTGTTTAACAGAGTCTCATTCACTATGTAGATTTAAAAAGGGCAAATGACAAATTTTAAAACATCCAGGTAGGCCTATTATGCTCCAGTCTTATAGCATCTCCAGTGTAGAATGTTATTTCTTGCTCTTCCAGTAGTTTGCTCTCCATTCCCAATTTAGAATGCAGCAAATGCCTTGCGTAAGAGAGCATTTTGAAAAACGTCAGGGTAACTTTTTTAAACACCATGTGTTTCTTTTTAGTAATACATTAAAAATTGTGATCACATTTATTCTCCTTACAGAAAAATCAGTGAATGAAAATATTTATAAATGGGTAATAACTTCATGCAGATGTTCGGTTTTAAGTGACATTGTTTCTATTTCATAAAACATTCATATAATAAAACATCTTAAAGATGATGTGACGAAGGGGTAAAATATACTAAAATATCAGGCTTTAGTAATATATAAAATATTCTAGACATATGTATTCTCATTATGGAAAGTAACAAAACAGAAATATATTGCTACAACTTTAAGAGGAAAAAGCTCACAATATTTTTCTTCTTTACCCAATTCTGTCTTAATAACTTCCCAACACTAATTGTAAAGATCAAATGAACTAGTATAAATAAAATCATCTAGTATGCTCTCTGGTGAAAAATCGTTGATATTTAACTCTTATCTACTAATATTTGAGTGCACTGTCACCCACACTGGTTTAAGCATTTTGCATTGATTATCTTTTGTAAATTTTTAAAAAATCTTTTAACATATACACACTCTTAAAAAAGATAGCATAGTTTAGAAATGTGCCTAAACTCACACAGAAAGAAAATGATGAAGCCTGGCTTTGAACTCAAAACTGTGTGACCTGCTTCTCTTTGTGAAAATCTATTGGCTAGAATACACATGTAGCTAATAAGGTAAGGAGTATGAATCCCAAGAGAATGCCAGTCTCCCAACCCTCGCTGTTTCAGAAAGAGACATTAGCCAATAATACTAGGAGTGTTGCTATGGATGTTTGCTGTGTCAGCTGGGCTAGGCTAAGCTTAAGAAAGTGAGTACAGAAGGAAAGATAGGCATACACCTTCTTCTAGTTATTCAATCAAACAGAAATTGAGATGCTGCTGTTAAGGAATTTGTACATACATAATGACAGTCTCTTCGTATCTGCCACGAAATGAAGGAGCTTATTCTGGATGGGTCTAACTGAACTAAGTAAGCCCTATGAAGGCCTGGGCTCCTCCTGTTGATAGAGATTCCATCAACAGTGTGGTCTACAATTGCTTTCCCTTTCCTGGATCTTCCTAATTACCTGCCCTGTTGATTTCAGACTTGCTTAATCAGCAACTATACCCTATCACACAAGCCAACTCCTTATAATACATGTTTCTTTGTAGGTAGGTAAGTTGGTAGATAGATTTGTACCTTATCAGCTTCTCTGACTGAACCCTGCCCGATACAAGTGTTGCCAGTGTCGGATTCCAATTTTGAGGAATGTGAAGCTTATACAGTTTAGTATAGAGAAAAGATTTAGATACTTAGGTATTAAATATTTAGGATGATAAAATAATCAGAGAAATAATTATTTTTAAGAAACTGACAAATACCACAAAAATTAGAATAAGAACGTTCAGGAGGCTGAGGCAGGAGAATCGTCTGAACCCAGGAGGCAGAGGTTACAGTGATCCAAGACGGCACCGTTAATTGCACTCCAGACTGGGCAAAAAGAGCAAAACTCTGTCTCAAAAAATCAAAACAAAAAACAAAACAAAACAAACAAAAGAATGTAATGTTTTTATTACAAACTGCCTGGCATAGCTTAAAAATAATGTTTTCTCTACAATTTTTGGCTGCATAGTCATTGTTACCCCAGACAACAAATATTTGGTAATATCATTTGATATAAAGAATATTTTCTTAAGAAAGTCCAGTCTGTACTCTAGCATGTTGGATTAAAATCTGGTTTTTAATTAAGATTAATTTTGGCCAGGCATCAATGAAAAACAAATTGTTCACTTACATTTTTAACCTGCTAATGGTTCCCATCATTTTCTACAGACTTGTTTTCAAGGCTCCAGGTATTTTGAGCACTGATTCTCCTCCACTGCCTATATATTTAAGAGTTCCAGGCACCATAGGACATGTTTTTATTGCAATTTAATCCTTGGTCCAGTACTTTCAGGGCACAATGCAAAGTGAGTTAGCACAACAGGCAGTAGGACCACTCCTGGGAATCCATTCCCACGCAAGCTATCTAGAAACACCTTAAAAATGCATGCTATGACTGTGATCAACACATCCCATGAAGAACAAAGCAAGTGTGTTCTCAAACCAAATTCTCCTGAGTGCCTGAAACTATCCAACAGTACCTAACCTTAGGTAAAATATGACAACAGAAGTTATTGGAGATGGCCATTTTAACTGATTGTGCATGCAATATCTTCTACAAATTGTGAATAAATATATGATGGTGTTGTGGTGGGCAGAATAATGCCTCCCCAAGATGTCTGCTTTCTAATCCTCAGAATTTACATAATGAGGTCATAAGTGTCTTTATAAAAGGAGGCAAGAGATCAGAGAGACAAAAGAGGATCTGAGCATGGAAGTAAAAGGTTGAGGTAATGTGAAGAAGGGGTCACAACCCACGGAATGCAGACAGCCAGTTTCTAGACCTGGAAAACGCAAGGAGACAAAAACTTCTCCCTAACCCCACAAGAAGCCTTTAAAAGAAACACCGACCTGCCAACACTTTGGTGGTAGGCTTCTGACCTCCAGTTCTATAAGATAATAAATTGGTGTTTTAACCCACTGTGTTTGTAGGAATTTGTTACAGTAGTAAGAAGAGACTAATTAATACAAAAGTGTATAAATTGCTGGGCTCTTTTCAGGGTTTTAAAGGGGCCCCATACTGGTGAGGGGTTCTGAAGCCTAAGCTTTATTATTACATCATCAGAAAACAAAAAGAAAACAAATACATACAATGCATCCATGCAAAAGCCCCATGGGCTGAGAGATAGGGTGAGAATTACTTTGGCCCAGCTGGAAACATAAGACTCCAATCAATACATTTGTTCAACATATGTTTAAGAAGAAAACTCAATGCTGACACCAGCAAGCTGCCTTCAAGGCTGAGAAGAAAGGCAGCCAGTGGCAATACCACTGAATGATTTAGTTCTAGCTCACGGTGCAGGTCTCATTTAGCCAAACACGTCCTAGAGGGCAGCTTCTCTGGCAAGCTCCTATCAGAGGGTCTTTCTCTTGACAGCTGACTCATGGAAGTATTTCTTCTGACCGCAAACAGTCCCTTCCCTGAAAGAAATTCTAGTGATTTTTTTCTTTCAAGCTGTTTCCAGTAATATTTTAGTGGCTTTTGTGATCTGGCACCCAGGCAATTTCCCTTTCCTAATTGAATAGATGTTAAATGAACACCTACTGTGCAACAGGCTCTACTTTAAGTACCAGGAAACAAAAATAATATGTTGCAGTCTTGCCTTCAAAGAGATAATAGCCAAAATGAGAAAAAATATCAATATATAAACAAAAATAACAAAATAATATGACAAAAGCCATTTTGGAGAGACTGATTGCCAAGGAAGCGCAGGGAGGAGCACTAACTCTTTGAGGGGGAGGCTGGGTAGAAAGAAGTCAGGTCAATATTGCTTAGGGAAAGGTTTTTGGTAGTGGTAAAAATGGGGAGTGAGGGGAGGTAATGCGGTCCAGCAGGAGATGGGAGCAAAAGCAAGGAACTGCTGGAGAAGTAATTACAGGAGTGATTATGAGAGACTTGGACTCCATGTCTAGAAGTTCCAATGTTCTGTAAAGAATGGAGATCCACAGAATGATTCCTAAGTATGTGAGTGACAGGACTGTATATTTCTGTTTACTATTTGAGAAAGACGTTCTATTGACAGAGTAAAGGATAGGTGAGAAGGGCCTTCGTTCTGGAAGTAGAGGTCATCATGGTGGTCCCTCCTTGATATGGTATCAAGTCTGGCTCGAGCAATAGCAGCTGGGAAGACAAGGGCAGTACTTTTGATGAGTATATGAAGAAAAACTGGACACCCTAGGAACTGGGAGTGATGAATAGTTGGAGGAAACCAAGATAACTGACTTGGGCAAGAGTATATATATCGTATACAGAAGAGGAGGAGACTGGGAGAGAGGGAAAGAGGAAGAAGATAAAGTTAATTTGAGGACATACTGAATTTAGTTTTCTGTGAGACATTCTGATGACGGAGATGTGCAATAGTAAGATATGGTAATAATGACAAGTGTGGTCACTTATATGGTACCATTACTAAGCACTGTTATAAGCATTTTTTATATATATATATATATACTCTCTTAATTTTATACAACTGTATGAAATGAAATGGGGTGAAACACAAAGAGGTAAGTAACTCACACAAGGTTACACAGCTGGGATATGACATCTTACTTCATATAGTTGGGTTGGAACTATCTTACTTCAAAATCCCTGCTTTTATCCACTACAGTGCTGCCTCTCAGAAACATGTGGGTCCCAGGAGAGGGCATGGACTGTTTCGAATATGTATATATTTCAGAGATATAAAGTGCAGAGGTGGTAGTTGAAACTTTGAATATAAACTTAAATTCACACTTTTTGATGTGTCCTTTCCCTGATATGAATACATATACCACACACATACACACACACAGAAACACACATACACAAACACACACACACATACACATTTTCATGAGGTTTGATCCAGAGTTTGAGCCACAAAATGATACAGTTTCAAACACCATAATCCCAAATGCTGAAATCCCAAAAGATCAAAATTTCAAAAATAAAATTCTGGAAAAATGTTTTTAAATTATCTGAAAGACATATTATTTACATTTTAAAGGGAGATATTTGAGGATCAAATAAAAACACAACAGAACACTTTTTAGGCTACATTAACAATAAAATAGGCTATAATAATATACATATTTTTGCAAGCATCAACACTCAGGTATACTAACAATGGTCATAAGCATATAACAGTTGTGAGCAGACAAACCACAGTGATAAAGAAAAAAGTTAAAAAGTGAAATGTATATATACCTATCACTATGGTTGGTAATTGTGTGCACCCTGCTTTGTAACAGTGCTCATGTGAAATGCTAGGACAGACAACCAAAGTCTTGATGACATTGATTGAAAAAACTGCATTGTGTCATCACTCCATACGCAGTTGCCATTAAAGCCAAGATATCAAGAAATTTTATCTTTCACAAATGCCAATGTACAAAAAGGACAACTTTTCATTTATTAAGTTTCAGTGTTTTTTTAATGTACACGCACAATGCTTATACACGAAGTCAACATTGGGTTAATGTACTTTTGTGGAGTTAATTTTGCAAAAATGTAAAAGATAAATTAAAACTCTAAAAATCTTTGGACAATTTATATCTTCAGTACTGGAAATAATGCAAAGATGAAATACATATCAAATTTGCACTATGTGTGGAGGAGTATAATTAATATGATTGAATAATTTGGCAGGGGAGATTTCTTGTATGTTTTACCTGTATTTTCTCCCCTTCTGTGATCTTTAAAACACTCTGCATTTAGATTTGGAGAGTGGTTGTGATCTACAAATTTTGTAAGTATATGTTGTCCACTTGGAAGTCTCGCTATTGCTCTGCCATTGAAATTGATTTTCTGCTTTCACAGCACCAATAATAATTAGCTTTTAAGCTTTTGTCTTTCACTATTAAGTAGCCTCTTTCACTTAACTTATCACAGCCGTTTTGCAAGGGAATAATGCCACAGATCTCTTCCATTATGTTGTAAGGAATACAGTAAGAAGAAATGATATTCAGCTTTCCCAATACCAAATCTGTATTAGGGGTCTTCAGAGAGACAGAACTAATAGAACATGTATATAGACATATGTTAGTGGACTTATTAGCAGAATTGACTTATGCAATTATGGTGGCTGAGAAGTCCCATGACAGGCTATCTGCAAGCCGAAGGCTGTGGATAGCAACATTACGACTCATTCCAAGACCCAGTGTTTCAGAACCAGGGAAACCAATGGTGTAACTTTCAGTTAGAGGGTGCTGAAAGCCTGAGGACCCAGGTTACCACTGGGGTAAGTCTTGGAGTCGAGAGGTTGGTGAGTCAGTCCAGAGCTCTAAGGTCCAAGGCAGCAGAAGAAAGTCTCAGAGAGAGACTAATCTACCTTCTCTATTCATTCACTCCAGGCTCCCAGACAATTAGATTGTGCTCTCCGGCACTGAGAGCATGTCCCATCTAGTCTGCTCAGATTCACACACTACTCTCCTCTGGAAACATCCTCACAGACACACCCAAAATAATGCTTTACCAGGTTTTTAGGTATTCTTTAATCCAGCCATGTTGACATCTAAAATTAAGTCCCACAAGTTTAGCCCTTCTCAACTTGGTATCCATACATATCTATTTATGCCATATTTTATTTCCAAGTATAAGCAATAACAAAATGATATGGTCTGGATGTGTGCCCCTTCTAAATCTCGTGTTGAAATGTGATCCCTGGTGCTGGAGGTGGGGACTAGTGGGAGGTACTGAATCATGGTGAATCTCTCATGAATGGCTTAGTGCAATACCCTTGGTAATGAGTGAGTTCTTGCTCAGTTCACTTGGGATCTGGTTGTTTAAGAGTCTAAGATCTCCTCCTTTTCTCTCTCTAGCTTCGACTCTTGTCATGTGACATGCCGGCTATCCTTTTGCCTTCCACCATGACTGTAAGCTTCCTGAGGCCTTTACCGGAAGCAGAGGCCCACACCATGCATTTTGCATAGCCTGCAGAATGTGAGACAATTAAATTTCATTTCTTCATAAATTACCCAGCCTCAGGTATTTCTTTATCGCAATGAAAGAACAGACTAACACACAAAGTAGTAATTTCACCTAATGTGATGAAACTGACATAAAGCAACTATCTTGCATACAAATGAAAATGCAGTAATCCCTTCCCCAGAATTTGGCTTTCAAGATTTCAATCTTTGTATTTAGGATTTTGTTTTTTGAGATTATCCTAGGTACCAGGTGTCATGAGTACAGTCTCAAAACACTTGAATGAGGCAAATGAAATTGACCAAAAGAGAATTATTTAGCCTGAAAGGAAACATTCCAGCTGTGTGTGATGGCTCACACTATAATCCTAGCACTATGGGAAGCCAAAGTGGGAGGATCACTAGAGCTCAAGAGTTAGAGACCAGCATGGGCAACATGGAAAAATCCTGTCTCCACAAAAAAATGCAAAGATAAGCTGGATGTGGTGGCACAGGCCTGTAGTCTCAGCTACTCTGGAGGCTGAGGTGGGAGGATCACCCAAGCCTGGGAGGTGAATATTGCAGTGAGCTGAAATTGTACCACTGGATTCCATATGGGCAACAGAATGAGGCCCTATCTAAAAAAAAGAAGAAAGGAAGAAGGAAAAAAAAATCACACAAAACACACAAAATCATTTACTGCCATATTTCTGAGGGGTAAATTTGACTTCTCCCAGTGGGAAGTGTCACCCTGTCTTTTTCTCTTCATGTACTGCTAGACCCCTATTCCTTATTTTGCATCATTAGGATAAGACTGGTAAAAATTAAAACCTTGAAAAATACTTATTTCTAAATATAGTGTTTATTTAGTAGGAAGGTTATAACATGCTGCAGAGTACCTATTACATTATAGTTAAAATTATAATCAGAGGTGTAGAAAGTAAAATCCATTGTTAATCTTTTTATAGTGATAATATCAATATAAAATTATGCTATACCATAAAATATCTTTCTCAAGCTTGTGCCAGATTTTCTGTTTTATGATCTTTAAACAATTAAGAAGCCATAAAGGTAGAAACCTGATGACAGTAATTATGAAGTTGTAACTGAAATAATTAACTTTCACCATACCTAAGCGGTTTCAAAATATCACCATATTTCAACACATTATTTTATTTGCAGATCTTTAACACAAAGGTTGCTTTTCTAATAAATATAGAGAAAACATCTTACTAACAGTCAATAAAGGCAAATAAGCATCCAGAGGGGTATAATCAAAGTTGATGAAATGATCTATGATATTAGTATCGTTTTGGTATTATTAGACCACTGGCCTGAGAATTGACCTCCCACCAGAGACTCTGCAACAGTTCTCTTTTTCTGGGATAGAATATTGATAAATGCCTTTATAGGGACATGGATGAACCTGGAAACCATCATTCTCAGCAAACTGACACAAGAGCAGAAAATCAAACACCGTATATTCTCGCTCATAGGCGGGTGTTGAACAATGAGAACACATGGACACAGGGAGGGGAGCACTACACACTGGGGTCCGTTGGGGGGAAATGGGGGAGGGGCGTGGGGGTGGGGAGGTGGGAAGAGATAGCATGAGGAGAAATGACAGATACAGGTGAGGGGACGGAAGGCAGCAAAGCACACTGCCATGTGTGTACCTATGCAACAATCTTGCATGTTCATCACATGTACCCCAAAACCTAAAATGCAATAAAAAAAAAAAAGAAAAAAAAAAAAGAATATTGATAAATGCCTCACTTGTTATCTTCATTTGCACACTTAATCGGTGTCATTTTCTAGATTAGTTTTTGTAATAATGTAGTTCTTTGTCCACCCTACATTTCTTAATGGTTGAAATTAATATCTCTTGACTGAGCTCATCAAAGTTAGGTAATCAACTTCTTGATCTGGGGAGGAAATCAAGAAGGTTTAGACCAAAAATTTAATAGTACATAATAATAAAACACTTCACATCACTTGCTTTTTCTCTAACCCCACTGCACAGTGTTTTCCCCATTCTTATCTGCTTTCAGAAATTAGGCAAAATTTCATTGGTCCTTTACCACTGGGCTCCTTCCTGCCTCTAGTCAGCCTCATCTCTCTTCATCCCTCATATCCCCTCTGAATGCCCTATTATTACACAGTCATTGAAAAAGTCAGAAACAATGTAAATTCCACTTAAACTTCTCAGTGTCCAGCAACATGGTTAGAATGGCATAGTTTTGATTAACTAATGAGTTTTTTTTTTAAATGAACGAAGAGGGTTCTTCCTTGCTTTCCTAGTCGTTCAAGTAACTGTAGCCCTCATTCTGAGCTCCAGTCACTGGATGGTCTGTGCAAACTGTTTTTGGCCTCCCTGTCTCTGTAGTCTTAAAACTGCCCCCTCCCCAGGGTTGACAAGAACTGCATTCCACTTTCTAGACAGAAACACAGTTATAATTAAGCATTAATCTGGCTGCATTTTGACCCACTTTCTTGATGCTGAAAGTCCAGCTAGCATTGGTTACTGAACATTGCAGCCCCGTTGTTCCTGCAGACAGGATTTCTGACACTAGGGTCATAAGACTGTTTCAGAATTGATTTGAGTCTGCATTGTTCCTATAGATAGGATCTCTGACTTTACAATCACAAGGCTTTTGTTTAAGAATCTATCACTCTGGATAGGGAAAATGTGGTACATATACACCATGGAATATTATGCAGCCATCAAAAACGATGAGTTCACGTCCTTTATAGGGACATGGATGAACCTGGAAACCATCATTCTCAGCAAACTGACACAAGAGCAGAAAATCAAACACCATATATTCTCACTCATAGGCGGGTGTTGAACAATGAGAACACATGGACACAGGGAGGGGAGCACTACACACTGGGGTCTGTTGGGGGGAAATGGGGGAGGGGTGGGGGGTGGGGAGGTGGGAAGAGATAGCATGGGGAGAAATGACAGATACAGGTGAGGGGACGGAAGGCAGCAAAGCACACTGCCATGTGTGTACCTATGCAACAATCTTGCATGTTCATCACATGTACCCCAAAACCTAAAATGCAATAAAAAAAAAAAGAAAAAAAAAATTGTAATAAGCAAAAAAAAAAAAAAAAAAAAAAAGAATCTATCACTCATGATATTTTTCAAACTCCAAATTCCAGCCACAAGTTCGAGTATCCCCTCAGAGAAATGGGAGTCTGCATTGTTCCTATAGATAGGATCTCTGACTTTACAATCACAAGGCTTTTGTTTAAGAATCTATCACTCATGATATTTTTCAAACTCCAAATTCCAGCCACAAGTTCGAGTATCCCCTCAGAGAAATGGGACCAGCATGAAAACACAGCTTCTTCCTCTGCCTGTCTCATGAATTCCCCCGGCAGATTCAACCAATCAACGATCTTCACACTGGCCCATGCCAAAACCATTAAAACCCTAACCCCAAATTCTCCTGAGAGATGGATTTGAGGTTTCCTCCCATCTCTTCATTCAGTGACGCTATGATTAAGCCTCTTCCTCTGTTGCAACCCAGTCTTAGTGTATTGACTTGCTGTGTGCATCAGGCATCTAACATATTCCCGTTACAGTCTTTCCCTCATTCTTATCCGCTTAGAGGTATGGTGATTTCAGAAATTAGGCAAAACGGTAAGATCCAACCTTGTTTTGACAGGTTATTATCCTTCCTCCATTTATTTTCTGGAAAAGTATTATGTTGACTATTTGAAATTTGATTGGTGTTATGCTTTTCCTACAGAAGTTTAATCCTGTCTATTTCAGTCTCATATATAAAAAAAAAAAATACTGCATGAAAAAGACATCCCAGACTGGAGGCAGAAGGTCTTTTCTTTGCTGTATTCATTTTTACCAGGTCCCCCCCGACCTTATATCTACTTTCCTTGCTACATCATAAGCTCTAAGAAGACACATACTGTCTATTTTCCTCAAACACAGTTTGCAACTTTGTTGATTTTACTTCTAAACAAACATAGTACCTCTCTACTTTTCTCCTTATCTGATGTTATCAGCAATGGCACTTCCCTTATAGCTGAGCAACTAGGGTATGTACCCCTGGGCTTCCAGCTTTTCTGGGCCCAATTTTGCCTACCTCTACCTTTATCCTACCCTGCAGGACAAAGAATCTTTGAGGCCGAGGGTTTACACCCTCGAAAGTTCATAACCCCAATTCTCCATCCCTTTTATTGGGACTCTAAAAGCAATACCCCAAAGACTGGCACTCTGGTACACTGAGAAGCTTTTGACTATGCCTCAGAATCAAGGCCCTCTAACCTTGTCTTGTGTCCCCACTTCCAATTACGGGGAGAGAGTCTCTTTGAAATTTCCTTATCTGACCAAGAAAACTTCTTTCCAAACGAAATAAATCCCACCCTAGTGATCTCATTAAATAACCAGGAAAAATCAACCACCTGAGAAGAGACTTGGAGTTATCACCACACCCAGAGTTTTCATCTATTCTTCTAAAAGTAACACCAAGAAATTACTTGAGGGAATCAATCTGCCTAATTATCCATTTGTTCCTGTGCAGCTCTACCTCTCACTGTTTTTTGATTAATTTTTTTTCCAGCAAATCCCCAGAGCACTAAGGAGAAGTTTTCCCTTGCTACTGTACTTTCCAAGTACAAAGGACCATGGAATTTCCTGCCTAAATGACTAGAATGTTCACTTGCATGTGTGAGTGTTTTCACTGGACAAGGGAAGGGAGTGGGGAGTCTTTCCCCCCAATTCCTATCTGCTTAGAGGTATAGCCGATTTCAGGAAGTAGGCAAAACTGGTAAGATCAAACCTTGTTGTGACATGTTACTAACCTTCCCTTCCATTTATTTCCCTCCATTTTTCCTATTGAACTAGTCCCACAAGTATTATTGATGGACCTAATCATCCCAATTCCAATGCTCATTCTTTTAACCTATACCTAACCCCTTCTCCACACAGCATCCAAACTACAAATCAGATCTTAGTGTTTGGCTATTATAATAGCCCTTTTACTTCTCATTGAACTTACAGGGGTCCTCAAGGCTTAGGAGACACAGACCTTCACTTTCTACCATTCTTGTCCCCACTTTTCAAGTTCCAGTCACATGGGCCTCTTCTTTGTACTCATTCTTTCCTCAGAAGGATTCTTCCCTCTGCCACAGATTTCCCCGTAACTGAACTTTCTTGATCAAGTCACGCCTCAAAAAAAACCTTGTCAAGTAGGTCCTCCATGGCCACCCAATCTAAGTCAACACATCATTGTCACCTCCATCACTCTTGAACTCATTACTCTGTTCAAAATAGTAATTATCACTATCTTAAATTCTTGCATTTGAATGTTTGCTTTATTTTAGTTGTTTTTCTCCTTGCTGTAGAAGGTAATAAGTACATGGTAGTAAAGTTCTTGCCCATTGTATTTACTGATAAATATCAATGCCTTGAAGAGGTTTTCAAGTAGACAAGAGAACCAGGCTAACTACTTAAGAAAGCTATCTATCAAATGAGTCATATCCCCAAGGAGATCAGGCTTAGAATTCTGAGAGAAATTTGGTGAACAATTTTAAGACAAATAACCACATTTTAAGTGGCAGCATAGCTATATTTGTGAAAATGGAATTGTGCAGGTTAAAAAGAGGTTAAAGTCATCTGTAAGTCCTGAAATTGAATAGTAAGTGACAACACTTCAACATAGACAGAACCTATTACCTACATTCTCCCCATCTATGACAGGAGAAGACCAACATCCAACATCCAATTATGTCAAAGTTTCCATTTCTGCCTTCAATTTTCATATTACTATTTTTGGTATAAAAAGTTCAGTTCAGGTAAGAGGCTTTAAGATTTTTTTTCTCATGAGTAAGAGTATACGATCTGTTATACTCAACCAGAGAGAGAGAGAGAAAGAGAGAGAGAGAGAGAGAGAGAAAGAGATGCAAGGAAGAAAAGTGAAGGAAAAAAAGAAGGAAGAAAAATGGAGAGGAAGAAAATGAAAAGAGATCATATGAAACAGGAAAAACTATGACTATAGCCAAAAAAAAATTTTAAAAAGATAGTGAAAAATAATATAGTAATATTTATGCAAATTAGTTTACTTTTAATGTTAATATAATTCTTAATATTGGCTTGAGGAGAAGTTCAAAACAAATAGCTCAAGAAAAAATTCACACAAATCTGTTTTATTATTCAGTGTAAATTGCCACTATGTATGATTTTCTAGATACTGGAGTCAAATGCAGAAATGAAAGCAGCTGAGGTAAAGAAAAAGTGACAAGAAACACCACTAAGTACAGCAACAAGACTCAAGTGTCTGTCAAATTAAAAATTATAACTAGGTGCTATAAATACAACAAGGAGGTAAACACAATAAAAGTGTAGTTTTGACTAACGTAATGTCAGCTATTCATTGGATGGACTAACCTTTGGACAGCTTGTTATAGAAATCACAACCAGAATGTCTTTTAAAAAATTCTGTAACAAATATTCTATTTAATTTTATAAAATCAATATATTATTATATAATTTTATAAAAACCATAAAACTATTATAATTATACCTAAATTAAATGGTATGTATCAAGAGAAATTTATAATTCTTTTGGAATATGATTTAACAGTCAAGCAGAAATCAATGACTCTGTTAAGCATAGTTGATTTTAACTAAGCTGGAGGAATATAGACAAATCTTAGACTAAGTAGGTAACAGAAAAATGTAAAAGCCCAAATATCTCTTTCAAACATGAATGAACAAAGGGTAAGTAGCTTTCGTACACTCTTAAACTGCAGTGCAAAGAAGTGAGTGTGGGAAATATCAGTTTTCTTAGAAAATCTGAATATCTTTATTTCACACGCATGAAAAAGAATGAATTGGGCTAAATGTGAGTACGTTTTGTTGAGGCAGTGCCTGGATAGGAAAGTCATAGTAAGATGCGTTCTTTGTGTATGTTAGAGTGTTGTGCTTCCTGTCATTAACCAAGGACACAAAATCAGAAACTATATGCCATTCAATGTTTTTGTATCCATAAGATTGCTAGTTTGTTGAAAATGACCTCAAAATAAATAAAATAATAAATACTTTTTTGATGTGTATTTTTAAATTGTAATGTTCAGTGTAGCAATTTTTAATTTAGTTTCAAAATCTATAATAATACAAATTACTTACTGTTTTAATTACTTCTTTACAGTTATTTTGTAGATGCAATCTAGCACCAGCAATAACTGAGTATAGCTTTGGTTATCCTGTAATTTACTAGAAACTCAGGAAATATACAGAAAAATTATAAAACTGGATGCAAGCAATTTAAAAAATTAGCTGGGCATGATGGCACACATCTGTAGTCCCAGGAGGCTGATGTGGTAGGATCACTTGCACCCAGGAGGGCACTGGAGGCTGCAGTGAGTAATAGTCATACCACTGCGCTCCAGCCTGGGTGACGGAGTGAGAACTTGTCTCAAAAAGAAAAAAAAAAAATAAAGTTAATACCTGGAAAAAAAAAAAGTTAGGAGGGGGGGAGATCTATCTTTAAGTGAAACAAAATGCACAATCCATAAAACAAAACAGACATATTTAACAACATAATGAACCTTTAAGTTGGTAAAATGAAATATCCCAAAGTTCAAAGACAAACAAAATCACAGGGGGAAAGAGTTAAAGCATATATATTAATAGCTAACACTTCCCCCTCAAAACAGTCCAGTGAGGGAGATCTTAGTATCCTCTCCATTGCATAAATGAAGAAACTGAACAACAGGGAAGATGAGACACTTCCCCAAAGACACACTGGTAAGAGATGTAGAAGACAGGATATGAAGGCAGGTAGTCTGACACCAATCTGTGCTTATAACCATGACACTATACTGAAAATTGTTAATACCTTTGATTTTAAAAAAGAAAACTCATACATTTATAAGATGGAATTAAAAAATCAAAAATTAAAAGAGAAAAGGGAAAACAGGCAGTGAATTGAAATATATAAGAAACATAAAATAAAATTCAAAATGGTCTCTTAGTATACAAAAAGATGTTAAATCTCACTAGTGAACATAAGACCACATTTTTCTTCTTACCAGATTAGCGTACATAAAACTAGTTTTTGCTGGACACAGAAGCTTGAATAGTAAAATAATAAATTTCAGGCTTCTGAATCCAGCAAAAATGAAAAGGAACAATAAAATCCAGCAGTTGATAACATGTGGAGACATTCATTCTCATATCCTTTTAATAATTCTGCATTAATGACTGAAATTCTACATTTAAATCACTTGGTAATAATATCAGTTTCTTTTGGTCATTGAAATTAAATAGTTCTTAAAAGTTTACTTGTGAGAATATTAACTGATGTAATTATTTGAAAAATAATTTGGTAATATCTATTTAAAAACACACAGTAGTAACTCTTCTGAATTTTTTTTTTAACTGAAGTAACTGTATACACACACACACACATCTGCACACAGGCAAGGTTCTTTGACACAGCATTTCCTGTAGAAGAGATAACATACCGAAATAATCTGAAGGTCTATAAATAAGTGAGTAGTTTAAAAAATTGATACATCTATGTTATGGAACATAGTGTAGCCATTAAGAATGAGTAGGATCCGTATCTATTGCCCAGATATACATATGTAAAGAAAAGTCATAAAATGTTTATTTTGTGCTTCTACCTTGGTAAAACCTTGACAAAATAATAAGAAATTATATCCATTTGTATATGTATTTATGAGCTTGGAAAATGATAGGAAATAACATATGTATGTAAAAAGTTGTCACAACAGAACAGTAATCATTAAAGGAGACTTAGGTAGAAATTATTAGCTTTGTCCCTGTTCATCTCTATCATTGCCCTTGTTATAATGAGCATGTTTTGATATATGAAAATGAACAGTTTTGAAAAGTTGAAAGAGGAAGAAAATTTTTTATCTATTTTCTTGAAAGGTCTTTAAATAAATAATACCCTGGTAGATGATGATATCTAATGCACCTTTAGAAGATGAGCTCTGTATTCTCTATTAAAATTTAAACCATCTGAAGGAAGAATAAAGAATCACAAATGAGTCCTGATGGACAGGTGAATTAACAAAGTGACTGTCCCATCATCAGGGACATGAATCCGAGGATCATGCACTATGAAACAAGGAATTAGTTGTAAAATCATTATCTATAGAGCAAGCATTGGAATTTTGCCAATTCCCCATTTGAATTATATTTTTGATTGAAAATGGTATGACTTTATTACAGGAGAAATTATTTTAGACCACATGAATATTGATTTATTTTAAAACTCTGATCCCATGCTTTCTTAGGTGGCAATAACCTATAATCCCTTCATCTGAGACCAGAAAGGAAATTATAGGAAGTTCATGAAGCTGCATTAATGGATAAAATCTTCTATCTAAGTCACCTGGTAATAATACTAAAATCCTTTTTTCGTCATTGCCTTTACACTTTTTTTTTAAACTTTATCTTCCAAAGTATGATTTTAAATAGAAAGCATTAGTACTTTGGACATAGAACAGCCTAACTGTGGTAAACACCTCATAATCGGAAAAAAAAAAAAATTCTTTTTCCATCTACTTAAACTAGTTGGGAATTTTTTTGTTTTTGTTTTTGTTTAGAGACAGAGTTTCACTCTGCTGTCCAGTCTGGAGTACAATGTCATGATCTCAATTCACTGCAACCTCCGCCTCCCAGGTTCAAGTGATTTTCCTGCTTCCACTTCCCGAGTAGTTGGGAATACAGGCACATGCCACCACACATAGCTAATTTCTGTATGTTTAGTAGAGACAAAGTTACATCACATTGGCCAGGCTGCTCTTGAACTTCTGACCTCAGATTATATGCCCGCCTTGGCCTCCCAAAGTGCTGGGATTACAGGTCTGAGCCACCATGCTTAGCCAGACTGTGGGAAATTTTTAACTGTTCAAAAGAAGTCATACCCAGAGCAGTGTAGTTTCTGCAGGTTTTTTGTTTTTGTTTTTGTTTTTACTGTCACTTGAAACTTTATAGAAAAGAACAAATATATTCATCAGGGACTTTTCTGCTAACTGCTGAGTACTAAAGCTGTGGAAGTAAACCAGATGTGCTAACAAATGTTTAACAATAAGATCTTTGGGGAATAGAGAAGGAGAGGCATTTTCAAATTTGTGTGGCATAAGTATTCACACTATGACCAATTTCAAGCTACCAAGTATTCAAAAACCAGCCAGCAAGTTTTCTAAAAATTTAAAAGGCAGTTCTTGCAAACCCATGCAGTCCAACTCCAACAATTCAGAGAAGTGAACCATAAGATCATCACCACTTCCCAACTGTGAATCATGCTAATGAGAAGCAAACTGAGAATCTCCCTTTAGCGGAGCATTGGGCTGAGTGAGATTTTATTCCTATCAGTCAATGTCTCCACCAAGGGCTGTTAATGACCTCGTATTTAAAAAGCTGACTCAATATTTTCACGGCATATATGATACGTGAAGGAGTCTCAGTATGAAGCAAGATGATAATTAAGTGTTCACATAACATGATTAAGGATATGTTAATGATAGTCAATACTGACTTTGTACGACACAAAGCAAAAGCACTTGGGAAATCTGACTACGAATATGCTTGGCTATTTATAATAAACTAAAACTGTGTTTCTACCTTGTCAGCAAGTATTTTATACAGAAGTATGCCCCTGAAACAGAAGCAAAGGGCAAGATAATCTGTCATACAAATTCCATATTTAAGACCCTACTTTGCCTTCTCTAAAAGCATCCTTTTTCTATTTTAAACTAGACATTGGTTTACTTCATAAAATTTCTAAGAAGAGAAAAACCAGTAGCCAACTCAAGTAAGGAAATAGTTAAGAGCAGTACTTAAGGAATGACAAGACATGAACTAAAACCAATTAAGTGAAGTTTTTAAATCAAAAAAGTATATAAACAGTCTCTCTAATTTTTATACAATTTCCTCTGTGTTTCAAGACTATCTTTCAAAATAGTAACAGGGGTATTTCTAATTAAATTATCTTATTAAGGTAACTGAATTAAGGGCTTAATTTTATTATTTTAATGACAATATATTATCATTCATTGTAACAATCATAATAATGAGAAATAAAATTCTAAACATCCCAACCAAGTGAACACACCATCTCTTGGCCAATGGGGCTACAAAGAAAACATGGAAGCTGAGCTCCCTGTCATGACTAGTTAGGAGTTAGAGACTCCTCATTATATCTCCTCCTGCTAACAGTGATTAGGCTTTCTTCCCTGAAGGCTAAACAGAAATCAGTCCCTTTAAAAAGACTGTAGAATAATAATCTCTAATCTTAATCCAGGTTGCTGTGAATGCCATTAATTCATTCCTTTACATGGCTTAGTATTGCACTGTGTGTGTGTGTGAGTGTGTGTGTGTGTGTGTAAGATAAATATAACTTTTTAAATGGCATCTAAGAATCTACATGGTACAGCTTCTATAACCTTCTTGTTTCACCCCCACCTCTTTTCAACATATTTTACACACCATTCTTCTCAACATATTTTACCACCACGTCCAACCCAGATTTACTCATTTCTATCTACAGTGATTTGCACTATTTTATTGATGCATTTTCTTACAACTAACTTGTCATATCTCACATTATTTTACATATTTCTCATCACATATACAGAAGTCTTCTCTCAAAACCAATGATTGTCTTAATTTCTTTCTCTCTGTTGCTGTAATTATCAATGACCCTTTTAAGACGATTGTATTTGTCATTCACCTCTTAGTAAGCTTAGTGTAATTGACAACATTCTAGAGAAATCGCCTGCATTTTCAACAGAAGTCAAATCCTTTTGTTTTAAAATTTTATAGTGCCAAATCCTTCACACTCTGAGCATGAACAGGACTTATGATTTTA
This sequence comes from Saimiri boliviensis, assembly GCF_048565385.1. Classification (NCBI taxonomy): domain Eukaryota; kingdom Metazoa; phylum Chordata; class Mammalia; order Primates; family Cebidae; genus Saimiri; species Saimiri boliviensis. The sequence goes on along the minus strand of NC_133458.1, from coordinate 65,352,638 downwards.
TATTTACTTATATGAATATTTGATTTATGTCTGGGTCTCACAATAGACTGTAAGCTCAAGCTGTGAGAGGCTTTGTTTGCTTTTCTCATCATTATATTCCCAGCAGCTTGCAAAGTGCTAGAACAAAGCAGTCTCTCACCAAATACTTCCAGAATTATTTCTTTATTGTGTAACATGAATACTAGTGGATGGGTGGATGGGTATTTGTGAATTATGACTTTTTTTTTCCATTGAAGCTTTAATTAGCTAGGCTTTAAGTATGTGTATATATATCATACATACTTATATCATAAAGTCTGCCTAGTTAATTATTATTCAAAAAAACTGCATAACCATGCCTTTAATTAGGCAAAATGTTACTTAAGACAAAAGTTTCAAGGAGTCAATCTTTAATAAACAAGTCATAGATTTGCTAGCCGTGGATATAACTATAACTCTTGATTTTTAATGAAAAAGAAATAACTAAATTACAATAGTGGAGATCTTTTAAGAGGCAAAGCAAAATCATTTTATAAAATTATTCATGTTTCTCAAACCAGCGATGGAATTCTGTCTCAGAAAAAAATAATTAAATCTGTTTACATTTATCACATAGTATAGAACAAATTGCAACATGTTGGCATCCCAGTCAGACCTCCATCTTAATCATACTCAGGCCCTTGAAATGAAGTGAACTAGAATTAAGCATTAAGACTTTTTAGAAAAACTGTGTAATATTCAACGCTCTAATATAAGCCAATATAAGAATGTGTTTTATTGCAAGTTTTACTCATTTCTTTTCTTTCTCTTTTCATGTTTTTTTTTAAATTTTTTTATTTTTTTTAAGATGGAGTCTCACTGTGTTACCCAGGCTGGAGTGCAGTAGTGTGATCTAGGCTCACAGCAACCTCTGCCTCCCAGGTTCAAGGAATTCTTGTGCCGCAGCCTCCCAAGTAGCTTGGATTACAGGTGCCCACCACCACAACCAGCTAATTTTTTGTATTTTTAGTAGCAACAGGGTTTCACCATGTTGTCAGATTGGTCTCAATATCCTAACCTCATGATCTCCACCTGCCTTGGCCTCCTAATATGCTGGGATTACAGGCGTGAGCCACCATGTCTGACCCAGATTTTACTCATTCTATCTACAGTAATTTGCACTATTTTATTGATGTATTTTCTTACAACTAACTTGTCATATCTCACATTCTTTTACATATTTCTCATCACATATATAGAAAGTTTTCTCTCAAAATCAATGATTGTCTCAATTTCTTTCTCTCTATTGCTGTAATTATCAACGATACTTTTTTCTGTTACCTCCATCCTGCATGTAACATTTGGCTTCTGTGTCTTATACTTGTGCTTCTGTGTCTTATACTTGTGACATTTTGTATATTTGAGAAATTTCATTTTTATCTGATTTTACGCCCTAAAGTTTGAGTTAAACATTCAATTACATTTTTCATTTACAAGCAACCACTCTACGTTGTCTACTCCGCAAGAACATGCAAACATTAAGATAAACAAGGAAAGTCACTGTGAACTCACAGCATAATTTCAGAAACAGATCCACCCATTGATATTAATATTATAAACCAGCCTAAAATACATGTCCTAGTAAATATATATATAGAATACTGTAGAAGTGAATAGGTGGAAGCTGTGTTTATACTTACAACTTCCAAATTATGTGTTAAGGTGCTCCAAGATGCCACAGCAAACTCTCAGATTATTCTGTTGTATTTAAAATATTTGGAATAATATAGTAACATATGTTGGCCAGTACATGTGAACTATCACTATTAAGTTGCATGGATCTAACAACTTAAGGTAAACTCTGAACTATTTCTATTGCCCAAAGGAGCCATGGGAAGGTTACCTAATATGAATAATCAGCAATAACGTTACCAGAATTAGAATCTTTAATCAATATCTCTCTTGAATATAAATTTCTAAATCCTGAACAAAATGTTAGCAAATCAAATCCAACAATGTATAAAAAGAATCATATACCATAATCAGGTAGACTATATCCCAGGTATGGAATCCTAGTTCAGCATTTGAAGATCAATTAATGTAATCCATCAAGTCAATAGGGTAAATAAAAAACCATGATTTTATTAAAAGAGGTACAAAAGTGTTTGAACAGAATCCAATACCTATTTATGATAACATCTCCCAGAAAACTACAACGTATTAGTTCATTTTCATGCCACTCATGAAGACAAACCTGAAACTGGAAACAAAAAGATTTAATTGGACTTACAGTTGCATATGGCTAGGGAAGCCTCAGAATCATGACAGGAGGCAAAAGGAATTTCTTACTTGTCAGCAGCAAGAGAAAAATGAAGAAGAAGCAAAAGCGGAATTCCCTGATAAACTCATCAGATCTCATGAGACTTACTCAAAATAGCAGAAAATAGCACAGGACAGACTGGTCCCCATGATTCAGTTACCTCCCTCTGGGTCCCTTTTGCAACAAGTGGGAGTTGTGGGAGATACAATTCAAGTTGAGATTTGGGTTGGGGCACAGCCAAACCATATTGTACAAATAGAGAAAAATTTCCTCTGCTAGCTAAAGAACATATATAAAAATCTATGGCTAACATCATACATACTGGCAACAAATATGAAACTTTTCCACTTAGATCATGAAAAAGGCAAGGATGCTCCCTCTCACCACTGCTTTGCAACATTTTACTGGAAATGTTACCTACTACAGTAAGGATAAAAGAAAGAAAAGGTATACAGATTGGGGAAGAAAAACAAGTTTCTTTGTTTAAAGGTGACATGATCATCTAGGTAGAAAATCTGAAAGACTGACAAAAATATGCCTGGAACTACTAAGTGATTTTAGTAAGTAAGGTTGCATAAGTCAAGGTTAATATACAGAAGTCAGTGGCTTTCCTATATGCTAGCCATAGACAAATGTAATTTGAAATTTAAATGACAGCCATTTACATAAACACACATACAATATGAAATTCATAGTGCATTAGGCTGTTATTACATTGCTATTAGGAATATCTGAGAATAGGTAATTTATAAAGAAAAGAGATTTAACTGGCTCACTGTGCTATACAGGAAGCATAGCAGCATCTGCTTCTGCAGAGGCTTCAGGAGGCTTAATATCATGGCAGAAGATGAAGTGAGAGGCAAGTAAGCCTCTCACATGGTAGGAGCAGGAACAACAGAGAGAGCTGGAGGGCAAAGTGCCACACACTTTTAAACAGCTATATCTTATGTGAACTCAGAGCCAGAGCTCACTTATCACCAAGGGGATGGCCCAAGCCATTCATGAGGGATCTGCCCCCATGATGCAAACACTTCCCACAAGGTATCACCTCCCGCACTAAGGGTTATATTAAAACACGATTTGGGTAGGGACAAACATCCAAACTCTATCACTTATGTATAAATCTAACAACATATATAAAGTATATATGAGGAAAAACAGAAAAGTCTGAGTAAAGATAACAAAGAACTAAATAAATCAAGAGATATTCCATGTTCATGGACAGTAAGACTCAATATTGTGAAGATATCAGTTCTTCCCAACTTGATCTATAGATTCAATGCAATCTCAAAATTCTAGTAAGTTATACTGTAGATATCATCCAATAGATTCTCAAGTTTATAAAGAGAGAAAAAGACCCAGAATAGTAAATTCAATATTTAAGAACAAAGTATGAGGACTGATACTACCTGACTTCAAATTTTCTATAAAACTGTAGTAACCAAGATGGTAGACATAGTGAAAGAATAGACAAATAGATCAATGGAACAGAATAGAGAGCCCAGAAATAAACCTACATAAATAGTCAATTGATTGATTAGCAAAGGCAACATAATGGAGCAATGATAGTCATTTTAACAAATGGTGCTGGAACAACTTGACATCTAAATGAAAAATATTAATCTAGCCCATTGACTATAAACCTTTCACAAAAATCAACTCCAAATAAATGGACTTAAATATGAAATGAAAATCTATAAAAACCCTAGAAGATATCATTGGAAAAACTTAAATGACCTTTGTATAGTGATCACTTTTAGCTACAACACCAAAGTTATGATCTGTAAAATAAATAATTGATAACTTGGACTTCATCCAAATTAAAAACTTCTGCTCTGCATAACACAGTATCAAGAGAATGAGAAGACAAGCCACACACAGGGAGAAAATATTTGCAAAAGACGTATGTGATAAGAACTCTTACTCAAAATAAATATAAAGAACTCTTAAAATCCAATAATAAGAATACTAACAACCAGATTTTTAAAAGAAAACAGCAGACTTTGACATCTCATTAAGGAAGATATAAAAATATCAAGTAAGCATATGAAAAGATATTTAACACCATATGTCATTATGGGATTATAAATTAAAACAACAATGAGATACCACTACACACCAATTAAAATGGTCAAAATATAGAACACAGACAAAGTCAAATGCCAGTAAGGACACAGACCAATAGGAACTCTCATTCATTATTAATTGGAATGCAAAAACGGTATAGCCACTTTAGAAGACAGTGTGGCAATTTCTTACAAAACTAAACCAACTCTCATCAGACTATCCAGCATCTACACTTCTTGGTATTTACACAAATAAACTAAGAATTTATGTCCACATAAAAACTTGCACATAAATGTTTATGGCAGCTTTATTCATACTGGCCAAAAACTTAGAAGCAACCAAGATGTCTTACAGTGGGTAAATGCATAAACAAACTGGAACATCTGGACAATGGAATATCATTCAGTGCTAAAAAGAATGTTTTTCAGTGTTGAAGAGACATGGAAGAATTTTAAATGCATGTTATTAAATGAAAGAAGCCAGATCTGAAATGACAACATACTGTATAATTCCAACTATATGACAGTCTGAAAAAGGCAAATCTATGACTATAAGAAGATGAGTAGTTGCCAGGGGTGAGGGAGGAAACACTGATGAACTGGCAGAGCACAGAGGATTTTTAAAGCAGTGAAACTATTCTGTACACCTCAGTGGCTGATATCAGCATATGTTTGTCTAAATCCATAGAACACAGAAACCAAGAGTTAACCCTAATGTAAGCTATAAATTTTCAGTGGTAACAATCTATCAATGTATGGTCATCAATTGAAATAAATGTACCACTATGGTGGGAGACATTGATATTGGGGGAGGTTGTGTCTGTGGCAGAGAGAGGAGATGTGCAGGAACTCTATACATTCTGCTCAATTTTACTGTGCACTTAAAACAGCTCTAAAATAAATTTTATTAGTTTAAAATAACGTTGGTGAGGGGTGTAGGACCTATGAACCAAAGAACTTTGGGAACCAATAGTTTACAGCATTTTATCTCTTCCAGATCTTTATGAGAAATTTTAATTTCATTTAGTCCCTCGCCCTACATTTTCTTATTCATTTGAAATTTTGTTTTATTTTGTAGGTCTTCTTTTTAAAACATATTTTTTTAATCATTAAAAATGAAGTAATGTTGTTTTGTTAATAGCACCTCAATGACAGTTGGCTTATTACGGAAAGGAAGACTCCTGCTCTGGTGGAATACTTCAGAGCTTCTATCATTTGCTGCTACACAAATTAACCATATTACTCAAAAAGAATTTCTGCTTCTAATCTTCATTCTTCTGAGCAAGAATCAATTAATTAAAAATCCATAGAAGTGCATACTGATATACTGTTCCCATTATTTTGTCTGAAGGATTGACAAAATGTAATGATTGCCAACAAAATAACAGCCTCCATAGTGAGCAGAATTAATTTTTCAGAATGCTTTGGAACTTTCACAAACTAACATACTATTGTATAATCTTTTTAAAAAATATGATCAACCTACTACCATCATTTTAGTAATGATTTCTTAAGTTTATAACCCAAATCATAAAGTAACTCCATCAAGCCACTCCTTTTAAGCTATGAAAAGTAATCTCTAATCCTTAATTTTTTATATTTGGTAAATAAATATTTACTTACATCAAACATATCATTACCATTTGCAGCAGACATTGTTCATATCTGTTCTTAGTCTCTGTGAATCTTTTCAGGCAGAGGAATTCATGTTTCATGATATATCCATCTGGACACCATTAAGTTTACTAAATATTTAACAGGTCCAAAGACTTTTTTTTTCCCCTAAACTGAGTTTTCACTGACACTTTTTGCATACCAAGAAGGTGTACAATATTTTAGAAATCCGTAACTTTTTTCTTCGAATTATAATCCCTAACTTTCTCTCATGTATTTTTAATGAAATGTTAATTCCGAGGTTTCCCTATAAATTATACAGTGTTAGGTTTCTCATAGTAGTCACTAGATGTTATGAATCAAAAACACCTGAAAATCCTAAGAACGTAGCTCATGGACTCTCGAAACTAGCTTAAAAGACCCCAAATAGTGGTAGGTCTGAGAAACCTGCATTTGTTGCAAGGTTCATGGGACTCTCTCTGTGCACAAACTTTAGAAATTATTGAAGAATTAGCATATCATAAGAACCCTAGTCTTGTCTCATCATTCATTCTACAAATACTCGCAAAATTTAGTACCCTGTTTAGATTTCAGTAGTAAATCAACATAAAGTCAGTATTAAAATCCAGGCTTCTTAACTGCCAATTAACTTCTTAGCCAATTAACATGTGTTAAACCAGGCAATATCTGAACTAGCCTCTGAAATACAATGTTGGATAAGATACTAATTTTGTCAGAATACAGGAATTTCAGAGGCAAATAAGTAATCATGCATGGGATAACTGATACAATGCTGTCATATAAAAAGAGCTACAAAATACACCAAGAAGAAATCAAATAACTCTTACTGAAATGTACATGAGAACAGTTAAAAGTAATTTAAATAATAGATACTTCACCAGGTAGCAAAAGAGAGGAGGTCACTCCTGATGTATAAAGATCTGGAAGCAGGGAGAATATCATGCTAAGGAATTTGAACTTAATTCTGTGAAATGGGAAGATTATTAGATGTTTAAAAAGAAATAATTGGGTCAGTGTTTCTAAAATTCATTCTGACCACAGTTTGGAGGGATGAAAGGAGTAGAGATAAAGGAAGGAGAATCAGAAGATAATGAAAGCAGAAAGGGCAAGACAAATTCAAGATCTAGATTTGGTTTGATACAGGAGAAGATAAAAATGAGAAAGACCTTCAGGATGTTCTAACTAAACAACTAGTTACAGTACACCACCACTATTTGACATAGAAAAAGAAAAAAAAAGACAATATGTGTGGAGAATTTGAAAGAGGGTGAGACAATGTGATTTTTCTAAATCTGAGGCATCTATGAGAATATCCTGATGTATACAGGATACACTCTTTTCCTTTAAATACCTTTGAGATAAAATTCACATCTTATACAATTCATAAAGTGAACAAACTAATTGTTCTTAGTATGTTCACAAAGTTGTAAAACCATAATCATAAATTTTAGAATATTTCCATCACATAAAAAGAAGCTCTATAACCATTAGTAGACATTCCCCATTTCTCTCCCCACACATCTGTGCTGTTCCCCTGCAATTACTCTCCTGGTACTAGGCATCTACATTCTGTCTCTCTATTATTAAATATTCCTATCTAACTGTAATTATATATTCTTCTCCCCATCCCTTTATATTCCACCAATCATTCCATTCCCTGGTAAATATCATTCTACTCTCTACTTCTATAAGATAATCTATTTTAAGTTCCACATATGAGTGAGAGCATGCAGTTATTTGTCTTTCTGTGTCTAGCTTATTTCACATATCATAATGTCTTTTTAGATTCCACATATGAGCGAGATCATGCAGAATTTGTCCTTCTGTGTTTGGCTTATTTCACTTGTCATAATATCATAATCCATGTTGTTGTAAGTAGCAGGATTTAATTTTCTATGGCTAAATAGTATTCAATGAATGAACAGTATTCTATGGCTGAATAGTATTCATACATTCTTTACAATGTGCTCTTATGATGTTTTCTTTTCTATTAACTTATTTTAGCTTCTTATATGTCTTAGTATAGATTCACTGAAGCTGGTCTTAATAAAGGAGGTCCCTGACCTAGTTTGGAGGGAGGCTGATGCTCTGAATTTAAACAGCAGTCTTTACTGTTCTTAAGTGTTTTGTGTTCAGTGAATACTTTCCCTTTAGTCAGCTCAGCAGAGAGAGTGTATCATAATTTCTTTTAACTATAAACCACATAGTGCTTTTAAATATAAACCACAGTACATTTGTTAAATGTGTTGCCATAAAGATTTATGGATTCAAAATGTGCATTTGCAAAAATTAATAGAGAAGTCATTTGAATGGCTTTCAGTTAGCAACTTATCTACCACGACATTTTATGGCTGATGTTATATTATGTTTCTCAATGACATTGTTCCAGGAACTTTCATAACTTAATTTACTCTATACCCTACTCAGAAAATATTGCATTTTATTAGAACTCACAAAAATTAGATGTTTGTAATCAAAAGTAGAAATTAGTTTTATTTTGCAAAATTTGAGACAATGAAAGTTAATTTTGTGCAGCAATATAAAGATTATTGTGTTTAACTATAAAAAATTCGCATTGAATTGATTTCTGCTTCAGGTTGCAAATTATTTGTGATTAAGTAATGTGACAGAGTCATGAATATCTTCAAACTGACCCTCATCTTATGTCAAGAAATTCCATTTTTCCTTGTTTACCCTATTAGTATGCCTCAAAGAATCCCGGCATTAATCAGTGGAAATGTCAGACAACCATGAGTTGATTTAAGTCATTTTTTTTAAAGGAACATCTCAAATTTCTGCTTTCAGCACTGTGACTTTGATTTACTGTACAGTTGTCCTTGATTTCCATATTAGTTTTACACATACAACTACTGCCCAAAGAAGTCAATAAAAAAGGCATATTTTACGAAACGGTACATAGAACTGAATATGAGATTGTATTTCAAAACAGAAAAGCTTATTTCAATTGGCCTGCATATATAATATATGCATTATTTAATTACCTGTATTCCAGATTTTAAAAACTACTCCTATTTCATATCCACAATATAAATATAGGATACTTCAATATATGAAAAAAAAAATGTTTCGAACTATTTTTGCCTAGGAAACAGGAGAGGATTAAACTCATTCAGAAACTCTAGATTTCAATTCACTGGTAGAATCTTGGATAAGATAAAGAATTCTATGGGTGACACACATTCTTATCTAATCCTTCAGAGCAGGGCTAGCTCTGCATTAGTCCTAAATTATGAGAGCTGAAATTAGGGCTTATTTTATAGTGAAAGTTTTTTACCCTAAGATCTATTCAGAGAGATTATAACTTAACTATATAAGAAAACAAACTTTAGATATCATTAGAAACTCAAACCTTTAAATTTGGCTCTTATCATTGGTGAAAAAATCTCAGATTTGGTAAATATTTTAGGGCAAATCATTTTCAGTGTCTGAACTAATACTAAGTGTGTGTTGTACATGTTATTCAAGTGAGACAACTTTAATCACTTTTCATATTCTCTATGAAAAACCCTCATGAAACACCTGTAACTGATTTCTTTCATCTCTCAGTTATAAGACTTCAAAAAGAACTTTCAGAAATCTTATAACATTTCTGAATGCATTTTGAAACACTGTTACATTATCTCTCATACTATTATTAGATGAAACTGAAGTATTTAGATATTGAGTAACTTGTTCAAAGTTCACAGCAAGTAAATATTAAAGCTGAGACTCAAGCTCTTTCTCTGTGTGGTTCCAGAGCTGGAATCTGTTCCTTACCAATACTTGCTACTATTTACAGTTAAGCTGAACTAGAAAAAGTATAGTACATTTCTCAACCTTCACTGATCTTTTATAATACTTTGACTCCTCTGGTAGGAATGCTTTATTTTAAAAATGACTTTGAATCCTTATTTTAAGTCATACATAATGATACTGGTGATGTCTGCAAGATGGTAGAATGCGACTTTGCATTGCTGAGTCCCTACAGAAACATTAATTTAAACAACTATCTATGAATAAAATACCTTCACAAAAGCTAAGAAATTTAGCTGACAAATGACAGAAACTTGTGGGGCACAGAAATAAGAAAAGAAATGTCGTCAAAAGTAGCAAGGACAGTTCACACTACCCATGAAACCCTTCCCACAATCCTGGACAGTACAGGGTGAAGAGTTTATCTTCCGCTCGAGGAAATCAAAGGGAAGTGAATACCTGATGTTACCACAAACTCTAACACCAGTCCTATCTCAGGGAAGCCCAGCGTTAGGCAAGCCCACATGGTCCCAGAATGTAGGCTTAGCTTGGTGCCAGTCCTGCTCTTAAAACCCAAGGCTCCAGACTTACTCACGTGAGCTGATTCCAGAGTCACTTCAGTGCCAGATCAATCCTCGGGGCCCCTGGCTCCAGGCTGACACTTGCAGACTGAGGCCCCAGGCCAACTCCCACACACTCAAGCTTAAGACCTGTCCCAGCATCAGGCTGACTACTGTGGACCCAAGATCTAGATCTACCCTTGTAGTTTCCCACATCAGGCCTGCCCACAGAGATACAGGTAGCAGGCCTACCAGAGCAGACCCAGACTCCAGGCCCACTATAGTAAACTGCAGTATCAGGCTGACTCCCACAGACTCAGGAACAGGTTTGTTTTCTTGGAGCCAGATTCCAGGTACATCTCAGAGTCAGGCCAAGCCCCTCTGACTCAGGCTTCAAGCCTGACTCAGTGTGAGGTTAGTCCTCAGGAATGCATGCTTCAGGCCAGCCCCTACAGACAAGGTTCCAAGCCACCCACCAAGGACCAAGGCTCCTGTGGTCCCAGGGTTCAGGTCTGCCCCAGGAGATCTTCACAAGATTGGCCCCACAGACCCAGACCCCAGACCCCAGACCCACCTTTATGTTTCCAATCACCAGGCCCACCCCAGATAATCTCAGCATCAGGATGGTTCCCACAAATTCAGGACAGTTCCACTTTGGCACCCAGCCAGCTTCCACAGACTCAAGCTCTAGGCCCAATCCCAACACAAATCTGGCACACACAGACCTCACCAGATAAGCTGCACATAATAACTGGAGAGGCTGATTGACAAAGGATGTTCCCTAGTAAAGCCAGTTTATAAAGACTAGAAGATATGCCCACTTCTTTAAAACCACAGACACCAATGCAAGTCCACAGGATTACAAATAATCAAGAAAACATACCACCACCAAAGGAATAAAAGAAATCATCATTAACTGACCATAAAGAAATGAAGATCTACAAACTGTCTGGCAGATAATTCAAAACTGTCTTAAAGAAGCTCAGTGAGATACCAGAGAACACAGACATACAACTAAACAAAAATAAGAAAACAATATATGAATAAAATGAGAGTCTTAAGAAAAGGGCAGAATCTAAAGAAAAGAAACAAACGAAAATTCTGCAGCTGAATAACACAAAATTTAACCTGAAAAATTCAACAGATACGTGGAACACTAGACTCAATCAAGTAGAAACAAGAACTAGTGAGTTCAAAGGCAGGCCATTTAAAATTACCCAAAAGAACAAAAGAAATAAAGGATGAAAAAGAGTAAAGAAAGCCTATGGGGTTTATAAGATATCATTAAATTAATCAATATATAAACTACAGAGTCCTACAATGAGCAAAGAAAGAGAAAAAGAATAAAAGTTTATTTAAATAAATAAAAATATCCAAATCTGGAGAGGAAAATGAATATCCAGATCCATGATGATCAAAAAACCCTAAACAGATTAAGCATAAACAGATCATCACCAAGACACATTGTAACACAATTCTCAAAAGTCAAAGACAAAGAGAATTTCTAAAGCAACATGAGAAAATCAATTTATCACATACGAAAGAAACTCTATTAAACTATCACTGGATTTCTCAATGGAAGCCATGCATCCCAGGAGAGTATGAGATGATAATTTAGTGTGCTACAAGAAAAAAACTGGGAATCAAGAAAACAATACCCAGAAAAGCTGGAAGACATAGGATAAGAATGTTCTCTCCTTATATTGCAATGCAGTACTGAAAGTTCTAGATAGAGCCTACAAGAAAAAAAGACATTTAAATTGAAGAGAAAAAAAATAAAATTATTCTGTTTTTAGACAATTATAGAGAACACCTTAAAATTTCCACCGAAAAGCATGTGACAATAAATAAATTCAACAATTTGCAGAAGACAAAATCAACTTATATAAATTAGTGGCATCAATCCACTAACAATAAACTGTCTAAATAAAATTATTTAAACAATTCCTTTTATAATAGCATAAAACAAAATGCTTAGAAATAAATGTAATCAAGAAGGTACACTAAAAACAAACACAATAATAAAAGAAATTTAACGAACACCAAATAGTAGAAAGATAACCCAAGTTAATTGATTAGAAGAATTAATATTGTTAAATGTCCATACTACCTGAAGCAATCTACAGATACAATACAATCCCTATTAAAACTGTAAAGGCATTTTTCACAAAAACAGGAAGAAAAATTTTAAAAGTAGTATAAAACCACAAAGCAACAGCAAATAGTCAAACAAATATAAGAACACAGCCATAGGCATCGCAATATCTTATTTTAAAATATACTACAAAGCTACCATAATTGAAATGGGATATTGGCAATAAAAAATAATAGAAAATCACCATACTGGCCAATGAAACTGAATGAAGAGGCTAAAAATAAGTCATAACTTTTATGGTCTTCAATAAAAATGCTATAAATACATGGTGGAGACAGGACAGTCTCATTAATAAATGGTGCTGGGAAAACTGGATATCCTCTTGTAGAAGAATTAAATTGCACCTTTTTGTCACATCATATATAAAACACAACTGAAAATGTATTAAAAACTTAACAGTGAGACTTGAAACTTTAAGTGTTCTAGGAGAAAACATGGGGAAATGCTTCTTGACACTGGTCTCGTTATTTGAATATAATACAAAAGCAAAGGCAATAAAAGCAAAATTAGGTGAATGGGATGATGTCAAATTAGATAGCTTCCACACAACAAAGGTAACAAATCAATAGAGTGAAGAGATACCCTACAGAATTAGCAAAAATATTTGCAAACCATACATCTGATAAGGGATTCATATCCAAAATACATATGGAACTCAAACAATTCAATAGTAAGAAAACAAATAACCCAATTAAAAATGAAGCAAAGGACCTGAATAAACATTTCTCAAAAGAATACAGACAGGTGGCCAATAGCTATGTGAAAAGATGCTTAACATCACTAATCATTAGGGAAATACACATTAAATCTACAATGAGGTATCACTTCACACCTGTTTTGAGGTTTTTTAATCAAAAGGACTAAGAGTAAGTGTTGGCAAGGATGTACAAAGAAGGGATATCTCGTACACTGTTGGTAGAAATGTAAATTAGTATAGACATTATGAAAAAGACTATGGAGGTTCCCCGACAAATTAAAACAATTCAGCAATCCCACTTTTGAGAATACACCTAAAGTAAGTAAAATCAGAATGTCAAGGGAATACCTGTACCCTAATGTTTACTGCACCATTATCGATACTAGACAAGATATGGAATCAACGTAAGTGCACACTGATGGATGAATGAAGAAAATATGGTGTGTGTGTGTGAGAGAGAGAATGTATGTGTGTGTACAGAATTATACACTATTCAGCCTTACAAAAGAAGAAAATTCAGTCATTTGAGACAACATGAATGAACCTGGAAGACATTATATTTAAGTGAAATAAGCCAGGCATAGTAAGACAATGCTGCATAATCTTTTTCACGTGTGTAATCTAAACAAGCTGAACTTATAAAAGTTCGTTTGCCACTAAGAATAGTAGATGCCAGGGCTTGGGGTATAGGGGTAGTGGGAGGAGTTGGTCAAAGGGTAGAAAGTTCCAGTTAGGTAAGATGAACAAGTTCTGAGGATCTCATATATAGCATGGTGACTATAATTAATAATGTGATGTATACTTGAAATTCACAAAGAGAGTAGAAAAATATTCTTATCACACACAAAAACTGAAAACTATGTGAGGCAATTGATACATTAATTACCTTGATTGTAGTAATCATTTCAAAATGTGTAGATATATCCATGCATCATGTTGTGCACTATAAACATACAATTTTCATTGCCAATTATAGGTCAATAAGGCTGGGTAAAAATAAATATTTACATATATAAGTAATACTGTAATCTACATGTGCATCCTCAAATTTTAAGTTTATACTTAAATAATTGTTACATATGTTAACAGTTTTTTCTAATGTGACAATGTATACACTGGTAAAACACAACTAAAAGGAACAATTATGACATTTAGTGGACATTTATTCTGCCTGGCCAACCTGAATACATTTCTACTGAAATCTGAGCATTGTCCATAAGACTTACAGGAATTTTTATTTTTCTTTTTGGTTAGAATGATTTACTGATCACATCTGCCCTTAAATTTTCTTTAGGTTAAAATTGTCTCATTCATGTAATGTGGCAAGTAATTAAAAAGATCCAAAGTTCATTATGCAGGAAAATGTCAGCTATACCCAGAGGCATTTTGGAGCCTCACTGATGTGAAAAAGTAGATTTAACATAATAGCAAGAACCAATTTTGATTTCCACATCTTCACAACAGAATGCCAATTCTGACTCTTCATTGTTTGACAATTTAAGCATATGCATCTTATCATAGTCAGCAAACAATACTGGTTCTTTTTAAACAGAATTCAGCTTGAAAGTGAGTCCAACCAACACTGGATATTTAAGATTCCTAGTGATTGGAAGGGAAAGCTTAATATGTCCAGCAACCAAGTTCTCCAAGTTTTACTACTCTATTAAATTAGATTCCTAGGAAATCAAGTGTCCACACCATATTGTTTTGGCACCTTGTCATGAGAAACTCTTTTCTAAGTTATTACATTAAGACTAAGGCCTCAGTTTCTGTATAGAGTTGATAAAAGAAAAACAGTTTTGTAAATTCCAATCACTTGTCTTTTTTAAAAACTGCACTTAAATAAGAATCATATAAACCAATTTCTCTTCCATTTCACCATTACTTATCATAAATGTTTTATTTAAGTTTAGTTGCTGGGATAGGAGGAACAGTAAGAAGGAATTTCCCTTTATAAATTACCATATTTTTGTCATAATACTAATATTAATAACATTATTAATTGCTAATCTTCATTGGCATTAAGCATTTGGTCTGTGCACATCAGTTTTCGGGGTCTTATATGTAGTAATACCTGCAATTCTTATAATAGCCTCATGATTAATATTCTTTTTTCTTTATGGATAAGGTGTAGCCAAGGATAAAGTCAATAATTTGCAAATAACTAATGAGAGGATAGTTCAGAATTTTGTCTCAGGCAGCTTAAGAACTACATATCTCTATACATGACCCATTTTGATTTTGTTTCCAGGGAATTAAGAGTTAATATTGAAAGTTCAATTACAGTGAGCATTGCAGGTACCACATACTGTGTTTTGTTCTACTGCTTTTACCTGGACTTACGTTACCTGGATATATATACTTGGAATGACTGCAAATATTCCAGTGTATTATTTTTCCCATACCCTAGTAGTCCAATGTATTAACAAAAATACAACATTTGAATGTTTTTGCTGTTCTTAAAGCAGTATTTTGGAATCTGCCAACACTTTTTTTTTGGTGGGGGGAGGCTCATTATATTTTTGAAATAGGATCAGGCCCACTAAGCCATGTCTGAAATTCTAATTGATTGTTAATTGATCAAGAAATTACTCTAGAATAAGAAACACTAATCAAAAGTTTGTCACGCTGTCACTTAAAGTCTTCACTGGAACATACACTTTGCTTCTAGGCTTTAATCTTGAAGATTTATGTCTTACTCATTTTTTTTTTTTCCAGCATGTGTGAAACATACACAACCAATATCTCCACTATCATCAGAATAAAAAGCCAAAGTAGTTAATTTTTAAAAATACACCATTTTCTTATTCTAATAACACAATTGGCTCCTGTGAAAAATAATCAGAATTATACCTTGGGGAGGCTCTCCAACTATAATAAAATGAAATTAAACTCTTTTCCTTGCTGGTGACAGAAACTACAAAATGAGTTTTTTATTGAATTGCCTGTGATTTTCCTACATACATAACGTCCCCTGTGAATGAATAATTATAACAGTAATTATGTTTGTTCTTTCTTTTTGGCAGGTGAGTATTCCAAATACTGAGTAATAAAAACTGTGAAATCTAGTTTAGAACACTTTTTGAAAATTCAGGTAAAATCCTGTCTTCTAAAATACTGCTTTTACCATTATGTTTCTCTAAAATGTTCATTCACATATAATTTCATCCCTCAAAATGTAATTGTCTATGGTGATATGTTAATGTGCAATGTGCAGTTGTAGAAATTCATATTGCAGTTCCCTCAATAGAATATTTAGAGTGAAATAAACTATCATCTCAAAGGTGATCATTAAAAACAGATGCTGGAGAGGATGCAAAGAAATAAGAATGCTTTTTCACTGTTAATGGGAGTGTAAATTAGTTGAACCATTGTAGAAGACAGTATGACGATTCCTCAGGGATCTAGAATCAGAAATACCATTAGACCCAGCAATCCCATTACTGGATATATATCCAAAGAATTATATATCATTCCACTATAAAGACACATGCACACATATATTTGCTGCAGCACTGTTCACAATAGCAAAGACTTGGAACCAACTGAAATGCCCATCAATGACAGACTGGATAAAGAAAATGTAGCACATATACACCATGGAATACCATGCAGCCATAAAAAGGATGAGTTCATGTTTTTTTAGGGACATGGTTTGAAGCTGGAAACCATCATTCTCAGCAAACTAACAAGAACAGAAAACCAAAAACCACATGTTCTCACTCATAAGTTGTAGTTGAACAATGAGAACACATGGACATAGGGAGGGGAATATTGCACACTGGGGCCTGTCAGGCAGTGAGGAGATTAGGGAAGGAATAACATTAGGAGACATACCTCATGTAGATAAAAAGTTGATGGATGCAGCAAATCAAGATGGCACGTGTATACCTATGAAACAAACCTGCATGTTCTTTACATGTATCCCAGAACTTAAAGTATAATAAAAATACATAAATAAATGTAAAAATGCAAAAAAGTTCTGTTTAATTATAGGGCAAAGACTTTGTTTTATTTTATTTTATTTTATTTTATTTTATTTTATTTATTTATTTTTTGAGACGGAGTTTCGCTCTTGTTACCCAGGCTGGAGTGCAATGGCGCGATCTCGGCTCACCGCAACATCCGCCTCCTGGGTTCAGGCAATTCTCCTGCCTCAGCCTCCTGAGTAGCTGGGATTACAGGCACACGCCACCATGCCCAGCTAATTTTTTGTATTTTTTTAGTAGAGACGGGGTTTCACCATGTTGACCAGGATGGTCTCGATATCTTGACCTCGTGATCCACCCGCCTCAGCCTCCCAAAGTGCTGGGATTACAGGCTTGAGCCACCGCGCCCGGCCCCGACTTTGTTTTATTAACCTGTAATCCCCACCCTCCAGGACCTACTATATGCAGTATTCAATAAATGCTTATTGAGTGAATCAAATATAAAACAACTTTGAAATTCTTCAGCTGGGATTCAATGACAAATAAATAGGATAGATACAACTACAGCAAATCAATGTGTAGGAATAGATAAATTATACCTCAAAAATTATTTAACACATTGTCATGTTTTCTTTGTGTTTACAATGAAAATTATATTGTAAATGTTACACTAATAAAAGATATAAAAGATGCAATAATTAATCATAGTTTTTAAATTAGATAATGATTAATCTTCTAAATAACATAACTGAAAAAAATGAAGGTACAAGGTTGAAAGACCTTTTACCTATTTATTAATATGTTGTCATTGTTTTCTTCTTTAAATTCTTAAATTTAACTCTAATTAGTTTTTGGAACAACATATCCTTTCCTATTTATTTAATTATGTCATTCATCAGGAAAGGCATTTTTTTCTTCATTGAAAATACACATATAATTTTTTATTACAAATTCGTATTTAAGTTTCACATTAAATGGAAAAGGAAATATATTTGTTTTTTTATTAGCATAGAGGATTTTGCTTGTACACTCTTGGAGGGAATTTAAGTTAGTACATTCATTATGGAAAACTGTGTTAAGTTCCACAAAATACTAAAAATAGAATTACTATATGATCCAGCACTCCCACTTTAGAGAATTTATCCAAAACACTTGAAACTAGTTTGTCAAAGAGATGACTGCACCCCTATGTTTGTTGCAGCACTATTTACAATAGCCAGGTTACAAAATCAACCTAAGTGTACATCAACAGACAAATGGCTCAACAATATGAAATACGTATACATGAATGAATACTCTTCGGCCTTCAAAAAGAGATTCCTTCATCTGTGACAATGTGAATATAATTGGAGAACATTATGCTAAGCGAAATATGCCAGGTACAGAAAGACAAATACCACATGATCTCACTTACATGTAGAACCCTAAACAAAAGAACTCAAAGTAGCAGGGAGCAGAATGTTGGTTACCAGAGTCTGGGGAGTGGGAGTGGAAGTGATCGGGGGTGATGGAACGATGATGGTCAAAGGATACAAAGCCTCAATTAGACAGGAGGGATATACTTGTTTTTTCCTTTGAGATATATTGTACAATAAGTGATTATAGTAATAAATAATTTATTGTATTTAAAAAAATAACTCGAAGAATGAATTGCAAATGTTTTTATCACAAAACATGAAAAATATTTGAGGTAATAAATCTAACTAGAATCACTTGGTTATTCCATATTACATTCATAAACCATAACTTCATCTTGTATGCTATAAACATATGCAACCATAATTTGTGTATTTATGATGAAAAATTTATAAAAATAAAGTAAAATGTTCTGCATTCCCAAGGAGGTTATGCCTGGAAACTCTAACAACTTCCTATGTGCGATACCTTCTACTCCCTGATGTTTCTCTTACTTTCAAACTGACTTTCATCCTCAAAGCTGATCAAGTTGTGAAGCCTCTGCGCCTTCACCATGTTGAGGGTATTTACATTGCTCTTAAAACCCAGCATTATGTACATTTTCCTGTTTTTCAATGTGACAGACTTTTAAATGTAAACACCCTTACTGAACTAAAGATAATCCTGTGATTTTGAAAATATTCTGAAATGAAGAAAGCAAAGAAAGCAGGTAAACCTATAAGGTCTATCTCATATAAAATTAAAGACTCGGGCCGGGCGCAGTGGCTCAAACCTGTAATCCCAGCACTTTGGGAGGCTGAGGCGGGTGGATCATGAGGTCAGGAGATCGAGACCAACCTGGTCAACATGGTGAAACCCTGTCTTTACTAAAAATACAAAAAATTAGCTGGGCGTGGTGGCACGTGCCTATAATCCCAGCTACTCAGGAGGCTGAGGCAGGAGAATTGCCTGAACCCAGGAGGCGGAGGTTGCAGTGAGCCAAGATCGTGCCATTGCACTCCAGCCTGGGTAAAAAGAGCGAAACTCTGTTTCAAAAAAAAAAAAAAAAAAAAAAAAAAATTAAAGACTCATTAATCTCATATCTCATTTATTAGTTTCTGACATGTAATATTTGCTTTAAAATCTAGTCAACTCAGAGCTTTTCCAGAAACTTTTAAATATTTATTGAGTCTTTTTCCCCCTTAAGTCATTCTCTCCCCTACCCCACATCCTGCCCCCACCCCGACACACACAAGAATGTATTATAAATAATTTTTGGGACATAAATTTCCCACATCTAAAGCAAAAAAAAAAATTGAAACCATTTCTGGTCTTCTTCAAAATGCTCCTATCACGATGACATAAAACTTAAGGGGAAAAAAAAATCAAGTTTCTGAAAATGTTGCAAAAGATTAATCCTATCGTGTTTAGTATCTTGGGATTCATTTCAACTCAAAATAAAATAGCTGTGTGATTTTGAGCTGATATATCATTTACTCTACAAAAAGGAAAGCTTGCAAACAAATAAGATCACACAGTATTTGCCTCTAAATTGCTGAACAGGTTGTATCAGGAAAAAAATAACAAACCTACTGCACAAGTATTATAAGAATTTGCCAATATGAAATAACATCCAGCTACGCTAAACAGTCCCATTCACTTTATGAATCTCAGCTTCAGAATCACACTGATTTTTGAAAAGGTTGCCTATTACCTAAAGATGTAAATTCACCTTCAACAGACTTTCTTATGGAGTAACTGACTTGTCTCTGGAATTGTACATTTGCCTGAAATTATATAAATTAATTTGTGAAATAAGGTCATGCTACTATTTTAAGAGACTGTCTCACTATAGACAAAGTTATAATATGTGTTTGCAAAGAAGAGACTTGGGAATTATTTATTCCAATCTTTCACTGTAAATTTGGGGGGAAAAAACCAGAAGCCCAAATAAAATATTTGCCTTTTCCACACCCTGTAAATTTTAATGGTAGAACAAGGAAAAAAATAGGATTTATGTTTTTGCTGCCATTTACACTACTCTGTTGAAAACGTTGTTCATTATCCATATTATATCACTTAGAAATTAAGTTCAACAAAATTTTATTTTTCTTCTACCTTGTGACAAGTTTTTTGGAGACTAAGAGAGAAAAGAATGTTCCCAGTTCTTAGGTAGCTCAGGGTTTACTGGAGAAGGCAGTGGCACAAACAAATGTTTGTAAGAGTGTGAGAAGACTGCTGTAATGAAACATTGTGCATGGTGACACAGGGACCATGCACAAAGGGTGACTGAGTCTAGGTGGGTATAGTCATGGAAAGTTTTAGAGGGGAGGAAATGTCTGAGCAGGGTTTTTCAGGAAAAACCAGCATTTGCTAAGTGATGTAGGCCAAAGGAAGGGCATTCCAAGAAAAGATCATAACATTTACAAAGGAACATCAGCAGGAAACTAATACTTTCAGAAGCTACCACTGTAGCTGGAGCATAACATCAGAGAGAGAAACTAAACTTCAATAAAACTGGAGAGGGAGTCAAGTCAGCTCACAAATGGCCCTTATTATGTGCTAAGTGAACCTACAAGACAAAAGGGAGCAATTAAATGAAATTATGTGACTGATTTGGGTTTCAGAATATTTCTCATATATTGTGGAAAATAAGTAAAAGACAAGGGAAATGGAAAACACAGTTTTCTAAAATTAACTTGAGAGATGAGACTGGACCAAAAAATGTTAAGATATTTGACAGATTGGAATCATAAATCTCAGACTGATGAGTGAGGGAGAAGCAGGCAACATATAAGAGCAGAATGGAAAGTGATGAGGCTAACAGAGGTATTGATAAATCTACATGTTTTCATTGTCATAATCAAGCATATATATTAATTAGTATATCAATATACTCTCTGATCTAGCAATATTATTTAGTATGGGAAGAAATTACTCATTATACCCAATCCCCACTCTTCAACACCAATAGTCATGAATCCAAGGACGTTTATTCCCCTCTGGTCTTTGAAAATATGCTAAATAAAATTGAATAGGGAAATTGAAACTCCTTATATATTGATGAGGCTTCAGATGATATTAAACTATTTTCTCTGAGCTTCCTATTGTTAGTGGATTTTCAGACAAACTGATCCTGCAATATGGCATCAGTCTGGGAGCCAGGACTTTTTTCAGCCCCTGTGCTTTTTTCTGATATGATCACAGTGATTCATCTCATCAGAAGACTGTGTTGATTTCCTTCTGCACCCCCTTCACCCAAAGAACTTAATTAACTCTTTTATAACACAGTCATGACTAAAGCTTGCAGCTGGTAACTTAAGCACAACCCTGATATATTTGGTTGTTTTGTTCCCGAAATAAGATGCTTTATATATCAGATTTTTAGGTCAAAATAGAGCCTTTTCTTTTTGTACTGAATTGCTGTTCTCATTGAGTAGACAAATATCACAATATTACTAACATAGTCCCATCTGAAATTCCTAAGCAGCAGCCCCCACTCCAGCTTCTACCATTCAAAATAATTACATTACTGGAAAAATAATCTAATTAAAATGGAAGTTACATTTTAGGAAGCAGAAACTTCACTGTTACTGAGGTGTTCTGTCTCATTAGATTGACCCTAAAAAGGTCACTCTGATGACCTTGAGAATGACAATAATGACCACACTGATGAAGTTGGTGATGGTGAGGAAAATAATAACCAAATATATACTCCTTTACTGTAAAATATATGCAATCATCACAACTCCATGAGTTGAGTACAATTATATTGATTTTACAGAAGAATAAATTGAGGCTCAAGGAAATTAAGTACCTTGTTCAAGATTTCCCAGCTAGAAACTTAGTCTGATCCCAAAGCCCATATGTATGTTTTCCCTTAATCCCATATTACATCTCAGGATATTCTTCTTCTGTTAATATTAGCTTCACAAGCCGGGCGCAGTGACTCACACCTGTAATCCCAGCACTTTGGCAGGCTGAGAGGGGAGGATCATTTCAGGTCAGGAGTTCAAAACCAGCCTGACCAACATGGTGAAACCCCATCTCTACTAAAAATATAAAAATTGGCTGCGTCTGGTGGTGCACGCCTATAATCCCAGCTACTTAGGAAGATGAGGCAGGATAATCGCTTGAGCCCAGGAGGAGGTTGCAGTGAGCAAGAGATCGCACCAGTGTACTCCAGCCTTGGCAACAGAGTGAGACTCTGTCTCAAAACAAACAAACAAACAAACAAACAAATATTAGCTTTTCCAAAATACATTCAGCTATTATCTTATTCACTGTCATTCATTTGTTCAATAAGCACTTATATGTGCTGGCTCTATGCCAAGCTTGTACTAAGCTCTTGTAAATATAAGGACAACTTTGCAAAGTAACTTGCAGGCTAATAGAGATCAATTCCTGTAAATAAGTGATAGACATAGATTTAATATATAGTAACAAAATCTTGATAATAATAATTATGATGATTAATTTTAATTGAGAACTTAAATTGTTCAAGGTACTACTTCAGGTTCTTTATAAGTGTGAACTCATTTAATTCACAAAGCAACCCTATGAAATAGGCATTCCTATTATTCATCTTTGAGAAGTAAAGAAGCTGAAGAAGAGAGAACATAAGTAATTTACTCAAAATCACTGTAAAAGCGTCAGCACAAACAAACCATATTTTTAATCATTTCAACAAACATATATGGCTTGCCTATTGTATGACATGCCCTGCTTGATGATTACAGAAGAACTCACAAAAAATAAGGCACATGAGTCGATTCTTAAAGGATTAAGTTTCTCTACATGAATGAAAAGATGAAGTAGAATAGGGTATTCAAAACCACAAAATGGCACTACAAATGCACCACCACCATGGTGGTGCAGAGTTAGTAAGTTAACTATATCTTCATAGTTTCCAACCTCAACTGGCTTTTGAAGCTGCCCTGCAATCTTGTTTACCTTCCTAGAGCTTTCTCCAGAATGCCAGATTCATATTTCTCCATCATCCTGAAAACTCCAAATGCACAACTTTCTTGCTCACTCTTTTCATAGGACTGCTTTCTATTTCACAGAAGCTAATCAAGTTGCTGTGTGTAATTACCTCAAATTCCTGCCAATATTGGGTTAAGATTATTGTATAAAATGCTCACTTCAGGATATTCCTTACTACTTGTCCTATTTATGTTATATATTGATGTTTTAAAATATATCACTATCACAAGATAGTTGGTTATATACAATATGACCACTGTATAATTATGTGCCACTCAAATGTTTCAAAGGTCACATGCTGGATAAACATGATGAGGTCAGAAATCATGGGTTGAGTAAATATGTAAAGAAAGGACTTTATTAGACAAGCAAGAACAAACAAATGCCAGTGGTAAAAGGTCGAAGGATTCACAAACTGACATTCCAGCATGGCCTTCTTTGTCTGCAGAAAAGGCAAACAAGGAACTGACCAACTGCCTAATTTTATCCATTAGAAGAAGCAGAACACAGAGGGTTTAAGCACTTACATGAGGTAATATGAGGGCTCTTGGATTAGAGAGTCATCTGACCAGGTCAGAGAAGAAACCAAAATTCACATCTTCCCTGAGTTGATCTCTAGACTGTAGGGCCTTGCTGTTCAAAAAGTACTGTATTGTCTGAGAAGAGCTTCAATCATGACATTCTCCATTTTCACATTGAAAGCTTACACATAACAGTGCAGACCCATCTTGGAGAGGTTCTTTCTTCCTATAGATAATCTAGGGGGATTATCTATAATACCCCTTTCCCCCCAATTATAGAGAGATAGCCAGAGACAGAGAGAGATGGAGGAGACAGAGAGGCGAGAGAGAAGACCAGTACACATAATATTCTCTATACTGGCCACTAAACTCTCAAAAAAGGGTCCATAGTTTTACTGAATAGAGTTGAAAGTATACAACGTAATTAGTCTTACATAGGCTGGAAAGAAGTACTGAGAAATCTAATTAGTCTTACATAGGCTGGAAAGAAGTACTGAGAAATCTAAGGTTATTGTTTTTCTGTGATAAATGCTAAGCCTACAATCTCAACTGCATCTTTATTATTTTTTTATTACAGTGGGAAAATTCTCTTATTTTAAGGCCAGCTCATCTACCATTATGCAGAATCTGTTTACTATTCAACATCCTGAGAGCTAGCTTTAAAAACTCTTATTTTTATTTCCTGTGTCCTCCAGAAAAGATGCTCTCTCTGACTTGTTTTTGCAGCATTTAAACATGTCCAACTTTATCATTACCTTGCATGTAAAAATGATTTTCTTTTTATACAATCAAACAGATACTTTCCAATCAGTGTTTTACTTTCTTTGACCTGTTATTTTAAACTCTCATGTGTTTTGAAAAACTCACTTTCTTGTCTTTCCTTTATTTCAACCCTTTATTTCTTATTGATGTGATGTCCCATATATTAATATTTCTCAGGAATTTTATTCTAAGGCCAACTTTTCTTTTCACTCTCTAAATTCTCCCGGGATATTGTTATCCACTTTCATAGAATGTCTTTATGCTAAATGTTTCTGAATATGAATCAGCAGTTCAGACATTTTTTTCCTAAGAGCCAGACCACCATATTCATCTCCTCACCAAAAGCTCCACATAGATGGCCAACCAAATCTTAAAATCATGTCTAAATCTGAACTCCTTTCATTACAGACTTCTCACTTCTCCTAGGTTTGCTCTACTAGCATGTAATACCATCAGGAAACCCATTTGCTAACCCACAAACCAGGACAATATTCTCTCTCATTCTCCTTTTTCCCAAGATCATTTCGGTCTTCAGGTTCTATCATTTGTGCCTCTGAAATGTTTATCAAACGTATCCTTTTCTCGCCATACCCAGGGTTATACACAGGTCAAGTCACATGATCTCATAACCATATTTTTGGAATAGTTTCCATTTTGTCTTCCTGCATCTAATGAGGACTTTCTTCAATTTATCCTCTACAAGGAAATCAAATAACTCTTACAAAAATACAAACAAAATCATATTATGCCACTTCACTGTGCACCCCTGTGTAATCCTGTGCCTTAGCAAAACCAAACTATTCCAGCTCCTGGTATATTCCATGCTGTCTCTAATACAAACATAACTAAAAATGTGTAACTGTAATTGTCCCCTACATGGGCAACCTTGTACAATTCCCTTGATCTATCTAATTATTGAATATTATTGCTAAGTACATTATATCACTTGTTACGGTATATTACTATTGCCTATTTGGTTATATTAATTTGGTTATATATACTATCGCCTATTTGGTTCTATCGCCTAGAACCTTGTAGTTTCCTAAGAACATATTTCACTTGTCTGCTATTAAATTGCCAGTACTTAGCACAGCACTTGGCACGTAACAGGGATTTAATGCACATTTGTTGAATGAATGGATCATGCATAGGGCTGATGTAATTAAAAGTAAACCATGTAATAAGGAGAAGGAAGTTGTGGTTTCAGGTCCAAGGGGCAGACAGGGGCAAGTTAATAGAAAAATTTGCTAAGGAGTTTGAAACGTATCTTGCAGATTTTAGGAAACTTTGGCAGTGAATTTACAATTAAGTCAGTGAATAATATAATTTGCTTTGCATTTTTAAAAAGTTGTCCTTTCAGTAGACTAAAAAATAGTTTGGACACTAGTTAATTACTGCCATGATCCAAGGGCAGGAGGACAAGGAACCAAATCAACATGGAAACAAAAGGATTTAAACAGTGTGATAGATTCAAATAATATATGAAACATAATAACTGAACTTACAGAATATTTTGATCTGAAGATGGGAGAGAAAGATAATTCAAATTATTTATGGACTGTTAGGTCTTTTTATTGACAATATGCGGATAACTAAGGGTGAGTATATAGATGTCAATGGGCAATGTCAGATAACGTATAATAAGTTTGTTTTTAAAACCAAGTTTTTCTGGGAAGTTTATAATTTCAGACAGGAAGTTTTATCTAAATAACAGCAGGAAAACATGCATAATCGCTTTTGAATGATTAAATAAAGGAAATTTCATTTTGTGTAATAATATAATTTTTGGAGACATTGCATTAATTACTTTATAGCCTCTAAGTTCTTAAGATAGATAATAGCTTCATAACAAATTATAAGCTAATGACTTAAACTGTAACATGCTTACATTTATTTTTAGATTTTAATTACAAATAACAAAACCTGTCATTGAACAATTACAGTATTCACCCACTTAAATTCCATGTAAGAGCAAAATGTCTGTCTACTGCCACAATTGAGTCAATTTAAAACATCTCTGAGTTCTGCTAGTTCAAACTCAGTTTATGAGTTCATGAAAACCAATAAAATGATTAAGACTAATCATTAGATCACAAATTTAAATGTACAGTAAGTATCAAAAAGAATATTGGAAAGACTTTATAAGAGGAGTAGTGTAAGTGAGCAAATCACATACTGGTCATGTGGGTTCCATGGCTGCATCTGTAGATACGAGTGTAACTAGACACTCAAAAGCATTCATCTGTTCCCACTTCCTACTGGATATAAATGTGGACCATTTTTGTTTGTTTCATTTCTTATATTCTGGGATAATTGTGATTGAGGTAGAACAGTAGTCTCAGAGATTACTCTAGATAAATACTAACATGAGAATCTTCAATACCATTTTGTATAAAGAGAAGAATGGGGAGTTGATGGCTGCATAGACTATGCAGGTCCATGGAATATGATACCAGCCAGGACTTCTAGTCAACCTAAAGGATTGGACACTCTGTTAATTTCACATTATTTTTTAAAGGGTAATATTCTTCTCTGAGAGGACTTTGGAAACTTTTGTCAAAAAAAAAATAATAATAGCTTTCTCAGCAACTCTCAGTAAAGAGGCAGTTACAAAGCCTTTTAATGGATATGCCACTAATAAACAGCAAAATGTACACTAGTACAATTATTTTCCAGACTACAGAGGGGACAGAACCTTAGAGACAGTCTCATTTTACCCCAATGCTAATATGCCAAACAAATATCATCTGCATGTGTCATAACATACAAAAGAAAGGGAAACACTAAGTTTGTGAGCTTAAATTATTCAGTGAGTAGGAAGAAGCTAAAGCTCCATAATAAATTGACATGAGTTAAGCAATGAAGTACACTTTTCTGTACTCTAAGTATTATCCTGATAAATTAATATCTAATATTACAATGGAAAGTACAGAGTGGACTCTATAAGGAGAAGAAACCATGGATGCTTTTTCTTAATCACAAATAAATGGTTATTCCTAGTCTATTTTTTTATGGCGTCTAAGTTATATCTCATCTAGCCAATGGGCTAGTATTAGATAATGAGAGTTCTGCAAAATTACAGCTGTTTGGCAGAGAGTTCCTCACTGTTTTAGTGTAAGATGTAAAGCATTGAGACATATAGTAATGGAGTGTAGGAGAACATATGTGATTGGTCAAAGTGCAGCTGTGGACACCCTCCACTTGGCAGGGTGCTGCTCACAATTTGGCACAGTGAAGAATTCTATGTCAGCTTGGTTTCATTGTAATTTATGATCAGTTTAAAACTTCCTATTTTATGGGAAAATTGTGACATGAAAAATGAAGGAAGACCGATGTTATACTATGTCCAAAAAAACCTTAGGCACATGAGCTCAAGTCTGAAAGGAAGGAGCAGCTAAAATGGGAATTAAGAATAGAGAGGAAAGATATTTAATGAAAAAGCATTTTACAGAACATTGCCTCTGCATGGATTTTCTGTGTTTCTCATTCAGATCTATATAAATGCTGAACGTTGTGGTTAGGAACAAATGAATATTTTCTTATCTGGTGATATGGAGAGACTTGAAGACTTTCACAAGTCCACATGCCTGGTTTAAAAAAAGTGTTCAAATATTCTGAAATGGTTAATAAAGAGAAATTAACCAGTTGAAGGACCAAAATGCCATCTATAGTTTAGACATACTTCATGTATCATCTTATTTTATTTCTATACCATCAACAGAGCAAGGTATCTTTGGTATTTTCCACAGAAGTAGAAGAACATTAATCTGTGTTAAGTCATACCGGCCCTCATATTCAGTAATTGAGTTCATCTGTTGTCTTAACATGATTTTACACTAGAAACTTAAATGCATGTCTTCAGTTTCTTCGATGTGGTATTGAACAAATACCCAATTGGGTTAACTGGTGAAATAGACAGAACTAAAAAGGAAAACTCATATGATACAGCTAACTGTTGAAAACTGCATTTATAAAATGGATATCTAAGGTGGCCACCACTGGTCTATTCAAATATTAGAAATAGGATAGCAGAAGTGGTAGGATACTACTAATAAATGAAGAAACAAATATTCCTATCAAATTCCTATGCTATTTCTTTTTGTGATATATGCTGATATTTATGGATTTTGAAATCAGAGTTATAGGTCAAGCTACCTTCTCTAAATGTGTTTAATGTCAAAATTCTATAAAAGTTAATTTTTAATGTGCATGTGTATTTATCCATCTAATTATTTTTTTCTCCTAATGTGTAAGATTTTTCTTATGGATTAACATGGGTTAAGATGGATTACTTAAAATACTCAAGTTCCCCTTTAGTTTTCCCTTCTAGTTTCATTTCCTATCTAGCCAGTGCTCTCTTCTACTTACCTTTATGCCTTGCTTCACTCACATGTGATAGCTCATGTCCTCCTTCATCATTGAGCAAAAGGTACATATTAACAAGAGTTAAGTATTTCTGTGATATCTTGCTCGATTTTAAGCACTAGGAAAGCGACACATGAGCTTCCGTTCAAAGAATGACACTCTTGATGAAGAAAACTCCTTTTTAGGGAGTTACAGAAAACACTGTCCCACAGGCCTCTGTGCCCTTTAGTGATCTTTTAGAGCAAAAGCATATTGACATACTTAAATTACATTGTGATAAGAATTAGAAATTTTAGGAAAAATATATAGCACATTATTGAAAGCAAAACATAACAACAATAAAAACTAAGACACACCCTGATAATAAAGAATAACAGGATCATCTCCACATTTATCAAGGTCCAATGGTTTGTTTACAGATTTTGCTGGGATTTCATATAAACTATTTAAAACATACCTACTTAAAAGTTAGTAACATAAAGCCAACAAGATGGCTGACAAGAGGCACATGGCATTTATCCTCCCTACAAAAAAAGAAACAAGGCAAAGACTAACCAGAATTTAACTGGAGTATTGAAGAGAGGGCACCAGAAGACAGCAGGGGAGATGAGAGGCACTGGGGTGCTCAGAAGAAGTCCAGAGCACTGTGGAGAGAATAATGAGCCACCCTGACTCTGCTAGCCTGTTGTCTTGTGATTAGATCAACTTGAAGTCAAGACATACTTGCTCTTGTGGAAAAAAGTAAGTGGAGAAAATCCACCAGCCCCCACTGTCACCACAAACACTTGTAAGTTCTTACTATTGGAGAATCCCACAGTCCTGGAAAGCCCTGAGTCCAGGTTAAAGAGCTGGCAGGAATTCACATAGCAGCATTACTACTGATTAGGAGAAAAAGGTGTGCACTCCCCATTCCCTATTGACCTTTTGTATCCCAAGCTGGGGCAGCATGGTACAATCTTAAGACTGGAGCTACTTCCACAGTACCTTATGCTCTGGGAGTCAGTAGCCACTTTACCTCCCTAGCACTGGGGCTCTACCTTCATTCCAGCAAACCCACATGGGTGGCTACACTGTCACAACTCTGGCTGCTCAAAACCTAGGTCCAGAATTAGCTGACTCTTGTCCTACACAGCAGGGAAACCGGCCACCACTGCAACTGCACCCAGGACCTGAGAAACAACCTGACAGCCCACCTCCAGCAGACATGTCACCAGACTGGCCTAGCAGGGGTGTGCCTGTGCCCAGAGTGTGACAAAGAGTCTGGCACGCCCACCATCAGTGGACACACCATCATGTTGGCTGAGTCCATATGTGAATATACCTTGGGCTTGAGAAATAGCCCAGTGGACACACTCTTGAGCCAATCAAGCAACAATAGCCCTGGCCAGAGTCACCACCCTGCAGCCCCAACCTTAGTGAATCACATCCTCAATTGGCTGATCCATCATGTTTATGTTTGTACCCTTGGCCTGAGACT
Organism: Saimiri boliviensis; assembly: GCF_048565385.1. Classification (NCBI taxonomy): domain Eukaryota; kingdom Metazoa; phylum Chordata; class Mammalia; order Primates; family Cebidae; genus Saimiri; species Saimiri boliviensis. Next base: position 65,322,059 of record NC_133458.1, on the reverse strand, counting down.
TAGTCCTGTGATCTCACCTCCAACACAGCCACAGCACTGCCACCATATACTCAGCCTAGGCCATTGAGACATTTGAAAATATCACTAAAATGGATTACAGCTGAAGAAACTGCACAACGACTGCACTGCTACATCCACCTAGAACCAAAACCCATGCACCTTATCCAACTGATATTCTAAAGTCATCTATAGAAATAAGTCTTTCTCTATGAACCCAACTCCATAAAATTGGAAAAGACAACTGTTCTACCGCATATATAGACATCAATGGAGGGATGCATCAGATATGAAAAAGTAGGGAACAATTACATATTTGAAGGAACACAATAATTTTCTAGTAAGAGACAACAATCATCAAAATACAGATGAAATGCATAAGGAAATTCAGTATGATATAATACAGATCATTAAATGGAGTCAGGAAATAATTCATGATTTGAATAAGAAATTTAGCGTGAGGGAAAGGAAGGTAGCAAATCACACTGCCATGTGTGTACCTATGCAACAATCTTGCATATTCTTCACATGTACTCCAAAACCTAAAATGCAATTTAAAAAAAAAAAAGAAAGAAATTTAGCAAAGAAATAGATATCCTGAAAAAGAACCAAAAACACTTATAGCTAAAGAATTCAATGAGTAAAAATTTAAAATATAACATAAAAGAATAAAAAACAAAGACTACAGGATTTATGGGACACTACTAAGCAAACAAATATTCACATTACAGGAATTCCAAAACAGAAAAAGAAGTGAAAAGATATAGAAAATGTATTAAATGAAATAATAGCTGAAAACTTCCAAAGTCTTGGGAGAGATGTATATTCATGACCAGAAAGCTCAAGGATCATCAAATGGATTTAACCTAAACAGGTCCTCTCTGAGGCAGATTATAGTCTAATTGTCAGAAGTCAAAGATGAAGAAATAATTCTAAAAATAGGAAGAGAAAAGCATCAAGTCACATATAAAAAAATCCCCTTTATCCTAACAGATTTCTCAGCAGAAATATTACAGGTCAGGGGAGACTGGAATGATATATTCAAAATGCTAAAACAAACAGACAAACAAAAAATTGAAAGTGAAGAATACTACACCCAGCAAAGCTACACTTCAGAAATGAAGGAGAAATAAATTATTTTCCTGACAAGGAAAAACTAAAAGAATTTCTCACTGCTAGATTGGCCTTACAGGAAATACTTATCACAGTCCTACCTCTGGAAGCAAAAGACAATAATTATTATCATGGAAACATATTAAATTATGAAACTCACTAATACTGCTTATGCACAAAAAAGAAGAAGACTATCTTTATTCCAGCAAGCTCACATGGGTGCATTGTCACAACTTGTAACTACTAAAAACTGTCAAACTTCAAAACTAAACAATAAGAGAGAAAATATGAAATTAAATAACTAGAAAATAATAAAAAACAGTAGTGTTTACCTAACAATAATACATCCTTGGATATAAATTGATCATATTCCCCCAGTGAAAAGATACATGTTGGCTGAATAGATAAATAAGACCCAATGATATGCTACTTACACACAAAACTCAGCTCACCTGTATAGACATACATATAAAGTGAAGTTATGGGAAAATACATTTCACACAAATAGAAACCAAATAAGAGCGGAAGTAGCTATACTCATATCAGATAAAACAAACCAAGTCAAAAACTGTCAAAGGAAACAAAGAGGACGTTATATAATAAATAAGGAATGAATTCAGTAAGAAGATATAACAATTATATATGTATTCAACATTGAAGGACCCAGATTTATAAGGCAAATACTATTGGATCTAAAAAGACAGTTGTCAAAACCTAAAACGCAATAAAAAATAAATAAATAAATAAAACAGAAAAAAAGAAACAGTTGTGCCCCAAAACAGTAATAGGAACTTCAACCTACCCACAATTCTCAGAATTAGATGGCTCATCTAGACACAAAATCCTCAAAGAAACATCAAGGTTACAGTACACGTAGACCAAATGGACTTAATAGATATTTAACAAAACATTTCAACAAACACCTGAAGAAAACATTCTTTTCATCAGTTTATGGAACATTCTCCACATTTAACCATATGTTATGACACAAAATACATCTCAAAAAGTTTTTAAAATAGAAATAACATCAAGAATGTTTTTTGATCACAAGAGAATAAAACTAAAAAACTGTATGTAGCAAGAGGAATATCTGAAAATATGCATACATAAAAATTAAGCAACATGTGCCTGAACATCCAATACACTAAGAAGAAATTGAGAATGAAATTTTAAAAATTCTTGAAACAAATGAAAATAGAAACACAGCATTATCAAAACTTAGGTAATGCAGCAAAAGCAGTAGTAAGAGGCAAGTTTATAGCAATAAATGCCTGCATCAATAAAGGAGGAAAGCTTCAAATAAACAAACTAACAATATTCCTCAAGGAACTAGAAAAACAAGAACAAAGCAAACCCAAAATTGGTGGAATGAAATGAGAAGGCTCAGAAAAGTGAGACAAACAAAACAAAAAAATCAGTGAAACAGAATGTCAGTTTTTTTGAAAGAAAAATAAAATCAACAAACCATTAGCTACATTAAAAAGAGAGAAGACACAAATAAATAAAGCCAGAAATAAAAACAGGAAACACTACAACCAATACAACAGAAGTGCAAGAGATTATTAGAGATTCCTATGAACAACTTTATGCAACCAATTGAAAAACCTAGAGAAGATCCGACTTTCAAGATGGCCGCCTAAGAACAGCTCAGGACTTCAGCTCCCAGTGAAAGTGCAGAGGGTGAGTGGACGCCGCATTTCCAGACGAACTCTTATTGCCCACAGACCAGGAGATACCCAGGCAGAGGGGTCGCCAGCGTCGCAGTCCCAGCCGGTGCGGCTGTTTTGGCCCCCGCGGGGCTGATTCCGCCCGCGCGGCTGCTGTGACCACTCCCTGTTGCTGCGGTTCTCCGTAAAAAAACCACTGGTCTGGGAGCCCTCTTAGCTGGCGAGCAGAGCCTTGAGACGGCAGAATAGCCCATTCATCTGAAATAGCGAGCCAGGCCAGGAGATTCCTAGGCAAAAAATCCGCCAGGAGCCGGCGCCGCGGTCCGAGCCGACTCCGTGAGTCGCAGCACGGGAGATCCCGGCGCCTTTTCAACAAGCGACCGGAACGCGGGGTCGTTCAACTTAAAAGAAAAGACTCTGAGTCAGGGAGCCAGGTGATCAGGCTCGGTTGGTCCCACCCCTCCACCCCCAACAACAACGAAAACAAAAACAGTAATTGGAAACCCTCTGGGTTGAGCCCTTCAAACCAAGCACAGCTGAACCGGGACGGTCCCGCTCCGTGGGGGAGGGGCTTCCGCCATTACTGAGACTCTCCATCGCTACGGAGGCAGGCTGCCGTTGCCGAGGCAACCCGCCGTTGCCGAGGCAACCTGCCACAACAGAGAGAGTCCGCCATAACAGAGGCGGGGCCACCATTGCCCAGACAGTTCTAACTACGCCCATATAAAAAGGACTACAGGGAAGAGCTCAGGGCAGCTGGGCGGAGCCCACAGCAGCTCAGCAAAGCCCCTGCGGGCAGGCAGAGGCTAGGCGTGCTGCTAGCTGGGTGGGTCCGACCTGAAAAAAAAAAAAAATCAAAAAAGGCAGTAGTGCAACGGAAACTCATAAAGCTCCAACTCCCTGGGACAGAGACAGACAACAGGTGGATAAACCCACAAAAATGGGTAGAAACCAGCGTAAAAAGGATGAAAACTCCCGAAACCAGAACACCTCTCCTCCTAAAAGTGATCACAACTCCTCACCAGCAAGGGAACCAGACCGGATGGAGAAGGAGGGTGATGAAATGACAGAATCAGACTTCAGAAGATGGGTAGTAAGAAACTACAATGAGCTAAAAGAACATGTTCTAACCCATCGCAAAGAAAATAGGAACCTTGAAAAAAGATTGGACGAACTGCTGACGAGAATGGACAGCATAGAGAGGAGAATAAGTGAATTGATGGAGCTGAAAAACGCAACACGAGAACTTCGTGAAGCATGCACAAGCTTCAACAGCCGAATTGACCAAGCAGAAGAAAGGATATCAGAGGTCGAAGACCAACTCAATGAAATAAAAAGAGAAGGCAAGAACAGAGAAAAAAGCGCAAAAAGGAATGAACAAAATCTTCAAGAAATGTGGGACTATGTGAAAAGACCTAATCTACGTCTGATAGGTGTACCTGAATGTGATGAAGAGAATGAATCCAAGCTGGAAAATACTCTTCAGGATATTATCCAGGAAAACTTCCCCAACCTAGCAAGGCAGACCAATATTCAAATCCAGGAAATACAGAGAACACCACAGAGATATTCCTCAAGAAGAGCAACCCCAAGGCACATAATCGTCAGATTCACCAGGGTTGAAATGAAAGAGAAAATGCTAAGGGCAGCCAGAGAGAAAGGTCGGGTTACCCACAAAGGGAAGCCCATTAGACTCACAGCAGATCTCTCAGCAGAAACCCTACAAGCCAGAAGAGACTGGGGGCCAATATTCAACATCCTTAAAGAAAAGAACTTTCAACCCAGAATCTCCTATCCAGCCAAACTCAGCTTCATAAGTGAAGGAAAAATAAAATCCTTTGTGAACAAGCAAGCACTCAGAGATTTCATCACCACCAAACCTGCTCTACAAGAACTCCTGAAAGAGGCTCTACACATATAAAGGAACAACCAGTACCAGCCACTCCAAAAACACACCAAATGGTAAAAAAGCAACAACACAATCAAGAATCTGCATCAACTAACCAACAAAACAGCCAGGTAGCATCAAAATGACAGCATCAAATTCACACATAACAATACTATCCCTAAATGTCAATGGACTAAATGCCCCAATCAAAAGACACAGACTGGCAAATTGGATAAAAAGCCAAAACCCATCAGTGTGCTGTATCCAGGAAACCCATCTTACATGCAAGGATACACAAAGGCTCAAAATAAAGGGATGGAGGAAGATCTACCAAGCAAATGGAGAGCAAAAAAAGGCAGGAGTTGCAATTCTCATCTCTGATAAAATAGACTTTAAAGCAACAAAGATCAAAAGAGACAAAGAAGGACATTACATAATGGTAAAAGGATCACTGCAACAAGAAGAGCTAACGATCCTAAATATATATGCACCCAATACAGGAGCACCCAGATACATAAGGCAAGTTCTTAATGACTTACAAAGAGACTTAGACTCCCACACAATAATAGTGGGAGACTTTAACACCCCATTGTCAATATTAGACAGATCAACCAGACAGAAAATCAACAAGGATATCCAGGACCTGAACACAGACCTGGAACGAGCAAACCTAATAGACATTTACAGAACTCTCCACCCCAAATCCACAGAATATACATTCTTCTCAGCACCACATCACACCTACTCTAAAATTGACCACATAATTGGCAATAAATCACTCCTCAGCAAATGCAAAAGAACAGAAATCATAACAAACAGTCTCTCGGACCACAGTGCAATCGAGTTAGAACTCAGAATGCAGAAACTAACTCAGAACCGCACAGCTTCATGGAAACTGAACAATTTGCTCTTGAATGTTGACTGGATAAACAATGAAATGAAGGCAGAAATAAAGATGTTCTTCGAAACCAATGAGAATGAAGACACAACATACCAGAATCTCTGGGACACATTTAAAGCAGTCTCTAGAGGAAAATATATAGCAATGAGTGCCCACATGAGAAGAAAGGAGAGATCTAAAATTGACACCCTATCATCAAAATTGAAAGAGCTAGAGGAGCAAGATCAAAAAAACTCAAAACCTAGCAGAAGACAGGAAATAACTAAGATCAGAGCAGAACTGAAGGAAATAGAGACACAAAAAACTCTTCAAAAAATCAATAAATCCAGGAGCTGGTTTTTTGAAAAGATCAACAAAATAGACAGACCACTAGCCAGATTAATAAAAAAGAAAAGAGAGAATAACCAAATTGATGCAATAAAAAACGATAAAGGGGATATCACCACAGATTCCACAGAAATCCAAACCATCATCAGAGATTATTACAAACAACTCTATGCACATAAACTAGTAAACCTGGAAGAAATGGATAAATTCCTGGACACCTGCATCCTCCCAAGCCTAAACCTGGAAGAAGCCGAAACCCTGAATAGACCAATAACATGGTCTGAAGTCGAGGCAGCAATAAAGAGCCTACCACCCAAAAAAAGCCCAGGTCCAGATGGGTTCACAGCTGAATTCTACCAGACATACAAAGAGGAGCTGATACCATTCCTTCTGAAACTATTCCAGACAATCCAAAAAGAGGGAATCCTTCCCAAATCATTTTACGAGACAAACATCATCCTGATACCAAAATCCGGCAGAGACTCAACAAGAAAAGAAAATTTCAGGCCAATATCCATGATGAACATAGATGCAAAAATCTTCAATAAAATACTGGCAAACCGATTGCAACAGCATATCAAAAAGCTCATCCACCATGATCAAGTAGGATTCATCCCGGGGATGCAAGGCTGGTTCAACATATGCAAGTCCATAAATGTAATTCACCACATAAACAGAACCAAAGACAAAAACCACATGATTATCTCGATTGATGCAGAGAAGGCTTTTGACAAAATTCAACAACACTTTATGCTAAAAACCCTCAATAAACTAGGTATTGACGGAACGTATCTCAAAACAATAAAAGCTATTTATGACAAACCAACAGCCAATATCATACTGAATGGGCAAAAACTGGAAGCATTCCCTTTGAAATCTGGCACTAGAAAAGGATGCCCTCTCTCACCACTCCTATTCAATATAGTACTGGAAGTTCTAGCCAGAGCAATCAGGCAAGAAAAAGAAATAAAGGGTATCCAAATTGGAAAGGAGGAAATCAAATTGTCTCTATTTGCAGATGACATGATTGTATATCTGGAAGACCCCATCATCTCAGCCCAAAATCTCCTGAAACTGATAAACAACTTCAGCAAAGTCTCAGGATACAAAATCAACGTGCAAAAATCACAAGCATTCCTATACACCAGTAATAGACTTCAAGAGAGCCAAATCAAGAACGAACTGCCATTCACAATTGCTACAAAGAGAATAAAGTACCTAGGAATACAACTAACAAGGAACGTAAAGGACCTCTTCAAGGAGAACTACAAGCCATTGCTCAACGAAATAAGAGAGGATACAAACAGATGGAGAAACATTCCATGTTCATGGTTAGGAAGAATCAACATCGTGAAAATGGCCATACTGCCCAAAGTAATTTACAGATTCAACGCTATTCCCATCAAGCTACCAATGACCTTCTTCACAGAACTGGAAAAAAACACCTTAAACTTCATATGGAACCAAAAGAGAGCCCGCATAGCCAAGTCAATTCTAAGCAAAAAGAACAAAGCGGGAGGCATCACACTACCGGACTTCAAACTATACTACAAGGCTACAGTAATCAAAACAGCATGGTACTGGTACCAAAACAGAGATATAGACCAATGGAACAGAACAGAGGCCTCACAGGAAATACAACATACCCACAACCATCTGATCTTCGACAAACCTGACAAAAACAAGCAATGGGGAAAGGACTCCCTGTTTAATAAATGGTGTTGGGAAAACTGGCTAGCCATGTGCAGAAAGCAGAAACAGGACCCCTTCCTGACACCTTACACCAAAATTAACTCCAGATGGATTAAAGACTTAAACATCAGACCTAATACCACAAAAACCTTAGAAGAAAATCTAGGCAAAACCATTCAAGACATAGGTGTAGGCAAGGACTTCATGACCAAAACGCCAAAAGCAATGGCAACAAAAGCCAAAATAGACAAATGGGACCTAATCAAACTCCACAGCTTCTGCACGGCAAAAGAAACAGTCAGTAGAGTGAATCGGCAACCAACAGAATGGGAAAAAATTTTTGCAGTCTACCCATCTGACAAGGGGCTGATATCCAGAATTTACAAAGAACTAAAGCAGATCTACAAGAAAAAAACAAACAAGCCCATTCAAAAATGGGCAAAGGATATGAACAGATACTTTACAAAAGAAGACATACAGGAGGCCAACAAACATATGAAAAAATGCTCATCATCACTGGTCATCAGAGAAATGCAAATCAAAACCACATTGAGATACCATCTCACACCAGTTAGAATGGCGATCATTAAAAAATCGGGAAACAACAGATGCTGGAGAGGATGTGGAGAAATAGGAACACTTTTACACTGTTGGTGGGAATGTAAATTAATTCAACCATTGTGGAAGACAGTGTGGCGATTCCTCAAGGACCTAAAAATAGAAATCCCATTTGACCCAGCAATCCCATTACTGGGTATATATCCAAAGGATTATAAATCATTCTACTACAAGGACACGTGCACACGAATGTTCATTGCAGCACTGTTTACAATAGCAAAGACCTGGAACCAACCCAAATGCCCAACGATGATAGACTGGATAGGGAAAATGTGGTACATATACACCATGGAATATTATGCAGCCATCAAAAACGATGAGTTCACGTCCTTTATAGGGACATGGATGAACCTGGAAACCATCATTCTCAGCAAACTGACACAAGAGCAGAAAATCAAACACCGTATATTCTCGCTCATAGGCGGGTGTTGAACAATGAGAACACATGGACACAGGGAGGGGAGCACTACACACTGGGGTCTGTTGGGGGGAAATGGGGGAGGGGCGGGGGGTGGGGAGGTGGGAAGAGATAGCATGGGGAGAAATGACAGATACAGGTGAGGGGACGGAAGGCAGCAAAGCACACTGCCAAGTGTGTACCTATGCAACAATCTTGCATGTTCATCACATGTACCCCAAAACCTAAAATGCAATAAAAAAAAAAAAAAAGAAAAAAAAAAGAAAAACCTAGAGAAAATGAGCAAATTTCTGGACACGGACGACCTACGAAGAGTGAACCAAGAAGAAACAGAAAATCTAAACAGACTAATACTGAGTAACAAGATTGAATCAATAACACAAAGTCTTCCCACAAAGTCCAGCTTCACTGCTGAATTCTACCAAAATTTTAGAGAACTAATACCAATTCTTCTCAAGCTATTCCAAAAATTGAAGGGGAAGGAATTCTTCCAAATCAATTGTGCAATTCCAGCAAAACTTTCACACCACATGGTAGAAGAGATGAGGGATCTCTTTGGGGCCTCTTTTATAAGGGCACTGAGATAATTCATAAAATCTCCGCCTTCATGTGTCTAATCACCTTCCAAAGGCCCCACCTTCTCCTATTACCATCACTCTGGGGATTAGGATTTCAGCGTATGAATTTGAGGGAGACATAAACATTCAGTCCATTTCACAATGATTAAAATTAGGTTGGGACAAAAGAAGCTTCATTGTGAAAACAAAACGGTGTTTTCAGTTTGACATGTATTAAAATTCCCTTAAGAAAATACTTATCTGGTGAGAAAATGGAATTATGTGATTGAAACTGAGAAGATGGAAATTGGAGACATATATTTGATTCAAGAATAGAAATAATGAAATAATAACTATGGCTCACACATTGAGAATGATTAGAAACCAATAGTAAAGGCTTAAAGATAAATGTTTTAGCAAATAGATTAAGAAAGTGATAAAGGAGAAGTCAGAGAACCAAGAAAATGCTGTGTTGTAGACCCCCCAAAAAAAAAAAAAAAAGTGAATATCAAAATGTGAAAAGTTGCAGAATTTTGAGACCAAAAAATAACCTTTGAAAAAGGAATTTTCGTCCCATGGCAAGCAAAGATGGACCCCAAATCCAGAAATTTAATAACAAAATGGGTAAGTACCTTGTGGAAGCAGGCATGATCAAGGAGTCTGGCAGGTATGTGACTCTGCATCACAGTGACTCTGCATCAGGGTAGCTGATCTAGGTAAAAATGTCCAACATGAGAGAAATTTGAATATTTTCAAAGGTAAAAGGTAAATGTCATTGGAAAAGAAAAATGAAAATTACTTAAGACTGAGAGGCAAAAGATGGGCTATATTCAAGGAGATAAGAGTGGACAGGAAGTGAAAGAAACACTTTTCCTCTTAGGGTAGGATTCTATGAGCAGTGCTATGAGTGAAAGATGGGAATACAGAAAGGACATCATGCCAGCTGGTCTCAATATTTCTTCTTAAGTGGGGGTAAGGTCATCTCATAAAGGTGAGAATTCGGAGAGTGAAAGAAATTGGAAGCTAATAAGAAAGAATCAAATCTGCCATCAGCTGCATAAACTGTGCTGGAATCAGTGATTGCAAGGCAGGGTGGGAAGAATGTCATGAGCATCAGGAAAGACCTGATAAGAAATGTGTGACAATAATATATATTTCTTAGGTCAGTAAAGGTCTTTGTCTTTCTCAGAATTGATCTGAGACTCGGTAGCATGGGTAGACCTAATATCCATGGAGAAAGCAAGGCTCAGCTGTGAAATTCTCAGTGAATGGCCAGCATACTGGGAGTAGTTTGTTTCTTTTGGATGCTCAAAGATTATATGATTTAGAGTAGAGTTTCAAGAATCTTTTTTTTTTTTTTTGGATAATTAAAAAATATATAAAAACTGATTTATTCTTTTTTAACTTTAGAAATTGGTTGTTTGATGCAATATATTTGGATGTGTCAAGAAAAACTGTCTAAGATTTGGAAATTAGCAAATGAAACTACTGGGCATCATTTCAACACAGTGGTGGAAGTTGTCTGATAGACTATCTGGGGATTATCTGATTCAATAGAGATGAATGACTTTAACTGATTTTCTATTAACTAGACTATTGCAAAAGTAGAAGCTAACTGTACAAAACTGATTATCATGCAAATAATTATTGTTCATAGAAATGCAAATAAATAACATCTAATAAACTGAGATAAAATTGGTTTTCCTTATCTAGAAAATTGACATTTTATTACTCTAAAGGTTATTAACTAATTTTGCATGTATTACCAAACTTAATTCCACTTACTGGCAGCCTATGTTCTTTAAATTTTTCCTTTGTTTGGGTCCTAACATTTTACTGAATTTCTTACTAATTAATAAGTTAAATAAGAGATTTGACATATATTCATCTTATAGTTTCATGAGTCATGATTTTGCCTTTTGTTTCATGCTATCAACATAAGACAGTGAATAATTATTTGAATTACTTGCTTCTATACAGCTACTTTTTATAAATACCTCAAAGATTTTTATAATTATATATGTACATATGCATATATACATATATGTGTGTATATATGATTTATATATATATACACTATATATATATACACACTATATATATATATATATACACACACACACACAAATGATTTATATATATAACATACATATATATACAAAATCATGGATAGCTTTAGATAACATGTTCAAAGTATGACTTCCTTTTAAGTGTTTCCTGAACCTGGAAAATACAATTCTATACTCAGCCTAACATGTGAGCTCGATTAAATAGTAACATAAATTAGCTTAACAACAAGATTTGCTTTGTAAACATTTTGTAAAATGACTCTTACATTTTGAAAAATGTAAGAGATGGTATCTTATTTAGCATAGGTAGTAAGTTAAGAGATGCCTCCTCTAGATTATTTATAAAATCTAATTAAAAAAAAAAAAAACCTCATCCATTACATGCAACTTCTTTTACCCAAAGACTGTCAAGCTTTATTCTCTCTGCAGTGGAGACTGAGAATAAATTAAAGAAAACTTCGGCATTGAAATCAGAAAGAGGGACCAGATGAGACAGCTGTTGCATACAGGGCTGAAGGTTGTGACCCAGCCCAGAAGCACACAGCAGGAACATGATGGGGACCGACATGCACTTCATCTGCTGGCCAAGCCACCTGCCCCAGTGCTGTACTGACCCTGTCATGAAGAAGGAACACCTTTTGTCAGTCCACAAAGAAGTGTTCAATGGCCTGCGGTGACACTGTTAGCACCCTAAGAAAATAATAAATGTCATCAGTTAAGAAAAAAAAAATAATCTACATTTGTGGAGGACCTCAGGTGAGTTGTACAGTTTGGAGAAGGCTCTCCTGAAAATATGCCTCCTTGTAAAGTCTCTGTTAAGAGTGCTTGCTGGTGAGAGAACTATTTATTAGAACTATGTCTTACCTCTTAAGTGAATATGTACAGACATTCAAAGTAACTTTAAAAACGTTAATATGGTCATGGCATCTACCCACATCAATTGTCCTATACTTCAAATTATTAATATGATAAATATAACTTTTAATTTTTGTAAAATTTTTCAAAGTTTTACTCCATACAAGATTGCAAATTAGACAAACAAAAAATAATCATTCTTCACAAGGCATGATGTAAATGAGGTTTCAAGACTGATTTGTATAATGTCACTGCACATTCTTCTGAATGCCTTTACAAGTGTGAACAGATAAAATATGAGGTGTTTTAAAAATGAATTGATCAATTTTCCTATCTATGATAAGAAGCATATTATTATTACCTTTCAAATACAGGGAAATAAGCAGAGGGAATACATTACTCTAACATGTTTTTATCTTGCACATTTATTATATTAAGGCAAATGTTGTTCAAGCTAGTTAAAAGGTAGAGCATAGTACATGACATCTATTAGAAGCTCAATAATTGGTTATCTTCTTATTCAGTCTTTTTAAAATTATACTTTAAGTTCTGGAGTACACATGCAGATCTTGCACGATTGTTACATAGGTATACACATGCCATGCTGGTTTGCTCCCTCCATTCCTGTCATCTACATTAGATATTTCTCCTAATATTATCCCTGTACAATCTCCCCAACTTCTGCTATCCCTCCCCTAGCCCCACACCCCCGATAGACCCCAATTTGTGATGCTCCCCTCCCTGTGTCCATGTGTTCTCATTGTTCAACACCCACTTATGAGTGAGAACATGTGATGTTTGGTTTTCTGCTCTTGCGTCAGTTTGCTGAGAATGATGATTTCCAGATTCATCTATGTCCCTGCAAAGGACATGAACTCATCCCTTTTTATGGCTACATAGTGTTCCATGATGTATCTGCACCACATTTTCTTAATCCAGTCTATCATAGATGGGCATCTGGGTTGGTTCCAATTCCTTGCAATTGTAAACAGTGCCACAATGAACATATGTGTGCATGTGACTTTGTCATAGAACAATTTATAATCCTTTGGATATATACTCAGTAATGGGATTGCTGGGTCAAATGGAATTTCTATTTCTAGGTCCTTGAGGAATCACCACACTGTCTTCCACAATGGTTGCACTAATTTACACACCCACTAACAGTGAAAAAGCATTCCTATTTCTCCACATCCTCTCTAGCATATGTTGTCTCCAGATGGTTTAATGATCACCATTCTAACTGGCATAAGATGGTATCCCAATGAGGTTTTGATTTGCATGTCTTTAATGACCAGCGATAATGAGCATTTTTTTCATATGTTTGTTGGCCTCATAAATGTCTCGTTTTGAAAAGTGTCTGTTCATATCCTTTGCTCACTTTTTGATGGGGTTTTCTTGTAAATCTGTTTTAGTTCTTTGTAACTTCTGAGTATTAGCCCTTTGTCAGTTGGGTAGCTTGCAAAAAGTTTTCCCCATTCTGTTGGTTGCCAGTTCACTCTAATGATAGTTTCCTTTGCTGTGCAGAAGCTCTTAAATTTAATTAGATCCCATTTGTCTATTTTGCCTTTTGTTGCCTTGTTTTGGTGTTCTAGTCATGAAGTCCTTACCTATGCCTATGTCCTGAATGATATTGCATAGGTTTCCTTCTAGAGTTTTTACGGTGTTAGGTCTTATATTTAAATCTTTAATCCATCTGGAGTTAATTTTAGTGTAAGGTGACAGGAAGGGGTCCAGTTTCAGCTTTCTGCACGTGGCAAGGCAGTTTTCCCAACAGCATTTGTTAAACAGGGAATCCTTTTTCCATTGCTTGTTTTTCTCAGGTTTGTTAAAAATCGGATGGTTGCAGATGTGTGGCATTACTTCCAAGGCCTCTGTTCTGTTCCATTGGTCTATATTTCTGTTTTGGTACCAGTACCATGCTTTTTTGATTACTGTAGCCTTGTAGTACAGTTTGAAGTCAGGTAGTGTGATGCCTCCTGCTTTGTTCTTTTTGCTTAGAATTGTCTTGGGTATGGGAGCTCTTTTTTAGTTCCATATGAAGTTAGAAGTGTTTTTTTCCAGTTCTGTAAAGAAGGTCAATGGGGATAGCATTTAGTCTATAAATTACTTTGGGCATGATGGCCATTTTCACCATATTGATTCTTCCTAACCATGAGCATGGAATGTTTTTCCATGTTTGTGTCCTCTCTTATTTCCTTGAGCAGCGGTTTAGAGTTCTCCTTGAAGAGGTCCTTCACATTCCTTGTTAGTTGTATTCCTAGGTATTTTATTCTTTTTGTAGCAATTGTGAATGGGAGTTCACTCATGGTTTGGCTTTCTGTTTGTCTTTTATTGGTGTATAGGAAAGCTTGTTATTTTTGCACATTGATTTTGTATCCTGAGACTTTGCTGAATTTGCTTATCATCTAAAGGAGATATTGGACTGAGACGATGGGGTCTTCAAAATATACAATCATGTCATCTGCCAATACAGACAATTTGACTTCTGCTTTTCCTAACTGAATACTCTGGATTTCTTTTTCTTGCTTGAATGCTCTGGCTAGAACTTCCAATACTATGCTGAACAGGAATGGTGAAAGAGGGCACCCTTGTCTGCTAGCTTTTGAGTTTTGCTGACCTTGTACCTCTAGCTCTTTCAATTTTGAGGACAGGGTGTCGATTTTAGATCTGTCCTTGCTATTCATGCAGGCATTTATTGCTATGAATTTCCCTCTAGACACTGCTTTAAATGTATCCCAGAGATTCTGGTACGTTGTGTCTTCATTCTTGTTGGTTTCAAAGAACATCTTTATTTCTGCCTTCACTTCATTGTTTATCCAGTCAACATTCAAGAGCCAGTTGTTCAGTTTCCATGTAGTTGTGTGATTTTGAGTGAGTTTCTTAATCCTGAGTTCTAATTTGATTGCACTGTGGTCTAGGAGACTGGTTTTTATGATTTCCATTCTTTTGAATTTGCTGAGGATTGATTACTTTCAATTGTGTAGTCAGTTTTAGAGTAAGTGTGATGTGGTGTTGAGAAGAATGTATATTCTGTGGATTTTGGGTAGAGAGTTCTGCAGATGTCTATTAGGTCTGCTTCGTCCAGATCTGAGGTCAAGTCCTGGATATCCTTGTTAATTTTCTGTCTCGTTGATCTAATAGTGACAGTGGAGTGATAAAGTCTCCCACTATGCTTGTGTGGGAGTCTAAGCCTCTTTGTAGGTTGTTAAGAACTTGCTTTATGTATCTGCATGCTCCTATACTGGGTGCATATATATTTAGGATAGTTAGCTTTTCTTGTTGCATTGTTCCTTTTACCATTATGTAATGCCCTTCTTTGTGTCTCTTGATCTTTGTTGGTTTAAAATCTGTTTTATGAGACACTAGGATTGCAGCCCCTGCTTTCGTTGTTGTTGTTGTTGTTGTTCTCCATTTGCTTGGTAAATCTTCCTCCATCTCTTTATTTTGAGTCTATGTGTGTCTTTGCATTTGAGATCGGTCTCCTGAATACAGCACACTGATGGGTCTTGAATGTTAATTCAATTTGCCCGTCTGTGTCTTTTGATTGGGGCATTTAGCCCATTTATATTTAAGGTTAATATTGTTATGTGTGAATTTGATTCTGCCATTTTGATACTAGCTGGTTGTTTTGCCTGTTAGTTGACGCAATTTCTTCATTGTGTCAATGGTCTTTACCATTTGGTACATTTTTGCAGTGGCTGGTACTGGTTTCTCCTTTCCATGGTTAGTGCTTCCTTCAGGAGCTCTTGTAAGACAGGCCTGGTGGTGACAAAAATCTCTCAGTAATTGCTTTTCCATTAAGGATTTTATTTCTCCTTCACTTATGAAGCTTAGTTTGGCTGGATATGAAATTCTGGTTTCAAAATTCTTTTCTTTAAGGATGATGAATATTGCCCCCCCCCCTCCTTCTGGCTTGTAGGGTTTCTGCAGAGAAATCCTCTGTGAGTCTGATGGGCTTCTGTTTGTGGATCACCCAACCTTTCTCTCTGGCTGCCCTTAGCATTTTTTCCCTTCATTTCAACCCTGGCAAATCTGACAATTATGTGCCTTGGGGTTGCTCTTTTTGAGGAATATATTTGTGGTGTTCTCTGTATTTTCTAGATTTGAATGTTGGCCTGTCTTCTAGATTGGGGAAGTTCTCCTGGATAATATCTTGAAGAGTGTTTTCCAGCTTGGATTCATTCTCCATGTCACATTCAGGTACACCAATCAGGTATAGATTAGGTCTTTTCATATAATCCCATATTTCTTGGAGGCTCTGTTCATTTCTTTTCACTCTTTTTTTTTTCCAATCTTGCCTTCTCATTTTATTTTATTAAGTTGATCTTCAATCTCTGATATCCTTTCCTCTGCTTGATCGATTCAGCTATTGAAACTTGTGTATGTTTTGTGCAGTTCTCGTGCTGTGTTTTTCAGCTCCATCATGTTGTTTATATTCTTCTCTAAGCTGGTTATTCTAGTTAGCATTTCATCTATCCTTTTTTGAAGGGTTTTAGTTTCTTTCCATTGGTTTAGAACATGTTCCTTTAGCTCAGAGAAGTTTGTTATTACTGACTTTCTGAATCCTGCTTCTGTCAAATTTTCAAACTTATTCTCCATCCAGTTTTGTTCCCTTGCTTTGATCCCTTGATCCCTTGCAGGAGGAGAAGTGTTCTGGTTTTTGTTGATTTCATCCTTTTTGTGCTGGTTTCTTCCCATCTTTGTTGATTTATCTATCTTTGGTCTTTGAAGTTGGTGACTTTTGGGTGGGGTCTCTGAGTGGATGTCCTTTCTGTTGATGTTGAAGCTATTTCTTTCTGTTTCTTAGTTTTCCTTTTAACAGGCCCCTCTGCTGCAGGACTGCTGGAGGTCCATTCCAGACCCTGATTGCTTTGGAATCACCTACAGGTGCTGCAGAACAGCAAGGATTGCTGCCTGTTTCTTCCTCTGGTAGCTTTGTTTCAGAAGGGTACCCATCAGATGTCAGCCAGACCTCTCCTGTATGAGATGTCTCTTTTGATATATGAGGGTCAGGGAGCCACTTGAGGAGGCAGTCTGTCCCTTATCAGAGCTCAAGTGCTGTGTTGGGAGCTCCATTGCTCCCTTCACCACTGTTAAGCAAGAACATTTAAGTCTGCTGCAGTGGAACCACAACTGTCCGTTTTCCTAAGTGCTCTGTCCCAGGAAGGTGGGGCTTCATTTATTAAGTCCCTGATGAACTGCTGCCTTTTTTTAGAGATGCCCTGCCCAGCAAGGAGGGAGTCTAGTCACAGTCTGCTCACAGAGGCATTGCGGAGCTGCCACAGGCTCTGCCCAGCTGCTCTGTAAACTTCCTTTAAAGTTAAAACTACCTTGGTAGTGGCAGACTGCCTCAGTAATGGTGGACTGCCTCAGTAATGGTGGACTGCCTCAGTAATGGTGGACACCCTTCCCCTCACCAAGCTCGACTGTCCTGGGTATAGCTCAAACTGCTATGCTGGCTGCAAAAATTTCAAGTGGCTCCCAGTTTCAGTTTTCTGGTGTTTCAAGTTGCTGGTCTTTCAGTGCCCTGGCTGCAAAAATCTCAAGCTGGTGGATTTCAGTTTGCTGGTCTTTGTGGGTGTGGGACCTGTCAAGCCAGTGGCTCCCTGCCTTCAGGTCCTTTTTTTTTTTCACGAGAATGGGCAGCTCTGTCACAGGCATTTCAGGTGCCAGCTGAAATGGCTGCCCAGATTTGTGCTGGAAATCCGTGGCATCAGCTAAAATGGCTGCCCTGATTTGTCCTGGAAACCCCTGGTGCTTGTTGGCCCAGAGGGAATCTCCTGGTCTGTGGGCTGTAAAGACCTTGGGAGAAGTGTAGTATCTGAACCAGAGTGCTGGAGTGAACAGAAAAGTCCCCAGTGGCCTTTGTTAGGTAGGAGGGTGTATGCTCTGGCCCACTGCACTTCCTGGGTGAGGCAGCACTCCACCCTGTCTCTGTTTGCCCTCCTTGGGCCACACCTACTGTCCAGCCAGTTCCATTGAGATGAACCTGGTACCTCAGTTGGAAATGTGGAGATCACTCGCCTTCTGCATTGCTCTCAGTGGGAACTGAGCTCCAGAGCTGCTCCTGTTCAGCCATCTTGGTGGAAGTCCAAAATGTTTTTTTCAATGGAGGAAAAGAACTGAGATCTTTCTGGAGTATAATCTGAGAGATTAAGAAAGGATTTTGCAGTTTAAAAAAAAGCCATTATTTTACCTAGAAAAATACTGTCCTTGCTTTGAGACCTCTTTAAAGGTTTTGATACCAAATTCCATCATAATCATCGATACTGTTGTATGATATATATGTTCTTATAGAAATTTTCTGTTTCCAAAAATCTAATTACAAAAACCATTATTTTTGTGATTGAAAATAATTAACTGGAGATTGTTCATAGTTGTCCACCTTTCCCATCCTGCCAAACAGAATATCTAGTCCCAATTTCTCCTTTCTTCTGTAAATTAAAGACTAATTATCTCTTATAGAGGACTGCCAGTTATGTTTACATAATAAAGAATCTGGGGCAGAAAAGGAGAAATATCACTCACAGCTGGTGAAAGAATAAGTTTCTGAGGAGTGTGGATGGTCTGAAATGTAATGAAACCGGTGAGAAGAAAGGAGAATTTTATTAGTGTTGTAAACACTTCCACTTTTTGACATGTGCAAGTTAAGAATGAGTTATTGGCTATAAGTTTTGATTCTTTGATTATGTCATAACTCTGGTATCAGAGTCAAAAAGTGGATCTAGGATTTATAAGAGCAGTTTTCATGTAACGAGGGGAACATTACACATCTGCCATAACTAAGCAGTTTTACCATAATATGAAGTTTCAATAATGAAGAATTTTGTTATCATGAGTAGATTATGTCACCTGAGAATAAAAAATTGGCTCATCAAAATTAGCAGCTACAACCTATTTGTATTTCCATGTATATACATAGTAGCATAGAAAATGTTCTATAACCTTTCACCTTGACCTTGTGATTCTGCTTTCAGTAGACTTCATAACTCTAAAAGGAACAACAACAAAAAATCTGTGATCTTCTCTGTGATATATATTGCTATGTAGCCTACAAAGCCTCCGAGGTTCCTGATACACAGTGCTTTGTGCCCCATCAGTAGGAGTCTCTGTAAAGAAAATAATGCTCCTTACTTAATAAATAAATAGTTATATTCACTTTGAGATCTACAATCCCTGATAGAAGAAATGCTTAGCTTTGAAAGTTTTTGTGATGCAAATTATGCTACTTCAGAAACCTTCGAGCCAAAAGGATTAGTAAGAAAAGATGAAGCCAAGGAACCTGTTAAGAATAAAATGAAGGCCATTAAGAATGGTACTTTAACAATCCAACAATGAATGCTGAAGGCCTAAACAATAATATTGTGTGAATGAAAGAAAACAGAAGAGGAAGTTTTTAGAAATCTGGTACACAAAATATTGCCAGGAATTAATGATTATATGGAGAAGGCATCTAGAAAAATGTCCAGAAATGTAAATGTTAGTGAGAAAAATAAGGATGGGGGCCCCACTGATACATGCTTTTGTTTAAATTAGAAAACTATTTCCATGAACTTTCCTAAGTATCTGAAAGGAGGACGCTGTAAAATTACGCAAGACCTTTTTTTTAATAGAAATGACTTATAATTTTGGTTCCAAGTTTTAAAAGAGCAAATAATAGAGCCACTAAAAATATTCACTACTGCATAAAGAAGCAAAAACCAATGGAACAATAGTAGTAGTCATGGTTACCTGCATGCCGTCACCACACTATGATTATACAATTCATTCCTATGAATAACAGAATTATAGCCTAACATAATACAACATAATCTTGCAACCAAGATACAAAAAAACCCAGAAACTATTTAAATCAACAAGACCCACAGCTTCATAAAATAAACTCACATTCCCTGTGTAAGTAATTCAACTGTTCTATATGCATCCTCTTAAGTTTATGATCATACTTTTTATGAATAACTAAATTATTCATGAGACCCCAAAGTTATAAAGTAGTTTCTGAAAAGATATAGCAAAAGTCAGATGGGAAACAAAATATCACCCTTTCTTAAATATGTCTTTCTTATAACAGTAGCTGTTTTAACTATGATGGCTAAGCATTATTTATAGTTTTATTTTCATTCATTTACTTTTTAAAATATATATTTAAATCTCTAACCAGATAGTACCAATGCTAAGTCCACCAATCCTTGCCTATCATAAAATTAAAATCTGACTTGCTCAAATATCCTTTTTTTGCTTATTCAGTATCACATTTTCACAATATACTGCAAAACTCTCTCTTTGTTAGATACTTTTAAATTTAAATAAAAATTATGCATGGAAGTTTGTTTTAAGAATGACTACACAAAACTGCTGTTCCTCAAACTATTGTACTCACAGATAGGCTAGATTTTACCACTTGTAAACCTAATTGACATAAAGGCAGAGGTACCATAAAGGGATGGGTTTTCACCTGTATGATTGATGTTGTGGACACTGAAAGAGAACATTATTTCTAAATCGAATAACTGGATTTAATCTGTGGGTCTGAGGCAGTCTAATGTACGAGGCAGCATGAGGCATTCAGAAGAGCACTTGGCTTTGAGTCTGAACATTTAGATTTCATTCCAATTCTGGCATCTATTTAGTAATAATTTCCAGCAAGTCACTTAACCTTTTGGAGCCTTGGTTTCTTCATCAATAAATTCAAAGAGTTGATGCTAAATGGCTCATCCTCATACTAAAATATAATGATTGAAAGTAATAATTCTATATTCTGGTTACATCACTCTTCAGTTTCTAGGAACTGCAAGTAAAAGGTGTGTCAATCTCTCCTCTCTGCTGATGTGTCTCAGCTCTTACATACATTGGGCAAGTTCCAGATTACAAATTATCCCACTGTGCATTCTGAAGTTAGCAAAATAAAGCATACTCTTCCAAAATATCTACATGTACACAATGTCCAGCAAAACAACTAAGGTATTATTCTGACTTTCCACAGTCAAAGGTCTGGGCTAAATCTGCAGTGCCTTAGTCTTGTATTTCACTATGACATTTTCTCCTCTGGAGTACTATGTTACACTCCTGCCTCCTAAAGAAGCTGATGAGCCTCCGAATAAATCGCACAAAATCACATATGTACTACTATAGTATCAGAAAACCTTTCCAGATATGAAATAATTACTATCACTCTGAAAATAAAACTGAAAGGGATCTAGTGGTACATTAGCTTACCATAACACTTGCCTCTGAAAATTGGTAAGCATTTTGAAAAAAAAAAAAAAAAAGATATATAGCAGTGTGAAAACAAATGTAATTGGTAACTTTTTTGTGCAATAACTATGCCTTTAATTGCCATTGCAGGCTCCTTTAGAATTATACTGAATACATATTCAAGAAGTGAGTTGACTTCTGTGTCAGAATAGACTCAAACGGTACTTACATAGAAAGTTTGATCAGTTGATTTTTAACAGTTGAATTCCTTAATTCTCTATCTTTCTGTAATATTTTTTCCATTAAGGTATTTGCCTCATTTCCCTTTTTTCTCATTCATTTATTGTTTATAGAGCCAGCTTGAAGATACTATTAAACATGAGATAAGAAGACGACAGCTGATTTAGGCCCCTAAATACCATATAATGGCTTTTAAGTCTGTGAATATTGTCAGTTAGAGGTAAACAACATGATACTAGAGAAAATGATTACATTCCACCCACTTCTCTAGTAGTTATAAAAGAGGATGTCACCTTTGATACCTAACTCTTGTCATTTACAAAGTATTTCCATGAAAAGTGCTATTTAACTGGCTTGTTACAAATAAATGAAACAATAGATGTAAAGTGGTTAAAACAGGACATAACAGTCAATTTCCAATAATAAGAAAACTAAGAAAAAGGCAAACATGTTATTGTGGAAAAATATGAGTTTTAAAGAAAACATCTGGAAATAAATGTTTTATTTAATAAGTGACTTATAAAATATATACATCCAAACTTTGCTTATGCTTATCCCTTTGTAATTTTTTGAGTTGAATATTAAAAAATAAATAAGCTTAATTTCAAATGAAAAAGTATTTTTACATGCTGTCTCATTAATACTCTGTTCTCCATAAAATGCTATTTTAAATTTCAAATCTTTTTTTTAACAAAAATTAACTCTATGAGGCATAAAGCACAAAAATGTTGATTACTATTAATTTTTGTGTGCACTGAATGAAAGAGAATTCTTCATTGGAGGAAAAATAACAGAGTACAGTACAAAACATCTCATGAAAAGTTCCCTGTAAATATGAATTTGTCCTTGTTCATACTTTTCTCTTTCAATAGTCCAGTGTATAAATCCAGTTGAAAGAAATCAATTTAAAACTGTAAGTGAAGAATGTTATTCCTCTCAAGTTTTAACATCCTCACTAAATATACCAGTTTTTAGAGTAAAAACAGCAATTTTATATATTACTAATGTAAGACATTTTAGTACCAATATTATAAAATGTACTTTAGAACTTTGAGTTAAATTGTGCTATATTTAAATATTTTCAGCAATAAGTAGTCTAGTATGATTCTTTGAAAATAATTTGACAGTCTCTAACATATTATCTTTCAGCTATGCTGTAAAAATCATCAAAATCTCATGATTTCTTCACATTTTGTTTCTCCAATAATTTTTTCAGCTATTCTGCAGTAGGTTGAAGAAACTAAGAACACAAGAGCTAATGAAGTAAAATTATGGCTAAAATGCTGATAGGAAATGATTGCTCAGGAGAAGAAAATATCTCACAAGTTTTCACATTTTCCCTTAATGGCCAAACACACTTAACAAAATCTTAGTATTCTTATTGTAAAAGCCTTTTGCCCTATTTTACTGAAAAATATTTGCAGCTGGCAGAGTTAATGCAGGCTCATTAAGGAGGACAAAGCACTTTGTACATTAGGACTCTGCTCTGCACCCCTGCTTTTGGCCCAATTATCCCTTATTTTAAGAGGAATAAATTGTCCCACTCCCACCCCTAACCCATCCCCAGCTCTCTTAACGTTTTATGTTTCTGTGGCATTACCATCAATTTCTCCAGTGTTTCTCAAAACTCCCATCATAAGAATCACTGGGAAGTTCTTAAGACCAGATTTACTGACTGCTGTCTCAAGGGATTATGATTTGCTAGATTGTGGCAGGTATCAGGAATTTATATGTTAACAAGTTGGTAACATAATTCTCATAATCAGATAAATTTGGAAATAATAGCATCTCTTCTTTTCTTCTCATCCTGTAAGGATGATTTCTCACTAGTCTGTTCTGTCAGTCTATGGAATCTTCTTTCATTTACACATTTCCATCGAATGTCTTTCTGCTTGCTTCCAATGTCATTTATGCACATTCAGGACTGCCACCTGCATGCATGCTTTCATTTTGTTTGACAAATCCCACTTTCTCACTTTATTCCAAACTCTCTCAGTTTAACGTATCTTCCCTTAAAGAGATGAGGGTGGTGGATAGGGAGTGAGTAGAGACTAGCAAGGATTATATGGATGGGGAGCATATTAGAAATAATAGATGCTCAAAGAAAGAGGACCAGAGGAATATGTAGTTCCAAAGAAGGACAGGAGACAGTAGGGAAATGAGAAGGAAGAACATGAGTATACAAAGCAGGACAGAAACATAAGGTGACGGGCAGTGACTCCACATGGAGGGCATAGTGGTGCCAGATGGGGTCAAGGATGACAAAAAGGCAGATGGTTCTTTCCAGGCATGACAAGCTGATGGGATTGCTAAGACCTGTACAGGAACAACTGTCATTCAAGGCACAACATAAGATCATTTTCAAAGAATAAAAAAAGTTACTAGCATTCTGAAAAGGAATAGATCATTAGTATTTGAGAGGATTTAAATCAACTTAATGGCAAAATGGAATCTCAACTGACTTCCAAAAGATAGGCCCAATTTTAAGTGGCGCAATTGGAGAGAAAGGTGCCTTGGCAGAGAAAACTCCTTAATTAATCAGTGGCTGGAGGAGCCAACCTGTGAACAACAGAAATAAATCAAAGCAAAAATTAGTACCACAGATATACCCTACCCTATCACTTTTTCTGGGTAGATGATTCCTTCAGTTTCTAGGTGGATGCCCCTGCCAGTAGAAATGATATTCCTGATGATAATACAGATGTTGATATTATACAAATGTTTTACTCAAAGAATCCAGAAACATGATGTCACATGTAAGCATTTAAATGTATCATTATGATTAGAAATAGACCTTTAGGTAATATCCAGTAATGATTAAAAATTTTCAACTTCTGTAATAAGAATTCTGTTGTTCTACTGTAAAACAAAAAACACAGCAGTTTAAATAAAACTCCATGTCTTCAGAAGAAACAGCTACAAATTTACTTGAAGCCCTAAGTGAGGATAAGCTAATAAAATAAGACTTGTTAAGTTAGAATGCTTTTGAAATTCAACCACCTTCCTTATTGTCTGGAAATAATGATAACTACAAAATGAAGTGACCACGTTAAATAAGAGACAATAAACCATTTGGAACAGTGGCCTTAATTCACACTTTCATCATTCCAAGTGTGTATCAGTTAAACATATTGCCCTAAAAGCATTATGCAAATATGTCTAAGAAGTAGTTCAATTTTTGCATGCTACAGTATGTCCAGTTTATACACACACACAGGTATACACACTCTCATACATACCATGCACACATACCTTTTACCATGTCCATCTGTTGAGTCAGATGGAAGGAAACTCCAAATATGGACATCTTCCAGCCTAAATGTCATGGTAGGTAGGGCTTCACTCCTGGCTCAATTTCAATAATCTTTGTACTTTATATCTCAGTATGTCAAGTTCATTCCGATTCCTTCTGAGGCTACTTCGCTGCTTTTAGGTAAGTACTTCTGATTCACTGTTTTCTATGTTATTCTGTTTTGTAAATGTTTTAATTCATGTATAAGACAAGGTTCTATACAGCTTTAAAGTAAACAGCATGTGGTAACCACTCTTTATATTTGGTACATAGTTTAAACACTTGCCAATTTAAATTGCTCTATTTAAATTGTATTATTTCAGAACCTCACATTCAGTTATCATCAAAAACCACAATGTATAGATTCAATTATACATGGTATAGACAATGTTAACAGCTGATAACCTCTTGAGAACGATAGACAACCATAAATATGTTCATTAAGATGTGTCAGAGAGGTACTCTAACAGCACTGAATATAAGGCAGAATTGCAACCAAGAGCCCGTAAACAAGAACAGAAGTGAAGAACAATGGAGTAGTCTAGTAGAAATTAATGCAATGTTCTTCTCAAAAGATGAAACATTTTAAAACAGCTTTGTTAAAGTGGCAGTGATTTTCTACATCCTTAATATCATTTGGATTTGATTATTCCTATTTAAACATAATCTGCTTAAAACCACACTTTTGGAAGACAGAGAGATTGAAGAGTTTCTGATCCTTTAGTAGCATTTAAGCCATTGATTGTTAATTCTCACATTACACTTTTCCTTCTCATCACTGTCATCCTCAGACTTAATCTGAGACTGGACTCAGAAAGAAGAAGGAGCTGATCTGGAAGAAGTAAAACAATAGCCAAGACGTTATGATACCTGAGAATTGTGGAAGAGTGCAGCAAAGGATGAAAATAAACGTAGAGAAAGAGAAATGCCAATATTGCAATTTTTGCATCATGTTAGAAAATTCTCTCAATGGATTCTGTGTGATCATCCCTATGTTTCAGACCATTGAGTGAAAAGCCTCATGGTATTGGCCATGTCATATGTAAACCTTATAATACGGAATGTTGAGGTACAAGGCTCTGGCATGTAGCTTCATTGAACCACTTTTCTTTTCTTGGATTTGCTGCAGGAAAGAATTCAATGGCAAGCCGGTGGTAGGGTAGAAGGAAATAGCTTTATTAAAATGACAGTGTTACTGTTCCACGACTGCTCCTGCAGAGCAGGGCTACTTCATAGGCACAGAGTAGCCCAGCCATTCTTGACTCTCATGTTGTAGTTTGGGTTCCTGGATCCTCTGAGAATCTGGCTGAAGAACACGGCTCAGAAGCTGGAGCTGCTGGGGCAGAGCGAGGTACCTAAGCAGCAAGCTCATGGGATGGATCCTCTCCAGAGTGACAGAGTCAAGCCCAGCAGGACATACACATCATCCACTGAATCAGCTCCAGGAACCTCCCAGAGGATCTCAGAAGTCAGCAGCAGTGTTTGTGAACTACACAGGAACCACGTCCAGAGGAGCTATGTTCACATTGTAAGCTTGTACTTTCATAATGACAATTTCCCAACAGATTTAAATCAAGATCTTGAGGCAGGAATAATTTTTCAAACATACATAAAGGCATCATGAAGACCAGCAGAGGTACTGGCTTCTAGACTCTGACTAAAATCATGAGGAAAAGCAAATCAATGTTAAAAATTGTTCTAAAAAATTGTTTCCTCTGTACCTAACAGGAGAATGAATATATTTTCAACTCCAGTGTTTTTAAGCAGATGTTGACATCGCCCGGTATAGTATTTCTTAAGTTTTCCATTCTTGGAAAATCACTGACTGGTGATATCAGTGCAAAATAACGTTGTGATTTTCTGTATCCTTAATATTGTTTGGGTTTAATCATTCCTACTCATGACCAAAGAACAATAGGCTAAAAAAAATAAACAAAACTAAAACAGCCAAAATACATTTATCATAACCATGGCTTAGTTTAGGCAGTGGTAATAATAGGGCTCAAAAATTAAGAACTCATACAAATCAAAAATAATACAGATAAATGGCTGGATATCAAGATGAGTAGAACCACAGATATGTGATAAAACTAATATAGGAAAAAATAATAATGGTGAACTATAGAAAGTTAGGAGTGCTCATTCTCACTAGAAAAATTATTCACCTTTACTCTGTACTTCAAAATGTTTATATGAAACTGTTAGAAAAATTAAGATCAAATAGCCTTAGCAGTAATATCTGGAAGACAATATGGTGTAGTGGTGAAAATGTTTTGAACATTAAAGTCAGAGGAACCTGATCTTCAGAAATTTATTTAATCTGAGACTCCATTTTTTTCTCTGTCAAAATAATAATGCTTATCTCATAGGATGGGTGGAAAATTAAATGAGATAATCTGTAAAAAGAGGTTAACAGTGACAGATATCTATTTATCTATAGATCAAGAGAGAATTTGTGTGTATGAGTGCAAGTGTTTCTAAAACTAAATTTGAAAAAGGATGCAATCCACTTATTTAAAAAATACCCAAAGATCTAAAATAATTCATAAATATATAATTAAAATAAATATCATGCTTCCCATGATGTGTTCAATAAGTACACTATGTTTCTATAGTAGATATTCTTTTAAGCATCAAGGTTTTAGTACATTGAAAAATATTTTTATACATTTGTTACATGAAAATTATATAATACGAAATTTCTAGATTCAGAAAGATCTAGAAATATATATTGTATCATGCTAATGTTTTTAAATTACTAACAAGGTGGACAACATTGGTTATCATTGGCTAGAACCATAAGAGATGATTTGTATTTTTTGTTTTTCTGAATTTTCCAAATTTGCTATCATAAACTTTTTTATCTTCATAATAAAAAATTGTATGTAGAAGAGTTAAATAATAGATGGGTATAGATAGATAGATAGATGGTAGAAATAATACTGTCATTTCTCAAAGGGAAGATTAGAGGAGAGGGAAAAATTAGAAAAAAAAAGGAAGGTTAATCTTAGGTTTCCTAGTGATTCATTTGGGCTTCAGACTGAAAGCATCCATGATGCCTGGTCATTAATTAGTGATTTTTTATAATGGTACATGACAGTGCTACTTTGGTTTCTTTTCATAAAAGAGCAATATTATAAGCTATCTCTTAATGTCATTAGGTATCTTTGGGAAAATGGTCAATGGAAGCATCTGACTATGGTGATGGTCGTATTCTAAAATCATCTGGGGAGAAATGGAGCTCCATTACTTATCAGTCTTTTATAGATACTCTAAGCCAGAGCATTCTGGGACCCTTGGTTAGAGCAACCACAAGTGCAGCTTAGGCTATTCCTTGAGAGAAATAGGAATGATAGAAGAATGTTATAATGTTCTATGTCTCTGTTAGACAAGCACAGTAATGCAAAGAGGTCAGCATGGTTCAGTGTTTTGCTATCTTACTTACAGGAATAAAGACGGAGGATTAGTCACTCCTACTGTGAACAAAACAAAATCTCCTTTGAAATTGTCTATTGCAACAGTTGCCTATCCTGGAGATAATTTAAAACCTGGTAATAATCCCAGCACTTTGGGAGGACAAGGAAGGCAGATCACTAGGTCAAGAGATAGAGACCATCCTTGCCAACATGGTGAAACCCCGTCTCTACTAAAAATAGAAAAATTATCTGGGTGTGGTGGTGTGCACCTCTAGTACCAGCTACTCAGGAGGCTGAGGCAGGAAAATCTCTTGAACTGGGAGGTGGAGGATGCAGTGAGCCCAGATTGTGCCACTGGACTCCAGCCTGGTGACAGAGTCAGACTCCATCTCAAAATAATTAATAATAATAATAATAATAGTAAATAAATAAAACCCTGGGAAATTTTAATTGACTCAGAATGTCTGAGGGTGTGACCTGGGTATTAGCATTTTGCAAATCTTCCCCAGGATATTATAAAATACATTTAAGGTTGGAACCCACTGATTTAAGAGGAGGTCTAGTCATGTTTACATGCACAGCAAGTAATATAAATCTTTCTTGCATGAATTGATTTTAAAAGCCTCTTCTCTCACTTTTCCAAGTTTCCTTTAGTCTTACTCTAACTAGCCTTCCTTATTCCTATACAGATAAACTTTTTCATCTTATATCATTCCCATCTTCTGCAGTATTAAAAATCACATTTTCAGAGTGGTTTATTAAACAATCAATATCTACACCTCACATTCTATTATTTTGCAAAAGTACTGGAAGTGATAATAAAATAATTATTTGTGTTAGATTTAATTCCTCTCAAAAGAACAGCTGAGGACCATCTACATTCCTTTTCTGATCTATGCTCCTTTTGTTATTCTATGAAGCATTTGTGCTATAGTTGTTATTCACAAGTATTGAGAGTGTATACATGTCAGTGAATGCATAATGCCCTTTGCCTTTTTCACAGTGGTATATAAACTATATCTTCCCGTATCAAGTGCCATGTAAAAGAGCAGTGCATCTCTGTCTTGCTGACAAACAAGTTAGCTGATAATGCTGAGAAACCAAGTCTCCACATTTTTAAAAGAGAAAACAGAATTCTGATCTTTCCTTAGTGATGTTTCATTTTTACTACATACTTCATTTATTTGTATCTGAATCTACACTCTCATGATGTAGAGAGCTCTTTTTCTTTTTTACATTTTGTCGGTGGTAAAATGTGTTTTAGTGTTTTCTTACTCATTGAGCTACAAACAAATTTTGTTTAACACACTAATAAGAACATGGATGGAACTAGAGGACATTATGTTCAATGAAATAAGCCAAGCATACAAGGACAAATAGTCAGTGCTCTCACTCTTAAATGGGAGCTAAAAAAATGATTTTATGGATGTAGAGAGTAGAATAATGGTTACCAGAGGCTGGGAAGAAAAGTGAGGAGGAGACGATTAACAAGGTTTGGTTACCAGGTATAAAAAAAACAGTTAGAAAGAATAAGATCCAGCAATCAGCAGCACAGTAAGACAA
The DNA here is from genome assembly GCF_048565385.1 of Saimiri boliviensis. Lineage (NCBI taxonomy): Eukaryota > Metazoa > Chordata > Mammalia > Primates > Cebidae > Saimiri > Saimiri boliviensis. The sequence goes on along the minus strand of NC_133458.1, from coordinate 65,292,248 downwards.
CTATTGTTAACAATATTTATTGTCTCTTTCAAAGTAGCTAGAAGAGAAGATTTGGAATGTTCCCAACTCAAATAAATGATAAATGTTTCAGGTGTTGAATATCCCAATTACTGAGACTTATGTGTTACACACACATGCTTGTATTAAATGTAACACACGTGTGTAATTATTATCTGTTCCTAAAAATTAAAAACTAAAAAAAAAGAAATGATGGTTAAACTAGTGTTTTTTTTTTTTTAAGTGTTTTTATTATTCCTTGCCTATACTTCAAAGATATTACTATAGAAATTAAAGTACTTTAAGTTCCTGGGGAAAAAGAAACACGTTCTAATAATAAAATTTAAATATGAAGAGAGGGACGAATGATTCTTTACAAAGCCAGACTGGAACATTTATCATATTCCTGTTGGAGGGTCCAGAAATGTGTTAAGTTTTTAAGTCATGCAAATGGACATAGTTAATTTCTTTCTGGTGCTTGGAGTCCAGGTCGGTAGAGAACTCTTGGTTTTAACAATTTTTCTCACAATGGTGTAATAATATAAATTCTGTACAAACCGAGCTCTAGAGTATGCACTCAGAAATAGCTGAGATCACGCAGATGTTATGGTTGGGGTATGCTTGAGTGTTTGAAGAAGGGAGCACAATAAGGAAGAATATTTCATGCAATTGTAATGATCAAGCAGTTGAGGGACAAGTAAGTAGCCATGCTTGTGGGAAAAGCAGGAAAAAAAAGCAGACTATATTACCCAGAGCTATTTGATAGAGAATTTTGAAAAACAGACTCCAAAGAAGTAAATGACTCAAGTTATCATTGTTATTTCAAACATGATTGACTTGGAAATGATGTGCTGTTAAACAACAACAACAAAAAGTTACTATTTGGTAAGTAGTTTAGCTTTGTTCAACTTTGTTCAGATCTGAGCCCACTCTTCTTTTGTAGGATGAAAGAGGTCTGAGATACGGTCCCCAGGTCCAGAACTAGATTTAGGGAGAGGAAAGAAGATACAGAAAGATCTAGAAATAGACTATGATGAGGACGAATGCAGATTTATATCTCAGTTGAGTCAAAGGTGAATGCTAGAGAAGCTACATCAAGTCAAAGGCAAACTAGGCATCAGGCAAAACAAAGGACCGCACTGTATGAGGTTAGAAACAGAGAACAAAGCCCACTACAAGAGAAGGCAAGACGAAAGACTATTGAATATTGTTAGTGTGCTAGTTTATTTTCACCAGATCCAAGTGTATTAGGTAGAGGGAACTGCTCAGCTTCTGTATTGGCAGGAGTCATGAAGCACTTTGGGAGGACATTTGGTTTGGCTTTTCTGGATTAAAAACTAAACAGTAAAAGCAGGGAAACAGACAAGGTAATTTTTGTGCTATGCGATAGGAAGTAAATTGCATAATTGTTAAAATAAGATGAGTCACAAATCATTAGTCATCGCTAGCTCTGTCTTGCTTTGAAGAGGTTGGAAGTATGAGAATAAATACAGTGAAGTATGAGAGGAAATAAATTATGCTGGAAAACGATTATTGCAATAGAACTAGAGAAAAGCAGAAGAAATTTAGAGACGTAGACAGTCTGTCTTGGCTCCGTTGTTTGAATATCATATTAATGTATTTCAAGGCCATCAAAGACTTTATGTTTGCCAGAACTTGCAGATCTCCTGGTAGCATTTTATAAATGGAGGTTCCATCCAGAGAAATAATTAGTTGGAAATTGTATTTCAAGTTATGTGCAAATATTTGAGACATGGGAAGAATCCATTTGAAAGACTTTGAGAGTTTATTGGTTCCTATTAGAAGAAAGCATATCCTCCCATAATGATATTATCTACATCTGAATTTACTTCTGCTTCCATTCAGTTAACCTTGGCAAGTATATAATGAGTTTAAGAATGATGAAAGATCAACAGATGACCCAAGGTGGTTATAGAACACTTGCCTCTTTTCAGAGTCCATGGGTACTTTGCCTGTTAAAATCCTCCAGTATATGTGATCCTTGACCTATATACAGGGCATGTTGGTTGACATCTTTCCATTAAAGGAGGAGCTAATGGTTTTAGAGCTTAAATTTTTATGGCTTTTTTCCTTTTTCTATAATGGCAGTCTTACTAAGCCAAAGATAAAAGGGTAACTAGCTCAAATAGGTGAGCTGACTGTGAAAGAGCTCCTGCTGTGTGTAGTGAACAGAGGCCCTACAAAGGAGACGGAATCAGGAGCCTCCTCCATCACCCACGGCACCCTTTACTCTCTGACCTTGGATCTCAAACAAGCAGTTCTCTCCTAATAGTCCACAGAAAACTAACAAGTCGAGTCCATGGAAAAATGAATGTGATAGGGTAGTGCCTTGACGTTTAAAATAAAAACAAATTTATGTTTCATAATTAGATTTTTTTATTCTAATGTACAAGATATTATACATGTAACCTGGACTGTTAAAACTGGATTTTTCAGTGATATTTGTATTTGTATAGCATACAAGATACAAGAGCAAATCATAAAGTGGCAAGTAAATGACCAAGAATCAGCTTCAGAACACTTCAGGGATCCCTGAGCCAAATGGAGATCAAGAAGAATAGTGCCAATCAACAGAAATATAATTTGAACCATATGTGTAATTTTAAATTTTCTAGTAGCCACATTAAAAATTAAAATTAAAAAGTGAAACTAATTTTAATATGTTTTATTTAACTCAACAATGTTAAGATAGTAGCCTTTCAGCATATAATAAATTTAAAAAATCATAAATATGATATGTTGTCTTTTTGTCATACTATCTTTTCGAAGTCTGATGTGTATTTTTTACTTAACAGCACATCTCAATGAAAAGCATATTTCAAATACCTAATTATAACATGTGACTAGCAGCTGCAGTACTGGACAGTGTAGTATCTACAAACAGTGGTTTCAAAGAGTGATTTCCAAACTAGAAGCATCAGCATCACCTGGGAATCTGACTGGAAGTGCAAATTATTAGGCTCCATCCTAGATATACTGAATTGAAAACTCTGAAGATGGGGCCTAACATTTTGTTTTAAAAAGCTATCCAAATGATTATGATGTCCACTAAAATGTGGGAACCACCAGTCTATAACAGCAAACTTCTCAAATTTTCATGGGCATACAGATCACTTGATCTTGTTAAATATAGAATCTGATTTAACAGATCTCATGCTGGACCAGAGAGTCTTCATTGCTAGCAAGATTCCAGGAATGTTGAGGCAGTTGTAGTGCTGAGGGGCTGAGCAATGGTGCTCAATACCAATGACATCCCCAAGATTGAAAATCACAGGCTTGGAATTTGAAAGGATGTGAGAGAATTTTATAAGAAAGATTTCTGGATTGAGAACTGCTAGTACCATTTCCTCTCCCATAGCAAGAAAGAATGTTATTTCTCCTACCTAAGGCTTAGTAAGAAGGACTTTATGGGTACCACTGAAAGTGCTTGAGCTGTTTCTCTTGGAGTTTAGAGGACATGGTGATCTGGAATCAGATTCCTTCCCATGGCATCTAGGTATTAAGAGTGATCAAGGTGAGTCACTCTGGCAGAGGAGCCAAGGTGGGTTCTGCTATTTCTTGGAATATATTATTTCATAAAGTGGGTGATATAGGTTGAATCCTGTTCCCCTCAATTTATAAATTGAAGTCCTAATCCTCAGTACCTCAGAATGAGAATTGCATTTGAACATAGAGCAGTTAGAGGGGTGTAACTAAGGCAAAATTAGGTCTCATGAGTTGGCTCTAATCTCATGACTGGTGTCCTTAGAAAAGATTAGGACAGAGACAATACAGACCTGGGGACAACTATATGAGGGCGCAGTAAGAAGGTCCTCTGCATGCCAAAGGGAGAGAGGCCTCATTAAAAAACAAACTTCCAGTGAGCTAATTACAAATTTCTAGTTTCAAGAAGGATTGTGAAAGCAAATTTCTGTTCTTTACGCCACTCAGTTTATGATAGTTTGTTATGGCAGCTTGAGAAAACAGATACTATGAAAAATAATACAACTAAGGATGTCTGTGGGTCTCCTGTGGTCCAAATGTGAACTCTAGAAGAAAGAAACTCAACCTCAGATTATTAAAGTGCTGACCAAGAAAATATTATTAAAGATACAAGGTGACTTTACTGCCAGAGCCTGCATTGATTAGAGCATAGAAAACTGCTGGCTGGTATGGGTGGCGAGCCAGGGAAAACACCCAGCCTGGTATCAGAGTTGCAGCTGGAAGCTTCACAAGGGTACCTCCAAGTCCCAGATAGCATACACAAGAGAACGAATCAGCTTGAAGGAAGGCAGAGCAAGAAAGCCAAATAGAACCCCCCAGAGATCATCCTCCCCAGAGTAAAAAACAAACTAACTATCCATACAAGAAAGTTCCTTTATAAGAATCAAAAATGAGGTGACCTGAGTACCTGATTTTAACATCATATCAAAGAAAGAGGCACTAAAGAGGGTACAAAAGACAGTCTTGGACTGCCTACACCACCTCTCCCTGATCCTCCAGCAGCAGCCTCTTGACTTAGAAAGAAAATCTGTAGGCTTGGGGGAGGAGAGCACAGTGATCATAGGACTTTGCATTAGAATTCAGTGCTGCCCTATCACAAGGAAAGCAACTGAGGGCAGAATTCAGGTGGTGCCCAGTGAGGAAGCATTTAGACCAGCCTACCCAGAGGGAAATCATTCACCCCAACAGTCTAAGTTTTGGCTAGTCCCACCACTGTAGGCTAAAGTTCTCTGGCATTCTACATAAATTTGAAGGTAGTCTAAGCCAAGAGGACTGCAGTCCTGGTGCTATGCTGGACTCAGAGCCAGTGGACTTGGGATGCAGGTAAACCAGTGAGAGATCAGATGGGGCAGTCAAGGGAGTGCTGTGTTACACTTTCCTCAAATCCAGGCAGTGTAGCTCACAGCTCGGAGAGAGATTCCTTCCTTCCACTTGAGGCGAGGAGAGAGCAAGAAGACTTTGTCTTGGAACTTAGATAATAGCTCAACCACAGTAGAGTAGGGTATCAGATAGAGTCTTAAGGTCCCATTTTTGACCCTGGCTCCCAGATAATTCTGGACATACCATGGGTCAGAAGGGAACACACTACCTTGAAGTGAAGTAGTCACTCCTGGCAGAATTTGTCATCTTCTGACCAAGAGCCCCTGAGCATCAGTGGTAGCCAGGCAGTATGAGCTGTGGATCTTGGGTAAGACCCATGCCCTGTGGCTTTGGTGTGAGCCACCACATTCCAACTGTGGTGGCTATGAGAAGAGACTCCTGTTTGAGTAAAGGAGAGGAAAGAATGTCAAGAATTTTGTCCTACAAAATTTGTCCTTACAAGGACAAGCTCTTTTTTTTTTTTTTTTTTTTTACACAGAGACACAAATTTATCATTGTAGACATTATACAGAATCTAGCTTGAATCTAGCTAGGAATCTAGCTCAGTTGCAGAACAGAGCACCAAGTAGATTCCTAAGTTTCCACACTCCAGGCTTTGGATTCCAGATAGCATTTATGGACCTGTCTTGGGCTGTGGGGAAGCTCACTGATCTGAAGAGAAGGACAGTAGGCTGGCTGGAATAACCACCTGTAGATTGTAGAGCACTTGGGCCTTGAGCAACAGCAGAAGCCAGGCAGTGGTCACTGTGGGCTCTAGGTGAAACCCAGTGCCGAACTGGATTCAAGTCTGACCTAGCACAGTCCCAATGGTGATGGCCATAGAGGTGCTTGTGTCACCCTTTGCCCAGCTTTATACAGGTCAGCATGAAGAGACAGACTCTGTTTGAAGGAAAGTAAGAGAAGGAAACAAAAGTCTCTGCCAAGAAATGGAGGGAATTCTTCCTGATCTTATCCAAGACAACAAAGATGGTAACTCTAAGAGTCAGCAAGAGTCACAGCATTACTGGTCTTGGAGTTACTCCTAATGCAGATATGGCCACAGTGACCAAAGACTTAGATCACAACGATTACTTCCCTTTAAATATTTAGAAAACCTTCCTAAGAAGGACAAGTACAAACCAGCCCAGACTGTGATGACTACAATGAATATCTAACTCATCAATGCCCAGACACCAACAAACATCTACAAGTATCAAGACCATCCAGGAACACATGAACTCACAAAACAAACTAAATAGGCACTAGTGACCAACCTGTGACTGACAGAGACATGTGACCTTTCAGACAAAGAATTCAAAATAGCTGTTCTGAAGCAGTTCAACAACATTGAAGATAATGCAGAGAAGAAATTCAAATGCTACCAGATAAGTATAACAAAGAGATTAAAATAAGCTAAAAGAATCAAGCAGAAATTCTGGAGTTGAAAATACAACTTACATACTAAGGAATGCATAGGAGTTTTCACAACACAAGTGATCAAGCAGATGAAAAAATTAGTGAGCTTAAAGACAGGGTATTTAAAAATACACAGTAAGAGGAAAAATAAAAATAAAAAAGCTTAGAAAAGTGAAGCACACCTACAAGATCTATAAAATAGCCTCAAAAAGGCAAGTCTAAGAGTTATTGGTCCTAAAGAGGATGCAGGGAGAGAGAAATGGAGAAAGATTTTATTCAAAATGATAATAACAGAGAACTTTCCAAACATAGAGAAAGATACCAATATTCAAGTACAAGAAGGTTACAGAACACCAAGCAGATATAACCAAAGAAGCCTATCTCAAGATACTTAATAATGAAACTCTCAAAGGAAAAAGGAGCTCCAACACATCTGTCAGTAGGATTTTCTGTGGACACCTTACAGGCCAGGAGAGAGTATATAACATGTTTAAAGTGCCAAAGGAAAAAACAAAAAAACAAAAAACCCCACTTCATCTCACTATAGTATATCCAGTGAATTGTCCTTCAAATATGAAGGAGAAATAAAGACTTTTCCAGAAAAACAAAAGCTGAGGGATTTAACCATCACAGACATGTCCTACAAGAAATGCTAAAAGAGTACTTCAATCAGAAAGAAAAGGAAATTAGTGAGCAAAAAGAAATCATCTGAAATTATAAAACTTACTGATGATAGTAAATACAAAAAAAAATGGGTGATTTTGTACAACACTGTATTTATAGTATATAAACTACTCACACATTGAGTAGAAAGACTAAAAAATGAACTGACCAAAAATAATAACTACAATAACTTTTTGAGACATACATATTGTAATAAGATAAACAGAAGCAACAAATGTTTAGAAGCAGAGGATGAAATTAAAGTGTAAAGTTTTACTAATTTTCCCTTTGCAGGTATTTTTTTTTTTTTTTGGTTTGTTTGTTTTTGCAATCAGTGTTGTCATTAGTATAAAATAATGGAATATAAGATGTTACTTGAAAGCCTCATGGTAACTTCAAATTTAAAACCTACAATGGATATAAGGCCAGAAATTAAAAATATCACCACAGAAAATAACTTTCATAAAAATAAAGATGCAAGGAAGGGAAGAAGGGAAGAAGGAAGCAAGGGAGGGAGGCCACAAAGCAACCAGAAAGCAACTAACAACAAAATGGCAGTAATAAGTCTTTACTTAATATTAAATATAAATAGACTACATTTTCCAATTAAATGACATAGAGTGGATAAATGAATTTAAAAAACAAGAGCCAATGATCTGCTGCCTACAATAAACACACTTCACTTATAAAAACACACATAGACTGAAAATAAATGGATGGAAAAGATATTCCACGCCAACGGAAACTGAGAGAGAAGTAGCTATGCTTATATTAGAAAAAATAGATTTCATGACAAAAACTGTAAGAAGAGATTAAGAAGGTCATCATATATTAATAAACGTGTCAATCCAGCAAGGGGATATAACAATTATAAATGTATATTCAACCAAAACTAGAGCACTCAGATATATAAAGCAAATATTATTAGAGTTTAAGAGAGAGAGAGAGATCCCAGTACAATAATAACTGGAGATTAACACCTCCCTTTCAGCATTGGATAGATCATCCAGGGAGAAAATCAACAAAGAAACATCAGACTTAATGTTTACTATACAACAAATAGACCTAATTTACAGAAAACTTAACCCAATGACTACATACACCAAATTAGTCTTTTCAGCATAAGGATCATTCTCAAAGATATGCCATATGGTAGACAACAGAAAAAGGTTTTAACATTTAAAAATATTAAAATTATAAAAATTGTCTTCTCTGGCCACAATGGAATAAGACTAGAAATCAATGACAAGAGCAACTGTGAAAACTATACAAACACCTGAAAATTAATCACTATGCCTGAATGACAAAGGGGTCAATGAAGAAATTAATAAGAAAGATTTAAAATTTCTTGAAACAAACGAAAATCAAAACACAATATACAAAAAAACCTATGCAGTACAGAGAAGCAGTATTAGGAGGAAAGACTGCAGTAATAAGGGTAAACATAAAAAACAAAAAGAAAACTTTAAATAAATAACCTAATGACACATCTTAAAAAACTAGAAATGCAAGAACAAACCAAACCCAAAGTTAGTAGAAGAAAAAAAAAAGATCAAATCAGAAATAAATGAAAAAAAAAAAAAAACTAAAAAGTTGGTTTTTTGAAAAGAAAAACACAATCGGCAAAACTCTAGCAAGACTAAGAAAAAAGAAGAGAAGACCCAAATGAAGAAAATCAGAGATAAAATAGAGACATTTCTATGGATATTGCAAAAATTCAAAGGATCATTAGAAACTACCATGAGCAACTCTATGCTAATAAGCTGAATAAGCTAGAAGAAATGGATAAATTCCTAAACATTACAATCTAAGAGTGAACCATGAAGAAATTCAAAAGTTGAACAGACCAATAACAAGTAATGAAACAGACTGTAATAAAAACTCTACCATCAAAGCAAAGTCCAGGATCTGCTGGCTTCATTGTGAAATTTTATCATACATTTAAAAAAGAACTAATACCAATGCTACCCAAACTAAACCAAAATAAAGGATGAAGGAATATTTCCAAACTCATTCTACAAAGCCAGTATTATCCTGATACCAAAACCAGGCAGAGAAAGAGAAACATCAAAAAAAGAATCTATGGGCCAATATCCCTGATGAACATTGATGCAAAAAATCTTTACAAAATACTAGCAAACTGAATTCAATAACACATTAAAAATGTCCTTCATCAGGAACAAGTGGGATCTGTCTCAGTAATACAAGAATGGTTCAACATACACAAATCAATCAATGTGATACATCATATCAACAGAATGAAGTATAAAAATCATCATCATTTCAATAGATGCTGAAAAACCATTTGATAAACTTCAACATCTCTTCATGATAAAAACCATCAAAGCCTACATATAGAAGGAACATATCACACACAATAAAAGCCATGTACCACAGACCCAAAGCTAGCGTCATAGTGAATGGGGAAAACCTGAAAGCCTTTCCCTCTAAGATGTGAAACCTGACAAGTATGACCATTTTCATCACTGTTATTTAACTTATTACTGGAAGCCCTAGCTAAAGCAATCAGGCCAGAGAAAGAAATCAAGAGCATCCATACTGGAAAGGAAGAAGCCAAATTACCTAACCCTATTTGCAGATGACATAATCTTATATTTGGAAAAACTAAAAGAGTTCCCCAAAAAAACTATTAAAACATAAAGTCAGTAGAGTTACAGGATACAAAATCAGCATACAAAAACCAGTAGCATTTCCATATGCCAGCGACAAACAGTCTGAAAAAGAAATTTAAAAATAATCTCATTTACAATAGGCACAAATAAAATCAAATATCTAGGAATTAACAAAAAAAGATCTCTGCAATAAAAAATTAAAACACTGATGCATGTAATTGAAGAGGACACAAACAGTGGAAAAATATTCCAAGTTTATAAATTGGAAGAAAAAATATTGATAAAAATATCAATACTAATAAAAGCAATCTACAAATTCAATCTCTATCAAAATGCCAATGGACATTCTTCACAGAGATAAAAAATAAATCCTAAAATTTTTATAGAACCACAGAAGACCCAGAATATCTAAAGCCATTCTGAGCAACGAGAACAAAACTGGAGGAACTACATTACCTGATTTCAAATTATAGGACAGAACTATAGTAAATCCAACAGCAAGGTGCTGGCTAAAGTACAGATATATAGACCAATTGAACAGAATAGAGAACCTAGAAATAAATCCACACATCCACAGTGAACTCATTTTCAACAAAGTTGCCAAGAACATACACTGAAGAAAGGACAGTCTCTTCAATAAATGGGACTGGGAAAACTGGATATGCATAAGCAGAAGAATGAACCCCTATCTCTCACCATACACAAACATCATATCAAAATGGATGACAAACTTAAATCTGAGACCTAACACTATTATACTACTAAAAGGAAACATTGAGGAAATTTTGCAGGACACTGGATTTGGTTGCATACACTGTGGGGTATTACACAACTTTGTATGCAACCAAAGCAAAAATGGACAAGTGCAATCACATCAAATTATAAAGCTTCTGCACAGCAAAGGAAACTATCAACAAAGTAAAGAGACAATTCACAGAATGGGAGAATATACGTTCAAACTATCCATCCAACAAAGGCTTAATAACCAGAATAAACAACTCAGTGGGAAAAAAAAAATCTCATAGTCCACTTAAGAATGGGAAAATGATCTGAATACAGATCTCTCAGAAGCAGACACACAAATGGCAAACAGGTACATGAAAAGGTGCTGAGTCTCAAGGATCATGAGAGAAATCTAGTTTTTCCTGATGTGATTATTACACACTTGATGTCTGTATGAAAATATCTCATGTTTCCTATAAATAGGTACACCTACTATGTACCCATAAAAATTAAAATAATTTAAAAAATCTTAAAGAATCAGCTTGAATTTTTAAAAAATTCTTAAACCTTTTGTTCATAGTAAATATGATTTAACTTCAGATTTTTAACAGCCTATAAAAATGTTGATTTTTAAACATTTTATTTCTCATGACCAGATTATATATATTTATCATGTACCACATGATGTTTTGAAGTATATATACATTAGCGGAATGACTAAATCTAACTGACATATGCTTTACCTCACATGATGATCATTTGTGTTGTAAGAACACTTTACATCCACTCTTTTAACATCTTTCAGTAATATAACATATTGTCAACTGTAGTCACCATGTTGTCCAACTTATTTTAACTATCTTTAAAGATTTTATATCTGACATTTTTATATATGATATTTATTTATATATTTGTGTTTACCATTTTTCATATTTTCAAGAGACTCAGAGAGTTTTACCAAGAAGCTATCTTGAACACTTTTCTTCACTATCTGCAGTTGGTAGTCAGGGAGAAGGTGACTTCTGCCACTTCAGGAATCCCTATATATCCACTATAGGAGGAAGGACCATGCAACTTTTATCATATGACTTTGGATTACTGTCAGAAACTAAACATTCAAACTTCAGAACTGTGCTAAGTTTGTGACTTAAAATAAACCCAGGGCTTTGTACTTTCTATGTTAATCCTAAATATCTCACTGTATTCTCATAGGAACAGGAAAAAGAGCCATAGGGAATTTTTAAAAATAGTTGTGTCAATGGGATGATGGCATCTTATGAATTACTGTTGAATGCAAAGATCATATAATACATAAAGAGCTATACATATTATATTTCTGTTTCTTTTCTTCCAATAAGCAAAACACTAGACACGAAGAGAAACCACTATTAGTTAACATTGAACTTTATCATGGTCTCATAAGTCAATAAAACACACCTTTTCTCCCAAGATCAAGAGAATAGGTCACTGTAGCATGAAAGCATGTGCAAATAATTCACTTTGCAATCGGCTGCAAATGGTATATTTACATTTTGTAACTTTGGGTCAACAGCCTTTAAAATAAATTCTACTTGAAAGTGTTTTCAAAGAGAACATTGTTAGCTAGAAAATTAAAAAGCACAAGAAAATATATTTCTAGGTTTTATTGACATATGTTGGTCTTTGATTAAAACACTTCATCCTTCAGTTCACATCATCCTTCAGTTTCAAAAAGAAAAAGAGAGGGAGATCGCCAGGCATGGTGACTCACACCTGTAATCCCAGCACTTTGGGAGGCTGAGGCAGGTGGATCACAAGGTCAGGAGTTCAAGACCAGCCTGGCCAAGATGTTGAAACCTCGTCTCTACTAAAAATACAAAAATTAGCTGGGCACGGTGGCATATGCCTGTAATCCCAGTTACTCAGGAGGCTGAGGCAAGAGAATTACTTGAACCTGGGAGGCAGAGGTTGCAGTGAGCCGAGATGGTGCCATTGCACTCCAGCCTGGGTGACAGGGTGAGACTCCATCTCAAAAAAAAAAAAAAAAAAAAAAAAAAAGAGAGACAGACAGAGATTTACAGAAAACATAACAAGATTGGCGTGTTTTCCCTGAACATTTTTCTTGTGGCTTTTGGTACCTATTAGTCTAGGTCCTACAAGCTCTGAAGTAAGCAAACGTTGTGTTTTCTATAATACAGTAAACCTTATTAACAAGGATACAAGTTTTCTCCCCAGAGATGATATCTTTGTATCACTTAAGGTACATAATGGATTATTATATGTAAGAAAAACCTTGCACATTATTTTAATGAATATGTAAAAATTGACATCATGCAAGAAAAATATAAAAAACCTCCAGTGGTAGTAGAGAGTGGCAGAATTTTCTTAAAGGCAACATTAAGATACCAATAGTTATTTCAATATTCAATCAATAATTTGCACTAGTAACCTCTTACTGCAGGATATCTATGTGTCATTCACTTTCTTTGGAAAATATGGATATTTACCTCTTAGAAACCATGAAATAAGAATAGTATCAATGTGCAGAATCCCATACAAAGGCCTAGTTAATAAAGAAGTTTATGCAAATTCAATCTACAAGTCTGTCACTTATAATGCTATATTTACTCCTGCATTTCTCCTTTCCTTCTTTTCTCAAATACATCTTCTATTTTTGACTTAAAGTCTAGTGAGAAGAATACGACTAATGAGAAGAATTATAAAAGACTTGGAGTTCTGATTTTTTTTTTGTCAGACTCAGCAATCTTCAAATAGTGTAGAGATTATCAATCCTAATCACATATATTTTTAAATAACAGTAAGTTTCAAAGACGATCAGAATTTCAATCTGAAAGTAGCCTGTTATATCAACACTTTCTTCCATTTCTCAAAAGAATGTTGTATTTTGTGGTTGAATTTATGTTCATGAAAAACTGATAATTAACAGGGGACTTTTTTTCCAATCACACCCCTACACTAATCTTCATTAAATACAAAGGCTATGGTAGGTGCATCTAGGACACATTACGTTGGAACCTGGCAGAGAAAAAGACTGAATGAAATGCAGCTTCCTAACCTTGGAAAGCTGGCCATTTACAAAGACAGTCTGACATGTAAATTCATGATTTATAATAAAATAAATTGGGTATTACTACCAAGAGATAAATAACAGGCTACTTTACGACAGGGTGGAGCAATAAAAAATGCCTGGAAAAAATGGAAACAGTTTAAAAGCACAGACATTTTAAGCTGGTGAGAAAATGAGACAGTATAGGTAGATTGAAGCACATTTGTGATGTACAAGTTATTGAAAGATGGAGATAAAATACACAATTCAAAATCTATTTTTAGTGAAGCTTTGAGTGCAATGTCATATCTTAGTAAAGTGCTGGACATGTAATAGCTTCTCAATAAAGACTTCATGATGAAATACTTCCAGAGGAACTGGAATAAGGAATTACCGTTTCCTTATCTTGCTTTTATTTCTCAATATATCTACCTGTCAAATTTGATCTGCTTAAGAAAAACTTGCAGCTCTAGATCTACAGCTCTGGTAAACTGGAAAAGGGGCAAAAGATAAACCAAATGAGACAGTAAATAGAATCCTACTCAATCTCTTCCACTCCAGGTCCCTAGAGTATCTCTTTCCTTTAATGAACATTGACCATGTCCTCACATAGTGAATACACATTCTGCTAGAAGGAAATTCTGGTGCAATGCATTTTTTGTTTAAGAATAATAAAAGGGAAATATTTTTAAATTATGTGTCTTCATGTGTGAGTGGAATATAAGTGGATGAGGCAAGCACAAATCGGAAAAAATTATGCCATTAAAAAGAATAATACAATTTTTATCTTAGGTTATAGTTATATGGCCCATTAGCTATGAAATTTATCTCCATAGCTTAACATTTTGTAGAACCATAATTCCAGAAGTTAAAGGCCACTGCTTTATTCTGTATATAATTATTTTGGAGAATTTAAAGGGTGAATGGAACAAGTATAATTATTTTGGAGAATTGAAAGGGTGAATGGACTTTGATAGTACTCCTTACAAACTATAGAAGACAGAATATATCCCAGAGTTTTGCACATTATAATATATATTTATACGTTTCTTTGTTGTCAAAAACTGTTTTATCAAGTTTTTTCTTTTCATCACCTGGCAAAAGTACTAGGCACTTATGAAACATTCAATATGATTGCATGAAGAAATAGATGCCTATATGATGACTTACATAGTATGCAGCAATGACCTTCAAACCAATGATATATGAAACTTCAGTCATTGACCTAAAGGTCAAAATATCAAGCTAATTGTACACTCTAGCGCAGCATTTGGCAAATCTTTGCTGAAAGAGCTATAGAGTAAATAGTTTAGGCTTTTAAGGCCATCTGCTAGCTGTTGGAACTACTCAATTTTGCCATTGCTTCAAGTGTGAAAGCAGCCATAGCAGTAAGTAAAGAAATAATAGGCAAGGTTGTGTTCCAACAAAACTTTATTTACAGAAATAGGCAGTGGGCAAGATTTCATCCATGGGCTATAGTTTCCCCCGCCCCTGTAACATTTTGTACAATTTTCTTAACAATATAGGTAAGAAGAAAAATTTTGAAATATCTGATTTATATAATTAAAAACTGCTTTGATTTTGCAAAAGAAAAATTAATATTAGACCTGCAAAAATTACAAAAGAAATCTTAGAATATCTGGTTTACCTATTATAAAATGTTTGGAATATAAGTTTTTATTTTCCTGTATTATTTGATCAACAGGCATATAAAAATTATTTTACAACAATGAAGGGTGCTGGGGGGAGGGGGAGCATCAGGATAACTAACTAATGCATGGGGGGCTTTAATACCAGGTGATGGGTTGATGGGTGCAGCAAAGCACTATGGCACAGGTTTACCTATGTAACAAGCCTGCACGTCCTGCCCATGTATCTCAGAACTTAAAATAAAATTGTTGTACAGTAATGTTATTTAAAAGTCTACACATTTAAGTAATGTTACTTAGATAAATGTAGATTTACTACATTAAGTAAATGTAGACATTTAAGTAACATGCAGTCATTGAAAACAGCATGGACTTTGCACCATTACTGCTTTGGGGAAGAAAGGTGGATGGAGAAGTAAAAAAGGAAGGAAGGAGAAAAGGGTAATGAAGGGAAAAAGAAGGAGCAAAGGAGGAAGAGATCAGTTGAGTGTTACCTCTGCAGGTTTTATAACTGCATTGAGATGTATTTGCCTGTCAAGATTCTCATTTTTGGAAATAATTCTATTATATGTTCTATTACAGTACCAAGCTGAACGATTTTTAAACCCCTGATATTTCTGCAATTTATATAGGTTTCTATCTTGTTTCAAAACTTGGAAGAAAATGACTACCAGTGTGATATAAAGCACAGCTTTAGGAAAAAAAAAAAAATCTCCTCGCTCTAAGTAGTCATGTACAGAGCAAATAATTTTAGCTAATAAACACAAAGTGTTTCAGGTACAAAGTACCAGCTGTGAAAATCCGTTGGTTGTTTCAGATACAAAAGCATAATGAGTTTGACTTAGAGGCACCACAGTTTAATGTCAGAAGTAAACAGTTTGTCCTCCTTTCTTCCTCCCTCTTGTTTTTCCAGAATTGAGTGGGGATGGAAGAAAAAATGTCCTCACTCTAATGATAGTAATTGCTGCCTAATGGCAAGCATGCTGTCAGATTAGCCTAAGTGTCCATTTAAAAGCAAAACTTTTATGTCATTTGCTAAACTATGAAGGCTATTAGTTGTAACATGGAATTGATTTATTTTACCCATTGTATTAACCTCATCTCGCATACGCATCAGTTTCTTACACAAGGCAAATAAAATGCACCTTGATGTTTTATAAAACGGAACTGAACATCAAGTCATTTGCTTTTAAAAGCTATGCACTGCTATGTATAAAAAGAGAGTGACTAAGAATGCCAGAATCTTTATTACTATTAACGAAATGAAGCCTCAGTAATAGAGTCTTCATGGAAAGTGAATTTAATATCACTATATACTGAATGTAATTAGTAGCAAATACGCTTTACTTTGATGAGGTTATGAGTTCTTTGATCTGTAAAACCAAGAGATAGATACTTTCTAACCTGGATAAAGGAAATTGGAGAAACATTAGCTGCTTTAACAAAAGCCCAATTTTCAGTTGACAAAGAAAAATTATTTTATCCGATAAAGGGTTAATATAAACACAGTGTATGTAAGACTGTAATTGTAAACATATAAAATGTGCATTTAATAAACATGTATGTAGAAAAGATGTGTATTCAAAAAATAAATATATTTCAAAAATAAAATCTAACCTATGTAATATGGATTGAGGATGTACACAGTATATTGTGAACTATCTGTGGCAGCCCAGTACTTCTTTTCATGACACTTGATTTGGAAGCAGTTTAGTTCTCATCAGTTCGGTCTTAATGCTGTAATTAAATATTTTGGTCTAACATTTCCTATCTGAAAAATCTCCTTACAATTTGAAAGCAATGTATGCATCTTATTCTTCCATAAATGCATTGATTCATTCATTCATTATCTAGCTCATTTATTCATTTTAGACAACCTGTTCCAGACACTGTGTACAAGGCACTCACCAAATCAGTCTCAACACAATCTTGTAGGTAAGGAAAGACATGAAACAACAACAAATTAAAATGTTTAAGGCTAGAAAAATGGATGGATCCATCATGATAGTAAGAGAGCAACACATTGCTCTCCTACTATTTGAACACTTTGCTCTCTTACTATTTGGAATGCTATTTGGAAAGCATTCCTGAAAAGGAAGGACAAAAGAATACAAATTAGTAACTAGAGCAAAATGAGATAATCAGAAAAAGAGAATGAATCAGCGTTTTCTGCACGAGGGAAGGTGTAATTTGTGCACCGATTTCTGCCTATCAAAAACCTCCTTGTCACTTTGACAAAAGTTATCACTTAAAAAAGGACAATAGTATTAGTAAATTTCGACATAATGTAAGGTCCCTAGAAATTCAATATTGCCTTGTTAAATATTAACATAATAAATTTTAACATCATTTTGGGTAATTATTTCTTGAAAAATTCGGTTAATATTATCATTAAATTTTCAGAATATCTAGAAGACTCTCCTGATGAACTTTTTTCCCAAAAGGTTAGACTACAGACACGCTATTTTTTTAATTTTTCTTTTTTTTTTTTTAAAAAAAAAAAAAAAAGCATCCTGAATTCCCAGGCAGTGTCCCATTAAAGAAAGTATTAACCAGGCCAAAGACCCTACTTGGCTTCCAAGATCAGATGAGGGTGTATTTGGGGAGGTATGGCTTTAAACTAAATATTTCCATTAACTCTAAGGAAGTTGCTGGTAGCAAAGGTCTCCAGTACTCTGCCATACTCTTCTCTGGCTCCAGCAACACTTTTGGGTGAGGATGGTTAAAAACAGTAAATTTTCTGGTGTTAATCTTCCTATTTATAATGTCATCTTTACACATTTTCCTTTTTTTTTTTTTTTTTCTGTTTCAATTCCAGTCATCATTTGTGGCTTCCTGCCTTCCTATCCTCCTTAAAGAATGTGTTCTTTTATGTTAGTCATCAACTGCTCTTTCCTGCCTCCCCACAGTTTTATTATTTATTAGTAATGTGATTGGTTATCTTTGCAATTTAAATCATATTCTTAAATTTCGGCTTATTTCATCAGCCTTAGACATTAACATGAAGTAGTCTTTCCCTTGCCCACTGGTGTGGTTTGGCTCTGTGTCCCCACCCAAATCTCATGTCAAAGTGTAATTCCCAATATTGGGGGAAGAACCTGGTAGGACATGACTGGATCATGGGGATGGATTTCTGCCTTGCTGTTCCTATGACAGTGAGTGAGTTCTCACCAGATCTGGTTGTTCCAAAGTGTGTAGCACTTCCCCCTTTGCTCTCTCACTCCTGCCATCATGTGAAGATGTTCTTACTTCCCCTTCACCCTTCTGCAATGACTGTAAGTTTCCTGAGGCTCCTCCAGCCATGCCTGCTGTAGTTTGTGAAACTGTGAATCAATTAAATCTCCCTTAGGTAGTTCTTTATAGCAATATGCATCGTATCCTTAATTCACCTCAAATCTATGATCTCCATATTTCCTTTTATACTATCAAAGACTGAAAGTTTTCTATTTATCTCTATAAGGTAAATGTAAATAAGATTTAAGGGACTCCAAAGTGACTATTTAAAATCTTAGTATTTCTCAGTTTGGGGGTCACAATGGACTGATGTATTATACTTGAAATAAATATATAGAATTCTAGATCTTGTAGGTGTCAGGCGGCTTCTCTGAAATGCAACACACTGCAATGGAATCAGTACACCTATGGGGGAGCAAAGGGAGACCCAGACTTACTTGCAACATTACATTTGCCTTGAAATATTAATTTGAAATATTAATAACTAAACTGAGAATGTTTTCTGTGTGTGTATGTGTGTGTCTAGATGACTTTTATTATTTAAAAATGACTCCAAAAGTCATGGAGACTACCCTCAACTTCACTAACAGACAGAAAAAGACTAGCTCCTCAGTATGCATTTAGAAGGACAGGAAGGGAATAAATAACTCATCTTCTCTTATTCTACATATTGGTTAGAACAGTAATGCATATGTTAGGGTATAATTATCTAATACAGAAAGGCTGAGCTATCACTCTTCTATATCAATAAATATTAACTGGAAGAAGAATATGAGGATTTTCAGGAGTTATTTTAAAACTACAGGTCATACACGGCATCAGTCCAAACCTACCAAATCAATTTCAAGAAGTGAGACCCTGGCTACTCTTACGGTTTTGATGTGCAGTTATGATTGGTTGCAATAGTTATAGGTGAATGTTACAACCATTTGCCCATTATTACACCTGCTCTTTCCACATCTCACCAAAAAACTGATTTTATTGTACATAATATTACTTAAAAAGTATACACAATAAAAATACCACTATATTGTTTAGGAAAATATAATATCTGTATACACATATAATTTTAGTTATTATCATGTGATAGTATTCATCAGAAAATTCCTTCAAAACATAGTGGAGAGATGTGGGCTATTACATGGTTTAGTCAACACAAAATAATTATGAAAGCTTTTATCTTTTCTCTGGGACTTAGATATATGTTAGAATTTCACAATTCCCACATAACAGAAGATAACACAGATATTAAGAGTTTTACTTCATTGAGGTGATTTATACTTTGGGCTTTTTGCCTGCAAAAATTTTTCATCTTAATCACCCATATTTACTACTTCATAGTTGTTTGTCATTCAGGATTATGTACTTTTTAAAGACATTTTAGAAAGGTGCAATGATTCTGATTGATTGTCATCTTAATCCTTGTTTGTTTAGTGTTGCTTAAAGATAAATGATATGCTATTATATAATAAAATAATCTTAACAATTAACAAATACTCTTAATTCATGGCAATAAAGAAAAGTATGGCAATGTTCATAATGGCTTTTAAGTACAAACTTATGGAATTGTAGAGTGCTCTTAGAATTCAATTACATGATTGACATTTATTTCAAATGCTCCACAATTCATACAGACAGAAACAGATGGGCCATCTGTTTTCAAGTTTCTCATCTCTTTATAGCTCAGACATATTTGTGATAGCCAAACATAAATGAAAAAATGGCAACCCTCACATAAGGCTCCTCATCACTGATTGTCACCCTTTCAAGGTTAAACTTTCTTGTGGGTGAAGATTCAACTTTCTAAGAGCAAAAAATAGCTTCTAGCCCTATATCCACTCTATGTGTGGACTTACAAAGATTAATGCAAGGCTATTTTTATACAATGGGGTTGAGAAATTTCATTGGTTCCAGCCTCCAAAGCAAATAGAAAAACAAGAGACAGAAATTATTTTACCTATTCTCTCTCCAAGTCCTCTTGACACATGATTTTACTCAGGAAAATCATGTGTTTGATAACGCAGGAAAAAAGAAAAAAAGTTATTTTGTAAGGAAACAAGGTTCTTAGTCAAGGTGAAATTTGTGAAGACACCATGATAGGAAAGAGGGAGAATGAAGATACTGTCTTACCAATAAAATAATATTTATTAGTTTTATTGTTTCTACTCTTTAATATTTAAGAGTTTAAATGTTTAAGTTATTTCCTGGATTATTAAAATAAGACTCTATTCAGGTATTAACACTTTATATGTTATAAATCCTCACAACCTATAAAATACATTTCTCAGACAGCAAAATTTTGCCCAACATTTCTCTCTGAACTATAGTCTATATTTAGGGAAGTCATAGGAGTAGATTCTTTAACAAGCTTTATGCAATTGTTTCTGCTGTATGCAGGATTTCCTTGTAGCTGTGACATTTTCCTCTCTTCACGTTTCAGGTGAGCTTCTGAGGGTAGTACAGAAACCAAAGATGAGAGCTCACAACACTAGTTATTACCATCTTTCCTCCTAACTCCTGGTAACCACTATTGTACTTTCTGTCTTTAAGAATTTGACTATTCTTGGTAACTTACTTAATGCAATCATATAATATTTCTAATTTTTTTAATTTCACTTAGCATAATGTCTTCCAGGTTCATCCATTTTGTATTATAATCAAAACTTCTAAGATAAAAAAATATTTTATTATATGTATATGCCATATTTTGTTTATTCACTCATCTGTTGATGGACATCTGCATAATTTCTACCTTTTTGGCAATTGTGAATACAGCTGTGAACATTGGTTTACAAATATCTGTTCAAGTTCTTGCTATCAGTTATTTGGGGTGTATATCTAGTAAAATCGAATTGTTGGATCATATGACAATTCTGTTTTCTGAGAAACTGCCATATTTTTTTCCACAGGAGCTGCACCAGTTTACATTCCCAGCAACAGTTCACAAATGTTTCCATTTTTCCATATCCTTGTCAACACTTGCTATTTTCTGTTTTCTTGGGGGTTGTTTCCTTTTTTGGTAATAGCCATATTAATAGTTGTAAGGTAGTTTTGATTTGCATTTCCCTACCAATTAATGATGTTAATAATCTTTTCATTAATTTGTTAGCCGTTTATCTTTTTTGGATAAAAGTGCATCTAATACTTTGTCATTTTATTCATTTCCTTTTTTTGTTGTTGTTCATATTAATTTGTAGATGTCCTTGATATAGTACTCTCTTCTTGTCAGGTATATGATTTGCAAGTACCATTTCTCATTCTATAGGTTGCCTTTTAGCTCTCCTAATAGGATTCTGTAATGTAAGAAAAGTTTTTAATTTTGATGAAATCCAACTGACTCTTTTTTTGTTGTTGCCTTTGTCTTTGGTGTCATAGCCAATAAATTACCAGCAAATCCAGTTATAAATATCTTGCTCCATGCTTTCTTCTGAGATTTTCATAGTTTTTACACATATGTTTAGATTTTTCATTCACTCTGAGTTAATTTGTGTATATGGTGTGTGTGTAAGGTATAAGGTAAGGGGTTCACCTTCATTTTTCGGCATGTGGATAGTCATTTTTTCTAGCACCATCTGTTAAAAGCACTTTCCTTTTCTCATTGAATAGTTTTGCCATTCTTATTGAAAATCATTTGACAATATACATGTGGATATTTTTTGTGAGCTCTGTTCTATTCCATGAATGTATATATCTGTCTTCATGCCAGTACCAAACTATTTGAATTACTGTACCTTTGTAATATGTTTTAAAATGAGGAAGTAAGAGTCTTCAGACTTCATATTTTTCAAGATAATTTTGGCTATTCAGTGACCCTTTCAGAATCCATATAAATTTTAGGAATATTTTTCTACTCCTGAAAATACATCATTGGGATTTTGGTAGGAATTACACTGAAAGTGTAGATTACTTTGGGTAGTATAAACATCGTCATAATATGAAGTCTTCTAGTCCATGAAAAGGATATGCTCTTCCCTCCTTCTTGCTTTTGAGATGGCCTTAGATAGCAGCTTTCTAGTTGAGCTGCATTCATGTAATTCAGAAGCTAAACATGGTAATTATCTAGGGTTTTTTCTGTGTGATGTTATAAAAATACATTATAAAAATAAAAGTGGCTGTACATACTGGGTGCATACCTTCTTAATAGCACTGCACACATTTATGTTACAGAAAAAAACTACTAAGCTAATGTTTGGATGAAATATTTTCTCTCTATTTAAGACTATGGGATATTGATAGAAACAACAAACAACACCATCATCTACAAATAAAATTTGACATACATGTAGTATCAATGCAGGCTGAGAGCTCTCAATTTTTGTACCTATCCATATATATATATATGTATATAATATATACACACGTATGTATATAAAATTACATAATGATGTATTTCTATAACTATGTAATTATAAATTATGTATGTTTGTGTACACATGTGTTTATAGCAAATTTTAATTATGTAATTATATAAATATGCAGTCATAATAGACATATATATATATATATATATATATAATATATACATAAGTTTAACATCCAGAACTTTTTTGTGAAAAGCAGACAATACAAGGTCACTTTGCTAACTACGCACATCTATAAATGAAATAAGTTTTCAAAAACATGGTTTATATATTCTTAGAACCAAATTATTTGGCAGGCTTCCTAAAGCAAGACATTCTTGAAGAATGCTTCCTTCTAATTATCAATCACCAGCCACCCCGTCAAGAACTATTTTTCTGTACTTTTTCAAAAATGACGTAAAATGGAGTTGAATGAGGAGCAAGTTTAAATCAGACCACTGCCCATAATACTACTCCTTTCCAGAAACCTGAATAGCAATGCATGACTGTTGCCCTGATACAACTACATATCGTCATCTGGCTGGCTGCTTGCTACATAAACTGCATAATTAGATGGTATGCTGAGAGGAAAGAAGAGCACTATGATGCTGTGTGAAGAGAAACCACAATTTACCAGTACAGTGTTCCACACAAATTCCATAAGACAACTTCTGGTCCTTAAGGAAGTGAGTACAGAGATAATCCATTTCAGGTCTATAAAAACCTCAGGACAATGAATTGTCAATACAAGTTTCTTCAATGCAATTAAAGATATTGCAGTCGAATACCATTTTGACAGTAAAACTAGACAGATTTACAAGAAAAAGCTTTTCCAGGCAGCAGAGTATATTTTAATCAAATTCTACACTAAAAGCTTATGTACTACAGAGAAATTCTAAAGTAAAATGTAAAAAGGGCCTCTATTTAAAAAATTTACTGTTTAGTATTCCCTAAGTGACTATGAAGTCTCCTTTTCATAGGAGATATGTCTCAAACAAGATTGATACAATGTGGCAGGGCAGCATCAAGGTTTTGGGACGATTAATTTAAAATGCTTTTCCTTTTCATCCTCTGCTGTAAATTGCTGAGCAATCATCATTTTTCTTTACCTTTTGCTTTTGGTGATATAGTTTGTGTCATGCCAGGATCACAGTTCCCTGACATTAATCATGAACCACTGAGTTCTCTTTTTTTACCTCATGCCCATGAGGGCAAATTCTGTGAAGAGATATGGATAAACTTGATCTCATGAGCTCTTCCTGAGGAATTTCATTTCAGCTAGGTACTTTACAAACCAGTGCTTGAATTTTTTCTTTTCATTTTAAAAGCTATAAAGTGGTCACTGCTGCATTCAGGGCTTATATTGTTGAAAACTTTAAAAATAGAATGGTCAAGCAGGAAAAAAATCCTAAAGATGTTTCCCTTACAGAGACCTCAAATTCAAGTGCAAGACAGCAATCAATCTTCATTTAGCGTCTACACATTCATAAATCACACAACCTAGGAGACCCAATTGGAGAACACCAGCAAACAACCACAATAAAGATTAGTAAATAATGGTTCAACCCAAAGAAAATGTTACAATGTCTTTAAAATAATAAGGCACTAAAAATTCTAAAAGTAATTTAAAACTATATGGATAAAATATTTATACAGCACACAACAAAATCACTTTATAAAATTTTACTTTAAACTGTAATAGATGCGTTTAATTTCATGTTAAAAGCTTTTTGAAAAAGAATTGAGTGTTTTTTCATTATTTTATTGTGCCTAAGAGCACATGTGATAGAATCAGGGGTTTTGATTCACATTCAATTCTTTAGAATTTAAAATATATTTCATACACTAAAAATCTCTGAAGTTCCTACTATGCAGAGGTTTTCATCCTAAATGAATCTTAATTATCCAAGGTTATTTGTCAATGACAAAATCATTGGTAGATTAGTAAGGCAAAAGATCTTTTCATTTGTTTCTGTTTAAACAGAAAACTGACAGCCAATATAATATTTTCCTTTTTTCAATAAATATTTGTTCAAAAAAACAGCTAAACCATGTCTGATGGAGATGAAAGTCTACTCAGGAACACAAATAATACTGTGTAAGTAATTTTTCAACAAAACATACTTTCACAAATCTCATGGAATTCAGAACCATATTTCAGAAAGGAGAAGAGTATTGACATCACAAAAAATAAATAGAAAAAACTATTAATTTAAAATAATTACAAAGTTAATACATTAAATAGATCTCTAAGAGAGCTAACAATACTCTATTTTAAATTAATATTTAAAATTTTAAATTAGCCCTCACCTAAGAGAGTACTTTGCCTCATTTCTTATCACTCCTTATTTCTACATTTCTCCTTTGTAGCCTTTCCTTATTCTTTCCTCTCATGCCCAAGCATCTCAGATATCTTTTTCTCCAAGAAGCCTTCTGTAAGCACTACCCCAACCCCACTCCCGCACACATACGTTTTCCTTTCCAGGCTGGCTAACACCACTGATGCTGCCACATTATTTTTGGTATAACGCAAGTCATACTGCATCATAGTTCTGTGTTTACCATTTCTCCATCTGCCAACCAGTAGACTATGAGCATTTTGATAGGGTGGGGTCTTATTTCTGGTGCTATCTTTCAGAACCTAGTACAGATCACAGCCCATAATCTTTACCTAGTTATTTTAAAAATACATTTTGAAATGTATTCTTTTCAATAAATAAAAAACTGTAAGAATGAATGTGTAACAAAATTTACATAATAATTTGTATGAAGGAGACATCTGATTTTTTTAAAAGGACAACAGATGGTCTCTATTTAAAAAAAAAAAACACTTTAATAACTATTTTCTTTTGGGCAAATTATTAAATGCCAAAATTTTAATTGCACACGACAGTGCAAGCTAATTTTTATGTACAAGGAGTTATCAAGAATATTTGTGCCAAAACTTAGAGAAAAAGAAAAATTTCAACGAGGCTCAAAAGACAATAAACTGAGGCCACAGAAGGAGGCTGACCTGTAAGAGGTTTCTCCTGGCATGGGATAGATGAATTTTTCAGTGGTAACTAACATGGCATTTTAAGCTGCTGCCCATATGGTACAGTGCTGTAAACCAAATAGCAACGTAAATCATTGCTCCAAATAGTTGTTAATACTGAATCTGTGTCAATAGAGGTGGGAGGAGATGAGATCATCCATGAGTATGCAAACACGGGATAAATCTATGAGGGAAGCCTTGCAAATAAGATTCAGTGTAGGGAGAGGGCAACTGGTAGAAACCAGGTATCAGAGGAGGAGCTGAGAAGGAGAAATGACAGCTCTCAGATATCCTCAAGAAAATAGAATAAAGCCATATTCTTTGAATATTAAAATAAGTTTCCAGGAGGCTAAAAGCTTTCAGGACAGTAAAACTGTAGTTATGCATCTTAAAAACAAATAAACATTTCTAGTCTAAGAAAGCTTTAACATCTTGGAGCTACTTAGCAACTAGCAAAACATTCCCTTAAACAATCTGAACCTACATATGTATTAAACTACTAGTTAAGCTGATGTGTAAAATGTAGTAACAAGGTCATGTAACACACTTGAATAGTCCTCTTCTCAAAGTTCTCCTATGAGGGTAAACTTACCATAAACACCGACAATGACAATAGTAAGAAACGTGTACTATATAACAAGAAAGATCTATGAATCTTACCAAATTGAAGGAAAACACTTCAGAGAGGATGCTTTGGTATGCAAATGAAAAGCGAAAAGTCAGACAACCTCTAGAGTGAGAGAGCTCACAAAGGAGTCGACAAAAATGAATGCGTCAGACAGGTGAATGATACTACCAAAGACAATGAACTCTTTCAATCGCAGATGAAACCTTGAGAGAATGCTACACCTCTATACAGGAAAAAATATTACACATTCAGATATTCAGTTGGAATTATAATTCCTTAGTGGGAAGATGATACAAAAGAAAGAATATGTCCACCTTTGCAGTTTTTAGATTAATGCAGATTGCAATGGATGGCGTAGAATTCCTCCCAACATCATCAGTAGTCTGTATTTATCTTGAGCAAGTGAAGGGTAATTAATAATGTAAGCATCCTACATCATGAGAATCAGCATTTAAAATGCATAAAGTTACTTACTGTTTGATGTGACATTAAATCTGAAAGTCTCCAGAGGTAGACTGAAAGCCAAACTGTGTGTCACTTGCCTCAATTCAAAGTCAGAAATATTATAATCACACATATGGTGAGCTACAAGGTGGCCAGCCATTATAAGAGTGCTAAACATACTTTACAGTGACTAGAGAGAACAAGGCAAATGCAAAGACACCAGCCATATTTCGTGGTGCTATCTATGGATAGCTCTGTGTGACTCAGCACTAGCAATTACTACTTGCCACAAGTCAAAATTAATGTGGCAATAACTACTTGCCACAAGTTACATAAATAAAAATGAGATATATAAAAAGATTTTGGCCTTTCAGTAAAAGATGTAACATAAGCATTGGAATTATTGTTGAATTGTGTATTTGCTGTATACATGAGGAAGTTTCATTTTCTTGAATAATTTTCAAGGTGATGAACTTTTTGGATATATTTTATGTGTTGTACTCATTGAATTTATAAAATAAAATTCGTATATGAAAGAAATAAAAACATACAAAGAAATTACCATCATTATCAATGGAATTTCTAAGAAAAATTCTAGATTCAACTGGGTTTCAATTATTGAGCTGGCATTTTCCATGACAAGTATTCACAGAAATGAATACTGTGTACTTAACAGTTTTGCTGCTTGGAAATCTGGAATGCAATCACCTGATGTCAGATTCACTGCTGTGAGATAACAACCTGCCATTAACAAAACGTGGTCTTCTGATTTTCTATTTCATATTGAGCAAACCTATAACTACAGATATAATAGTATTCTGTGTGTATATATGCATGTGCATATATGCATTTATATGTGTGTGTTTATATATGTATATATACACATATATTTTAATATATATTTATATACATATATGCATATATTTATATATATGCATATATGTATATATATTTATATACATATATACATATATTTATATACATATATACATATATTTATATATTTATATACATATATACACATATTTATATATATTTATATACATATATACACATATGTGTATATGTATATACATATATGTATATACATATATATATGTGTATATACACATATTCATATATGTATATACATATATACATATATGTGTATATGGATATAAATATATATACACACACATATGTGCACAAATTTACTTATGTATTTATATAAATGCAGAGACCAGCTATGTATTTTAGAAGTAAATGATCAATTATAATTTCCTTTTATATTTGTTCGTTATTAAATTATTTCTTTCAGTTAAGATTAAGAGGAAAGTTTAGGGACCAGAGAAGGAAGAACAATTAAATAACTCAATAAAATAACAGTTTAGAGTTGAATTTAATACTACATATTTTGTTAAGGAAAATTTTAGTTCAAACTAATACTTTTTCTCTCAAAATTCTCATCCACCTGAAAGTCAAATTTTTCAATATTGAGATTATATAATTTTGAAAACTTTAGTCACAATTTTCTTTCATAATTAATCCAAGAATACCAGGAAGTATTTTTTAATCTACTTATTATAGACCTTGAATATTTCTTTGTTTAATTTACATGTTTGATAACCTCTACATGAAAGAAACATACACACATACAGATTACTTTTCAGGTAATATCTGTAAAATGATACTGTATCAGTGTCTAATTGTCCTTGAGGTTACCAACATAAATTCACTTTAGCCTCTTTATTCTACCTTGAAGTAAGTATGCATTGATGCTAGAAGTACTGTGCAAATAGAAAATCATAATGCAATAGTTGTCAATCCAAGGTTTCTTAAATATCAAATTAGAAAGAAAGCAAAATTTTAGAAGGCTCAATAAACACAAGCTGTATGTTCTCTTATTGTGTAACAAAATTGGTTTTCTGGATAACCTCTCATCTTACTAAATACATGGGGAACATACAGAGCCAAAGGGGCCAGAAGCTTTCTACATTAAATGGTCTTCTTTTCTTAAACAGAAAACATTAGTGCTGAGTCACAACTTGAGGAATGGTAGGGTGACGTGTTCAAAGTCTAATCACTGAGTGAAAATTCATTCATTTGCAGTTCAAAGTGTATCAAAACTTTTTTTTTCATCAATAAGAGACAGATTGTCAGAACTCGTATTTTGGGCAATATTCATCAATAAGGAAAGAAAGATAAGTTGCTCTCATTAATGCAGCATGATAAGTCAAGGCACAGTTGGCTCTATTCTGAAACTGAAGCTTCTGAAATTAGCTTCATGCCACAGAAAAAAAGTACATTCAGAAAAAGTAAAATAGCATTATTAGCATTTATACAAAATTTTACAGAAACACAGAATGTCATGAAGTCTTACCAATATGACTTTGACAATATAACATTTTATATTAACATGTTCATAATTAATTCTAGAAGAAAATATACTACATTTAATATTTTTCCTGTAGTCCTTGATCCATCATATTAAAAGACTATATCCAAGTTAGAAGTATACAGTTGAGGGTAATTTTCTCTGCTTTCAGACCTAATTTAGCCTAGAAAATTAAAAGTTTACCTGGAAGAAATTTTTCTAACAATTAAGATACTATAATTTTCTTTGTTTTTAAATATAAAACTAAAATTCTGAAATATGGAAATAAAAAGTACCCTGAACATTATTATTACTATGTTATTGATTTTGGTTTTATAAGCAAAGTGCTAACAGCAAAGCCAATGACATAAACCATGTTTTTGAAAATTTCTTGTATGTATGTGTGCAATAAACAATGACATAATTTGGTTGATGTAAAAGACACTTAGGACACTTAGATTGATTCCCTATCTTGGCAATTATGAATAGTGGTACAATAAACATAAGAGTGCACATATCCCTTCCATACACTGATATTCTTTCCTTTGGATAAATACCTAATAGTGTGATCGTGGGATATATGGTAGTTCCACTTTTAACTTTCTGAGAAACCTCAATACTGTTTACCATAATGACTATACTAATTTACATTCTCACCAACAGGGAGTACGAGTTCACTCTTCTCCACATCCTCACCAGCATTTGTTATTTTTTGTCTTTTAGAGAATAACCTTTCTAACTGGAGTAAGATGATAGCTCATTGTGGTTTTTATTTGCATTTTCCTGATGACGGGTGATATTGCTCATATTTTAATCTACCTGTTTGCCATGTGTGTCTACTTTTGAAAAACGTCTATTCAGATCCTTTGCCCACTTTGAAATTCTTATTTATTTATTTATTTATTTATTTATTTATTTATTTTGCCTTTGAGTTGTTTGAGTTTCCTGTATATTCTGGGTATTAGTCCATTTTGGATGAATAGTTTGCAAATATCTTCTCCCATTCAGCAGGCTGTCTTTTCACTCTGCTGATTGTTTCCTTTGCTGTGCAGAAACCTTTTAGTTAATGTTGTCTTACATGTTTATTTTTGCTTATGCTGTCCATGTTTTCCAGGTCTTACCCACAAAATCTTGGCCTAGACCAATGTCCTGGAATGTTTCCCTAGTATTTTTAACGAGATGAGTTTGAATTCAATTATAAATGTTAATAGTTTAATATAAAAAATAGGCCTTTTTATAAAAGATTTTTAAAATGAAAAGGAAAACAAAATTTAAAAGCCAGTATATAAATCGTAGTGAGTTGGAATTTGGATTACAGAAAAGTTGAGAATACGAGCTTGAAATATACACCATGTTCCTAAGACAAAGGCTTACTCTTTTAGCTAGATAGAATTATTAATATTCTTCACATTTGTTTTATAAATTTGAGGGCTTCTGAATAATATTCAGCTCCAAAAAGACCTTAAAGCCTCTCATGTAGATAAATTTATATAATTCTTTTCTTAAGGAAAAATTTTACCTACTCTTTATAGTAAAAAACAACATGCTTTTTAATATATCCTTTAAAAACTCATTTTTTTTTCTATTGAGGACTCAGAACTATGAGGTTCCTCAAAGAAAATATATTGTATCAGGTAGTTATATAAACTCATTCAAAAAGTACTAACAACATAGTTATTTAAAGAGAAAGATCTCCTTTTTATCCATTTAAAAAAAAAATACAGATGAGGTCTCACTATATTGCCCAGCTTGGTTAAGAACTCCTGAGCTCAAGAGAGCCTCCCTCCTCAGCATCCCAAAGAGCTAAGATTGTAGATGTGAGCCCACCAATGCCTAAAAATCTCCTTTCCTAAAACGTATTCAAAATGAATTTGTTCTCCAATCATCTCTCACTATACTTAATTCCTGTTAGACTCATGTAATTCTTATCTTGGGGAAGTATCTTCTAAAATATGCTCACTTTTCAAATTGTAAAGCTAAATAGTGAAAATAGTGACTTTCCCAATGTTAAGAATTTAAACTCCATCTTTTGCACATTAACTTTTCGTAAGAGCAAAGCTGAAATTTCATCAGTGTAGAAAATAATTTTCTTAGAAAAGACAACTAAATATACCTTACCAGATGACCCCAAAAACACTCATTTTAAATGTTGCTCCTGTTTTACTTGGACATTTTTGGAGTACAATGTGATTGACATTTTTGCAAGGCCACAGGTGCATTAAATATCTTGGCTTATGCCAACAGGTATAGGAAAAAAACATGGCTTAGAAAGAGTTCCGCTTATAGCAAGGTAATTGACATCTTTGTGAGATAAAAGTTAACATTTAACTTTTAAGAAAAGAGATACACATCCCTCTAAGTTAGCTTAAATAATTCTATTCATTAAAACAATGAGCAATATGAATACAGTCTCCTGCTGGTGTGTTTCAAGCCTAATTTTTTTGCTGGCCCTTAATTATTTTAAGAGTACCAGTTAAAAAAAAAAAGAAAGAAAGAATCATATCTTGAAACAATTCAGATTCCTACTTTGGCTAAAACGGCTATAGAGCAAGACAAACAAATTAGTTTTCTCTGATTCTTAGTTTGGAAAACAATCAATCTTTACTCACTTTAACAATGCAGTTAAATTGAAGAAAAGGAAAAGTTAAACAACTGTATTCAAGAATTTCAAACTTTTCTGAAAAATACCTAGTTTTCCTTATGAGGGTTTAAACCATAAGTATTTTATCAGTCAAACTTTCAAGAGGTAGCATGGAAAATACTCAGAGGGGCATACATTTAAACATAGCAATTTCATTTCAATACATGTAGTCTATGGAAATAATCAGAGTTATACTCAAATATGTGTACAAACTTATGCAGAGGTGATATTCGTAATACAGAACAATTGAAATAAATTAAAATAATCAACAGTAAAATGTTAGTGATTAAAAATCTGTTATATCCATATAGTAGAATGTGATCATTAAAAATAATTTGTAGTATTAAACATACATTTATATTATGAAGGAATGAAAATTCTCCTTATTTTCTAGGGGGAAGGTAGACAATCTTTTTGTTTTGGGAGATTAGGTGCTCTTTGTCTTGAGGTACTATAAAGAACCGCTCTGAAGATTCTATGATCTGGAATTTATCTAATAATCACATTCATGCAAACAGAAAACCAAGCTCCATTACCCAACATTCATTCAGTATTTACTTATTAGGCATTGTCTCTTTGCTAAAACTATCTAAACAATGAAGATACAATGATGTATGAAATAACCAATCTCAATTTTAATGTCACGGTGCTTGAGGGTTAGGGGAATGTGATAGAAAACCAAGACAGATAATAAATACATAAATAAAAAATCAAGGCATTTTAAAATAATGTGTCCTATTTTTTAAAATGGGGTCAAAGAAAATGATAGGACTTATTTGGAGGGTTATTTAGAGAGAGTGGTGAAGGAAACTCTATAAGAGAAAGTGACATTAGAGCTGGGGAGTGGAAAAAGTCAGGGAAATGGATATTCAAGATTATGTTAATACAGCCTAAGATCTCTGAACAAGGAATGAGTTTGACATGTCCCAGAGCCAATCAGAAAGAAGGATTCTATAACCATACATGACTGATCAAATTGGAGAAGAAAAAGACATAAATTTGAAGCGGAATAATGGAATCGAATCACATAGGGCCTTGTAGGTCTTTTTAAGGTTCAAGAGAAGAACAATCACAAAGGAGAGAAAAAATTAGGGAGAAGCTCTGAGTCTGGGGGACTAGACAAATGACTCAATCTTGCCACCAGGTCAGTTGGTCTATGGCAGTAGGAAGCACTTGGACTTCCTACACCAGTGCAGGTCTTTTTCTATAATAGGTTAACAGGATTCCTCCAATTGCCTAAACCAGAGGTACCACTTGCAAATCAATCAGGTACACTGTGGCTGGTATTTTGATCATATTTGCCACTCTTTTATGTATCATTCAATGTGTGAGGTGGACTCAGCCCAACAAAAATATAGGAAAAGTGTGCCTGCTTTCATTCTTTAGAAATCCAACTTTTTTGCCATAGTGTTCCCTAAGCTGGGAAAAACAAACAGATCAAAAAATCAAAGGCATCTATGGGAATTATAGATTATAGTGTCTTTTGTTTGGAGTTTATTGCTCTAGTGCTTTCCAAGTTTTCTGGCATGAACTGCTTTATTTTTATCATTATGAATAAAAGCTGTTAAAAATCAATCAATAAAAGGAAGGACTTTCACCCTCCCTAACCTGCATTCATATTAGATATAAAAGCCTGAACATATCATTATTGTCAACTATATCAAAGTACTAAAACATAAAAAGATATTTTAACAGATGACACTAAAAATATCACAAATCAAAATTGCACATAAAATGATTTTACTTACAACCACGTAATTGTAATATGTACTTCCTACTTACCCAACTTGGTCCCATGCATGGTTATTAATAAATTGTTTTTATTTAAAAAATAAAAATGTACACTCATCAGTTTGAGGCCTGAACAGTATTCTATTCCTCTAAAAATTTCAGACAGATTCAAAGAACAAGAAGAAGAATGCATACATGGATATTAATGATACTAATGACAATAATTTCTCTCCATGTGAATATGGCACAAGCCCAGTCAAATCACACTGCTAGGTACAGCACAGTTAACAAAGTCACTAGGACTTTATAAGACCCATCAATGTGAGAAGTCAGCTTTACGAAGTCTGCCAAAGAACAGCCACATTTCTCTCCCATGGACTCAAGGACTCCCCCAAATGACATTTCAGAGCTTGAAATGCCATCGCTTTGTAGCTAAATGAATCTTCTCTTAAGCAGTTCCTTTTCAATATACGAATTTCCAGGAATGAGATACCACCCACTACCAGCTGGGTACAGATATAAATAAAGAGAAATTCACCCTTGGATATAAAATCAATTTTTTTTAGTGTTTATGTATTTTAAACTTGAAGTTTCATCATTTATTGAAAAAAAATTATCCTTTTAGAAGTTATTCAGAAATATGTTAAAGAATGCAGGAGTTGTTGACATTTCCATTAATTGATTTTGTTTTGTTTTAAGGTTTGCGTTCAGTGCAGATGGTGAGTGTCTGGTCATTTTGCTCATCTTCATGAGCCAGTCTCCTGTGCCTGTGTATATATAGTTTGTAGAAATCTATGTTTTTCCCAAAAATCTTTTATAATCAAGATTTTTGAATGTAAAAGTACTTTTCTTGAATGTAAAAGTAATTTTTGTCACAGAAAGTAAGTACATGTTAAAACTTTCAAGGTTTTGGAGATATTATCAAGTAAAAGATATTATTGCTATCATTACAGAATCAATTACAGAAAATAATAGACATTAAATATTTGTGTATATGTGTGTATCTGTATATGTGTGTATGTGTGTGTGTGTATACACAAAATATATTTCCCTTTGAAGAAGTAACCCAAAGTTAACAGGGAAAATTCAAATTCAGTTTCTATTCCAAATCAAATTTAGCATGATTATTGACCAACGGTTCTGTATTTAAAAAAATGTGGAAACAATGTCCACAAGTGCATACCCATCAGATTTTCTTTAATTTTTTATTTGCAAATGTTTGTAAGAAGACAAAGAATTAAAGATGGAAGAGCAGAGACTACGCACTGACAGAGGAAAGAAGCATCATCCTTCTGACGTATACTGCTAGACAACTCAGACCAACTGAGGATTTCTCCCATGCTAGAGTCCTTTAAATATTTCTTATTTGGGGAAATTGCAAAAATTCCTGCAAAGTAGAAAAATTCAAGTATGTTCATGGAATAGGTGGGATTTAAAGAACACTGGTAATCTCATAAAACAACACTGTTCTAATTGCTTAGAAATATTTTCAAAGGTACGTTATGTAACAGTAACTAGAGTAGAAGCAGAGCCACAAGAAACATAGGTAACTTTTCTTTCTTCTTCAGACATTGCAGGTTCAATGGAAATTTTCCACATATCTGGAAAGCACTAGCAATTCAGAAAGTATAAATGGAGTATTTGCTGCATGCATGAGCCATATCTAGCATTTGTCTCTCATTTTACAGCTTAAATATGATTTTACATACATAATCTAATTTTACCCTTACATCAAATGTAAGGATTCAAATATGGCTAGTGATTTCTTAAAACCTGCAAAAGCATTAAGGGAAAAATACATATTTTCTATACACATGATTCTCTTATGTCTTTGAGCTTCTGTTTGTATATGAAGATTTACAAAATAGCATAGAGGCTTAAAAGTAGAAGAAAATGGGAATTCTCAAATGTTCTACAGAGTCACAGTCTACATCAGCCACTGGGAGGAAATAAAAAATCTGCCTGTTTTCATGAATTGAAAAGTTATGTGATTGTTATTTGATCTCTCAATCCAAGAATGAGATAATAAATAATTAGAAAATATGCTAAATCTCTAACTTAAAAGAGACTCTGGTTAGCTATCTTACTGAATGGTCTAGTTTTTGAAATGCCTTATTGAAAAATACTTAATGGCAGAGACAGTTTAGATACCTAAATGGATGGACCATCTACTTAAATTAATTACAATGCAGTTAAACTGATAATTTAAAAAGATAAACAGAAAAAAATTAGACAAACAACAGAAATATTTCTACTGCTACATAGGCAATGCAAGTCTTTTCATTGGAGAAAAAAGATATTTATTCACTTCTGAGTTGACTGTCAATGTAGAAAATTCTAATGTATCTATCGGAGATTTACCAGGACTAATAGGAGATTTTAGCAATGTTGCAGGATACATGGTTAACACACAAAAATAAATTGCATGTCTGTATCAGTCATGCTTTGCTTAATAACAGGGATACATTCTGAGAAATCCAGTGTTAGGCAAATTTGCGAATGTGTGAACACGACAGTGTGTACTGACACAAATCTAGATGACATAATCTACTACATTCTACCTGATATAGTCCACTGCTCCTAGGCCATAAACCTGTACAGTATGTTACTGTACTGGATACTGCAGGCAATTGTAGCATAATGGTACATATGTATCTAAACATAGAAAAAAAAACAATAAAAATACCATAAATCTTACAGGACCGTTTTCATATGTGTTTGAAACAACACGCAGAAAATAAATTTTAAAGCTGAAACTGGACCCCATTCCTTAAACCTTATACAAAAGTTAAGATATACTAAAGACTTAAATGTAAAACCTAAAACCTTAAAAACCCTAACAGAAAACCTAGGCAATATCATTTAGTACATAGGCACAGGCAAAGACTTCAGACTAAAACACCAAAAGCAATGGCAACAAAAGCCAAAATAGGCAAACGGAATCTAATTAAAATAGAGCTTCTGCATAGCAAAAGAAACTAACATCAGAGTGAACAGGCAACCTACAGAATTGGAGAGTATTTATACAAACTATCCATCTGACAAAGGGCTAATATTCAGAATCTACAAGGAACTTAAATTTACAAGAAAAAAAAACAAATCGCCCCATCTTTTATGTTTTATATATACATTACATGTATAGTCCAAAAGTAATTTTATACAATATATTTAATCCTTTTGTACATGAAACAAAGTTTGTGTTAAGCACTAATTGTACAATTTTCTACCTGAGACATGTCATCTCTCAAAAAGTTTCAGATTTTGGAGTTTTCAGATTTCCATTTTTTCAATTAAAATTAGGGATGCTTAACCTATATTTGCATATAACTAACACACATCCTTTTGTATATTTTAAATCACTCTAGGTTACTTTTATTACAAAATACTATGTAGTACTATGTAAATAGTTGTTATACTATTTTGTGTTATTATCCTTTTTATTGTTGTATCGTCATTTTTTCAATATGTTTTTCTGAATATTTTCCATATGCAGTTGGTTGAATCTCCAGATGCAGAATCCATGGCTACATATGTATGTGTATATAATAAAACTCGTATCCAGAATGTAAATATTAATCTTGCAACTTAATTATAAAACTTTAGAAATACAATAAAAATAGGCAAAATATTTGGATACTTTATAAGCAAAGATACAAAGGTGAAACAAATTATTCTCAATATCATTAGTTATTTGAAATGCAAACAAAAATTGCATTGTGATACTCTTACATATCTGTTATGATAGCAAAAAATAGTTTTTTAATGGCAATTCCAAGTCCTAACAACAATATCGAACAACCTGAACTCTCACAGACTGCTGGTCTGTGATATAGCTGCTTTGGAAAACACTCTTGAGATATCAATATAACGTTAAACATTTACTCACCAAAATCCTGGAAATATCTCCTGGATTTTTATTCAACATAAAGGAAAACATATTTCTACATACAAATTTATTTGTAAGTATTTATAGTTTTATGCATAATGATCACAAACTGAACATAACCTAAATGTGTAATGAATTGTAAATGAATAAATTTTTACACAGCCACATATTGCTATACTATTCAGTTACAAAAAGGAACTGATACGTACAATGACATGAATGAATCTCAAAAGCATATGCTAAGTAATAGAAGACAAATACAGAAAGGTACATAGCCATTTAAGATTTCTTTTAAAATAAAATGTGCCTTCCATTTATATGACATTCTAGAAAAATCAAAGTTATAGGTGAGGAAGGAAATCAGTTCAGAGCTTTCCAGAAGCTAAACATAGGAAGGAGAATGAAAACACAAAGCCACAAGGCAACTCTTTGGGGTGATGAGAATATTCCATATTTTCATTGTAGTGGTAGTTACACTGTTTACAATTATTAGCACTCATTGAAATGTACTCTATAAAACATGCATATTACTTTGTATTATCTC
The DNA here is from genome assembly GCF_048565385.1 of Saimiri boliviensis. NCBI lineage: Eukaryota > Metazoa > Chordata > Mammalia > Primates > Cebidae > Saimiri > Saimiri boliviensis. Next base: position 65,254,423 of record NC_133458.1, on the reverse strand, counting down.
AATAAACTAAACTAAGCAAGTGAACAAAAAGCTATACTTCTGTTTCCCTACAAAAGTGAAGACTCCAGGGCAGGGGAAGTTAAACACAAAATGTTTTAGTACAAATTTAACTTACTGCTGTATGGCCTGAGATTTTACATAATTGGAAATTACAAAGAAAAATATTACAGCATAAGAAAGTACTTGCTATCAAAGAAGTCCAAATAGAGTCTATCATATGGAAAGGATATCACGGTGTGTTTCCTCCGATACCTATGCTAGTAATCACACTCCTATAATTTACACACCACTACTTTCAAGGCCTGGAGATGGGAGAAGGAGGCTGCTGCTGTGTAATGAGCTCCAGGGGAGACTGTTTCCAACTTCAATTATTAAATCGTAAAATTTTCTTGGTAAAGTGGGAAACAGAACTCCTGTTTCAGAAAAAAATGGAAGCACTTCCTTCATCTAATACCTTTCCTGTAACAACAAAAATTTACTAGGTCTTGATAAATTATTTTTGACTTTCCATATTTACGAAAGCTAAATTAAAAACAGAGAGAAAGAAGCTTTTTTCTCTTATTAATTTGTTCTATTATAATTACTAGGGGTTTTCTGATGGTGGTTTGCAGCTGGCAAGCATAATAATGGAAGAATACATCAGCATGCATGACAAGTCACACCCATATATTTAAGTATGCAACTGTTTTTCTGCTCTTTGGGAAAGAATGCCATCAATAAACCTTATTGCATTTAAATGTTACATGACTGCAAATCAATACAGGTTAATATTGCTCCTATAAATGAGATCTGCTATATACAGTGCCATAAGACACTCAGTGGTGAATATAAAAAAGGCAGTGATAATATCACTTAAATAAGAATGGAAATGTTTAAGAAATAAATGCCAAGAAGAACCAATACACATAATATATGAAGTCCCAAGACTAAAAAAGATTTTGTATTTTCATGTAATGGTAACACTTGGTCTAACCAAAATACTATTGGTATTTTTAAGTGTAATACATCATCATCTATTCATGCATTCATTCAAAATAATCAACTAAGCGCCTAGAATATGCCAGGCTTTTTTTTCAAGCTCAGCAAACTCACAAAAGTACAAAAAACCAAACACCATGTTCTCACTCATAAATGAGTGTTGAACAATGAGAACATATGGATACAGGGAGGGGAACATCACACACCAGGGCCTGTCAGGGGGTGAGGGGGGCCAGGGGAGGAATGGCAGGGGTTAGGGGTATTGGGGAGGGATAACATTAGGAGGAATACCTAATGTAGATGATGGGGGGGATGCATGTAGCAAACCACCATGGCATGTATATACCTATGTAACAAACCTGCATGATCTGCACTTGTAGCCCAGAAAATAAAGTATAATAATAAAAAAAGCTATGTCAATGAATAGAACAAATACAACAGTTCAATGCAACACACACACACACACACACACACACACACACACAACTAAAAGCAAACACTTACACCAAAACATAATCTCCCTTCACTCTACTTCAATCTATTTCACTCACTCTCTTCATCTATCATATTAAGTCAACCCATAAAATTTAAAGGAAACTTCTAAATATTCTTATACATATCATGAAAACTATCATAGCACTATTGGTTAACATGTGTAATGATTTACTGAGCATCAACTGTATAACAGAATGTTGCCTGCGATGGAACAATGAAGATGAATGGAGTCTAATTAGAAGGTAGAAGCACACAGATCCTTTGAAAAATCTTGATGAATTGGGAATTTTTAAATAAAAGACCACAGACAGTCTAGGATATGAATTAAAAGTATGTTAATACAGATAACTGTAAGTAGATATGTATTTCATGGAAATTTGTAGATTTTCTTAAGATTATTTCAGTTTTCTTGGTAAAGTGGGAAACAGAACTCCTATTTCAGAAAAAATTAAAGAGCTTCTGTCAAGCACAACTAAAAATCTTAGATATTATATACAAAATAAACATAAGGAAATTCTAAGGGACTTCAGGGCCCAAGGACTAACATAAGGACAAGTGTACATTGAATTTCCTTTGCCCCGTACATCCTTGAAGTTGACAACCTAAAAATGTCAAAGGCAAAAACACAAAAAGCCACATCAAAGATCTCAGTCCTCTCTGTCCAAAGCACCAAGAAAGAAGCTGGCTACCACAGCAGAAAGAACCACTCCACTTCAGCCAAAATCACAGAAAACAACTGTAGCACCATCCACAGTCACATCATCAAATTGGTACTGAAACATGACGGGTTTGGTCTAGGTCTTGCTACTGTCTGCACAGAAAGCCAGTCACTGAGATGTTGAGTATTGCAGAGGAAATAGGCTCCTTTGTAATACTCAGCATCCGGTGCTACAGCTGAGGAGATGGGAGGTCAGTCTCAAATCCATCTCCCTGACTGTCTAAAACTAAGAGTCTATATAGCAGGCAAGAAATAAAACAATGTGTAAGAAAACAGGAACTTGGGAGGGGCAAAGAAGCAATCACGGTAAATGAAAGGTCTGGCATCTGATGTGGCAATCTGGTTTCAGTTCTTTGATGCTTTTTGTGAGAGGCCTGAAGGTGATTACCTAAGGAAGGAACTCAAATAAAACAAATTTAAGTTTCAGGTTTTAACAGCAGAGTGTCCATTTCTATGTTTATCCAAATGCAACTGTGTATGAGACACTTAGGCTGGTTTCAAACGGCCAAGTGAGGAGCACTAGATGTCTAAAGTCAATAACAAAGCACCCAACTCTTCAGTTACATTGGTATCAAAAAAAAAAAAGAAAAAGGAAAAGAGAAAAAAAAGGCTAAGTAACAAACATTCTAGTTTTTAAAAAAATGATTTTGCTTCTCTAAATAATAGAAAGAAAAAGGAAGATATAAAAAAAATGTAGTAAAAAAAAAAGCCAAGTAGGAAATCCATACTTTCATCACCTTTGCCACCACCATTCTTTCTTCCTTGTGTAAGTAGAGAATGAAGCATGGACTTCCATCTCCACAAAGCAGTAAAGAGGTATCCATTCCTTCCCACTCCTGCCAGAACAGTATTAAAGGAAGCCTAGTTGGAAGCCAGAACTCCATTTCCTGACTGGCAATAATGAGGATCCCCCAACCTAGGAGTCAATGGAAGCCATGTAAGAAACCTGGAATTCTACTCCCATGTAGAATTAACAAGGTGGTCACTTCACCATTTCCTTCTAGGCTAGAGTCAGAGGAAAGCAGCCAGGATACAAGGTTTAAATATGAGCCAAATTCTCATAATACTCAAAATGACTAGATTTCATTTGACAATATTAATTTTCATATCAAGAACCATAAAGATCTCAAAGTAAATGAAACTGAGAAATCAGTAGACGACAACATTGAGATGACAAAGATGTTAATCTTTCAAAATTTTAAATCTGTCATAAAAAAATGCCTCAACAAGCAATTATGAGCATGCTTGCAACAAACGAAAAAGTAGAAAGTTTCAGCAGAGAAATAAAACATGTAAAGATAAATCAAATCAAAATTTTAAAACTTAAAATAATCAAAATAAAAAACTCAATGTGGGGGCTCAAAAGCAGAATGAGGAGGACAGAAGAAAGAGTAAGTGAACTGAAACAGTAGAAATTACTAATATCAAAGCTGAACAACAGAGAGAAAATAGGTTGAGGAAAAGAAACCAACGTCAGAGACCTGAGGGACTGTAAGAAAAAAAGGGGGCACTGAACATTTATGTTCAGTTATCTGGACAGAAATAAAAAAATGTGCAAAGAGATAAAAGGTATTCAAAATAATGAATGAGGCTGGGCATGGTGGCTCAAGCCTGTAATCCCAGCACTTTGGGAGGCTGAGGCAGGCAGACCACTTTAGGTCAAGAGTTTAACACCAGCCTGGCCAACATAGTGAAACCCTGACTCTACTAAAAACAAAAAATTAGTTAGGTGTGGTGGCACACGCCTGTAATTCCTGCTACTCAGGAGGCTGAGGCAGGAAAATCGCTTGAACACAGGAGGTGGAGGTTGCAGTGAGCTGAGATTGCGCCATTGGACTCATGCCTGGGTGACAAAGCAAGACTCCATCTCAAACAATAATAATAATGATAATAGATGAAAACTTCCCAATTTTGGGAAAGACATAGGCTACAGATTCAAGAAGCTAAATAAATCCAAATAAGTCAAATACTAAAACACATGATAGTCAAAATTTGAAAACTAAAAACAGAAAACAATCTTGGAAGCAGCAAGAGAAAAATTACATATTACAGGAGAAAAACAATTCAAATGACAGTGTGAATTTCTCATCAGATAACTATAAAGATAGTATTAGAGTTTTCAAGAGCTGAAGGAAGATCACTGTCTCCTGTGTATGCGATACTTCTCTATCCCATACGAAACATGTCCTTCAGGAATCAAGGGTTAAGAAAACATTTTAAGATGAAGGAAAACTGAGAGGATTTGTTTACAGTAGACCTGTAACAGGTAATAGAGAAAACAAGCTGAAAAAGAAAAAATAAATAAATAAAAGCAGATGTTCAGAGAGTAAGTGACACTCTGATTATGTCTGCAAGTGACATTCTGTATACATATTTTTAGAAAAAGAAAACCTCTGCTTGGTCATAGAATGTTTTTTTCTTATTGTTAAATATAATTGTATGGATATTCACATATATTGTTGGATTTAACAAGGTAATTTTTATTTGGATTTTTTAATATTTTATCAAAAATGGAGGGTTTTTAAAAATTTCTCAAACTGTCACTAATCTGCATTTTATATCAAGATTAAGGTAGGTAGTTTTATAAATGGAATTGAGGATGTTGCTTTTCTACTTTGGAACAAGTTTTTATGATAATAAAGTATTATGTGTCTATAAAAATTCATTCTTCTTAATGCTTATAGAACTAGCAAGCTTTTTATTTCTTCATGAGTCAATTCTTATGAGTAATTTCATGTCATTTTTGCCCAGTCAAAATGAATTTTTGTTTTTAAAAAATTTATTTTTAATTGACAATAATTACATATATTTATGAGGTACCATGTGATATTTTGATATATTTACACTGCAAAATGATTTAACAAGCTAATCAATGTATCTATCACTTTATCAATTTTTTAATGGGAAGACATTTAAAATCTCATCTTTAATAAATTTTGAAATATATAGTAATGTCTACTGAATCTGTAGTTATGTTGCCTCTTTCACACCTAAATTGTTTTTTCTCTTTTTGAGGAAAGAGAGAAAAATGCAAAACTATGAAGTTTTGTATTGTCACACCAACATCTATCTCTTTTTATGTGTGATATCTTATCCCAGTTTTTCCTATTTTATTAGTCTCTTGATGTGCTCTACTTTTTAATAGATTTTTTTTACAAAAACAGTTTTAGGTTCACAGCAAAATTGAGTCCCATACAGGTATAGCCTTTCCCACTGTAACACAACAGAGTGGTACATTTATTACAACCTTCATTCACACAGCATTATCAGCTAAAGTCCACAATTTATATTAGGGTTCACTCCTGGTATTGTATATTTTGACAGATGTATAATGACATGTACCTACCATTACATATTACACAAAACAGATCCATTTTCCTAAAAATCATCTGTGTTCTGTCTATTCATCTTTCTCCCCCAATCCCTATCAACCACTGATCTTTTTTACTGTCTCCATAGTTTTGCCTTTTCCAGAAGGTCATATAGTTGGAATTATACAACATATAGTCTTTTCAAATTGGCTTCTTTTATTTAGTAATATACAGTTAATTTTCCACCATGTCTTTTTATTATTTGATAGTTCATTTTCTTTTAGCACTGAATATTATTTCCTTATCTAATTGCATTACAGTTTATTTATCCCATCACCAAAGGACATCTTGGTTACTTACAAGTTTTAGCAATCAAGAATAACACTGTTAGAAACATCTGTACCCAGGAGTTTGTGTAGACATAAGTTTTCCACTTCTTTGGGTAAATATCAGGGAGTCCAACTTATGAAATGTATGATAAGAGCACACTTAGTTTTATAAGAAACTACCAAACTGTTTCCTAAAGTCACTACCATTTTGGATTCCCACTAGCAAAGACTGAGAGTTCCTATTGTTCCACATTTTTGGCTGCTTTTCATATTGGGTTTTTTACATTTTTGCTAATATTAAATAGCTGTTATTATTTCAATTTGCAATTCCCTAGTAACATGATGTTGAACATCCTTTCATATGCTTATTTTCCATCTGAATATCTTATTTGGTAAGAGGTCTGTTCATTTTATTAAACTCATTTGTTAATCAGGTTATTTTCTTATCATCGAATTTTAAGAGTTCATTACATATTTTAGCTAACAGTTCTTTATCAGATTTGTCCTTTGTAAATATTTTCTTCCAGTCTGTAGTTTGTCTTCTCATGTCTTGAGATACATTTTGTTATTATTATTTTTAAAATAAGGTCCCACTTTGTTGCCCAGGCTGGCGTGCGGTGTCATGATCATGGTTCACTGCAGCTTCTTCCTCCCTGGCTCAAGCAATACTCTCACCTTACCCTCCAGAGTAGCTGGTACTACAGGTGCACTCCACCATGCCTGGCTAATTTTTAACATTTGTAGAGACACAGTCTTTCTATGTTGTCCAGGCTGCTCTCAAGCTCCTGAACTCAAGCAATCCTCCTGCTTCGTCCTCAAACCGTTAGAATTATAGGTGTGAGCCACTATACCTGGCCACTCTATTTTTAATTATTTATTTCCATTAATTTCTGCTTTTAGCTTATTTATTTATTAAGGTTAATTTTGGCCTTTTGAATCTTTTCAGTTGAATACTTAACTAATTTTTATTCTTACTCCTTTATAAAAATCACATTTAAGACTATACAATTTTTTTCCATAAAATTAGCTTATCTTTCTTCTATAAGTTTTGGTTTTATTATTTTGAATTTTTAAACATTTAATAATTACCATTATACTTTTTTATTTGATTTTTAGATTACTTGGAAGTACGTTTCTTAGTGTTTGAATGTATCTGATTATTTGCTTTCCTCATGACATTTTTTCTAATTTTATTACATTTAGATCTGAGTATGTTTAGTTCAGCCTTTGGTATTTTTGAGCAAGTACACAAAATTTTTGAGAACACTTAAAAAGAATAGAGAGAAGAGTTCTGTCAACATATGGATTAATATTTTTTAATTGTGTTTTTAATTTTCCATATTCTTACTTTTGTCTGTTTGATAATATAATTTTGAAAGAAGTACAATAGTATCTTCCCCTCTGACTATAGACTTATCAATCTAAACTTACAATTCTTACACATCTTTATTACATATTTTGGTATTATAATGCAAAATACATTCAGGAGTGTTGTATGATCCTGAAAAACTGTGCTATGAATTCATACTGGCCCACTTTAGCAATGTCTTTTGCTTTCAAGCTTTTTGTTTGTTGTTAGATTACTACAGGTTTAACAACTTTCTTTGGATTATTATTTTCCTATTTCAATCTTTTCTTTTTATCTTTTCAGCATCATATTTTAAATGGTATATATGTGGATTTATTAAATACCTAGTAGTGGGATTGCTGGACTGAGTGACAGTTCTACATTTAGTTCTTTAAGGAATTGCCATGCACTTTTTCATGGTGGTTATACTAGTTTACATTCCCACCAGCAATGTAAAGGTGTACACTTTTCACTACATCCACATCAACGTCTATGGTTTTTTGACATTTTAATTAGGCCCACTTTTACAAGAATAAGGCCGTATCTCATTGTGGTTTTAATTTGTATTTTCCTAATAACTGATGATTTTAGCATTTTTTTTTCATGTTTGTTGGCTGTTTATCCTCTCTTGAGAATTGTCTATTCATGTACTTTACCTAATATTCGATGGGATTATTTTTTTTCTTGCTGATTTGTTTGAGTTCCTTGTCGATTTTGGATATTATTCCTTTGTTGGATGCATAGTTCGTGAATATTTTCTCCCACTCCGTGGATTATCTGTATACCCTGCTGATTATTTCTTTTGCTGTTTAGAACGTTTTTTATTAGGTCCCATTTATTTATTTTTGTTTTCGTTATACTTGCTTTTGGAGTCTTAGTCATGAATTCTTTGCCTAAGGGAATGTCTTTAAGAGTTGTTTTTAATATTATCTTCCAGAATTTTTGATTTTAGGTCTTAAAGTTTTTGATCCGTAGTGAGTTGACGTTTGTATAAAGTGAGAGGTGAACCATTTTCACTTTTCTGCATGTGTCTTGCCAGTTTTCCCAGCCCCATTTGCTGAGTAGGGTGTCCTTTCCCCAATTTATGTCTGTGAATGCTTTGTTGAAGATCAGTTTGCTGTATTTGACTTTATTTCTGGGTTCTCTATTCTGTTCTATTGGTCTACATGTCTATTTTTATACCAACATTATGTCATTCTGGTAACTCCAGCCGTGTAGTTTAGTTTGAAGTTGGGTAATGTGATGCCTCCAGATTTGTTCTTTTTGCTTAGTATTGTTTTGGCTATGTGGGCTCTTTTTTTGCTTCATGTGAATTTTAGGATTATTTTCATAGTTCTGTGAAAAATGATGGTGGTATTTTCATGGGAATTGCATTTAATTTGTAGGTTGATTTTGGCACTATGTTCATTTTCACAATATTGATTCTAATTATCCATGAGAACAGGATGTGTTTTTATTTGTTTGTGTCATCTACGATTTCTTTCAGCAGTGGTTTGTTGTTTTCATTGTAGAGATCTTTTACCTCCTTGGTTAAGTATATTCCTACGTTTGTTTGTTTCGTTGGTTTTGTAGCTGTTGTAAAATGGACTGAGTTCTTGATTTGATACTCAGCTTGGTCATTGTTGGTGCAGTGCTACTGATTTGCATACATTAATTTTGTATCTTGAAATTTTACTGAATTCTTTTATCAGATCTAGGAGTTTGGGGGATGAATCTTTAGAGTTTTCTAGGGATACAATGATATCTTTGGTGAACAGCAACGTTTCACTTCCTCTTTTCAAATTTGGATGCCCTTTATTTCTTTCTCTTTTCTGATTGTTCTGCCTAGGCCTTCCAGTACTACGTTGAATAGAAGTGCTAAAAGTGTTCATCATTGTCTTGTTCCAGTTCTCAAGAGAAATGCTTTCAACCTCTCTTGATTCCATATGATGTTGGCTGTGGGTCTGTCATATATGGCTTTTATTACATGGAGGTAAGTTTCTGCTATGTCTATTTTGTTGAGGTTTTTTTTTTTTATTAGAAAGGAATATTAAATGTTATCAAATGCTTTTTCTGCATCTATTGAGATAATCGTATGTTTTTTAATTCTCTTTATGTGATATATCACATTCATGTCATGTGTATATTAAACCGTTCCTGTATCCCTGGCATAAAACCCACTTGATCACAGTATATTATCTTTTTGATATGCTGTTTAATTTGGCTAATATTTTGTTGAGGATTTTTACATCTATGTTCATCAGGAATATTGGTCTATAATTTCTGTTGTTATGTCCTTTTTGGTTTTGGTATTAGGATAATAATAGATTCACATAAAAATTTTAGGAGGATTCCCTCTATCTTTTGGAAACATTTCAGTAGTAATGCTACCAGTTCTTCTTTGAACGTCTCATAGAATTCATCTGCGAATCCAGCTAGTTCTGGACTTTTTTGGAGGCTTTTTTTTAAATTATTATTACTGATTCAATCTCACTGCTTGTTACTGGTCTGTTTAGGATTTCTATTTCTTCCTGATATAATCTAGGAGGGTTGTATATTTCCAGAAATTCACCAATATCCTCTAGATTTTATAGTGTGTGTGCCTAAAGTTGTTCATAGTGGCCTTGAATGATCTTTGGAATTTCTGTGGTATTGGTTTTAAAATCTTCAGTTTCATTTCTAATTGAGCTCATTTGGATCTTCCATCTTCTTTTCTTGGTTAATCTCACTAATCTATCAATTTTGTTTATCTTTCAAGGACTCAGCTTTTTGTTTCACTTATGTTCTGTATTTTTCTTTTGTTTTAATTTCATTCATTTCTGCTCTGATCTTCATGATTTGTTTTCTTCTGCTAGGTTTGTATTTAGTTTGTTCTTGTTTCTCTGGTTCCTTGAGGTGTGACATTAGGTTGTCTATCATACTCTTTCGGACTTTCTGGTGTAGGCATTTAATGCTGTAAACTAGGAAATAAGTATTCTTATGTGCAATGGCAGAGGGATGCTGAGAAGGATCTGAATGCACAGACTTTGCCAGGTTTCCCTCAGCTTAAAATTCTTAGCTCATACCCCTTTTTGTCTGTGACTTTCCACTCTTCATCAAACCTAGTATCAAAGCACTCAACTATTTCTTCATTTCTTTATGAAGACTCCTGTGTCATATTAATCTATATTAGATGCATTTACATGCTTTTCTCTTGTTAATAAGTCTTCTATTACAGAGGTTTCTGCCAAGAACTTAGAAGGGCAGACAGAAAATATTTTTTTTCTCTCCTATATACCGCTTTGCTTCTTGGCAACAACAATAGTACTAGCATTAAATTACAGCATCTCACAGCCTAATTTTATTTTTTTATTAACAAGTTTCTATTAATCAAGTATGGACAAATGTTTTGAAATTTTTTTAAAAAACGCTGAATCATTTTTCTTATAATTCACTCACTAATTAATTCAACAGACATTTATTAATCACTTACTAGATTCCAGGCAAGGTGATAGGTCCAGAGAATACCATGATAAGCAAAATCTGACTGGACTCATTTTACGGAAAATACAATCAAATGGAAGAGACAGATAAACATATAATAACACAAGTAAATAAAAAACTTAGTAGTCAGAGCTACTAAGATGTTTATACCAGATTACACTGGGGAGGTATGTCCATTATCCATTATCAGTTTTTCTTAATGAGGAAAACAAATATACATAGATAACTAATGTAGCATTTAAAGATTTCTGAAATTTATTTCCGTGATGGAGATGCAGCCTTCCTTTGTATTCCACCTGTATCCTTATGTAAATAATGCTAATGCTATAAGTAACTTTTGCATTTTAGTTAAACTGACCTTCATGAATTCAGAAAACAGTAACAGCAATCCCAATTTTACAGACAGATGCATAAAACCTTTGCATTGAAACGCTGAGCTTGCTTCAAATATGAATACCAATTATTTGCTTCTCTGAGTTATGCATGAATTAACTATGGATTTGATATTTTGGTATTTGTTCTTAAATTTAGATCATTTAAATTAAAATTACAATTGTTTATGAATAGTTTTAAGCCTTATGGCAAAGAAGCATCTTTCTCAGGTAAGTTTACACTGTGTATGCAACTTTTTCAAGAACATCAATAAAACTGACTCTCTGAGGCAAAACATGAACATCAAATTCCCCTGAGCCAGTGATAAAGTAGGTAGGTATGCACGAACTACTGAATTATAAATGTTATGTTTCAATTCTTAAGCTATTGACCAAAAAGAGAAGACCAATCTAATGGTTAGTGATGGCTGGGCTATAATATCTACTGATTACAGGAAGCCCATTTCCTTACAGGGAAAAAATCATTCGATAGCTCTCTTTATTATTTTAGCACTTGCATTAGTATCACAGGTGTATCTACAAAATTTAAAAAAAAAATCTGTATGATTCTGCATGTTGGCAAGAGTAAGATTTTATAATTCTTAATTTATTTGACAAATTTCATGAATTTCATCAAAACTGTTCCTTTCCCTGGTGAACGCTGTCTTGAACAACCCATGTAAAGTCAGCATTCTAGGCCATTACCTCTCCTTCTCTTTCTTATCAACTACCACAAAACATGGTATCTTAATTCACTCATGCAGACACATCCAGTAAGTCTCTTTAATGGTAATGAAAGTTCAATATATAAATCATAAACATAATTTAAGAGATATAATTGAACACATAATTGAACTTTTTAAATATAGTCTGGGATATTTTTTGGAAAATATGCCTAGAATTATATTCAGATATTTGCTCAACTAGGAAATATTGCTGATGCATATTTCTTGCTAACTTTCTCTCTGCTTTAAAGGTGATGAAGTAGGTTGCCTTTTAAATTGTTAGAGGTTTAGTTGGCTGTTTGTGATGACACAGAAACATTTTTCATTTCTCTGCACATTACAGGTCAAATGTCAATATTGCTCATGTTTTTAACTGTTGCAACTATATCCCAACAGATAATCAAATTAACTTCTCTTTCCACCAAGTTTTTAAAGGAGATTTAAAACGGGAGACATTCGTAACACAGTATCCAAATAGAAACTAAAAAATGTACGTAGGTAATATTATAGGTGCCTAAAATTATAATTCATCTCCTAGTTAATTCTGAAAACTAAACATTTGCTTAATCAACTCTTCAATAAATTCTCTAAAAAATAATTTAACATGTAAATTTAAGACTATGTAGATACTCCACAATCACACTGCATGGAACTGAAACCTACATTTTGGACCACCTTTCTTTAAAAATAATCTAAATTTTCAACATACATTTTTTTTAAAGTTGAAGAAAAAAATACTGAGTCATTAAAAACTTTAATTGTTGTGAAGACACAATACATTAATGATAAGTTTATGATATGTACAAATAAGTTGAATTTTTTATAAACTAAATCTGTATGGAAAGACATCACAAACTTGTCATACCTTAAAAGTATTTTTAAAATTACCATTACACTAATGATACTATTGCAATAGGATTTCTTGTATCATTTTCCAAACAGATTTTTTTGTTCTTCTTCAAAAACTAACAGTCTTCTGTCAGATAGAATCAGGAAATGTTTACAGCAAACCAATACTATTACTAGAGAAGAGTAAACATTTTAAGAACATGTAGAAAAAGTGAGAGATTCCTTGAGGAAGTCTTGGATATCAACTGTCTTTACACAAATTGCACAAGATGTGACATGAAGCTGACAAGAAAAAAAAAGGTTTAATAAACCATAGCATTATTGGAAGACAGAGGTGATAACTGTATAAAGATTTGTTGATCATCAATATTCACATTTTATCTCAAAACTCCATGAATTAACAAGTTGTTCTGGTAAGCATATAAGTTTTAGGCATTTCTTAACCCATGAGCTATTTTTTTTTCTCAGAACATTAGGGATATAGTAGAAAAGTAAGATTGACTAAGATATTTTGACTGGCCTTTCTGTTGCCTCTTACCCCAATTCAATACACGAGCACACTCACACTTATCCCCAGTATCTCTCCCCATTTTTCATACGAATTAGGAGGCTTGGGAGTTAAATTTCGATTGATAGCCACAGGAAATCTTCCAGCAAGAGATTTGTATATGATAAAGAGACATTATCTAAGAGCTCAATACTGTATTCAAGTTGAAACTAGAAGTCAGGAAATATTCTGAAGATTGGTAATATTAGAACTTGAACCAAAAAACAAACTTGCATCACTAAAATTTTTCCTTTGGTTATGTTCTTTATTTATTAAGCCACAATAGCAAGGACTCAATTGAATATACTGTCCAAAATAAATGCCATATATGAGCCAGCGAAAAAGAATTAGCTAGAAGATTTTGCAACGATTAGTCAATGATAATAATTATGAAAACAATAATGGTAGTGATAACAGAGATGTAAACAAAAAGCAAGATACTTTAATGTTACAAGCAGTGTTTTCTTATTCATAATTGGATATTACAGAACATTTTTCTTCTACAATTTTCAGAGTGATTTATGATTTAAGAATAAGGCCAGGCATCATGCCAATTTTAATTTGAAGGGCAGAGGGAAGAGAGAGAGTACTTCAGAGATTACCTTGTTCTCTAAAGGCATTTCTGTCACTTTAGCTTCTTTTTAAGGGAAACACCCCTGGATCTCTACAGAAATCAAAACACAGACTAAAAATAGAACATTCTAAAAATGTATGCCAGATGAATCATATATAGGGCTTTTCTCACCCCAGGGTATTTGCCAACTCCCACTTGACACTTTCCAAATATTTTTAGCACTTCAAAGTCTCTTACTTATTGCTTGCACAGCTGGTAGCTAAAAATACTTAAACTGTGTAATGCTACTTTGTAAGTCAGAGTTTGTTCTTTCAAGTATTATTTATTCCAAATAAGTTTTCCTAATGAGAGCTCAGGTGGAGGCAAGAGAAAGAAATAGGGTTGAGAATCCAAGCAGTTCTCAATACATGGCTCAGAGTGGAAAATGGGAGGATAAGAACTCCTGCTCTAAGCAGAAATAAAGTTAGAAGTGAATTATTTTAGGATACACTTGTGACCCCGTAAATCTAAAGGAGAACACCAAAAGTTACAAGTTAGCCCTGTAAATCTGAAAGAAGAGGTTGATATGACCAGCTCCTGGAAGACTGGTCAACAAAATGCTAACCAGGCTGTCTGTAGCAACCAGAGTAGACCAAGAAACTTGGAGATATACAAATGGGCAATGACTCACACTGATGAGGTTTCATAGGAGATATGGGGGATAGAGTGATGGATAAACTGGAGTTCAGGGACAAAAAAATACAGGTTCCTATGAGGCTGATCCACACATTAATTCAATTTAAGGACAAGATAGGAATACAGTTTATGTTACTGTAGGTGAGAAGATAATGAAGATATGATCATGAAGTCATTAAGAGTACAAAAGTTAGGGAAATAAGGGTGACTGAAAGAGAAATGTTGATCACTTGAGGGAAGGGACTGTAAACCAATTATTAAAAACTCCAACACCTAGATCACAGCAAGAACACGACAGAGAAAGAATATGCCACTCTTCCAATGACTGCTTTTAATAAGGCCATTTTGAAAATCTTTTCTATGACTTACCATATGTACTTTATAGATTCCAAAAAAACATGTCTGTTAATTTTGGCACTGCTTTCATGATCAAGGCACACGTGGGAATACAGGAACTTTTCCAACAAGATCATGAAGGACACTTTCTCACTTCCTGACAGAGAGAAAGTGCACATGTGCAAGACAGAAAGTAAGAAAAATTCTGCAGAATCAACGTCAATGAACTTGAATCCTATAACAATACTTGTCTTAAGGACAGGGATAAGGCAATTTTCAGGCTGTCTATAAGATGAGCAATGTATAGGATTGAGGATCCAAACTGTTCTCTATACATGCTCGGATTACAACTCAGACTGAACATGATATTTTAGGCCTTCAATAAGTGATGTTTCTCTTCATGTGTCTGAAAGTATTAGATAAAAATGCCTCTCATATCAAACCACAATACTGTTTGCTATTTCAAGTGTTAGTCATTTGTGCTTTTACTAGGATGAGACTGTTTTCTCAGAAATGCATCTGATTATCTGAAGCACTTTTGAAAAACATCTTTATTTATATATCTAATTTAATCAAATTAGTTAACAGCATTTTATTCTAAAATGCCACTCTTCCAATGATTGCTTTTAATAGGGCCATTCTGAAAGAATCCTCTGTGACTTGCTGTACACACTTTATAGATTCTAAAAAAACGGGTCAATTAATTATGGCACTGCTTTCATGACGCAGGCACACTTGGGAATACAGGGACATTTCCAAGAAAATCATGGAGGACCCCTCTTTTCACTAAGCCCCTAAAATGTATGAGCTGCAACTCACTTTTCAATTCTTTTGAGGAGCGCTGCACCTGTGCCACAAACTACAGAGTAGCCCCCAGAAGACATCTAAGTGTGGTCCATAATTTATTTTAAAATGAGACAGAACATTTAGCAAAAAATTAAAAGTCTATACAATTGCTAGTTGCTGTTATTTTAGATGGGCTTTAAGGGTAATTCTGAAGCAGGACTTAGGAAAATCACCCAGCAACTGGCATCATGTATGTTTCAATGTTGGGTAGTGGGAAAGATCAATTAGAAAATGCTAAGAAAATTAGGATATGAGTTTACTCCCCTCCCACTTTTATATGGGGCTTTGCATATTATGTGGACAGTTCCTTTTAATTAATTATTTCTTTATTTACTTATTTTGAGATAGAGTCTCCCTATGTTACCCAGACTGGAGTGCTTTGGTGCAATCTTGGCTGACTGCCACCCCCTCTACCTCCTGGGTTCAAGTGTTTCTCCCACATCAGCCTCCTGAGTAGCTGGGACTACAGGCACACACTACTATGCCTGGCTAATTTTTTTTTTTTTTTGTAGTTTTTGTTGAGATGGGGTTTCACCATGTTGGCCAGGCTGCTCTTGAACTCCTGACCTCAAATAATCCACCTGCCTCAGCCTCTTTGAATGTTGGGATTACAGGTGTGAGCCACCACACCCGGCCTCCTTTGATTTTAAACAAAAGAATATATAGAATTAAATATGTCTGCCTAGAGTTTCCCAGATCTTTGTGACTAAAATCATAGATGAATTCTACCTTTTTCTGTAAGCTGTTCCTGCATTAAAAGGTTTATCAGATGTTTCAGTCTAATATCCAGAATACAGTAAGGTATTCTCAATTGTCACATATTTCCACAGTCACAGTATTTCCTATCTGCTGCCTTCCTTGATGATGTGGTCTAGAACGAGATTTCTGTTTTACAATTTTCACTTAGAAAATCAATTTTTGGGACCTAACTCCAGTCTATGGGCAGGTCTCCTGACATCCTGCCTAGATTTTCCTCCCTGTGCCTTCTACTTACTATCCTGAGTAGGGAGCATGTCACAATTCTGAATACCACCTCGCATCATAATCTTGTCACTTTCTCTAATTTTAGACTTTCCTACTTTGAGCTTCCTCTTCTGCCATGCTTTCTTTTGCCTGCTGGATCAGAATCTTTGCTATTGACACCAGATTATTCTTAGCTCACCTCCACCATCCTTTCTACTCTCCATGTTCAGTGGCATGCCTGGTCCTACAAACCCGGCTGCTGCAGCCAGACAGAATGCCTCAGCTTCTTGTAGAAGGGCATCCAGCAATGACTGTTCTCTTTTCTGTTATCACTGATGTTTAAGATCCTAGCATTCTTCATATTCAAACTGTCAATAGGTTTCTCTTCTCCCAAAGCTTCTCTCCATGGCTTGCAGATGACCACGTTCTCTGTGTCCTCGCATGGTCTTTCCGCTGCACACATGCATCTTTAGTGTCCCTTTCTGTAAACTCAAATTTCCTCTTTTTATAAGAACACTAGTTAGGTTAAATTAGAACCTACCCTAATGACTTTATATTAATGTAGTCACCTATTCAGAACTCTTATCTTCAAAGTGGTTTCTTCGGAGATGCTGGGGTTAGATCTTTGACATATGAATTTTGGGGGAACAAGATTCTGCCCACAACAGGTGGGAAGCAGCAGTTGCCCCAGCAGTGGCAGAGGGCCCACGACTGGGATGTGTAAGTGTCAGAGTAAGTTATGTGTAAGTGGTGATGGCCACAGAAGACAGTGACTGGGGTACTTATGCTCAGCTCTAAGATCTAATTACTGCTAAAAACTTTACAATGTGAGACTAAGGACTAGTAAATAATGAAGCATCCACTGACAGATATTTGAGAATACGGAGCAGTGCCTGTGCCTACATGACTACAAACAAAGATTTGGAAAAGAAAATGCCCTAACGGAATGCACAGGCATAATGAAGTCCTAGGCCAGAAGTTTTAATACAAGCTATTTGAGAGATTTCAGTGATTTTTAGATTAACACAATTGGGATATCATCCATTAAAAAAAACCCAGTTATTTATTCATCAAATCTAAATATGTGTTTACTGTATACTAGGCAGACTTTCGACGTTGAGGTGTGGAGGGCACAAAGTGAACAAAACAGACATTCCTGTTGTCATGGAGATTGTATAGCAGAAGTGATAGCACACAGGAGATATATAATACACAGTGATGAGAAATACTACTTCTATGAGTAAAAATAACACCGAATGAGGAGAGTTACAACAGTGTTATTTTAGTCTTGAATGAAATGAGTGAGCCATGTAAATTTCTTTTGGAAGAGCTTTCCCAGGTTGAGGGCTTAATACAAAGGCTTGTCTTGTTTGACGATTACTTAGGAAATCAGAGTGGCTGGAAGGAAATGCAGGGGCTACAGAGGTAAAGGTATGATGTGGGAGAGGTAGCTAGTCCCCTACCACAAAGACTTAGGGGGAAAAGTATTTGTCACACATTTGACAGATACATGAGTAATGTCAAAAGAACATGAATACATTGATAAGAAAAGTACAAACTAAGGTATAAGAACAGGAAAATCAGACACACGGAAATCTAAGGGGTCAAAGGAAGCAAAAATATATGCTCAAGGTATGCAGACAAAGGATTGCAACTATAAATAATAATTAGATATGATAGTTTCTTGTTTACCAATCAGATTAGTCAAAAAGAAAAAGGAAAATAAAATAAAAGCAGTAACAGCATTTAGAATGGCAAGAAGATACATAAATTACAAATATCACATATGATTGGTGGGAATGTAAATTTCCACAGCCATTGATGAAGGTAATACAGTAATTTTTTAAAAAATGCATACACCTTATGACCCAGCAACTCCATAGTTGGAGCTCTACCCTGGAGACAAACGTATACCAGTTGGAAATGTGTTTACTGAAGCATATTTATAGTAGCAAAGTCAAAACAAATCTAGAAACAACACAAATTTGAATGATCATATAAACTATATTACCTTCGATTTACAAAATGCTATGTGGCTGTTTAAAATGATGTTTTAATTATTTCTATTGACCTGGAGGAATATCATGGTATCTTAAAAACAGTAAGCAAACTTATCTACTGTGATCTTATTTTTGTAAAATAAACTTAAAGACACTTCTACTTTATATATGTCTATACATATTTCTATATGTTTATGAGCACAGAGTAAGTTATAGTAAGATATATATCAAGTTGATAATATCTTTTACCTCAGGAAAATGAGAAAGATGATAGAATCAATCACCATTACTTTTAACTAGAAAAAAAAAACATATTTGAGAGACATTTGCAGTGAATCATATCCTTTCAGAGATTTAAGGCGGCGAATGTATCAAACATATGTTTGTCTCCATGGCACCATATAACTAGGTTGAACATTTCAATGAACTGGTCATTTTGAACAAGTTGAATCAGTTACTTTGTCTTTGATAAATGCAGCCTTAATTATATACAATTTTTAATTGGATGATGAACATTATATATCTTCCATTTACATAGAGAACAAAAAAAATTAGAAGACAACTGTCTAGACGTGACCTGAATCTAATTTTAGAGTGAAACTCACAAATAAGCAGATTTTAACACAGAAAATGACTTAATGGCATCTTGGTCCACTGGTGGGAAGTCATTATAAGAGAGTTCTATGGCAATGACCCTAGAATCAGCACTACAGAGGAGCTCTTATGTACCATCAAGTTCAGCAAGGAACACTCACTCTTTCTCATTTCCCTTTATGCTGGGAAATGCCATACCGGAAAGCCTGTAGCCATCCTATCTTTGCTTTCAGATGCCAGTAATGAAATCCTAATATACTACACCTAATAATTAAATAAGAATATAAAACGAGGAGAGACAGAAAAAATATGGACTATACAGGGCTTCGCTATGTTATTTTGTCTTCAGTAAACACTTAAACAATGAGCAGAATTGGATGTGTTTTATTCCCTTTATTGATACTCAAATATATTTTTTCTAATTTTAGAGATGGAAGAGGAATAACTTGCATCTGTCTAATTTATTGAAAGGCTATATATTAAAATCATTATCCTCAAAAATGAAGTCATAACTGAAAAACTAATGCCTAAGTGTAGCAGCTGTTGGCCATTTTAATTAATCATTACTATTATGAAAATTAAAATTACATAATAGACTGATTGCTGTCACACTGGTAAATAGCACATTATGCATTCCTTACAGACTATGTGATATATTTATCCATGAGGCTAATTAGAAAATATACATATATATATGTATAGGTATATATACCTATATATATATATATGTATATATATATATATATATATATATATGTAATTTGCTTTTACTTACAATTAAAGTAAGTGCCATTTTGTATAAGGGTTGACAAGAATTAGCTTTGGTACATAAATATCCTTTAATACATAAATGTCTATACATATGAATTATACAGACAATTCTCTTGGAATTTCATCAAAATAATTTTAAGAATGCAACAGTTTAGTAAAAGTTAATCTGACTAATTAAGATAAATTAAAAATTTAAAGGTAAACTTTAGTTCAAAATGTGAGTTCTGGTGACCACAAAATAAAATTAAAGGGACAGAGGATGTCTCTTAGCTGGAATCTCATAAAAACAAAGATTTTTTAATTATTATATTGAATTTGGAAATATGACAGTTCTCAGCAAAACTGCTGATACTTTTTCCAGTGATAAAAGATGATAGTGATAAAATGAATCACAAATGCACATCTCATGCTTTACTTTGGATATTAACTTAAACAAAATATAGACAGTAACAGAATGGGAATAATAGACAGTTTGAGAAAATTCTGAATCTAAAAATTCTGAACAGAATCAAATTCTGTTGAACCTGAAGTTGTGCCATAATCTCTAGTCATTGCTCTCTCACTACCAACTGTTCCCTGAAAGCACCATCTAAGCAGGTATTCTGAAATAAAGTTAGAAGAATCAATTTTAAATAAAATATCTTTTCTTTTAGAATATACTACAATTTCAAACTTAAAATTCTTCTTTATTCAGTGACAGTTAGTTATGTATCAGTAGAAATCAGCCCCAAGCAATTTTTTTAATGTTGATACAATAAAAATAGAGATTTATCTTCAAATTATTTCCTGTCATCTTGCTACACCATGTTTATTTCTAAACATATACTTTATTCCCTGGGAAAGAAAGACTTTAGAAGCCTGTCTATTATCTATTTTTCTAACTATTATTGGGGACACTAATGAGAAAGAAAGAAAGCAGGTTAACCTAGTCTCATCCTCTAGTAAACATGCTAGTAATTATCCTCCTGGCCAACAAATGAATTAAGAATCCTAATGCATAAAAATGTTTTATTAGGTAGTTCATGGTTTATGATTTCTCAATTTCTTCTAGGAAACAAATCTAGGGTCTATGAATGTGTGAAATATGATTCCCTAAAAATGTGAAGTAAGTGA
This sequence comes from Saimiri boliviensis, assembly GCF_048565385.1. Lineage (NCBI taxonomy): Eukaryota > Metazoa > Chordata > Mammalia > Primates > Cebidae > Saimiri > Saimiri boliviensis. Next base: position 65,233,418 of record NC_133458.1, on the reverse strand, counting down.
TATAATTACTTGTACATACAACGGAAATGTTTTATAACTTAAAATACTCCCTTCTGGGTGAGGTAACTCACACACTTCTCAGAGGAACCTCTTCTACTACTCTGGGCCAAAAATGTGAATTGATGAAAGAAGGACAGGCCTTGGGAACTCCTTTTGGAGTCCCAGATCCCTATTTACTTGTGTCTCTCAATTGCTTGCATCTTTGAAACTATTAGTAAACCCTGATACTTCACCATGCAGTTCTTTGTCTTAACTCACTCCTCTCCTTCCACCAACTTTGCATTCTCCCATATTTCTGCTACTTTACCCATCTACCAGTCTCAAGTCCTACTTTTTCACAATTCCATCATCCTTTCCTTCATACACACTATTCTTTGAAATGCCAGAATCTTAAGATTACTGAGCTAAAATGAATCTTGGAAATAATCTAAATTAGTGCATTCATTTTCTCAGCAAGGATTTGGTTTTTTAGAAAAATTACATGAACTACAATCATAATATCTAGTTCAGATCTTTTCCATGATATCACAACTCTTGTTATCCACAATACTACAAGAGACAATTTATCATCTGTTGACATGGGCTGTGATGCAAATACTTACATATCTCATGTCTTTAGGTTATAAAGTCTTTGCAGATAGGGATGATATCTAATTTTACTTCAATTATTTTTAATTATATATTTACATTGAAATGCTGAGTAAATATATGCATGGATGAATTAATTTCTGTATGTATAAAATGAGTTTTTACTAATGTTCTAGATATTTAAATCATCAAAATCTCCTAGTGATTTCCTTAAAATTTCAATTTTCCAGTACTTTCCATTCTGACTGCCTTTTCATATGTGCCACACTCCCTTCTGCTAAGTAGATTCAGATTCAGTAGATTTGTAATGAAGCCTGGGACTCTTTTTTAAAATATAACACGGGATGATAAACCAGAATATGGTGATGATAAACCAGGTTTAAGAGCAAATGAATTAGATGGTTCAATAAGCTGCTTTCTTTTTATTATTATACTTTAAGTTGGGGGGTACATGTGCAGAACATGCAGGTTTGTTACATAGGTATACACATGCCACGGTGGTTTGCTGCATCCATCACCCTGTCATCTACATTAGGTATTTCTCATAATGCTAACCCTTCCCTAGCCTCCTATCCCCTGCTATCCCTCCCCTTACTCCCCACCCCACAACAGGCCCGGGTGTGTGATGTTTCCCTCCCCGTGTCCATGTGTTCTCATTGTTCAACACCCACTTATGAGTGAGAACATGCGGTATTTGGTTTCTGTTCTTGTGTCAGTTTGCTGATATGATGTTTTCTAAATCTAAATTTGAAATTTGTCTAATACATTATAGAAGAAATTATTCACAAATATAGGGGTTTATTCTACTTTACATGTATTTGTACAATGTGTTTTACTCATGAGGATATCCAGATGAATGAGTATAAGCAAATTTAATTATAAATAAAATCTTGGAAGACCACATATATAGGATCTAGGTTAGAAACACTGTCCTCATATGATAGATTTGCTGTAAAATTTGTAACAAAAGATGCAATAAAAACCTTAATTATGTATTATTGAGGGAAAGGATTAAATTTTTTTTTCTAGATTGTAGAGTCACATTTTTTGTCCCTTTCAGTTAATGTGTGGGGTTGGGTGTAATTTGTCTCTAGCATATGTGAGCACATGGAGCATATTTCCTATAAGAATGTTGCTGATGTTTTATTAAAATTATACTTTATTACTTATTAGGCACCTAAGAAAAATATTTCTCATGTTTCAGAATCTCAAGATAACTGGTTTTATCTAACGGACATGGTTAAATAACCAATTCTGTTTCTTACATTGTTTCCTAGAGAAACAAAGCTGAGAGTCAAATTTAAGACTAACCAGCAAAAGTAGCTGCTCCTTTAAGAACATGTTTTAACATGCACTTTGTTTACTAACTTCACTCCTTGCTTCCTTTAATTTCTTGTAACCACATTTCTATCTTCCCTACATTTCTTCATGTAGTTGCCTTTTCTTGTGTAGTGAATATAGTTTTGCAAACTGACTTGAATCTTTTTAGAAATGTGTAGAGATAAATAAACACAGAGTTACAAAAATACACTTATTGTGACAGTCTATTGGATATTATACCTGAAAATAAACTTTTGGTCCAGTTGTCTCAATTAACTGCAATCTTGCTCATTTGTCATTCTGCCCTCCCCAATCACATCAGAAGCCTGTAGGCAGTGAAATGCTATACCTATCTTGAAAAATCACCAAGTGAATGTTAGAAGTAATGTTATTAGTAGTAACATGGTTTCTAATGTGATTTCCATTATGCAAAATTAATACTGTACTGTAAGCCAGGAGTTAATTTCCTTTGAATAACTATATAATTTTAAAGATGATCATCTCTAAATTACAAACTATTATGAAGGAGAGTTCTGATTTATGTTAATTCTTTAAAAGAATTCTATATTTTAAAGGTGTTTTTTTTTTTTTTTTTTTTTTTTTTTAGCCTTGTGAATCAAATTCCAGGACATGGATGGTTGTATTTCACTGATGAGAAGTAATGCTATCCTTTACTATACTTGAATTGTATTTAGCCAAAGTTCCTCTTTGTACATCTGTCAAGCCTCCCTCATAATATACAGGCTCACAACTCTTGGATGTTTTCTGTTTTGAACTGCTCTGAAGGATAGACCTTCACCTCTTATGACTTCAGTACTTAACACATGTCTGAGTACAAATTCAACTACTTTTCTTCTCTACTGAACTGTGTAATGATTAGGCTATAAGAGGTCATGACTGACATTTAGAATCAGACCTCTCAGAACTTAGGCTGTTAATCAGAATTATTAAAGTATGGAAATCTGTTACCTTTGCAGTTTAACTAACGCTACGATAGCAATGTGTCTGGATCATAGATTCTGAGTCAGCCTAAGAAAATTATACATGACCATAGGAAACACTGTGCTAAACCCACTTTAATCAGTTTGCAAATTAGGAATCACAGAAAAGAAAATTTACTTGTTAGCCAAAAAAACGGGTCAAAAAATATCTCATTTTCCTAACATGTATAGGCTTAAAATAATTCTAAACTTTGTTTTAATGGAGATTGCTTCCTCTAGAAGAGACCAAATGAATGTTAAAATGTCTTACTTTAAAAAGACTGTCCCTCTCAACGTTCAGGCTCCTTTATCATCTTGCCTTTATTTGAGAACGTAACATTCTTTTCTGGTTAACAATTGAAACTAACTTCCATTTTTCTCATGAATAATTAAAATTTCTTTTTCCTATTTATTCTAATGAATGAATTGGTTTCTTATTACACATCAATTCAATCACAAATATTTTAAGATGTTTTAGTTTCACTACACTTCTTTGTAAGTATGGCTTAAGGCATCATCAGCAGTTTACATGAATAAGCTTCAGCTCTATCCAAGGCTCCCCAAGCAGAGACAAACATTTCTAGAAATATGGTTTATAATGATGCCTCCTCAGTTATATTTAAACGTATAGCTTTAACATGAAATGTAACATACCCAGAAATAAAAAATATACGATTGATATTTAAAATCTGAGCAGTAATAAGCAGTCCTTTCACTAAAAAAAAAGTAACTTGATTTTTCTGACCCAAGTCAACTGAAAATTGCCCATCATTCTGTTTCTTGTCTTTTGTTGATGAAGTACACATATTCCTTTGATGTGTTTCATTTGCTCCTCACTGTGTATGTAAGAAATATAGTCAGAGGATTTACTACAAACGATGTGTTTACACCCAGCCCACAGGGAAACACTAAGTCATTTTCTTATAGAATCAGGAAGAATCTATTGTCTCCCTCATCCCACAACCCCACTCTTAGGTCTTGGACACTGATGCCAGGAAATATTTCACTGAAATAAACATTCATCTCAGTTTTCCAATATGCGTATAACAAGTCTAAGTTGCATTCTGAAAACTGCTAAAATTGTACCATTATTTATATTACTTTTGGCTATGTAGAGACATGAGTGCCAACATACAATTCATTTTCCATTATGAGATTTCAAACCTTATGTACAATTTTATTATGATATAAATACTTTCTACAAATCTTTAAAGTTAAATTCAAGTGAAATAAGACATTCTCAACAGATAGAGCAGTAACTCATGCAAAAAAATCATGAAATTTAATGTAGCAGAAATCCCTTGAACCAGCCAGCAATGCTCCTGAATTTTGGCTTGACAGCAGGAGATATGAAGTTCCCAACCATAACTTAACTGAACCAAAAAATTACAAATACAATAGCTTGCATAATTCAAATAGTGTCAATAATTCTAACACATTAAACATCTTTAACAGCACATGCCAATGGATTGTTGTTTCTTTTAAAGGATTTACTGAACCATGAATACTAGAACTAATGCTCACTAACTGGTTATCTTGTCATTTTGGTACCACATTGGCACTATGGCTGGTGGTTTAGTTTTCTGAGTTATAAATTCTCTAAATGAAGAGAACCTCCATCATCTTTCCAGAAGATATTATTATCTTTTATTACTCCAGCTTCATTACCAAGGTAGTTTTTGCTAATAATAATGCCCACATATTTCTTATCTTATTTTTGTTCCTAGATAAATTGTAAATCATTAATTTCTTTTCTTAAATAGTACTTTGCCATCTTTCAGATACTGACTAATTATGAACTCTAATTCATTTCTTGATCTATGTATTCTGAGTAATTCTCATCCTGAAATATTTTCTGGATTTTCTTCAATTTGCCCATGGTTTTCTTCTTCTACAAAAATAGAATGGAAACAGGCTTCAGGGGATATTGTCACTAAAATAATGTGGCAATGAACAACCCATCCCCATCTTATGTATTATAACATCAAAATTTAGTCCTTAGCTCTTACATTTAGCCTGGCAGTCTTGTTGTAATTTGCAAAATTACCAGAAAACTATCTTATAATCACCATTTTATTCAGGAAATAGTTGAGTGTAATGAGGGCCATATAATGGATGCCTCTCTGTTATGAGAATAGCATCTCAGTCCCCGATTACAAAGACACACTGAAAAGAGTAAGCTGTTGAATCACTCTTATTTCTACTTGAGTCAATAGTATACCAGATCAAAATACTATACATAACTATAGAAGGCTCATGACTGAAATGTTCAACTGTATTTTGCATAGAATCGCCATATTCATTAGTTTCAACATGAACAACTGTAGCCTTGACAAAAATCTTAACATTTTAACATGTGCCAACCACAACAATGACACTATTACATTCAACATGGTTCAACCATTTCAATATTATTATTGCTTTTTTTTTTTGGAGATGGAGTCTCGCCCTGTCCCCCAGGGTAGAATGCAATGGCATGATCTCAGCTCACTGCAGCCTCCACCTCCCAGGTTCTAGCTATTCTCCTGCCTCAGTCTCCCAAGAAGCTGGGATTACAGGCGCCCACCACATCTAGCTAATTTTTGTATTTTTAGTACAGATGGGGTTTCACCATGTTGGTCAGGATGATCTCGAACTCCTGACCTCAGGTAATCCATCTACCTTGGCCTACCAAAGTGCTGGGATTATAGGCATGAGCCATTGCACCTGGCCCAACATTCTTTTTTTTTTTTTTTTTTTTTTTTTTTTAAAAAAAAAAACACATTATATTTCAGCTAATTTTGAAGCTTCTAGAACTGTATATTTCAACAAATCATCTTTCATGAAAAACATTAAACAAAGTATTATTAACACTCATAAGTACATATAAAACCTTAAGACAAATGATATTCCTCTCAAAACCAATTTTCTTAAATTTCAGGTAGATACTTGGGATTTATAATACAATATATATTTGAAAATGTAGAGTATGGTATTTCTTAATATGACATCCTAAAGTGTTACTATAGGACTGTATAATATTTCAATTCTATTATGACAGAAATAAAAGCCACAGAAAAATTTGATAAAACCTAAACTGTATATATTAAGCATTCTGCTGTATATAAAAATGACAAAAAAAGAAGTAATCAGTAATTCACAATGTTTACATCTCATTTCATAGTGTCTAAGACATAATTGTCAACAATCGTTAATTTATTAATCAATCTAAGGATTCTCAGATGCATGGTATCCACTGAACAGTTCACTAACAATATAATACAGTGGGCAATTATGGTCAGTTGGAACCTGTCATTACCAATATCATTATGAAAGATAATAATATACAATAATCTTGTAAAATACCTTAAAATCATTTTTTTTTAGAAAATAATTCTTTGTTGGTTAGAGTTAATGGTCCTCATTCATATTTCTTAAGTGAGTTTATATAAATCTGAGCTCTCCATATATTCATCCAATATTCAATACAACCCACATATAAAGAATGTGGGATCTAGTTCTATAAATTAATTTTGAAAATAAATAATGGAAAATGTAAATTCAAAAGCCTTCCATATTCTTTCTCCCAACATCAAAGGGTCTTTGAAGCCAACATTACTCAAGAATTTCTCACAAGGGCTTTCATTTTAAGTGGTCAATGTATTTTTTTTTAAGCCCACAGATACATTTTGCTTTCTTTGCAAAAAAAAAGTTTAAGGTGATTTATAATCATAAATGTATTCACTCAAAATACATATTGTAGGACCCATTTGAATTATTTTCATTACTGTGAATGAATTAAATCTTTTATAGTATAGGGAACACACTCCTTCACAACATGTTTAAATATACTATTTTAAATACATTATATCATATTGTTCCACTATCTTTATTTCTATGATAAAACTGTGATTTCAACAAATATTTAATTTTTAGTAATGAATCTTAACATTAAATAACATTCTTCCCATTCTTCAAAGTCTTTCCTGTTTCTAATATAACACAAAATATATATAACAATATAAATTTTTTCTAGAATATGTTCTCAGGAACATGTGGCTAAGTTCTGTCTATTGAAAATAATCCAGTGTCCATTAACCTACACTTGAATACAACTTCTGCAAAATCTTTTATATATATGGTAACTCTGAAGCAAAAACAACTACTTTTGAAAATTAAATAATTCATAAATATATAGCTAATACAATTTTCTTCTATTAATTTTCATCTATTTATAAACATATAGGGCATCACAACCATTAATTCATCTATTTAATTTGTTCATAATGTGTAATTATTCTTAATTTTCTAGTTAAGCTGGAAGAGAATCTATTGGGAATATCTTGTAAAAGCGTTTTATAAATTAACCCCAAATAGTTTTAATATGTCATTGATTCTGTTTGTAAAAATATGTACCATTGGAATTTAGAATTCACAAGCCAACACTATTAATCAGAAAAGGCAAAATCTATTGTAGGCAATGTGTAGTATAAGTACATGTTATCTGAAAAATGTTTGTGTTGTCAGAAAATTGTGCTTTTAAAATAAAAATCAGTGTTAGAAGAAACTCCCATTAAAGATAAGGGATTATTTTCTCTTAAGATTTGATTGCTATCAAAATGGTGCTCAGTTACCTAAAAGTACACACACAGTATTTCTAACACAACTCCTGTTAGATTAATAAATAAAAACTACTCATTAAAAAAGGGTGGGGAGTAGTAACGTACTATATTCTACTTAAGTTTTTAAAAAATAGATTTAGTTAAATCTGAACAGCTCATAAATGAGGTTCCAAATTAGAAATATCTTAAATTTTAACTTAGATAAAGGTAATATTTTGTTCTACAAGATCTTTAGATTTATATTTTTCCCCTCAACTTAAATTGCTTAATAAACACAACAAAGACCTATAAACCAAAATAAATATCCTGTTTACATTAAAATCAAACTATTTGTCAACAGTTCTTTGAAATAATTAACTCCTACATTTTCGAAATGTACTGTTTCTATTTTTTATCAGTTATTGTTTTTATTTAACATAATTGTAAAACATAATTATTGAAACATATACTGTATTAGTGAATTGTGCAAGTAAACCAAAATTCAACATTTTCTGGCCATTATTTGAGAGCAGGATTCTTTTTTTTTTTTTTTTTTTTTTTTTTTTTGAGACGGAGTTTTGCTCTTGTTACCCAGGCTGGAGTGCAATGGAGCAATCTAGGCTCACCGCAGCCTCCGCCTCCTGGGTTCAGGCAATTCTCCTGCCTCAGCCTCCCGAGTAGCTGGGATTACAGGCATGCGCCACCATGCCCAGCTAATTTTTTTGTATTTTTAGTAGAGACGGGGTTTCACCATGTTGACCAGGATGGTCTTGATCTCTCGACCTCATGATCCACCCGCCTCGGCCTCCCAAAGTGCTGGGATTACAGGCTTGAGCCACCGCGCCCGGCGCTAGAGCACGATTCTACTAGTTACTATATTGGTGGTTCAGCAGGCAGAGGAGTTGCTGAAATATGTGAGTAAATGATCAGGCACTGCTGGCTAGGGTAAAAAAATTGGCATTCCACTTCAAGGGTTGGTCACTTGTCCTCAGGAAAGAAACCCTCTTCAGGTCATGTGTTTTCATTTTTTAACTAGAGGGAGAGCGTTAGCAGGGGCAATCATGAAAGAAAAACCAAATGAAGGAGCAGGAAAGAGCATGCCAAACATGGACCCTTTCAGCAAGTAAAAAAAAGTCCTATAAAATCCTTTCTGTAAGCCATTTTAGATTACTCCTTACTGGACTAAATTCAAGACATATTTTCCATGACAGAAAATTCATTTCCATTTCCAAACTTCTTTTTAATTTGTCTGTGTTCATTACCTGATGTGCTGATGTTGAAGATGAACTGATAAAAGAGAACTTGCAAAGAGATAGATGAGCAGAGCATCTGTTCACAAACGCACCTATACTCTAGCAGCTGTGTAGGCACATTCAATAGGAAGCAGAAGGACTTTCTCTCAGAATCCAGACCTCAACTACAATTGGTGCTTTAGGTTCAGTTTCCGTTTTTGGAGAAGTCTACAAGTTTCCCATGGCAACTTTGCTCAGTCAGATCTATTTACAGCCTGCCACTTTAGCAATTCTTATAATGTCATTGCCTCTTAGCAATCCTCAGGCATTCACAGAAGTAAAGTTGGGCATCCTGGAAAACAGGTTATCTTTTGCTATTTTTGCTAGAAATAATTACCATTTTGACAGGGGGCTAAATTATTTCATCAGCAAATCTACTTGTGTCATGTAGAAGAGAAGATAACACACTGTTTAAGAGTACATATGATGCTTTAAAATGCATCCGATTCTGGCCAGATGTGGTGGCTCATGCCTCTAATCCCAGAACTTTGGGAGGAAAAGGCAGGTGGATGACCTGAGATCAAGAGTTCGAGACCAGCCTGGCCAACATGATGAAACTCTGTTCCTACTAAAAATACAAAACATCAGCTAGGCATGGTGATGGGTGCCTATAATCCCTGCTTCTCCAGAGGCTGAGGCAGAACAATCGCTTGAACCCAGGAGGTGGAGGTTGCAATAAGCCAAAATTGCAGCACTGCACTCCAGCATGGGCAACGGAAGTGAAACTCCAGCTCAAAAAAAAAAAAAAAAAAAAAAAAAAAATCAGACTCTAACCTCCTTGCGAATAGAAAAGATACTGCTCATTGTGCCATCTCCAGAGAAACTGGCAGAAATCGTGAATTTAAGTAATAAAGTTTTCTAAATACACTACATCTGTTTTTTCCATAAAAAGAGATAAAACATGCTAAACTATTTCAATGATTTCATTAGCGAATTATATTCCAGTTTTAACGGTAGGAATCATAAAGCAAAATGAAAGTTAAATCAATGAGGATATATGCTACCAAGACATTGAGATAATCCCACTAGATATCACTCTCTGCCAGTCTTTGAACCCACTGCTTTTGTGTAAATAAAGGAGTAATGCTGGCTTTGTTGACCAGGAAGCTACCTATGTTGACATTTTGAACAACATTATTAATGTTTTGAAAACATAAAAAACAATCTAAATGCAAAAGTTGCTTCTAAGAGAAAGTGTCCTGTAAATACTACTTTCCTTTTCAAGTTTTCTTTAGTTGTTCCATCTAATGCTCATATTAGAATTTTTGACTGATTTAATCAATCACAAATCAGTATTGATGCACACAGCATTTGGAATCATCATTTCAAGTAAAATTTGCTTTTAAAAACAAAGTAAGGCCGGGCGCGGTGGCTCAAGCCTGTAATCCCAGCACTTTGGGAGGCCGAGGCGGGTGGATCACGAGGTCGAAAGATCGAGACCATCCTGGTCAACATGGTGAAACCCCGTCTCTACTAAAAATACAAAAAAAAAAAAAAAAAAAAAAAAAAAAAAACTAGCTGGGCGTGGTGGTGCATGCCTGTAATCCCAGCTACTTAGGAGGCTGAGGCAGGAGAATTGCCTGAGCCCAGGAGGCGGAGGTTGCGGTGAGCCGAGATCGCGCCATTGCACTCCAGCCTGGGTAACAAGAGCGAAACTCCGTCTCAAAAAAAAAAAAAAAAAAAAAAAGTAAAACAAAATCTACACTGTAAAGATATGGAAACATATTTAAAAATAATCTTGGTTTTCAATATACTTACAATCATGCAAGATAAGGCTTTTATGTGAAAATCAGACTAACAAAAATGAAGAGCTGAATTATACATTTCTTTTAAAAACATACACAATTTCATGGAAAATATAAACTTTGGAGATAAATAAGCTTGGCCTTTATCTTATTCTATACACAAAAATTTATCTAAGATGAACACAGACAAAATGTAAAATTCAAAATCATGTAGCTTTCAGAAGAATGCATAAAACATTTGTTGCCATAGTGTCAGCAATGACACTAACTATACAAGAAATTAATAAATTATACTTCATCAAAATTAAAAACTGTTGCTCATCAACAAACAATATTAAGAATCCTAAGAATTTAAGAAAATGAATAGGCATGCCACAGATGAGAAAAAAATACATTTTCTATACTTATCTGACAAAAGATTATATCCAGATTATATAATAAACTCTTAAGAATCAATAATGAAAAGACAAGCAACTCAACTGAAAACAGACTAACCCTTTTAGAGAAACTTTACAAAAGACTACATTGAGTAAGAAAGACTAGCAGCAAGTGTTGATGATGATATAAAGTAAAAGGAACTCTCACATATATCTGATTAGAGTGCCAAATAGCACAATTACTTTGGAGAATTGTTTCTGTGGTTGCTTATACCAATTAATACACACAAACCATTATCTCATTGGAAACATTACAAAGCATTACAAATGTGTGACAGGAAAACGGATGAGTAAATTATAGTATATTTATAGGCTAAGATAGTACTTGACAATACACAGGAACAAAGTAAAAATATGAGCATGAACTTCAAAAACATGTCACTTACAGCATAGGAGATATACACACATATATATAATGCAATTCCATAAATATAAGTAACCAGAAAAACTGATCTATAAGAATAAAATTCTGAAAAAGTACATCAACTAGAAAAGGGCACAAAAGATCTTTCTGGGTGATGAAAATGCTCTAATCTTGATGTGGATGTAGTTATATGGCTGTGTATAATTGATAAAAACTCATAAAACTGAACACTTAAGATTTTTGTTTTATTTTATATGTAAAGTACTCCTCAATTAAAAATAACAAAACAAAAAACTTGCCTCAACAGAATAAATAATTGCTGAGTGATCCAGAAAGAGGTATCACTGTGTGCTGGTGGTGTAGCCTTACAATATATTAAGTGAAAAAAAAGTTTTAAAAATATGTAAATTATATAAAAATAATGTTAGTGCAAATATAAATATATAAGCACAATATAAATATATATAAATTATATATAATAAAATAATATATATTATAAATACCTATATAATGATATATACACTTGTACTGGGCCTTAAGGACTTGGAATTTGAATGGTAGAGTGTAGGCAAAAATTTATATTCCAAAAGGCAAGAAAAGTAAGAAACATTCACATACTACAAAGTTTTTCATGTCATAATAAGCCAAACGCATCATTTTATTGTTGATTAAGGTGAAATCCTACTAGGGTATGATTCTGAACCTTTCTGCAAATGTCCTTTCATACTTACATAAATTCTTATACGTTATGCTATTGTGCCCACTTTAATCTCTCTGCCTTCAAATAAACTGTACCCTAACATTGTTTCACTGTTTCTTTAATACCAAATCACTCATAAGCTTCTTCAAGACCCAAATGAAAACCACAAATTACATTCTCTAAGTTTTCTCTGATTATTTGACCACCCTCACTTCATAACATAAATGTCAGTTAACCTACTGCCTCTATTCTAAACTTACTTCAGTGATACAATTATTTATTACTCTTAAATTTGAAACTTTAAAACTTTTGTGGCATCAACATACTCTGGCATGGAGAAAGGCTTGCTGAAAGAATATTTTGAGTTTTACAACTGCTGATAACATTACTAGATGTACAGACACAGCTCTCATTTTGCAGAACACCTTCCCTTATGATTCTTCAATCACACTTGCATTGGATCTAGTCTCCATAAATATTGAGCAGAAGGGAGGATTATACAACAGTCTGCTTAAGGTAGAGAGCAGATGAAACATACTCTCACCTAAATGTGGAGAAGGAATGTGCAAAGATTCACAGCTTGAGTGTCTTAAATTGTAAAATAGATCCAAGAACAGTTTATCTACATTGAATGAGCATCTACTATTTACCAGCCACTGAATGGGGCCCTCTAGATAATTTTTCATGTTTTTAAGACATTATAAGATTATGCGATTGTTAAACTATTTATTAAAGTAGATATGACAGTTCATAGAATTAAAGCAGCTTTTTCTAATCGAATAGACATTCAATTACCTTTCTTAGAGAAATAAGGCATTCCAAATGAGTTTCTGCTTCCCCTTGAAGCAATTTAAATTGGGAGACCTTTGCTTCAGACTCTCTGAAATACTTTAGACATTATTCAGTTTATTAGTGCTGTCTGAAATTACTCTCAGAAATAGAGAACATTTTTGGTGACCTAGTTTTTTGTTTGGTATTTTTTGTTTTGTTGATTCACAATGGTAAGAGATAAACCTGATGTGTAGGTTAAGCTTACTTACTCTGTTCTAAGGGAGCCTAAGGCTGTCTCCACAGTCTATCTGTATCTACCTACTCAATCTTTGCCCTGGTTATCTTTTTAAGTCTAGTGATTGTTTTTATAATAGTTATAATGTATCTCATGATAATACATAAATGTTTTATGTTCTAAATTAGAAATAAGCAAATATACCTTCAAACCATTGTCTATGTTGACAACAAATGCATTAAAACTCCATTAAAGAGGCAATTATTTACAAAAAGACAGCTAATAAAAATATGAAATATATAGGTAAAACCAAATTTGCAGTAGACGTAAAGGTAACTAGGAGGCTTATGCAGTCTTGCAATATCAACAGGTCAGGAAATAAATAGCAATCAAGCCAAACTGATTGCTAAGGAAATAAAAAAGAAAAAAAACTATAAATGAAATTCAAGTGAAGGAACTAACTAGACTGCATAACAAATATCAGTCAAACTAAATTCATTGCTAAGGAAAAAGAGCATTAACAAGGCAATCAAGAAAACTCCAAGCCTGTGCAACATAAAATCTCCTGAATTCGAGAAAATTGAACAAGCAAATTGGTGAACAACTTAAGTTAATAACAAAACATGAGCTAACTCTAGCATTAGAATATTTACTAGGAAATAAAATTAAGTCTGCTCTGTAATTTCAGAAGAAAAATGAAGAGGAAGATTAAAAAAAAAAAAAAAAAAAAAACTATATAAAGTCCTATCCTGCCATCTGCTTTTTCAGTGCTTATTGAAGCAAAATGAAACACACTCTAGTAACACAGCTCTTTCATCCTTATACGTTACCATCAGGTTGAAAGATAATTAGCAATTGGAATATAGGCACCTACAAGTGTCAAAGAAACAGTATTCTTCACCCTTGTTAATCTTCTTATGTAGATGAGGTAAAATAGTTTTTTCTGAGATGAAAATGTTTTAAATTGTGATCATCCTCCTAATGAAAAGCAAAAGCTACAACTGAAGAACATACAGGGAGGGAACAATTTTGGTTTGGGGTTCTGTAACTTTCCTGAGAATGCCTGCATTTAATATGCACCGATATCTGCCATAGGCTTACTCATTAATTAGGTTGAATAGCAATTTCTTAAAAATAAAGATTGATTTTGTTTTCATCTATCTTCACTGAGTAGTAAGCTTTTTCAGGTCAAGATACTTACCATAAAAAGTTTGAATTTCTCATATCTGCAGTAGTATATAACTTAAGAAATATTCCAGATAATGACATAATTTTGCACTTTATCTTGAACAACATAATCATTTCTTAGAAAAAATAAATTGAAGTGTTCAAAGAAAAGCAAACTCGCATCTAATCAAACTGCAAGAGTGGACAGTAGAAGACACAACAGATTACTTATTTCCAAGTAATTATTTCTGGTATTATTTCATGACATTATGCTACCTTGAATGAATGATGAACAAATCTTTGAAAATAGTCACATGACACTTGCAGTAAGCAAAAATGTTCACCTTTTGTAAAATGTCTTCTCTAAAATCAGTTGGTGGTGGGAGTGTTTGAAAGTATTACTAAGTCTGCATTAAAAGAAAAAAGTTATTCAAAATTTTTTTTAAAAGCTTAAGATTCTCTCAAGTTCTTGCAAATTTTCTTTGAAAATGATGCATGAATATGTAAACAAAGGTAGAAGTACTTTCGGTCAGTTTGAAACCCATTCTCAACATTTATTCCTAATAAAAAACGTGCTTGCCTAAGTTTAATTTTATTGTTTTAGTCATCTGTGAAAGTAAAGCTCTGCTATGTGTTACTTTTTCAAATTATACGTACAAATGCCAATTATTTTTTCTGGGAATAACTATCATTCATTCAAAAATCAGGACCAAACAAGTAGAAAAACAACAAGAGAATAACACGTATATCCATTATGTTTTAGTTACAAAGAAGGTCTTTAAAGATATGGTCTGTGTAATACATCTTAAAGATCTCAGAATAATATCATTAATCAAGCATCAAATTCAAATGTTTAGAGATCAAGAATATAAGTTTCCTGCTAGACTGTAATTACTTTATCATCTAGGACTACATGTCTAATATATCTTTTTTACCTTCCCAACCCTTAGGGTGTATTTGGTAAATGCTACTGATTAACTGACTAAAGAATCTCAGCAAGAATGTTTGTTCCCAAGCTTCTCATTCATAGCAAAGTTGTTTTTGCATGCAGTCCCAGTCAATTTAGTCAAATAGTCAACACAATCTTTAAAAATTAACATTAAATCAGCTGTTTTACTGAACAACTTGATTTTTCCGATTGAATTAATTAAGTCAGTTGGCAAGGATTTATTTAGTAGGTGATTAAAATTAATCTTCTTAGTAAATACAAGAGTTTGGTAGAAGACAATTGGAAGTTAAAATTCAAACACACGGAATTTGATTCCATATGTTGTAAAAATGTGCTATAGCTAATGGTTTAGAACATGATAAAGCCATAGTCCCTCATTTTAAATACTGCGTCTACCACTTACAAAGTTAAAGGCCCCAAACCTTGGGCTACTCAATTAGTTAGTCTGTGCTTCAGTTTTATCATCTACAAAATGGTCATAGTAATAGTACCTCACTGGTAGAATTATCATAAGGAATTAAATTAGTTCATGGCACATAACAATTCTATAGCAATGTTAGCTTCTGTTGTTATTCTTCTTAGTAGTAGTAGTAGCAGTCGTGTATTTGATTATACAAAAGCTAAATGATGTTTAAAATCACACAACTGCAAAATCAGGTCTACATAACAATTTGCTAACAAGATAATGACATGATCAAAGTCACATATGAATATTAATCCTGAATTTAAATGGGCTAAACACACCAGATAAAAAACAGAGTAAAGAACTGGATAAAAAGAAAAGAATCAACCTTGTGCTATCTTCAAGAGAACCAGCTTACATATAACAACACAAAAGGCTTCTCTAAACAATTATTATGTTTAAAACTGCATTCAAGAGGCAATTATTTATTTAAAAAAAAGACAGCTAATAACAGAAACATGAAATATGTAGGTAAAACCAAATTTGTAACGGAAATGAAAGTGAAGAGCTACCATGCAAGTGGCAAACAAAAAAGAGCAGGAGTCACTATTCTTACATCAGAGAAAACAGACTCTAAACCAATAACAATTAAGAAGGACAAACAAAATCATTACATAATGATAAAGGGTACAATTCAAAAGAAGACTTAATTATTCTAAATACAAATAAACCCAACATTGGAGTGCTCAGATTTATAAAACAAATTCTTCTTGACCTATGAAAAGACTTAAACAGCCATACAATAATAGCAGGAAACTTTAACACACTGTTAACAGCATTATATATGTCGAGGCAGAAAACTAGCAAATAAACTCTGGACTTAAACTCAACACCTGACCAATTAGAACTACTAGACATCTACAGAACACTCCACTCAACAACCAGAATATACATTATTTTCATCTGCACATGGAACATAGTCAAAGATTGACCACATGCTTGGTAATAAACCATATCTCAATAAATTCAACTCATTCTACAAAGCCAGTATCAGCCAATACCAAAATCTGGCAGAGAGACACACTTAAAAATGAAAACTTCAGGCCAATATCCTGATGAATGTAGATGCAAAAATTCTTATCAAAATACTAGCTGTGGCCAGGTGTGGCAGCTCTTGCCTATAATCCCAGCATTTGGGGATGTTAAGGTGGGCGGGGAATCACCTGAGGTCATCAGTTCAAAACAAGCCTGTCCAACATAGTGACAACCCATCTCTATTAAAACTACAAAAAATTAGCTAGACATGGTGGCGGGTGCCTGTAATCCCAACCATTTGAGGTCAAGGTTGCAATGAGCTGAGATGTGCCACTACACTCCAGCCTGGGTGACAGAGTAAGACTCCATCTCAAAAAAAAAAAAAAAAAAAAAAGAAAAAGAAAAAAGCAAAAAAGGTAGCAAAGTGTATTCAACAGCACATCAAAAAGTTAATTCACCACAGTCAAGTAGGCTTTATCTCTGGGATGCAAAGTTGATTCTACATATGCAAATAAATAACTGCTATTCAGTTCATATAGAGAATTAAAAGCAAAAAACATATGATTATCTAAAGAGACACAGAAAAATCATTTGATAAAATCCAACATCCCATAATGATAAAACCCTTAACAGACTAGGTGTCAAATGAACATGACTCAACATAAGATGAGCCATCTATGACAAACCCACAGTCAACATCATACTAAAGGAGCAAAAGTTGGGAAACATTTCCTTGAGAATGGGAACAAGACAAGGATGCCCACTCTCACCACTCCTATTCAACATAGGACTGCAAGTCCATGCCAGAGCAATAAATTAAGAGAAAGAAATAAAAGGCATCCAAACAGGAAAAGAACACGTCAAACTATCTCTTTTCACTGATAAAATAATTCTATACATGGAAAACCCTAAAAACTCCCAAAGACTTCTAGAATGGATAGACAACTTTTATAAAGTTTCAAGATACAAAATCAATGTATAAAAATCAGTAGCATTTCTACACATCAATAACATCCAGGCTGACAGTTAAATTAAGAACACAATCCCATTTACAATAGCAAAAAGTAAAACAAAATACTTGAAATACAGCTAAACAAAGAAATGAAAGATCTCCACAAAGGGAACTACAAAACATTGCTGAAAGAAATCAGAGATGACACAAATACATTAAAAACATTTCATGCTCATGGATTGGAAGAACAAATACAATTAAAATTGCCATCCAATCCAAAGCAATTTACAGATTCAAAGCTATTTCTATCAAACTATCAATGTCATTTTTCATAGAGTTAAAAAATATTTTTTAAAATTAATGTGGAACAAAAAAGGGCATGAATAGCCAAAGTAATCCTAAGCAAAGTATTATAACTCAGCTGGAAGCATCACACTATCCAACTCCAAACTATGCCATAAGGCTACAGGAATCAAAACAGCATGGTATTGATACAAAAATGAACACATAGACCAGTGGAACAGTACAAAACTCCCAAATAAATACACACACCTACAACTATCTAATCTTTGAGAAGGCTGACAAAAATTAGCAACGGGGAAAGGATTCCCTTTCAATAAATGGTGCTGGGATACCGGACTAGCCAAATGCAGAAGAATGAAACTGGACCCCTATCTTTTACCATATACAAAAATTACTCAAGATGGATTAAATAGTTAAATGCAAGGCCTCAAACTATAAGTATCCTAGAAGAAAAGCTAGGAAATATCCTTCTTGACATCAGCCATGGCAAAGAAAGTTTGGCTAAGCCCCAAAAGCAACTACAACAAAACAAAATATTGACAAGTGGTACATAGTTAAGCTCTTTTGCTGAGCTTCTGCACAAAAGAAACTATCAACAGAGTAAAAAAAAATGTCTAATGTCCAGAGACTATAAGAAGCTTAAATCAACAACCCGAAACCAAATAACTCATTAAAAAAGAGCGAAGGGCATGAACAGATACTTCTCAAAAAAAAGACATGCAAGCAGTCAAGTAACATGAAAAAATTATCAGCATCACTAATTAGCAGAGAAATGCAACGAGATGGCATCTCACACTAGTCACAATGGCTACTATTAAAAAGTCAAAAAAGATGCTGATGAAGCTATGGAGAAAAGGGTACACTGTTTTTGGGAATGGAAAGCAGTTTGGCCACTATGAAAAGCAGTTTGGAGATTTCTCAAAGAACTTACAATAGAACTACCATTCAACCCAGCAATCCCATTACTGGAAAATAGACTGTTACGCCAAAAAGACCCATGCATGTGCATGTTCATCACAGTTCTATTCACAATAACAAAGATATGGAATCAACCTAGGTGCCCATTAATGGTGGATTGGATAAAGAAAATGTAGTACAAATACACTATGGAAGACCACTATGCAGCCATTAAAAAGAATGAAACCATGTCCTATGCACCAACATGAATGAAACTGGAGGCCATAATCCTCAAAGAATTAATGCCAGAACAAAAAGGCAACTAGCACATTTTAAGATGAAATCAATAAATACTGGAGGCTACAAGATGAGGGAGGAAGGGAGAAGAGTCATGGGTTGAAAACTACGTATTGGGTACTATGCTTATAACTTGTTTGACAGAATCTACACCCAAAACCTCAGCATAATGCAGCATATCCATATAACAAACCTGCACACATACTTCCGTATCTAAAATAAAAGTTGAAATTTTTAAAAATAATAAAATCACCAACTGGTATTTTACATTTGAAAGAGAAAATTTGCATAGTTTTATTTGTGCTGAAAAATAGCAAATGCCATCTTCGAATTTACTGCATTCATTTCTTATTTTTACTGAATCTCAGAAATAGATACATATCCATATTTTAAAATAATGTAGGCACACTTTTATACATTTAAATGAACTTTCATTTATAACACAGTGTATTCAAATATGTTTTACTTTTAGAATTGATTATATTTAAAGTAGAAAGAGTGGGAAATTACATTTTCTCTTATAAACACAGATTTTGAAATTTAAGCTACTGCAAAAAAAATAATCGTTCTCTCTTTAATGGACTCAACACATTAACTTTTGCTCAATATAAAAATGTCTCTTTTTAATGTATTTGTTCAGGAAAGAAAAAGTGTTATATACTCACTGATGCTTTCTTGTTCCTGTTCCTATAAAGAGAGTTTTGGGCATCCAGAATCAGTAGCCTCTGTTTCCCCAAATAAATTACCAATCATCCTTTTATTGTACTTATTTAATTAAATTATAAAGTGAACAAATGTACTAGAATAAGAAATGGAGGTGATAGCTCTAGGGTATTAATTTGAATGTGCTTTGGGAAGTCTCTATAGAGGTGAGTTGCTGAAAAATAGGTGTGCATAAGACAACTATGAAATGTTTTTTGAATAATAAAAACTTAAAGTTATGTCTTAAAATTGCTTATAATAGTCATTTATCCCACTCTAAAGAAACCAAAATGAAAACTTATACAATGAATGAAAACTTATACAAAATGAAAACCTATGCAAAGTCTGAGGGATGTGGCTTAACCAAGAAAGTCTTGTGAGTCTCCAAAACTCAAAAGAAAGGGTATAGAATTTCGAGCTAAAACAAAAGAATAACGAATGTAGTAATATCTATGCAATTATGACTAAAGTTAGAATTCTAAGTTTTGCATATGTCATTTTTTTCAATGATCCCCTGCTTTGGTGGCTAAGATGACTCTGTGTTCTGATCACATTTTATAAGAGGCTTCCTCTAGTACTACAATAAGGAGGTAGACTCAAAATAAGTTATTTTAGGTTTTAAGATCATACCAATTCTGCTTTTATTGGAAAAGATGGACAAAGCTTATCAAAAGAAAACATATCTCTAAGGGTTTATTATAATTATTCCAACAATAGTAAATATTATGTGTGCATTCAAATTCTAAATCTTTTCAGCTTAACTCAGTATGTATTGTGAGGCCCATTTATTTAAGGCCCCTAGTTTCTAGCTTCATTTTCTAAAACTCTGTCCTTGGATCAAATCTAACCTAACCAAAACACATGCACGCACACAAAACACTCACACACACACACACACACACACACACACACGCACTCTCTCTCTCTCTCTCTCTCTCTCTCTCTCTCTCTCATAACCACTTTAAGACCACATGAATATCTAGATGAGTGATGAGAGAGGAAAATAAAATTGCAAAAACCTTCTTCTAGTTAAGCCTAAAACCACGTACAAGGAGAATGAAATGCAAATAGTAAAGTTGTTTTTACTATTTCTAATTTGCAAGCTTGGTTTATGCTTATAATGGACATTTCATGGAATAAGAAACAAACACTCATCCTAAGATGTGGTGAATTTTATAGAAACATCATCTAAAAGTCCTTGAAAATTCTCAGTAATTAAATGAGATGAGAAGATGAATTTTTAATATACTGAATGGAGAAGGATTCTTTTAAGGCCTTGAATTCAGATAACTACATCCCAGACTCATAAGCAGAATTAATGTCCTACATGCTCACTTTTATTTTAGATTGAAATGCTAACTTTAAAAGAATATTGGAAAGGGAAAAATGCTGAGCTCTAGTTCTAATGAATTATATGGAAAACAGCTCACTCACATTTCATTTTTTCTGTTGAAGAAAAAGTCCATTTTCACTGTGATTATACCTTTTACATATCAAGTTCAGTCTGGATGATGGCTAAAAAAGCCACTAATAACTTGAAAAGGCAAATTAAAATAGAGTATATTGAAATAGGAGGTCACAACTTAACTTCTAGAAGTATTTACCATTAAATTACTTTTTGAGGATTCTGTATGTAGTATGGGTAAAAGCAGAGCAATTCTATATAAAGTTCTTCTCTGTGGGTCAATTCAATAACACAACTAATCTTCTTTGCACTGTAATTTATTTCCATTAACTTAATAGGGAAGAAAGAAAATATGATGACCATCTAAAGTAAAAAAGACATTGCATAAATACTTTTTTATCATTCTATTATAGGAATTACTAGTTTATATTGTAAATATTTGTTCAAGTATCTGTCTAAACAAACATGGGAGTATACTGCACACTCCTCAATAATAGATATTTTTTCTTTTTCTCCAACATTGATCACAGTACCTGGTAAACACTAGATGCTTAACCAATGCTTTTGGAATAACCAAATCAAATTGAAATTTTATTGTTGAAAATTTAACAGATCAAAATGGAAAAATACGTCTATTTGGAATAGTCTTTAATCTCAAACTATTTCTTAACTTTCTGGCTTATGTAAATTTTTGAATATATTTTGTTCTACATACGGTTTTAAAGTAAGTAAAATCTAATAGGAATGCAATATCCAAAGTTTTATTCATTTCCATTTAAATGTGTTTTTAAGGTGTCTGAATAGTTCATCAGGTGTAACAACTGCCGATTTAAAAAAAATCCTGGAATCAAATAAAGCAATCTAAAGAAAAATGCGCATTGAACTAAAAGGAAAGTTATCAAGTTGCCTGAATATTCATTATTGTTGGATCATATCATGGATCAATTTGCACGTGCTTCTGAGTTACTAAACATATTGGTTTTAAGATCACTCAAACCCTCTGTTTACACTGAACTCTTAAAAGTATTATCCCATATGCTATAAGTTTATACTCTCATGGTCTTTGAGTGAATATAGTAGTTTTAGCATATGGATGATCCTTATGTATTTAAGGGAACCATCAAAATATAGAATAGTAAACTAGAATACCATCTTAATTCTTTCACTTATTTTTTCACCAAATATTTATAGAATTACTGCCTCATGTCAAGCCTTTTCTAGATGATACAGCATTGAACAAAACAGAGCTTACTTAATGTTTACCTTGTAGTAAGAGCAGACAGTAAAGTATTAAATACTGTTGAAAAACAACTGTATTAAATACTGTTAAATATTAAATGAAGACTGTTGAAAAAATAAAGGAGTTTTAAAATTTATTTAATGTTACTTGTTCCGTAATGGCTTCATGAATTAAGACAAGGAGGAGACGAAAACCATAGCCATGGAGACAGATGAGGGAAGTGGATTTCAGAGAGATGAGCTATTAGCAGGCAGAAGTGGACCTGGTTTGCTCCGAGAACTCCAGAAAAAACAAAATGGCAGAAGCAGAGTGAAGGAAGAAGTTGCGCTGGAAAATGTCCTCAAACAGACAACAAAGGCCAGACTAAGCAGGCCTGGCAAAATATTCTAAGAATTTGTGCTTTTACTCCCAGAGAACTAGGACGCATCGAAGAGAACTGACCTAACTGGACACATTTTTAAAGGATCACGTGCTTCCCTATGAATAGACTATAGTAGGGCAAACACCAGAGAAAGAGAGTTCATACACTGCAGTTGTTAGCACTTTGAATAAAATTTTTTTTAACACATGTAATTTTTTGTCATATATGATGTGCCTTGTCACATGAAATATTCTTATATCAAAATCCTTTGGGATGTAATATAATTGTATCCTTCCCTTTTTAGAATTTAGATTACATATATATTTAATTAATGGCATGGCATATGTATTTTTATAGATTAATTGAACTCTATTAAATTTATCTCAAAGACACAGTACCTGCAATGCCCATCAATTTTCTCTACTCTGTCTCATTTTTTTCTCTTAATCAATATCTTCTCCCAAAAGTACTCGACCTTCTTATGTTCTTGCTACTTTGCTTTAGAGCTTGGGTCTCACAAAGTCATTTGATGTATTTATTTAATCTGAGGAGTGACTGCCGTGACTCAACATACCTCTTTGAAGGACATTTATTTTATTTAAACCAGAGACAAAGTCCATTTGTGACCTAAGAAAAAGTATATGTAGTTGTAAGGAACTGTGTTAAGGAAAACTGTCTGTGTTTCAAAGGCAGGAATTTCCCAGCGCCGTACCTCTATCCACGCGGCCATCCGGGGACCAGAGGGGTTTCAAATATGAAGTTCATTGCCTAACTTTCCAGGTGAGCTTCTTTTGTTCAGAAAGCCTACCAAAGCCCTGGGAGGAGGGGCTCTGCTGTGGGCCCAAGCAACAAATCTGGGATCAGTGTCAAAGATCCATCACTCCAGAGGAAGTCTGAAATAATTTCTCTCATTGGACAGGAACATGAATGAGGAGGGAATAACTTCAGGGTTAAAACTCCCCTGCTCCTTTACCTATACTGATTTCCCTCTCTGGGATCCCCTCCCACAACAGCGTGGGAGCTGTCTCTCCCTCTCTCCCTATGGGATATGCCCTTCAGATTCCCCTCCCACAGCCCCTGTCTCTCCCTCTCTCCCCTCTCTCCCCTCTCCGCCTCTCCCGCCTCTCCCTCCTCTCCCCCCTCCCCCCTCTTCCCCCCTCCCCCTTCTCCCCTCTCTCCCTCTGCCTAATAAATGGCTTTCTGCTAAACTCTTTGGGTCTGATATTTACTTGAACCATAAGCTCACCTCGCTTCCAGGGCCCCTTTTCATTTCCTGGGGTAAGAGAGCCCAAGAAACTGTGGACAGACACCCGGTTACATCTTTGGCAAGCAAGCGGAGGGAGCTGAGCCCCCGTCGTCCCACCACCCAGTTACAGTTGCATCGGGCAGAATGGAATGGATGTTCTGACTGAATCAAAGAAACATGAAGATATAGCCTTACAAAAGAATATATTTTTCTAAATCTTTAAAAAAAAATTCCTAGCAATCCCAGACATCAGTGCCTTCTCTGTATACATATCCTTATAGTTATATGGTATTAAGTTGAACAGAAGTAAAATGGCTCTGTCTCTACAGTCAGGAAAAGAGATACTATGCTGTAAGGGGCTAGTTTGCATTTTTTAAGACATTATAAAATTATGTGATTGCCAAGTGGCATGTTATCTGATAGTAAACTTCACTCAGGGCTTGCCCAAATCTATACAGCTCAGAAGGGAAAGGGTTAAAATGTTAACTAGTAATAAGAGAAATATACTCTTCCTGCTCTTATTTACTTAAAATATTTAATAGAATTCTAACCAGCTTGCAAAAAAAAATTTACAGGAATAGAAATATGTAGTTAGAAGTGAGCACCTGATTGAGATAGCTATAGGGGACCCATATTGTATGTAGGTCGTAAGTCATAAGGACTTAAACACATATGTACATGTATGTAAGTAATATTTAATTAAGGCATTCCATTATCCACATTTACCTGAGTAATTAGTAATCTATTAGTTATGCTAGTGGGAACTTACAAGTCCATTCCAACATGCCAACAAAGACCCAGTAGGATTCTCTCAAGAGAAGGAGACTCACATTTCTGAGAGCCTGGCATGCCAAGTGATTTACATATGCATAGAAGCCCTGCATCAAAGCAACAAGCTGAATATTTCTAACCTCCCTTTACCTATGAGATGGCTGCATTTCAAAGCTGATTAACACTTAAAGTTCCGTGGCTAGGTCTAGTTTCAGCTCTCTTATTTAATGCCTGGACACTTTCCTCTGCACTTCAAGGAGAGTCGGTTTGCAGAATAGCTTCTGGAATCCCATGTAGAGTTTAAGTCGACTTTGCCCAAATACTGTGAATTGCTTTTGAATTTTTAAGTGAAATGTCCTTCTTTATTTTCTGTCTTCTATCACTCAGCTTTTATCTTCTGTTTTCCCCTAGTCCACTCCACACTTCCCATGCCTTTTTTGTTTTCTTCTTTACACAAAGTTGTCTTTTCCTTTTCACTTTCTCTTGACCCATTTTCTTCCAACATCTTATACAGATAAGTAAGACAATTTAGGTTTAAGTGTGCAAAGTATGTAAACTGTCTTTTAACTGTGTTCACATTGTCAGCTAATGAGAGCAAACGTCTCAAAGAGCCAGGGATATTAGTAAGCCCACAGGACCCAGAAGACCTTTTCCAATTTCTGTTCTCTCTACTCCCTCCACTTATTCAGAATCTTTACCTTCTCCATCTTCTCACAGGAACTATTCTCTCTTGCAGATTTCTCTAATCTTTGTTTTTAAGAAAAATTTTAAATTATTTACTGGTAAGATACCTACTTATTTTTCAGATAGATGTTGATATTAGTTATAATTTACTAATTCCTAAATGGGTTAAAAGAGCCATTACAAGTAAATGCCGATGAAAGGAGAAAATTATTAAATTTCATTTGTTCATTTATTTATTTCATTTCTTTATTTATTTATTTTTGAAACAGGGTCTTGCTGTGTCATCCAGGCTACAGTGTGGTGCTGCAAACACAGTCACTGCAGTCTCGACTTCCCATGCTCAGGTGATCTTACCTTAGCCTCCCAAGTAGCTGGGACTCACCAAATTTCTTGATGGAGAAAAATTTTTATCTGTTCACTAGTAAGTGAGCTCAGTTATTAGACCACATAGGTGATTAAGTGAGACTATGTCTATCTTACACAAAATCAAGTAATAAGGACTTAAACATGTATATACAATCAACGAAGTTTCACAAAAATAAATGATTTAATAAAATTAATTTTGAGAATGAGTAACACAAGTACTATTTTTTTTAAATATGTGGGCACTTGCATAGCCTTAGCTGAAACACAAAAACACAATTAGCATATATACTATATAGGCCAATATCATTTAATTCTTTTTAATTTACTTATCATTAAATGAACATATTATAAAAGGGAGAAACAACTGCTTTCTAGTCAGTTTCTTAAAGCACTGACTGGTATGGTGCAGTATATTCATCATAAAGTCTGTGCTGTTATTTTTTTTAAACTATAGCCTATCACCTACTAGTTACAAAATCAATTTACTGGCTCATGACATGTATTTTAAATTACTTAAATGGCATATTTTCTAGATGGTAGTTAAATAATTTTGTATTAAGTTTGGGTTGATTTTATTATACATACATGTTAATTATTATATGAAAGTTGTCTTAATTAAATAGTGCATATATGTTATGTATGTATGTAGGTGTATGTATAACTTCTAATATAAAATGTATTCTTACTGGGAACCTTAGATAAAAAATTGAACAGTTCCATACATTATGTACTAAATGTGTAATAACCTTTATAAAATTTCTTATAGAATTATGTCCAATAATTCTTTGTCACTTGCCACAAAATCACCAAATGACAGATAGTACTAAATTTGGATGGGAAAGATTAAGGTAGGAATTAAAAAAGGATTGAAATATGTTGTTAAGCTAATTTGTGTAAGAATGTAAGTGATAGTAGGTTATCTGTGGTCATGCATGTTAACTAGTACATTCTTTAGGGGTTTTATTCGTGGAAATAGATAGAATTAAACCAATAAAATTTGATATACTTCAGAGGTTTGTGTTTGCAAGAAAGGGTGAGAGAGAGTGAAGTTTGGGAAGTACTCTGGACAGGACAATATTTAGGACCCTATATGGAAGGGCTGCACTAAGCCTTGAGTTTCTGCACTGCATGGCCTATCATTTATTCTGCAACACAGCGGTGACCATCATAAATAAACCAGGTGCTTATACATCCGCATGCATTTCACTGTCCTACTTGTCCACACTCCTGTGTCATGAAATCCCCGAGTTGAGACACGGTTCATTCCCTAGGTGTTTTCTGTCTGCTGCTTTGTGTTTCCAGTTACTGTGGCCACAATCTGTCACTCTCCTTGCTTCTTTCTGCTACCTGAGACCTATCCAGCCTTCTTAGAAGGTGTGTATGGGTA
The DNA here is from genome assembly GCF_048565385.1 of Saimiri boliviensis. NCBI lineage: Eukaryota > Metazoa > Chordata > Mammalia > Primates > Cebidae > Saimiri > Saimiri boliviensis. The sequence goes on along the minus strand of NC_133458.1, from coordinate 65,206,241 downwards.
AACACTTTTTTCTATGTCAGGTAAGCTTCTCCACGTCCCTCTTATAGTGCCACTAAGAGGACTGATTTTTGTCCACCTGTTCATCTCCAAGAATATTAATTTATTCTTGCAAGCTTTGATTCAACACACACATTTTTTTGAAAGCCTAAAATGTCCAAACCATGTAAAAAGTGCTAGGAAGAGAAAGATACACTCACAATTCTAACACGAAATGTTAAGATACATTATAGTGACCTAACAACTCTACTTGGAACATTAAAAGATGACTTCACTGAAGCAAGGGGCAGAGAAGGTACAGAAATTTAATAACATGTGAGCAGAATTAGGACCAATGTGATCAGAAAAATTAAGAAGCAGAGGCACAGGCAATGCTCTCACCATTGGTTCCATTCTCCGGGCATACTACCAAACTGACCAAATGCCATCGTGTTTTCATAGGTCCTTTCTAGCCATTTACCTCAAATAAGACTGAAATATCCAAATCACATATTCGCCACATTCAAAGTTGCATTTTTATTTGTCATTCTGTTATTTGAATTTTTATTTGCCATGACTTGACTTCAGGTTTGATTATATAGCATGTGACTTATCCAGCCAGTTCCTGACTTCTGGCTTACTCCTTATCACTGCCAGCCATTTGGCCACTTTTTCTTTTCTGTCTATGAACACTTCAAACACAAAGGTAAGCAAGAAAGTTAAGACAGAGAAACTAAAAAATATGTTATTTCTAATTACATAATTTGTTATTTATTTGTTCCTCAGTTAAAAATTCTAATGGAGAAGAAATAACTATAAGCATAAAGTTGAAATAGAGTCTGGTCTTACTTGAATTTGTCATTTAAAAATAATTGCTTATCTGATTCCTGTGTGCAGTGAAAATGTTAATACATATATTTTTCTGTTGACTGTCTCAACTAAGCCTACTCAACATAGAATAACCTATTTTTAATTTTTTGTACACATGCACTAATATTAGCATGAATGACTTTAACATTCTTATTCAAGTCACTAATATTCAAATAGCTTATAGTTTTTGTTTGTTTGTTGAGAGGGAACCTTGCTCTGTCACCCAGGCTGGAGTGCAATGGCACAATCTCAGCTCCCTGCAACCTCCGCCTCCCAGGTTCAAGTGATTCTTCTGCTTCAGTCTCCCGAGTAACTGGGATTACAGGCATGTACCACCATGCCCAGCTGATTTTTGTATTTTTAGTAGACACTGGTTTCACCGTGTTGGCCAGGCTGGTCTCGAACTCCTGACTTTGTGATCTGCCCGCCTCGATCTCTCAAAGTGCTGGGATTACAGGCTTGAGCCACTGCACCCAGCCTCAAATAGCTTATGTTTTTGTAGGAAAACAAAACTTCCTATCTCAGATCATTTGAGTTTATAATGAGATGTGTTTCATAAGAGAGACAAAACTAAATTAGTGCCATATTTACTCCAAAGATATGCTTACTTTGACTTATCTTTAATGAATTAACTTGAATTAATTGCTTTATTATTGAAGAATATAAGAAGTTATTTTAAAATCTGTATATTTTCAGTTGGATGAATAAAAAACTCAGTAAGAAAGGCAATTTGGGTTACTTCTCATAAGACCTTTTATAGTATAGTAAGTCTGCTCAGGATGCATCTTTGTTAATTCACAATCTTATTGCTGTGAATTTTAAATCTCTATGCATAAAGCAAGTATGCATAGAGATTTAAAATTTTAAATCTCTATGCATAAAGCAAGTATGCCAGCCAATCTTGTTCTAATATTTTAAACATATATCTCTTTGTAATCTCATAAGAAATTCAAACTTTCAACCTGCAATGTTAAACATATACTTAGAACATGTTTACTGTTTCATTGTAGTATTCATAACATTTGAATTTTCAGAAACACTAATTCACAACGTTCTGTCACATAAAACTCAGTGTTTCATCCTGAACGCATTTTAATCCACATATGAAAGCCATGTGTTAATTATATCGCATAAAATATGTAAATTAGCAATGTAGAAAGAACGGACTTGCCTTTTCCTTCTTAAAAGCAGATTTTTGTTAGTATATACATACTTTAGACAAATGGATTTTATGGACATAGAGGGAGATATGGGTATCTGAGGATGATGGTACTGGGAAGTAACAGTAGAAAGTTAGGTTGTAGCCCCTTTCTGGAGGATCTCATCTTGAACTGATTGAAACAAGTTGAAATTGATCCCAGAAGTAAAGAGAAATAAAAAAGGGCTTTCAAACAAAAAAAGCAAATAATCCATTGTTTGTTTTGAGAACTGTTAAAGTGTGGGTAGCCAAAAAATAAAATAGGGAGTGAGAGTCTGGAGGCAAGATGATTTGGCTAGGCGCTGAGGCAAAGTCTCAAGTGAGAGGTGATGCAGGCTTTAATGAAGAATATGACAGTGAAGACAGAGATCAGAGCTGGGTGACGTAGCGACAGGTGAAACGGAATGCCCAATGAGGCTTAGTTTTACAAACCCTGTCACCTATTTATTGTTCATATTTAGAAATGCATGTAACCTTAGAGCAGATTTTTCTTATGGATTTTGTAAAAGGTGACTAAGTTGCTACTGTCCCCAGAAAGTTTTGATAGGATCATTTATTTGGCTTATTTTAGCTGATCTTCTTCAATACTTCTTTAACAATTTTTTCTCACACTTCTTATGTTCTTCGTGTGCATGAGAAGTATGAGCAAAAAAGATATCATATATAAAGAATGTTGAATTTCCCTGAATAAAACCTTGAACATCTTAGGAATAAAGTGTTGATCTATTTTATACCGATCAAATATCAGAAGCTATGGCACTGAGGACCAGGATGGAATCTAAAGAAAGGAAAAGGCTCCAAAATGGAATTGACCAAAACTTGGGGATGAGGATGTGAACCTGCATTGTTTACTTGAATTCAGAACTGGAACTTAAGAGTTGGCGCTGGATGGCTCTAGAGAGGAAAAGAGTTACAACTATGACCGTTCAGGACTCACTATTCTGTCCTTTGCAGGCAGTTCTAGGTAACAGTTGCTGAGCATGATGATGTGAACCAGTGAAGCTATCACAGGCACATGTGACCTGTGTTGGGACTAGACCAGCAATAGCACCACTGCAGTGCAAATAAGCACCCAGGCCTCTCTTCAGCAGCAGCATTGATGGTAATGAGGCCACTAGTATTTGAAAGCAAAAATAAACTGAATCCCACTGAAGAAAATTCTCTTCAACAGTATCAAGGGGAAGGTAAGGCCTGAAGACAAAGATGTTGGAAATACTATTACTAACAGCAGGAGGGTCCTCTAGACTGTGGCGGAGAGAAGCGAGGGACAGGGGTGACCATATAAATGAGACATGAAAACTATATTTGGATTCCAAGTGAAGAATTTTACATGTGAACAATTAGACTTCTAGCATATGTGTACAGCAGAAGGGGAGGTCATGGATAACAAAATATCTAGTAGGAGGTTAGAAGAGAAGATGAGGTGCAGAGAATATAAGATGATGAAGCCGTAAGAATAGAGAATATAGGAAGGAGGTGGGGTAGCTTCAGAGTTTGGATAATAAATTCAATTTTGAACATTTCTGGTTTAAAGCTCTTCAGGCTATTTTAGTAGATATGAAGGTATGTTGCTAAAAATTATTTTGACAATAATGCAGGTTAAATATTGTTATTTACCTATTTCGTTCACGAATCTGACGCAAAAAGAAAAAGTACTATTCTTCCCCCAAGCTGTTAACTAACTTTACCCAGCAAGTGGCAAAGTAGGATTCCAGTAGAGACAGCTTAACTCCAGGACCACTGCAGTAATCTGGCAGTATTAGAGCTGAAAGAGTACAGACTTCAGAGGAAGAGAGATTTTGATTTAAATCTCAGCTTTGCCACTCACCAGAGAAGAGAAGCTGAATACAAATACATTCCTTAATTAAGCTGAGATTTTAATTCTTTATCTATAAAAAGATAAATCTGAGTTCCAATCTAGAGAGCTCTGGAGAGGTTTCATGACATCATGTGTTAGTTTCCTATTATCCTATAACAAATTAGCAGTTAGTGGTATGAAGCAGCACATATTTAATCCCCTACCTTTCTGGAATTCAGAAGTCCAAAATTAAGGTGTCAGCAAGACTGTTCCTCCTGGAGAAATTAGGAGAGAACTGGCTACCTGGTCTTTTCCAGCCTGTAGAAGCCACCCACATGCCTGCATTCTGGTCCCCTCATGGTCTTCAAGGCACATCACTTCAACCTCTGGTTTCACTGTGACATCTTTTGCTGACTCCCATTCCTCCTGCACCCCTCTTACAAGAAGCCATGCGATTCTTCGGGACTATTTAGACAACCCAGGATGATCTCCCCATTTTAAGATCCTTAACTTAATCTCTCTGCAGAGTTCCTTCTGCTATGTAAGGTAACACACGCACAGGTTCTTGGGGGTTAATGCATGGATAGCTTCAGTGGTGGCATTAGTCAGTCTATCACAGTTTACGTACAGAAAGAGTAAGAATATCAATAACAGCAATAAGTTTATTGAACATCTCTCTTGATAATCAGTTGTCCATGCACAGCCTTTGAGAAGAACTGGAAAGTAGTCAACCTGTGATTAACTCATGAATTATAGCTAGTATTATCACTATGAGCATTATTATTCACTTTTATGAGAAAAATTAATACACATAATTATAACATACCCTTTCAAATGCCCTGCCAAATAAATTTCTCACTTCTGAAAGATGACTTTTCTATCTTTCTTCTTATAAAGACACTGGGCACAACACATAATTGCAATGTCATACTCCATCTTCAATTCCAAATCAATTATAGCTTAGCATTCCAATTATTTCTTTGGCCAAATGATTAAGCATTACCTCCCAGAAAAACCTCTCTGATAAAGTTATCTCTTATAAATTCTTTCATTTCTGTATCACATGTTCTTAGGCAATTGTTACTTTATAAATAATTGGGAAATCTATGTACAGAATCATATCTGAAGTATACATGAATTTAAAAATAAAAAACAAAAATGCAAACATCACCCACTTTATAAAATATTGCCAATCTTTTTGAATGCTCCATGTGTCTTATTCCCTTCACTCCCCCTGCCAGAAGTAAGCAATAGCCCAAATTTTGGTTTCATTATTCCTTTTATTTTCTGTGCAAATGAAATTTTCATTTTAGAATAGTTTACATTCACAAAACAGTTCTAGAGGCAGTACCGAGTTTTTTGTACTTCCCACCTATTTGTCCATATTACTAGCATCTTACATTCTATGATATATTTGACACAAATAAAGAATCTCTCATGATAAATTACTATGAACTAAACTCTATGCTTCATTTCAATTTCTTCAGAAGTTTTTCACATGGTTGCAATAGAGGAGTGGATTTTGGAGACAAAGAACAGAGAGATAATTCTTCTCAGCACATCATATTAAAGGTACATGTTATCAACATGGCTTCTCACTAATCACCTGCCTAAAGTAGTAATTGTTAGGTTTCTCCACAGTACAATTACTCTCTCTTCCCCAGTCCACTACTCTACTCTTTGAAAGTAAATCACAATGTGTAGTTGGCACATAAGCAGTAAGGAGTTATAATCCACTGTCTTGATGGGACAGTGTCCACATAATTTATTTGGAGTTCTACATGAAAACTTGTCTATTTTCCCATCTGTTTAATTATTCAATAATGTATTTATATCAGTACAAACTCATGGATATTTTATACTTTTGGTTATAATCCAATATGGTTTATTCTGTTGCACAACTCATTCCCGCTTTCACTACTAGAAACTCTTTCAATTGTCTACTGAGTCCTTTTGATAAACCTTGATAGTTTTCTTTACTGGGCACATTCTTACTTTCTGGTATCACAAGACAAGACAGGATAGCCTCATCTTCTATATACCCTGCCTATAACCACACATTTCTCTAAACAGCTCTAGTTTCTTTTGTTGGAGAATGGTATTAGAAACCAAGATCTTGGTGCTAGATGTGCTAATTGCTAATGGGGTATCATTGCTTCTAGGCCTTCTCAAGGGACAGCACTAGGAAATACATGTTGGAACACTAATTCACATGTATTCTAGAACCTAACTATAAATATTGCTACGTAGATCTATCAGTATCTAATTAAGCTAAACATGAAGTCATCCAACTCTAACCTAGTATGACAAGGTTTATTCTAGCCTTCCTCCTTGCTTTTGTGTAACTTCCAACTTCAACAGTAACAAACTTGACTTCTACTGTCTGCCATCCATTTAACTATTTGTTCCACTTCCATGTACAGGTATACTGGTTTCATAGTTGTTAACTTTCTAATGTGAAAACCAACATTATCAACTAGAACATGGTAGTTACATACAGTTTATTTTGGCTTTACTCTTGGCAATCTCCATTCACTTCCAAAATTATTTTGGTCGGTTTAAAAAGAAAAGCAAAACAAAATAAAAAAATGTATACCCCCTCAGTGAGATTGTTTATATATTTTTAATATATTTTTGTCATTTTGCATTTTATTAGGCATACCCTGACTTCTTAATCTAATTGTATACATTAATGCTTACTGCTTATATTATACAGTTCTAGAACTTTTTAAAAATGCATAGGGTCACATATTCACTAGTTCAATATTATACAGGATAGTTTAACTACCCTAAAAAATCCCAAATGTTTCATATATTTAACTCTCCCCTCTCCCAAAACCCCTGATCTACTTTTTATCTCCATAATTTTATCTTTCCTAGAATTTCATATCGTAAGAATAATGCAGTATATATCCCATTTAGACTGGCTTCTTTCAAGTAGCAATATGCATTTAAGTTTCTTCCATGTCTTTTTAAGGCCTGATAGCTCATTTCTTTATATCATTGAATAATATTATATAGATTTACTACAATTTTTCATTTGCCTACTGAAAGGTATCTTGGCTGCCTCCATTCTTTGATAAATAAAATTGTTATATGCTATTTTTTTTCTTAGCATTTTCAAACTAAAATATGCCATTAATAACATGTGATTGGGCCAGGTGCAGTGACTCATGCCTGTAATCACAGCACTTTGGTAGGCCTAGGCAAGTGGATCACTTGAGGTCAGGAATTTGAGACCAGCCTGATCAACATGGTGAAACCCTACCTCTACCAAAAATACAAAATTAGCCAGGCATGGTGGCTCATGCTTGCAGTCTTAGCTACTTTAAAGGCTGAGTCAGGAGAACACTTGAACCCGAGAGACGGAGGTTGCAGTGAGCTGAGATCACAACATTGCACTCCAGCCTGGGCAACAAGAGCAAAACTCAGTAGCAAATTAAAAAAAAAAAAAAAGTGATTGCTTGATTGCTGGGGTTTTAAATTTAACTCACTGAAGCCCACAACTGTAAATTCACCGTAATGCTTAATCTAAAATTAGCTATTTTCCAACACTTAATAAAGGGTTGGTTTGCAGAATAGATACATTGGGGGGTATTATTATTTCAGAAACATGCTAGAAAAATTTATCTAATTTTTCATGTTTCCTTATTTTAAAGAAAATCACTAGAATGTTTCATCCCTTTTCCACATTAAGTTAACTTGTAATAATGTCCCCCAATGAATGTTAATTTCAAGTTATCTGATGGACATTGAGAATAAAAGCTTAGAAAAAGCCATGTAATAACTGCTTCCTCTGTTTTATAAAGTTATTGGAAGCTACTGTCTGTTATATCTTTCAAAATGTCTCTTCAAATTGTGACACACAGCTTTTCGAGTTAAATGCAGGGAAGTGCTGCTATCTGAGTGTTATTATGTTTCCTTATGCTTTTTACATTTGGCAGCCACTTTTAAGTCAAAATCTATTAAGTTAAACATTCTATTTTAATAAGTACTATTTGTCAAAGTTTTAGTATGATAATTTACTTTCTACTTTATGGTTTCTGATATTTTATCTATACTTCAATTATTCTATAGTTTATATACTGTATTTTTCAAAACTTAAAGGAGACAGGGTATGTATTTACTAGATACATACATCTCCATTTTTTAAAAATAATTTTAAAGGGTTTATATAAATAATGGGTTCATATTTCAAAAATAAAATGTTAAATGTACATAGTAAAGCAATATGGATGAGAGATGCTCAAGCGAGCATGTCCCAAAATGATAGACTTTTTTTTTTTTTTTTTTTTTTTTTGAGACAGAGTCTTGCACTGCCACTCAGGCTGGAGTGCAGTAGTGGCATAATCTCAGCTCACCGCAGCCTCTGCCTCCCAGGTTCAAACAATTCTCTGCCTCAGCCTCCCAGATGAAATATTTTTGAAATGCCTTTTTAAATTCTTGCTTAGGTGGTGAGAAAGCAACTACATTCCTTGGAGGTCAGAAACTATAATAAAATAGTAATCCATATGTGCTTACCATATCAAATACTGAAACTGGCATTTACCCTGGAGGTATCTTTTGATAGCTGTTGACCTAGTTTTGGCATATAATGACCAAAGTGCTTGAGGGATATGAAGCAAAACCTGGAACCTCAGCAAATAGGTTAAATTCAAAACCAACATAAAAACCCTATATAAGCCCCCACAAAAGGCAACACACTCTGCAAATAAACTAGGTTAAAAAAATTGCTCTGATAAGAAAGACAATGGGAAAAGAATTTAAAAGTTTCCTCTAAGAACTTCTGACCATAATTTTACATTTAAACAAGTTTAGAGTTATAAGTAACAATACCAATATAGTTAAAAATAACTGAACTAAAATCTGAAATTTCAAATCCGAAATTCTCTTTTAATTGATCCCAAATTAGTTCCCACTAATGTGTGTTTCCAGAAACAAAGTGATTAGGAGATGAAAGGAACAGAAGTTTAACCGAGAGAAACCATTTCGGAGGAAGATGAAAGGGAGAAGTTAATATCAAAAGACAATAATGGCTAGGACTTTTCCAGAACTGATTAATGACGTGAATTTACCTTTTTAGGAATCTCAAAGAACACCAAGGATACATATTTTAAAAAGTCTGCAATGAGGTAAATGGTAGTGAAACTGCAGAAATTACAAAAGGAGTCAAAGAGCAAAGATATTCTATACAAAAAACTGACACTTAAAATGACAATGACTATTCAACAATCATGGAAGCCAGCAGGCATTAGAGAGACAAAAAAAAATTTATGAAACCAGAAAGATACTATTTTCTACAAGTTAGAGAGAAAATTAAGGTATTTAGAGACAGACACAAACTCTTCATAAATAAATCTAAAAATTTAATATTCCCTAAATTATCACATAACTTCTATGCTTTAAAGAAAAATATCTAAGAAGGAAGTCCTATAATGCTGGAAATAATAGAGGTCATACAAATTAGAAAACGTGTAAATCTAAATCAACACTAACTGTATTAAACAACAATAATGATGCCTAATTGGTAGCATCGAAATTAATATGTAAATATATTTCTGGATAGTAAAGGCATTTATGTTAACAGTAGGTAGCTAAAGATAACACATGCCAAAGATCTTTGGTTTACAAGAAACACAGAAATATTGCATAACTTTAGGTTTTTAGCTGTTAAATTTGCACATGAAAATATATCACTAAAGAGAGAAAATGATTGAATTCTGTAAGACTAGTAGAGAGGAAGAAATAAAATAGAAAGGGGGAGTAGAGCTTCAACTAGCCAAACACAGGCCAAAAGTTAAAAAAAAATCTACTTAGAAAAGTCAGGACAAATATTAAGTAAAAAATAAAATATAGAATTGTTCTCAACGAAATTTATAATTCAACAGAGGTAAAGGCAAGAATTTTTTTTTGTTTGTTTTTTGTTTGTTTGTTTGTTTGTTTGTTTTTTAAGATGGAGTTTCGCTCTTGTTACCCAGGCTGGAGTGCAATGGCACGATCTCGGCTCACCGCAACCTCTGCCTCCTGGGTTCAGGCAATTCTCCTGTCTCAGCCTCCTGAGTAGCTGGGATTACAGGCACGCACCACCATGCCCAGCTAACTTTTTGTATTTTTAGTAGAGACCGGGTTTCACCATGTTCACCAGGATGGTCTCGATCTCTTGACCTCGTGATCCACCCACCTCGGTCTCCAAAAGTGCTGGGATTACAGGCTTGAACCACCGTGCCCGGCCCAAGAAATGTTTTAAGTAAAAAGATTATCAGATTGGATTATAGTGAATTACATGATAGTCTAATAGACACATATTGCATAAAGACATGTAAGGTTTGAATAATAGGGTGAAAAACTATATAAAAGACAAACAAAATAAAAATGGGTGTAGCTATTATTCCTGGACAAAATAGACTTTAGTTTAAATATCTGTTAGAAATACATAGTGATTGAAATTGCCATTCACTGGAAAGAGAGAACAATACCAAAAGTATATATCCTAAAAAGTTAGTCTCAACATACTTAAAGCAAAAATAGATATATCTACCATCAGTATGAGAAGGCAGACTTAATCAAATTTATCAAGGTCATTGTATATAAGAATAACATGGAAAACTCAATTATGTTTGTATATCATTCATTCACTTAAATATTTATTGAGGGTCTCTTACATGTCACACATTGTTGAAGATAGTAGGGGTATATCAGTAAACAACACAAACAATTAACCCTGTCTTCAAAAATATTGAGGAGGATTTAAAAAAATAAAAAATAAAGAAAATAAATATGTCAGTTGATGAGAACTGAAAAAAGCTAAACAAGGCACTATGTATCTGGGAATAAACCTAACATGCATGACTTGTATGAAAAATATTATAAATGTGTTATGAGTAAGTGAAAAATTGAAATCAACTCAAATGTTATTTATAATAAAATAAACTGTTACATTTTATACAGTGAGATAATATACAGAAGTCAAAATTAAGAACATACAGTAACATGCATCCACCAATATGACTAGCAAAATATTTTTAAGCAAAAATATCACCATACAATGTAGTTCCATTTATAACATTTTGGGGGAAAAAGCAACTAAACAATAAATTGATAATATATCCTATGTGGTAAAACCACACAGAAACCTACCACACTCCTATGAGAAGTACTAAAGTCCAATTTGACAATATCAGTTACTGGTAAAAATGCGGAGCAACAAGAATGCTCCTCATTCATGGATAGTGAGAAGACTATGTTCAGCTTTACAACATGCACTTGTTAGATTTATTCCCAGATAAATAGTGCCTTGTTTAACTTTTTTCAATTCTCATCAACTAATACACATATTTATCTTGCTTTTTTTAAAAATCCTCCTCAATATTTTTGAAGACAGGGTTAATTGTTTGTGTTGTTTACTGATACACCCTTACTACCCACAACCATGTGTTACATGCAAGAGACCCTCAATAAATGTTTAAGTGGATGAATGATATAGAAACATAATTGAGTTTTCCATGTCATCCTTATATATGATGACCTTGGTAACTTTCATTACAAAGCTGAACATAGTCTTACCATGCAATACAGGTCTCATGCTCCTAGGCATGTGCTAAATTGATACACAAACTTCTATCTATGTAAAAATCTGCCAACAAATACTTACAGGAGATTTATTCATTGAAAAATTGTTTGATCACTCTATTTAATATCATACATACAAAGAATTTCAAAATACCAAGTTAAAATTGAAGAAAAAATACTAAAAATATTTGAGAGAAAATATAGTAATTATGAAGAGTACTTTTGGACTTATGTGGAGGTGTTACTATGCTGTGTTCTATAAAAATTATACATTTCAATTGTCTTCCTATGAATTTCTGAAAGTATTCCTAGTTCAGAAATGTATTATACAATAACATATTGTCAGTATAATTTTATGTTCCAATTTTGTTAAAGGACTCCTTACTCAATAAATGATGCTGGGTTACTAGTTTAGCCATATGCAGAATAATGAAATTAGACCTCTATCTCTCACGATATACAAAAATTAACTGAAGATGGATGAAAGATATAAATGTCAGACCTCAAAGTCTAAAAATCCTAGAAGAAAAGCTAGGAAACACCTTTCTAAACACTTGCCCTGGGAAAGAATTTATGACTGTCCTCAAACGGAATTGCAACAAAAACCAAAATTGCCAAGCGGGACTTAATTAAATTCAAGAATTTCTGCACAGCAAAGTAAACAATCAGCAGAGTAAACAGTTAACCTACAGAATGGCTGTAAACATTCCCCAACTATGCAAGTGAAATAGGTCTAATATCGAGAATATCTACTGTTGGTGGGAATATAAATTAGTTTAGCCATTGTTATGGAGATTTCTCAAGGAACTGAAAATAGAACTACCACTTGACCCAGCAATCTTATTACTGGATATATACCCTCCCCAAAAATAAATCATTCTACCAGGAAGACACATGTACTTCTATGTTCATCACAGCACTATTCACAATAACAAAGACATGGAATAAACCTTGGTGCCCATCAGTGGTGGACTGGATAAAGAAAATGTGGTATGTATACACCATGGAAGAATACTATACTGTCATAAAAAAGAATAAAACCATGTCCTTTGCAGCTACGTACATTCAACTGGAGACTATTATCCTAAACAAAATGCAGGAACAGCAAACCAAATACTACATGTTCTCACTTTTAAGTGGGAGTTAAACGATGAGCACACATAAGAATAAAGATGGAAATAATAGACACTGGGGACTACTACAGGCACGAGAGAGGGAGGGGGCAAGGGCTGAAAAATTATTAGGTACTCTGCTCACTACACCTGTGTCATGTGATCAATTGTACCCCAAACCTCAGCATTATGCAATATAGCAATACCCCCATGTAACAAACTAGTAAGTGTCTCATGACTCTAAAATCAAAGTTGAAGGTAAAAAAAAAAAGAACAAAAACAAAAACACAGGGTCAGGTATTACAATCCTACATCTCTAAATACTAAAATACGTAAGTAAAACAGTGTAACATGATCAAAACAATGAAAATTTTCCTTTGTAAAACATTCAAAAATGTCAGTTTTTCCATATTGTATGACAGATAATCTTTTTTTTTCTACTTGTAATAAAATGTTTCAGGTGTGTTAACTGCTCTACAGTTTTTGGCATTAATCATCTTTCAGAGCTCAATTATAGATACAGTATCTGTAAATATAGAAAGCCAACTGTAAAAGTATCATAAATATGTACATCATTGGCAATGCTAACTAATTTTATCAATTAACGATGATTATAAAACTAATTTTTTTTTTGAGATGGAGTCTTGCTCTGTTGCCTAGGCTGTGGTGCAGTGGCATGGTCTCTGCTCATTGCAACCTCCAACTCGAGGGTTCAAGTGACTCTCCTGCCTCAGCCTCCCAAGTAGCTGGGATTACAGGCACCCACCACCACATCCAGCTAATTTTTTGTATTTTTAGTAGAGGCAGGGTTTCACCATATTAGCCAGGCTGGTTTTAAACTCCTGACCTTGTGATCTGCCTGCCTCAGCCTCCCAAAGCTCTGGGATTACAGGAGTGAGCAACTCCACCTGGCCCATAAAAACTAAATTTTTAAAATTATTTAGATATAATGACGTCCATCTATAGGAACTTATTAAAGTAAAACAGAATAGATTTATATAACTGTGACTATAGAGCCAGTAAAAAAGTGACAATATGTGTTACTAGCACTGAAATTTTCAGTATGGTACATATTTTTGGAAGGAGTCTCAAATATATATACGATCCTGTGTTTTTTAAAGACTATACATAAATAAGCATATGTAAAACTTATCAAAGCCACGTCTGTGTGTGTTTCTGGAAACTGAGTAGGATCATGGTAGTGAGGAAAACGTGTACAAAGATATGCATGGAGTGAATATAAATCTACGGGTCTTTTTTTTTTTTTTTTTTTACAATGAACTCATGCAAAGCTTATTTTAATAGTTTTTAAAACATAAGCTGGGCATCATATAACTATGATTAAGATTCACAAGTAGGATATGTGGAAAGAGCTCGTGTTTCTTAAAAAGTGTTTTACAATGGAACAGAACAGAGAGCTCAGAAATAAGGTCACGCACCTACTACCATCAGATCTTTGACAAAGCTAACAAGAACAAGGAATAGGGAAAAGACTTCCTGTTCAATAAACAGTGCTGGGATAACTGGCTAGTCACATGCAGAAGATTAAAGTTGGATCACTTCCTTACACCATATACAAAAATGAAATCAAGATGCATTAAAGACTTAAATGTAAAACCCCAAACTATAAAAACTCTGGAAGACAACCTAGGCAATACCATCCTGGACATAGGAAGGCAAAGATTTCATGACAGACACCAAAAGCAATCACAGCAGAAGCAAAAATTGACAAGTGTGATCTAACTAAATAAATAAAAATTAAAAAAAGAGTAAACAGGCAACCTACAGACTGGGAGAAAATATTTGCAAAGTATGCATAAAAAAAGATCTAATATCCAGCATCCATAAGAAACTTTAACAAATTTACAAGAGAAAAACAACCCCATTAAAAAGTGGGCAGAAGACTTGAACAAACACTTTTCAAAAGAAGACATATATGCAGCTAAGAAGCATATGAAAGAAAGCTCAGTATGACTGATCATTAGGAAAATGCAAATCAAAACCGCAGTGAGATACTACCTCACACCTCTCAGAATGGCTATTAAAAGAATGGCTATAAAAAGTCAAAAAATAACAGATGCTGGCAAGGTTGCAGAGAGAAGGGAACACTTACACACTGTTGGTGTGAGTATATTTCAGTTCAACCATTGTGGAAAGCAGCATGGCAAGTCAAGAGCTAAAAGCAGAACTACCATTCAACACAATAATCCAATTACTCAGTATAAACCCAGAGTAATAAAAATCATTCAACCATAAAGATACATGCACACCAATGTTCACTGCAGCTCTATTCAGAATAGCAAAGACATGGAATCAACCTATAAATGCCTATCAATGATGAATTAGATCAAAAAATGTGGTATATATACATCATGGAATATTATGCAGCCATAAAATATGAGATCATGTCTTTTGTAGGAACACAGATGTAGCTGATGGCTATTATCCTTAGCTTACTAATGCAAGAACAGAAAACCAAATACCACATGTTCTCACTTACACATGGAAGCTAAATGATGAGAATTTATGAACATAGGGAAAGAAACAACAGACACTGGGGCATACTTGACAGTGGATGCTCAGAAGAGAGAGAAGTAGAAAAGATAACTACTGAGTATTGGGCTTAATACCCAGGTGATGAAATAATCTTTACAATCAACTCTTGTGACATCAGTTTACCTCTGTAACAAACCTTCACCTTTTTGTTTAAAAATTTTTTGTTGTTTTCTAAAGAAGTGGTTTAGTGATGGTGCTGCCTATTACAGGGAAGAAACAACAACTAGGAATTCCATAGAATGAGCAGCTCAGACGTCGGGGCTAGAGCTAGTGGAGCCCATGTTCACTTGTGGACAAAAAGATATTGGGGTGAGATGGACTCATTACTTGGTACATGTGCTGACCTTCTGGGGTTTCTTCATTTTCGTTGTCTCGGTGGGAAGCGGAATGGAAAAAGTAGGCAGAGTTTTGTATTTTGTCTGGTAGTATAATATTATGGCAGAAAGCAAGAAAGGAGCAAGTCACACCTTACATGGATGGTAGCAACCAGAGAGCTTTTACAGAGCAACTGCTGTTTTTAAAACCATCAGATCTCATCAGACACATTCACTAACACAAGAACAGCAGGGGAAAGACCCACCCCCACAATTCAATCATCTGCCACCGGCCCCTTCCCACAACGTGTGGGAATTATGGGATCTACTAGATGAGATTTAGGTGGGGACACGGGGCCAAACCACATCAGTAGTTCAAGACAAAATTTGTTCAACTACCAAAGAAAAACAATTCCTGTTAACCCCGAAGTTTTCACAGGGAAGACAACAGCTAATATCCATGGTAACTTATCAAATGGCTTAGAGTGCCAAGTGTCTATTAGCAAGCAGGGCCTCCAAGTAACAACACCTATGTGCATCTACAAATAGCCTTTCTCTCAGAGCAGGAAATCTGCATAGGAAAAATATCATTCCTAATCTACCATCACCACAAAACCTTCCAAGTTTCAGCTAAAATTTTGGAATGTATGTTATAACTGCTTCTTTATTTGCATTAACGATCCTATAAATATATTTCATTGTTTTGAACTAATTCATCTCCTAAATTATTTTCATATCTTATGGTGAAATGTAAGATAAATATTTGTGGTTAATGGAAAACTAACAAAGTTCCTCAAATTCCTGAAAGGAACAGATAGATACAAAAGCATTAAATTCAGACTTCCCATTTAAATATCTTCTGCAGTGATAAATTTCAGAGCAGAAGGTCGACTTGAAAATTTCATAAAGAACATTTTATTTTCTTAATGATCTGAGTGATAATATAATTAATAATGCATTATGTTATTGCATACAATGAATTTTCAACTTCATTATAATGTTTTATCAGGTATAAATAGATGCACATAAGATGGCTTTTATATATTAATGATTTAACAATGAAAAGATATTAAGTAATCTTAAGAAAGCTTGTGAAAAGTAAAAACCTAGTTTCTGACAGACAGAAGAAGGAGATACAATTCCTAATAGACTTTTTTTCAAAATACTAGTTTCTGACAGACAGAAGAAGGAGATACAATTCCTAATAGACTTTTTTTCAAAATATTTTTCATATCTAGTATATTCTAATTGCCCATAGTTGTTCTTTGCACATCTGCATTTTTAATATGGTCCAACTTAAGAAAAACAGAATATTACAGGGGAAAACAAATTCTCTAATAGAAAATGATATATAGTTGTACTGAATTATCTGATATGGTCCTCTTTCTAGTCAGATTTTAGCAATATTATATTGTTTAGCCAAAATCAGATCAATATCTCACTGAAAAGGCAGCAGCCACAGAGAAAACTCAATATTGTTTTATAAGAAAAGATATATTAGCATAGTAAATGCAAGCTAGTGACCTCATTTAGAGATTTGGATTCTAAACCATGAACATTTCAATACTCAGGGAAAAACAAAAGACATTTTTATCCAAAATAAAAATTCCTCCTCTGAGGAAGATAGCAAATAATGTAATATGATGTCCAACTATTTTTACTTTGGTGATAGAACAGTACATAAGCATAAACTGAACTTTACTCAAAAGTAAGAATAATCCAATACAAGGTGACTAGAACTCTAATGCTGCATTTCAAGTAGCCATACAAATTATATATGCATTGAAATGCTTCCTATTTTGCGTTGGTTGATGGCAGGATTTAGTGTAGTAATTTATTCAGGAGCACTTTAAGCTCAAAGTGGAAAAGCATTGAGAGAAAATTATTATTAGCAGCCTTCTAGAAGGGAAATATGTGCAACCTGATTCAATGAATAAGACTAATAAACATAATTGTAGACTGCCACTATGGTGACTTCCACTCAACGGCAAAAGAATTCTGGTTAAAATTCATTTCATAATGAAATAAAAAAAATCTATATAAGGATGTTCATTATCAAAGATTTTCTCATAAGCTTTAATTTTTTAAAAACTAAAGAGTATGAAAAATGTTAAACTACAATGCAATTTATTAGGTAAATGATATTGGGCAAGTCAGTTATTACCTATCAACTTCATTTCTCCAACTATCATATAGTATGTAATATAAATTGCTATTTCAAATATAAAATTTATATAAAATGCCAAGCTGCTTGTCTAAAATATAACAGTTTCTCAATACATAAACAGGAAACCACTGGAGAAGCATCAGGGTCAAGTTAGTGTGTATAGTGCCAAAGATTTTTTTATATACTCTAAGATAAAAAGCCAAAAGTTAGATAGGTAGAAGATAAATAGAGATGATAGATATAAATAGAGATGATAGATATAGATGATAAATAAACATATATATATATATATATATATATATATATATATATATGGCAAAATAAATATATAACAAGAAAAGATAACCTGCTTAAGTCAGGCATGTAACAATGACCAAGATACATGCACTTTTTATTTTAAAGTCTCTAATACACTCAGGAAATTAAACAGTATCTTCTGTATTTAAAGTACATATAAATAATGGCTTATGTAAAGCCTAGAAATCACTTTTGTATAATACACTGCATTTCAATATGTTAACTTTGCTCTCCTTGTTTTTTAAAAGAGATAAAGAATATGGAGAGTACTCAGAAAAAAAACACAAATAAAATCATTATAGAGATATAAAATAATACCCTAAGGGAAGAGTTGAAGTAGCTGGTATTACTTAGTTTAAGAAAAAGTGAGATTAGACATCTGCCTTTATTAGGATCTGAATTAAACTAGATAATTTCTTGAGATCCAATTTTCTTTTTCTGTAATCTATAATGCTACTGTCTTCTAAAATAAACATATAAAAAGATACAGAAATAGATGAAGTTTGATAAGTGATAGGTAATCGGTAACCAACACTAGCTTCAAGTATGTTAAATATTGCGTAAACACGCACGTTCAGTGTTTCTCAGCTTATAGAACAGAGACACACAAATGAGAATTGCCTTGTGATTTTTAAAATATGGATTCCTATTTCTTCTAGACCTACCAAATCAAAATTTTTGGTGGTAGAATTTGATAATCTGTGGGTTTAATAAGCACACAATTTGATTTGTATGCATACTGAAGTTGAGGAAAATTGTTTACTTAGAAGAAGTTTGTTCCTGTATATTTTGTTGACTTTCAAAGCCCCCATAGCAGTCATCTCCACTTAGACTAGCCTGAAAGGTGAAAAGAGCTCGGACAAGTGTGTTGAGTAAGGTTTTTATGAGTTAGGACTGATAATTGCCTTCCACTCACTTTCCATTGTCTACAGCTCAGTTATATGGCCATGCTTTGTGTAACAATATCTGGTAATTCTAGTCCAGTTGTATGCACCAAGAGAAAACAGCAACTCTCTCCCTAATTTTAAACACATGGAAGACAAAGAAAAAAAAGATTACTTTTCATTGTTTGTCAAAGTGTGGTCTATGCAGTCTCTGGAGATTCCGCCCTGACAAAATCAAAATCTCTGGCAGTGGAACCTGTAAATAATCATTTTAAACAATTTCCTTATGAGATTCCTAGACATCCTGAAATTGTAGAATAATGGCTGGCAAATGCTTCTTTTGTGTGATATCCTCTACCATGTTTAACCCAGAGGGAATGTTCTTTTAAATTTTTTCTTATATCTTTGTAGAAAGCATAGTCATTCATATATGAGGTCAACGAATATATGAAAAAATACTCATCATCACTGATTATTAGAGAAATGCAAATCAAAACCACATTGAAATACCACCACATGCCAGTTAGAATGGCGGTCGTTAAAACATCTGGAGACAACAGATGCTGGAGAGGATGTGGAGAAATAGGAACACTGTTACACTGTTGGTGGGAGTGTAAATTAGTTTAACCATTGTGGAAGACAGTGTGGCACTTCCTCAAGGACCTAGAAATAGAAATTCCATTTGACCCAGCAATCTCATTACTGGGTATATAGCCAAAGGATTATAAATCATTCAATTATAAAGACACATGCACACGTATGTTCATAGTGGCACTGTTTACAACAGCAAAGACCTGGAACCAACCCAAATGCCTACTGATGATAGACTCGACAAGGAAAATGTGGCATATATACATCATGGAATACTATGCAGCCATAAAAATGATGAGTTTGTGTCCTTTGTAGGGACATGGATGAATCTGGAAACCATCATTCTCAGCAAACTGACACAAGAGCAGAAAATCAAACACCACATGCTCTCACTCATAAGCGGATGTTGAACAATGAGAACACATGGACACAGGGAGGGGAGCATGACACCCTGGGGTCTGTTGTGGGGGCCAATAGAGGGACAGCAGGGGAGTGGGGAGATCAGGGAGGGATAACATGGGAAGAAATGCCAAACGTAGGTGATGGGGGTATGGAAGCAGCAAACCACATTGCCATGTATGTACCTATGCAACAATCCTGTACATGTACCCCAGAACCTAAAGTATAATAAAAATAATAAAAAGAAACCATGGTCATTTAAAAAATTATTTTGAAGACATTTTTAAATTTTTTATTCTAGATTCAGGGTGTACATGTGCAGGTTTGTTAAAGAGGAATATTACATGGCACTGAAGTCTGGAATATGAATGACCCGTCACCCAGGTGTTGAGCACAGTATTCAATAGGCAGTTTTTCACCCCTTGTCCTAGTCCTCCTTCCCCACTGTAACAGTCCCCAGAATCTATTGTTTCCACTTTTACATCCATCTGTAGTACTCAATGTTTAGCTCCCATTTATAAGTGAGAACATGCAAAATTTGTTTTTCTGTTCCTGCATTAATTCACTTAGATTTATAGTCTCCAGCTGCATTCATGTTGCCACAAAGGACAAGATTTCATTCTTTTCCAAGGTGCCTATGTGCCACATTTTCTTCATCCAATCAACCAATAGTGGACACATAGGTTGATACCATGTCTTTGTTATTGTGAATAGTACTGCAATGAATATATAAGTGCACATTTTTTTTTTTTTGGTAGAACAATTTATTTTCCTTTGGATATACACCCATTAATAAGATAACTGGGTCAATTGACAGCTCTGTTTTAAGTACTTGGAGAAATCTCCACACTGCTTTCCACAGTGGCAAAACTAATTTACATTCTGACCAGCAGTGTACAGTATAAGCATCCCCTTTTCTCAACAGCCCCACCAACATTTATTTTTTGACTTTTTAGTCATAGCTGTTCTAACTGATGTGAGATGGTATTTCATTGTGGTTTCAATTTTCATTTTTCTGATGATGATGTTGAGCATTTAAAAAATGTATTATTGGCCACTAGTATGTCTTCTTTTGAAAAGTGTCTGCTCATGCTAGTGCTAATTCTCAAATGAAGCCCTTCTGCACAGTCTTAAATACCAAGGAAGAAAATGCGCTCATGGGCTGGTGCTGAGTACTGGAGCTTTGGCTGTCTTTTCTCCAACAGAGGCAATGACCTGAGTGAAAGAGAACAGACTAAGAGTTACAGCTTTTGTTTGTTTTATTGAGACAAAAATAACAGTGTCTATATTCGCTATTTTTTTCTACTAAAGAGCTCTACTCAAACAAATATTAATATTCTGCTCTGAAGGATGATTATGCGAACCTTTATTTCTAAGATAAGAAAGACATAACAGTTGTTCATGTACTTGGTTATTTGGGGTAGCAGCTAAATGTTACTTCTACAATGTAAGTTGTACGTAACAATCTAGAAGTCTCAGTGATCTCTTACCAATACGAACATCTTCCAAAAACAAGCTATAAATACATAATATAAAACTGCAAATCTATTATAATATTTTTAGAAAAAGAACAAGTTTACTAATTTTTTCTTTGTTTTGTCCTGATATGAAGCGCCCTACAGCTGCATTTCCCAAACAATAGGATGGATGTATAAGAAAAGCATCTGTAGCCTAAGCCATTTTAAATTATTTTCACAATAATTAGTGAATATTCTGATATGTGTTCAGATGCCTTAGATACAAGAACTTTATTTATGAAGCAGTAAACTAGTTATAACACAAAGAGTGTTGATTATTCTATTCTTATGAAATCTCTGCATTCTTATTTAAAGAACTGAGCTAAATTGAAATTCTAACAAATATTGATGAAGAATCTACTATAGGCTGGCACCTAGAAGAGAAAATTTACAGAATCACTGTTAATCATGGTCCTAACTCAGCAATATAATCTCAGAGTATTTTCAAGACTACAGACTGAAATTCTTTTTCACAGATCTAGGTTTCAGTTGTCCAGAAAATATTATGTGGATGGCAAAAGAAAATTGTATGAAAAGTAGCTTTATAAATTTTCTCTCCAAATACAATCCATTCATTTCTTTTTATAAATAACTTATAGTCCATTAAGAATCATAAACCTCTACCATAATTTTAAAGATCTCCACAATTTAATAATTATGAAGATATGCTTTATTTTATTTGTAAAACACTATTTGATAGATCAATGTATTCATTCTACTATGAGTTAAAGTTATGAGATGCTAATGATAATATAAATCTTTAACTAAATACTGTTTATTTGCTTCTATTAATCTACCTCACTAAATGCCTTCATGTTTAAGGAATTGTCAATTAGAATAATGTTCATTAGCCATTAAATTAAAATAATAGATGTTAGAACAGTACAAGTATTCAAACATGAAAGGAAGACAAAAGAAGCAAAATTAATAATCACCATATTGAAAGTGGAAAGTCATCAACTTTTAGTCAACATCCTCAATTACATTTTTAAAAATTTAATTAAAATTTTCTTCCTTGGTTTGGCTCACTGTATATAAATTGCTCCTGCCCAGTGTCTTTCCTCAGCTTACTTTACCACATTGGTAAATTCTACTGCATAATATTTTAAACTTTGCAATGACAAAACCAAAAGAACATTAAATTAAAAAAATTAAAATGATAAAGCAATTTTTATAGAGTTTAAAATATATAATAAATTCAGTAATATAATAAATATGTACCAGTAAGAAAAGGATAATCCAACAGACGTTGGACAAAAGATTATAACCATGGTGTTTCTGGGAAAAAATAGAAATTAGATAATCTACAGAATAAACTATTTCTCAACCTACAGTAACCTGTTTTCAACTTGTCATCTGCTTTGCCAAAACCAAGATCTCCACTTTGTTAAATCCAGTAAATATTTTTCATGGCATTCTTCAAATTCTCAGCAAAAGCCAAAACTGATTATCAACTGCATATTCTGTATAAATCAGATTAGAAATTGTACAACTCAGCCTCTTTTTAGCCAATTTTTCCTTAACTCTGCTAGCAAAACACCATATTTTTTGAAGTTCCAAATTATCTTTTATATCAGTTGCTCTGGGAACTAATTCCATAAGACTGTCACAGAACAACTTTTATTTGTTAAATACTCCTTTCCCCAGATTAGTGGCTTTTTTTGACAGTCTCACTGTGTTGCCCAGGCTGGAGTACAGTGACACGATCTCACCTCACTGCAATCTCTACCTCAAGCAATTCTCCCACCTCAGCCTCCTGAGCAGCTGGGATTACAGGTGCCTGCAACCACACCAGGCTAGTTTTTGCATTCTTTTGTAGAAACAGAGTTTCACCATGTTGCCCAGGCCAGTCTCTAACTCCCGAGCTCAAGCAATCTGTCTGCCTCCAAAGTGCTAGGACTACAGGCATAAGCCACTACACCTGCCCTTAAGTGGCTTTTAACTCTACCTACTCTTTAGACTTAATTTGGGAAGTTTTAAAAATTGAATTTCCACAGAGCTAGGTCCAGAAAGATTTTTAAACCTCTCCTAATGTTCTTAATGTGAAGCCTGATTTGGAATTTACTGACCCTGGTAAACTCTTCTATGCATGTGGCTTCAATTCCTGTGTATTCAATGACTCCCTTCAGATGTATATGTGTATGTTTGTACACACACACACACACACACACACACACACACACACACACCATCTCCCATGAATTCCACACTTCTGGAATACCTTCATACTTTTTTACATTACCTATGCTTCCCACTAGTGTTATAGACAAATTTTTCTCTAATTGCCCTCCATGAAATTTTGATAAAATAAATGTACTGCATACATGTTTATGTACTATATGCCTTTCTATACTTTGTGCCTAAAAAGTAATTTTTTTTTTTTTTACTCCCTGACAACCAATTTTTACCCCTTTTGGTGACAATATCATTCCTGTTGAGGACACATGGGTAAAACATATTATAGGCTCTTTAAATTGTACATATCCGAAACAGAAGTCATTAACTTTGCTCAAACAAGGTCTTTTCCACAGATGTTTGTATCAGTAATTGGCATTTACATTCAATCTACAAGGAAGTCTTCTTTGTAATCTCCTGCATCCTGAATCCTATTTCAAACCACTTGGTCCTTTCTATACTGCTTTCTGAACACCTCTGGAATCTGCCAACATTTCTTCTGCTCCCTTTTCATCATGACCCTAATATTGCCTGGGAGAGTAGCCTGTGACCCTGATATACTGAAGCATGAGTAAAATGAGGACTAGAGGAGTGGAAGGATAAGGTACCTGGGCATAACTGCATTTGTTAAGACATGGGGACAGGAATTTAAGTAGTATATTATTTCAATTAATTTGCTGCCTACATCATCTTCTATTTAGAAGAAGATGATGTAGGCAGCAAATTAATTGAAAGCCACTAAATTAAGTCACTAAAGTTGGATACATTGAAAGTTTTACAAAGGCAAACTGATTCAGGTATCTTATTAAGATTTTACTAATTTATCTATATTGGATACATTTGTATTAATTAAAAACAGATTTTGGCAAAAAAGTACATTATTAACCAAAATGGCCAATTTCTTCATAATTATTTCAAGTATTATTTTGTTTTCAGTATCAAAAATATCTTTTTATCAAAATGAGTAAAAATTCAGCATAGCATAAGTAATTAAAGAAATGCAAAAGAAATCTAGCTTTTATTTAACAAATAAGTTTGAATATCTACCAGACACTCTTCTAAGCATTTTACACATTGATTTACATACTGATTACATAACTCTCGATTCTCATACCATTCTCATCCCTCATTATATTTATTTTACAGATGAGAACACTGAGTAAGCTAAATTCTATAAAATTAAAATTTAGTTGTTAAGACGTATATCCATGAGGTAGTAAGTCGCAAGGCAAGGCCTCAAAATGTCAAATTTTAGAAAATGTGATATAAATAATAAATTCTAAAAGGAAATAGGGTAATCTTTGGTGTTATCTAATGGAAAAGGTAAGACCAGAATCTAGTTTTAAATCTGAGTTGAACTCTGACAGGAGGAAATGAAACCCTAAAGTCATTCAGAAAGTACTGATGGGATTATAGCCCATTTCAAATTACCACACTGGAAGAATTTTAAACCCAAATGAGATTAATGAGTTAAGTTAGAGGTATTATCTAAACCGATTTTTTATTTCCATTAAAATGTACCATATTGACTAATTTAACAATATACTTAATCCCGAAATTTTACTTGCAATGGCAAATGATTATTTAACCCCATCTCTTTTACAGTAGTATTTTTCAATATTTTCTGTCATATTCTGTTGTTTCACCTCTCAATGAGGAATATTCTCAAAAGCTCTATTTTTATATGGAAGAAGTATACATCCCTTATGAAATGAAACAAATAACATATTATCATGCAACTTTTCATTTAATTCTAAAGCAATACAATTTATAAAAATATTGGCTCTGTTATAAGTGAATGTAAAAGATAGTATCTTTCATGAAAATAATAATAGCAGTAACAGCAAACATTTATTTAATGTTTTCAATATGCCAGGAATTTTTCCCCTGGTATAAATTCAGTATCACATTTAATCTTCTCCTCGCTCGATGAGGTATACACTATTACTATGTTTATTTCATAAAGAATGAAACTGAGGAGGGAAGCTATGTAACTAGGCCACAATCACGGGGTAATTAATAGACAAGACAGGATTTTATCACAGATACTTCTAACTCCCAAAGCGATTTTAACCACTGGTTCACATTTGTTTAATATCCATTTAATCCCTAAAATAAGAGGGATTGGAGTTATAATACCCTCAAAGATATGTATTACAAATTTCATCTATTTTAATATAAATCAATCAATTATTTTACAATTAGTTGTTTCCAAATTGCTTCTTTCTAATCTTACCTATACTTACAAATTCATGACTTGGCAAATGTTTACCTCTAATATTGAGGTAGAATGAGAGGTGGAAATGTTCTACTTTGTAGTTCTTGTCAGTCAGTATCTACATAGACTTGATCAGTCATTTTGCTTTTTAAAATTCTATTTTCCAAAGTGGCACACAACTGTAATCCCAGCTAGTCAGGAGGCTGAGGCATGAGAATTGCTTGAACCTGGGAGGTAGAGGTTTCAGTGAGCCGAGAAAGTACCACTGCACTCCAACCTGGGCAACAGAACAACACTCTGTCTCAAAAAAAAAAAAAAAAGAAAGAAATTATATTTTCCCAAATATTCTCAATGTAATTTCCTGTACTACCTTAGATGATGTTTTTAAGGTAAAACTCAATGCATATGTTTGTTTTTATTATTTAATTCATATTTCTAACATTTCACTTTAATCAACATCTATCCCACATCTCATTGAAAATACTTTTTAAGTGGTGTATTTTTTATTAGCATTTCTAGGTCATTTATCGTATAAAGATTTTAATAGAGCTGAAGTACAATATTGACAACCCCTGGAAACTAACCTATGAGCTAGACATTGCTTTTAATTAAGAAGATAAAAGCATAGCTCATGTTTTCAAGGAGTTTACAACTTTTTACAGGACAGTTGATTAAAACACATGAACTTAACAGCAAAGGTTATGAGATAGAATTATTCTAAATGCAACAAGAAAGTAAAGAAGTCAAGGAGTTGGTGGATTATAATAGACCTGGTGGTCAGAGAACTGACTGATAGATAAGGTAAAGTTTGGCCTGGGATCTCCAGAAGTATCTAGGATTTGGTCACTGAATAAATGACAAACAGATATTTTGATCAAAAGGATAATTGTATATAAAGGAGTAGATGCTGGAATGAGCATGACAGTTTTGATTAAAGAACTCTAAACTCAGACTTACAGCAGTGCATTCAAAAAGGGCAGCAAAAATTAATTCAACTAACTTAAACACATTCATATTAGAGAATTCAGAAGAGCAAGTTAGATCTGATGTGTTAGGAAAGAGTCACTTAAGGAATCTGTTCAAGAGAAATCACTGATCTGAAAGGTCTGCAAAGACTGGGTGAAGTCCAATAAGTTGCTAGGGTAAGCAAAAACTGATCTGTCTTTACAGACTGGGAAAGAAGGAAAAGTGATAGACTTGAGAGAAAGTAAAGACAGGATATGATTTTATTAGCCGAAATGCAAATCAATTCCTCCCAGAAGTGTATGCAAGCAGCATGACAGGAATATCATGAATTTTATTTTTTCTTTTAGGTACTCCTCTTGCTCTGTCACTCAGGCTGGAGCAAAGTGGCACAATCATAGCTCACTGCAACCTCAAACCCTAGGTTAAAGCCAGTTTCCTGCCTTGGCCTCTCAAAGTGTTCAGATTACAGACGTGACCATGGATTTTAAAGCACCAGTTCAATTTTGCACATAATGAATGTGCAAAATTACATTTATCTGTGTAATACTGAACAGTGCTTAAATTCCCTAAATCCCAATTAAATATGTTTGCCTAGTATAGTGTTTCAATAAATGATACAGAAAATTTCCAGTTAAGTTGCCCTGAGACACTTAATAATCCATTTTTGTCTAAGTTTTAAAAATTTTTAATTGTATTTGAATTCAAAACAAAGTTCACCATAAAAATCTGTTATACACGTTTGGAAAATCATAAAATTTCCTACATGCTGGGTTTTCACTTTTTTTGTTTGTTTTTTTTGTTTAAGTAGGAATTTTGCTCTTCTTGCCCAGGATGGAATGCGATGACGCCATCTTGGCTCACCACAACCTCCACCTCCTGGGTTCAAGCGATTCTCCTGCTTCAGCTTCCCAAGTAGCTGGAATTACAGGCATGCACCACCACGCCTGGCTAATTTTTGTATTTTTTTCTTTTAAGTCGATATGGGGTTTCTCCACTTTGGTCAGGCAGGTCTCGAACTCCTGACTTCAGGTGATCCACCCATCTTGGCCTCCCAAAGTGCTGAGATTATAGGCATGAGCCACCACACCCGGCCCAGATTTTACTTTTATAATTGTCTTCAACAATTGGAAAAATGCTAAAATAGCATCATATTGTATACTGAAGTTCAAATTATATTTTATTTATCTTTGTTTCTTTATAATACTTTCATTTTGCTCAGGGCCACTAAAGCATAGTATAATTATTCTCTTGATGTCATTTAATCACCTCAGTAACTAAATGTATATAATTAGTATGTATTTTCAACTATATAATTCATACATTTTATATTATTTTTATTGTTACTAAGAATTGAAAAATCTTAAAAGCACTTTTCCTCTACTGTTTTCAGGTTTTCATAGTGCCTTTTTTACTAAGGTAAATTGCACTTTTACCTTTTTATTATAGTAACAATGTGTTCCCTCCTCTTTCCCCTTAATTGTACTGAACTTAGGAGCCTTCTCATATGTCTGCATAGTTTTCAGTTCAGATTCCCTAACAGATAGTGTAGTTTGTTGAAGTTCACAGGGATGGTTCAGATCACCATACTTGATCTCATGTAATCACCTCAGTATGAATTAAAGATATCATGTTTCATTTTTAGCTATCTGCAGAAGACAATTCAACATATCAATCATTTATTCCTAAATGGTTCTTGAGTTTAATAAAAAATCAGGTTATGTTGTTCTCCATGTCTTGCAGAATTCAGAATTATCGATCCTTCAATAGAAAAATTCTTTGAAATTAATATAGAACTTAATATGAGAAACAACATTAAATTATACTAATGAATCTTATTAACACAGTTAATATCTTTCCTTATGACAAACAGATATTAATATCTGATTGCCATCAATAATATGGACAGAAAAAGTGTTTCAAATAAATAAAGGCCTAGAAATAATATCCTAGTTTAAAGCACACTATTCAAGAATATTTATCTAGGCAGTTTTTTTTTGCAGTGTGTAACTGTTTAGATGAGGGTCATACAAATGACTCGAGCACTTGCATTTTTAAAAAAGTATGTCAGGATTGACTCCCTTTGGCATCTTTTCTCACCATTTCCTGTAGTATAGGGCCCAGAGCACTAAAAATCTGCATTTTCAAGACTTCCTTGCAGTTACACCTCTGAAAGTGACTTAGGTTCTGATAATCATTTGTCATTAAAGAACCATCGTTTATTTATTTGAATGTGAATTGAGATTGGGAAGGAAGCTGTGGCTTCTAGGAATTCATTGTCAGCTGATGCACTTCTAATGAGATAGTGCAGCAGTTTCCTGATCTTAGAACCTCATCTAAGACCACAAGGAAGGTGCTGTTTTCCAATCAGCCAGCTTCCTAATGGTGACAGTTGGCAGCATCTCTGGAGGGCCTGTTCTATAGTGGAATTCAACTACTGAGTTCAAAGACAGCTGTAAATTTGACCCAATGTGTTTTCCCAGAGTCTGTCCTTCAATATTTCCAACTATTTTATAATTGTGTATTTCCCCATATTTAAGTCATTTCTTCTTAAAATTGCTAGGCTAGTTCTAGTAACTTATCTGAGGCGAACCTCTGGCTGATACATTTTCTAGATACAAGAGAAACCTCAGAAGGAAGCCTTGGCTGGCCCTGCCCTTGCTTGTCCTCCTTGGGAAGGCATGAGGAGATTCTGCCTCCCCTACCGCACTGCCTCAGTGTGCCTCAGACTGCCTCAGTCCCAAATCAATAATACCTTCAAGTCTACCCTTAGATTAAACATGCAGTTCCAGGGGTCTTTTATCTTTGAAACATACCCCCACACATTCTCATACTCAAAGGTATATTTAAAGTATGCTAAAACCTAACACTGCCACAATTAAAACTTAGAAATTGAACTTAAAGTACAAGTTTTGGTATATATTTGGTTAAAAGGTATTTGTTTTAGCTTATGATTAAGTAATGAAATAATATTTATTGCTATTTATTTCCCTTATCTGATGGAGTGAGAAAGGATATCTTACAAACAAGATTTTCTAACATCTGAAGGAAGAGAAAGTAAACAGAGGTGGGAAATGTTGAAAAGTATCATCAAGATCAAAGGAGGGCTGACTAAGTTAATTTTACCCAGACAAGACATCATTTATTTTTAAAAGTAATAGGTTATTGCTGAGAGCTGAAGAACTGACAGATGGGCCCCATGATAGGTATACCTGGTGGGTAATAAAAAGGACTTGAAGAAAGATGAAAGGGAACCAAAAATAAATGCCATGTTTTATCGTTGTGGCTGATGCTAGCCCTATTCTCCAAAGAATTATGCTGAAAAGTTTTTAAAAATATTTGTAAGCCTTATATTAATGACTGTATTACTTAAGGTATCATGTAAGATGAAAGCATATGATTTATAAAATTATCTTCCCTCTGTAGTATGCGATGGGTTTGAACTTTAAAAAATAGCAGACTAAATATGTGGATATAAGAAAATATCTTCAATAGGTGATTCTTCTCTCTCTACTAAAAATAAACAGGCTGCACTTGTGATATACCAAGGCTTGAATCATTAAAATGCAATTCCCTTCTCTTTTCTTCCACAAGGAACTGACACCTAAGAAAGCTTTTGAGTTTTTTTTCAAACTAGCATTTCAAAGCTGCTTTGCTGGCTGAAAACTGGATTCAACTTAGCAGATTCAACTACTGAGTTCAAAGACAGCTGTAAATTTGACCCAGTATGTTTTCCTGCATTTAGAAATGTTGTAAAGCATCTGAGATTCATGGGAAACATGAATAAAAAGGTCTTGGATCCTGGAAACATCAATAAAGGCAGGAAGTCAATTGAAGCCAGCAGTGGTTGCCCACAGTGTGAGTTAAATAAATTGCCAAGAACATTAAGCTGATGGGTGGAATAGAGTTTGTTATGTGTGGATGGGAGTATGTGCCTGAATGTTTAAAAGCACTTCTACAACCCCTCTTGTGATCTCAAAAGAAGTAAAAGTTACTTTCTCCTATTTGGAGAACAAAAGAACAATAATAGTTGAGATAGAAGCAACGAGAAAATAATAGACTATATATTATACTCAAAATACCTTTTGTCTGTCCTAACAGCAGATTCCTGTTCTTTAGTAATGGATATACAAAGCCAAGTTGGTTTATGAGCTGATCAATGAGCAGCAACGAGGACTGGAGAAAGTAATTCTAGTTACAACATCCAAATGAGGCATAGAGGGAAGGGGAAGGCAGGAACAGTCAGGGTATCAGTAAAGGAAAGTCATTTACCAAAGCTATGTACTATCTTCAACACTGAAATATGGAGGAACTTGATGTTCCAAAACATCTTGTCATTGCAGCATTTGTTGCTTAAAAAGAAAGAAAAGTGTAAGACACACATACACATATATATACAAACCTAGAATTATGAATATTACACATTTATATACATATATATGTGATTATTCTAACAGACATTATATATTAGTATAACCAGCAGTTAACATTGAGCGGTCTAGTATCAGATGATCTACTTTCAGCCAGACTCTACCACTTGTCATGTGGCTTGGCACAAGTTACTTAATTTCTCTATACTTCAGTTACATTAACTGTCAAGTGGTTATAATAATAGCAACTGTCTCATATGGTTATTTTAGTATTAAATGAGGTATTTTCCCTAGACATACATAGGAACTCAGTAAAATGTGCTGTTTTATTGTTATTGTCATCACTAACATCATATTCAACATATTGTTAGAAAGTTGCATGATTCCAAGTAAGCAAGGCATCAACTTGACTGTGTTAAGAGATACCAAGAAAGCTGGCACAACATTATTTCTAGATATGTCTTTGAGAGTGTTTTCCTAGGAGATTGACATATGAGTCTGTAGATTGAGGAAAATCTCCCCTTATTGTGGGTGTGCACCATCCATTTAGCAACAAGTCCAGATGAACAAAGAGGCAGAGAAAGTGAAAATTGGTTTACTCTCTCTTGGATCTCGGGCACCATTTTTCTTCTGCCCCTGGACATTAAAACTCCAGGTTCTCTGGTCTTTGGACTCTGGCTTATGCCAGCAGCCTCCTGGGTTCTCAGGCTTTCAGCCACAAACCGAGTTATATACCACAGGCTTCCCTGTTTCTAAGGCTTTCAGCCTTGGACAGCAAGGCAACTGGCTTCCCTGGCTCTTCAGCTTGCAAATAGCCTATGTCTATCATGAGACTTCTCCGTCTCCTTAATACTGTAAGCCAATTTCCCTAAAATAAATAGCTTCTCTCATATATATCTCTACCAGTCTGTCTCTCTGGAGAACCCTAATACAGTAAGTTTACTCTTAATGATGTCAAGGGTTTTCCTTTACTTAGAGTCTTCTTCAATCAGCTATTCTTTTCTCCTATTTCATATGCACTCATCATTCCACCAATGAGAGCCTATGGTGTGCATATGTCCACAGGGCAATGTGCACAGTTCTGTTGTGGCCATCTTATAAGGCATTCTATCAAGTTCTACTTTCATAGAAACACTTGGTGGGCTCTTGTAACCTGAATGACCAGGCTTGACTGTAATCAATTCTAGGGTCATTATCAGAAGCCAACCATTTTGGTACTAAGTCATAAACTTAAGAGTCGTTTTTAAAGGAAAGGCCAGCCTAAATACAGGTACTTCCATGATCTATCAATGTTCAACAAATCACCCAAAACTTTGTGGATTAGAACAATGATCTATTATTTTTTTCATGGTTTGTGGGTTAGATGAGCTGAGCTGAGAGGTTGTTCTCTTTCAGGTTGTATTGGCTGGAATTACTCATTTGGGTGCATTTTACTTGGCTATAAACCTGGGCAGAAAAGCTCAAAAAGTTTCATGTCAGATTTTGCGTGCACACACCAAGTGTGTGTGTGTCTGTGTGTGTGCGTGTGTGTGTGTGTGTGTATGTGTGTCTCCTCTTTCCCTTACAGGACATGATTAGGTTGGTCATACTCACAATACCACATAGTGGTATTAGGAAGATACACCACTTCTGTTGCAGCTGCGTGCCCCAAAAGAGAAAGCAGAAGCTTTCAACTTCCTTTCAGGCATTTGTTTCCCATTCTGTTAACCATGACAAGTTACAAACCCAGCCTGAATTTAAGGGGAAGAGAATAAACACCACCTCCTGATGAAAAAGAAACAAAGTTACAAAGGAAAGGAAATAATTGATCATGGCCATCTTGAAAGACTCTATCACAGATAGTCACTGCTTTAACATATTTGCATATTAAATTACAATTAAGTCAAGAGTTTATTATAAGGTGAAATTTTATGTATTATTTTCTGGCTTTTTTTTTCCAGGTTAAAAGTGAGTAAGAGAAAACAATCTCCTGGTCAGTAGCTTATTCTAGTAATCCTAACTAGTAGAGATTTGCTTAGCCAATATTTATTTACTATTCATTGTGGACAAGACATTGAACACAAATCGATACACAAAGATAAATTTAAGACAGTTAGAGAATTCAGTCTCACAGTATTTTTTGGAAGAATGTATAAAACACACCATATTAAGCCAATGTGATAAATACTATGATTCAGGGAAAGGCAGGATGCCATTTTAACTTAAGGCAGGCCATGATATTCAAACTAGGCTGGGAAAAGGGTCAGCAAAGATTTTCTAGCATAGATGCCATTTGGCCTGAGTTACAAAGAGAAGAAGTAGAAAAGGTCACTCAGGCATATATGACAGCAAGATCAAAGAGATGAGAGCCATGTAAGCGCACAGCAGATATAAAACCCTAAAGGGGGCTGGCCCTCCACAGTGTATCAAGGGTGCGGTATAGAGAGATGGAACAGAAGTTTTGGCAAAAAGGAGAGAAAAAAATAAGAGGAAATTAAAAGGGAATTTGGTGGTCACAGAAGTTTGTTTCTTGTTTTCATCTTATGTATGTATGTATGTATATATTTATTTAAGTTTCTTCAAGAAGCAGGGTCTTGCTATGTCACCCAGGATGGAGTACAGTGGCGCAATCACAGCTCACTGCAGCCTCAACCTCCTGGGCACAAGCATTTCTCCCATCTCAGCCTCAGAAGTAACTGGGACCACAGGTGAAAACTACCATGCCCAGCTAATTTATTTTTACTTTTTGTAAAGTCTCCCTATGTTGCCCAGGCTGATCTAGAACTCCTAGGCCCAAGTGGTCCTCCTGCCTCAGCCTCCAAAAGTGCTGAGATAATGGATGTAAACCACCATAACTGGTCTATGTATACTTTTAGGGTGAATTAAACCTTTTTTTTAAGACAGAGTTTCACTCTTGTTGCCCAGGCTGGAGCACAGTGGCATGATCTCCACTCACCACAACCTCTGCCTTCCGGGTTCAAGTGATTCTCCTGCCTCAGCCTCCTAGCATCTGGGATTACAGATATTTGCCACCACACCCAGCTAATTTTGCACTTTTAGTAGAGACAGGATTTCTCCATGTTGGTCAGGCTGTTCTCAAACTCCCAGCCTCAGGTGATCTGCCCACCTTGGCCTCCCAAAGTGCTGTTGTTATTACAGGCGTGCGCCAATGCACCCAGCCAAGTTAAACATTTTTATGGGTGAAGAAGAAAGATCTTGGAAGAAAATCAAGTTTGCAGATTTAATCACTTCTTACACACTTTCTCAGAGCAAATGAACTTCGCCTACCATCTCAGGTCCTTGGCCATTTGCTCCACCACAGCTGCCACTGCCACCACTGACCCAGTATGGGTCCCTGGGGACCCACTGCCTGAGACCAACACTGAATCTCCAGTTCTTCCCATTGCATTTGGTCTCAGATGATGTACAGGCAAGAGAAGTTAGTTCTCCAGAGGGTACCTGTGATGCCAGTTTATCCATAGGAGTTAACATCAATACATTGACTAATAAGAGAAAACTGGAGGCATAATGAAGGCAGCAGATAAATTCCCTCTCCATTGTGCCTCTGATGAATACTCCTCCAGGGGTGGATTTTCCAAACACCTATCTAAAGACATCTCATACGGCAAAACAACTAGTTGACCCCTGAGAGCCAGCTGTGTAACATCATCTCAGTCTGGTTGCCCATCCTGCCTGGCATCACATCCCACTTGCCTAGCCCTGAGATTGCACATCTCAATAACCACATTACCATTTAAAGTTCCTTGTCTCAGGTTCCGCTTTCCAAGAAACCGTGACCAAGACGAAAATAGAAGTCATGGCAGAGATAAGACATGTGTATATTCATTGTCTCATTCATTGCAACAAAATTATATTGCATGCATAAGAGCTTGTTACACTAGGCATTTAAAACATGTAATTGAATCAAAAATATCCCCTACTCCCAAGACATTGTTAGAAGTGAGAGGTATAAAAACAAATACAAGAAAGTGTTCTGCATGTTAAGAAGAATTATAAAGGCAGTAGCACTGAATTTAAAAAAGCAAGCAGTCATTCTACCTAAGATGAATGCAGGGGTCGGTTTCTGTGGTGGAGATGGGCAGGAAGCAGGAGAGAAGACATCAAATTCTTCCCAAAAGAATTACCTGCTGAGCAGAATTTTAAAGTGTGATTTTGTACAATAAGCTTCAGAGATGAAGGAGACAGAGCCCCACCCTACGGACATTTGCAGTCTAACTGGAGGAGACCAGTGATGGCCACTTTTAATTAAATCTGCCACACTGGTCTTCCTTTTCCAACTGCCAAGCTTGTTCCTGCCTCCAGACAGACATTTTCACTGGCCTTTCCCTTTCCTTGAAAGTTCCGCTGCCTGATCCTCCTATGACTGGCATTCTCTGAGCAATAAAATCACAGCTCAAATATCAACACCTCAGAGAGCCTTACTTGACATTCATTCTAAATAGCCCACTTGTCCCTCTCTACCTTGTGCTACTTTTTACCAAATCACCTTGTTTTATTTCATCTACAGAAACTTTGTGTGAAATTCAGTTTCTAAAACATTATTTAATTCATTTCATTTTTTCAACCATGAAACTGTGAGCTCTGAGCAAAACAAAACAAAAGGGGACTTCTTTGTCTTATGTAACTTCATTTACATGTAACATGGACATAAGACCAAGACTATGAAACTCCAGTGTCTGGAACATAAATATTCAATAAATACCTCTTAAATGAGTGAATATAATTATATTAAAATGGCAAAAACAAATACAGATTGATATTCAAGCTATGAATGGGCATGGCACACCAACAAGGACAACCAGCTTTTTCTGCAGAACAAGGAAAATGTTTGTAGAGATCATTTGGACTTACATCACGATAAATAAGTATTAAGGGAGCCAAGAGGTAGGGTTCAGGGGGCAGGAGCATCAGAGCATTGCAGGGAGAGAAAACAGCATGTGAAAAGCCATGAGAAAGAAGCCATAGGATGCACTCCGGGATTTGAAAACAGGCAAGTTCTGCTGTAGCACAATGAAGGAGGAGAAAGTAGTGCAAGATAAAGCTAGAAGGAGAGGCATGGATCAGATGAAGGGCCTTGTAGACATGTTACGGGCTTTTATCATCATGGCCACTAATAGATACTATGAGGGAAAGTGATAGGATTAGACTTACCATTCAAAAATATTACTTTAACTGCAGTGAGATGTGGAGTGATAAGCAGAGACCACTGCATTGGTACAGGTGTGAAACGGTGAGTTCTCAGTAGGAGACGGAGTGGAAACAAAGTAAAAAGCAGAATGCAAGAGACTGAATAGTGTAATTAGAGTTGAGCAGGAAAAGCCAAAAAAAATTACAGTGTAAACATCCATAAATGAAAACAACAAAACCTAGGTTCATAGTTCGCACCTACCGAGTATAAGAGGGCGGGTTAGGCAAGTATACAACAATACCATTTTCTGACTGGGAAATTACTATCTTGTCTTATTCAATGTCGTGGAAAAATTACATAGTAATCATGTATTTCATAAAAATAATGCAGGTAATGTTACGAGCAATCTATGAAGTGGTGACTTTAGGACACATGCAACAAATTTTCTACTAGAACATTCTATTACTTTCAATTTCTGTGTATCTACAGTGTTAACTACAGCTCATAACATTGATTTCCATGTACCTTGGGTTTAATTTTCCATTCTCTCTTCTTGTGTACTCCATCATTATTCCTAGGACTGTCATTTGCCTTGCCATAAATACTCAGACGCTCTATAATCAGTGTTAATTATTGTCCTATTGGCTAAATGGTGAGCTTTTGAAGGATAGGGGCTATAGCATTTGCATTCCTGGTGCCAGGCATGGTACCTTAAAAGTATGAGAGCTTTTCCCCCAAATCTATGAAGATCCAAGGAGACTGAGTAGGCCTGAAGTAGATTTTACATTATCAAAGAAAATTTAAAATATGGGCTGCATAATTTTATACATGTCTTTTAGTCTACTTATTTGAAAGTACAGAATTCAATCCAAAAGTTCTATTAAATTAAATGTTATTTAGAAAAACATCCCGTTTCTCAGCCATGCCAGATGGTAGTTTGCTGTAGAAGTGATGTTGCTAGTGAGGTGGGCAGATGGGAGATGCTGAAGTGATTGACGATTGTCCTTAGCATTGGGTCCCCTCCCCTAAAACAGCATTCACTTTCCTTGCTTCTCCTCCATCCCACTTGGCTGCATCTTTTTCTTGTCCCATAATTCTA
Organism: Saimiri boliviensis; assembly: GCF_048565385.1. Classification (NCBI taxonomy): domain Eukaryota; kingdom Metazoa; phylum Chordata; class Mammalia; order Primates; family Cebidae; genus Saimiri; species Saimiri boliviensis. Next base: position 65,169,040 of record NC_133458.1, on the reverse strand, counting down.
ATCATATGCTACTGAAAAATATGCCAGGATTATTAAGACAGCTGCTGGAGCATTTCTCCCATCTCCAAAATGGTTATTTAAAGTATATTCTACATATCCCAGATTCTTTTAAGAATAAGATATCTTTTATTTGAAAGTACACTGAAAATGTAAAGAATAAGTGAAGACTTACAATGGAAGAAATGTTATTACACTGTACAGGAGACAGTGGGTACCAAAGGTTTGGGGAATCGCAGTAGAAAATTTGACAGGTATCACTGAGAGATCAATAAAATCCACATAAAGAAAAATATGTAGTAGCTTCCCACCTCTGCTGAGGATAAAGTGTGAAATCCTAAGTAGCCTATATTAAATGCCTTACTTTATCAGTTAGATAGTAACTGGTATTTGTAGTATTCACTTCCAGCCTCCAGATCCTTCCAGAACATATCTTAAGGTCTTTCCTCAGCAGCTCTGCTGGCAAGGTTGCTTCCTTCCTGTGCATTGCTGGCTACTTTCAGAAACCTCCTGGCTTTGTCTTTTTAATTCCATGGAAATGTTAAGGGAGTTGGTGAAAAAATTTAATAATGTCTAGTACACGACTAGTGCTTAAAATGGTAGCCATTAATGTTATGAGCCCATTAAAAAAATCACAATACTTCTCCTTTAGTAGACTGGGATTCTCATAATGGAAAAGACCGTATCTCACTCATCTGTATGTTCCCTAGCACTTAAAAATATATCTGAACACTCTGGTAGATTAATATATATCTATTGAAGGAAAAGAAACGGTAAATGAGGTAAAGACTAACAGTTTAAACCAAGGCAGTCAGCATCCTGGGAAGAAATAAAGCATAATTGACTAGTATAATTCTGTAATAGATTTTGTCCAACTTTTTTTTATTTACTGAATCAATGTTCTCGTGCTATTTTTTTAACTAGTATTTGAAGATGTCAAATACAGACCAAAAATTTTTCTGGAGGCACATTGTCTTAAACAAATTAATTATTCATATTCCTTTATATCTCACATTGGTTAATTTAGTATCTAACTCATTTCTTTTATTCGTGTCTTTCTATTTGTATGTATCCAGTTCCTTCTTTTCTTGCTCTGCCTCATTTTCCTTTTGTTAGCACAATTCTTTATCAAAACAATCCAATTATCTCAGACACAGGACTGTATTTATGAAACACAAATCTCATAATAAAATAATCCTACTGATAAACAATTCACATGAACCTTGAGTAACTTGCTTTGATCCAATTAAAGAGATCATTTATTTTTGAATATTAAGAGTAAAAAACTTACTGAAGCCAGAAATGTCCAAACATAATTTTGCTACCCACCAGGAAATACATAAAAATATTCAAATAAATCCCACTTTGATTCACTTATTATATCAACAATAAATACATCGCCTGTAACACTTTAAAGGAATGATAAAATATATTCCAATGTCAAGCAAACAACTGAAAAATTAAAATATTAAATCTGCTAAATGATACATGTACAAACTATAAACATAAGTCTTTACCATTTTTTATCTGTTCAAAGTAAAAGGTGTCAAATATACTATTGTCCTCTAGAATATATTGTAATAATCTGAGCAAGAACATTTTCTTTACCTATCAGCTCAAATCTGGTAAGTTCTGATTTTCCAAATATAACAAAGCAGAGTTCTTAATTATATCTGAACTAATTATAACCAGATTTTAAAAGAAATACAGACACAAGAGAACACTATATTGAAGTTTAGTTATAAAACATCAAATATTAATCTTTTCCTGTATTTTAAAGATATTTATAAAATATTGATTTTTCTTAATAGAGAAATCCATACAGTTATATGATAACTTCATTCTTTTTGAGGTACATTAGGAAATTTATGTTATTTTTTTAATGAATATAATAGATTTCAGGAATTACCTTTTTGACTAAAAGCACATTTTTAAATTGTTTCAGAATACTCAAATATCTGTTATATAGTATTAGTTTAAATACTAGATATTAGTTTATATCTAAATAACCATATATTTCCATATGTACGCTCATGAACACAGAGGAATGTTTCCTTGAGGAAACATTTAGCTGCACATAGTTGCTATGGAAAACATTTCTGTCCTAATAGGCTTGATTATTTACAATTATCTTATAAATTGTCAGGTTTAAACTGTCAGATCAAAACTAGAAAACATTATGACTGTACATTATGGTACTAAGTTGTTATTCAAACTAATGAAAGAGAGAATTAAAGATTAATAGTATATTCTTATTCCCCAAGTAAAATTTTGCTAAATCATGACTCACAAAACTCACATAAATCATAACTCACATAAACGTAGACTGAATTAACTGTTATTTTTAAATGTCTCATAAAATTACCATTTAGAGAAAAGCCTGCAACCTTTTATTAAACTAGCTTATATCAGTTTTTGTAAAACAGATGAAAAATGGCCTAATCCAATTTTCCTGCTAAACTCATTGATTGTGCTGTCATTAAGTCATATGTTTTAAGTATTACAGACAAAACACTGCCCCCAAATATTATCCATCCAGAAACACCACAAACACATGCATGAGCACACTCACCCACAGCCCCTGAAGTAAGCAAAAATTCCTCATTCTTATTCATTTGATTGGTGAGGAGTGTTGGCTGAAAATAAACTCAGTAAAACCTATCTGCTCATTAGACAGAGGTCCAATGATAAGCAAAGTATACATTTAAAAGTCAGTATTAATATTTAATGCATTCATAATGCTGTTCATTTTTATATCCATTCCTAGACATTCAGGGAATGTTTATAAGCCTCCTTATTAATAATCCTCCATCTCAAGCTGTTTTATTTCCTAAAATCACTGTTGAAAATATGTCTACCTTATAGGTATAGAACCAGAAAAACAAAACAGCCAGAAAATATTGGCATCATTAAGTTCACAGTTGTTGTCACTGTGTTTCCTCAAATGCATAATGCTAACAGTTACTTTCAAAATCATTATTCTGGAAAATAACTGTGTTTATCCATGCTATAATGTCTCCAACAGTCTTTCAAATGATATATTACTAATCTCAATTTTAGTATAAATATAATTCATTATGGCCTTTCTGCCTTTGATTTTTTTTTATCATGTCTGTACTGGCCTCAAAGTACCCCAGTGTGTTCATTGTGCTCTACCACTTCAGGGATCCTATGGTAGCACATCACCTGGCAGCATTTATTAACTGGTTTCCTATTCTCAACAACCATAAACACTCATCAAATTCTATTGTATGTCCCATTCTCTCTGTCCCTCTCTGATTATCACCAACTGTATTACAAGAAATGGCTTTAATTGCACACAAAGAATTATAACCCCATCTCTACCCTTTGACTTCAACTAATATTCATGCTTATTTTCATGTTTTTTGTTACTAAAATTATTTTCTATCCTTCAATAAGTGATAAAAATAGATCATACTGAATTCCTACTGCTACAAGAGGCTTTATGTTGGTGAAAGAAACTTGAAGAAGGGAAACTAAGAGAGTAATATCCATCAAGAAAAAGTCAGAGGTTAGTGTGATGTGAGGAAGAGGAGGTATTTAGCCATTTTTGCTATTTGTGAATTAGAGAAATTATATGTCAGGAGGAATAGATAATTATAGGTAAAGAAATGCAGGCTGGGCATGCTGGCAGGCACCTATAATACCAGTTACTCAGGAGGCTGAGGTACAAGAATCATTTGAACTTAGGAGGCAGAGGTTGCAGTGAGCCAATATCATGCCACTGCACTCCAGCCTGGGCAACAGAGTGAGATCCTTTCTCAAATAAGAATAAAAAATAACTTTTAATGCAGTAGTTTATACACTTATTAATTAATTATTCATACCTTGTTACTCATTATTTATGATAAAAAATATAAAATGTTGGATTAAGCCCACTCTTCCTATTTTTCTTAATCTTTACTTCCATAAAAAATAAAAATGAATATTTCATTTTGAATAGACAAGACACTTTTCTTCTACTCAGTTTTGATCTGAACTTTATTAGAATACTCGGTTCAGTCTGAATCATAGTAAGTGAAGTGAGATATGAAAGAACAAAATTGGACAGAATACAAAGGCAAAAGCAAAATAAATCAGTGGAGTGTTGGGAAATGTGCCCGATGAGAGGAGGCTAAAGGACTCCGTATACATACCCAAGAAAATTGAAAGGAAACTTAATAGCACGTTTCATGTATATAAAGGAATATTTTATGGGGAGCACTGAGCAGCTATTTTGTTTGTAAATTGAGGGCAGAACTTCAATAGTCTCCTAGCTGATCACCCTGTCACATGCCTCATTTTCTTCATGCTATGATCTATCTAACACAGGGAAGGAAAAGCAGTATTACTCAAAGGCCATTTTCATCCATCTCTTTCCTGTTCGGGAACTTACAAGGACTTTTTCCAACCCACTGCATCAAATCTAAACTTCCAATTACTACTATCCAAATCTCCTTGTCAAGTAATGTTAAACTTTCCTACCTCATGACTCAGTACCTCCCATGCTAGCTCCTCCACTTGTGCCACCATTTTTTAAGACACAATTCTTGACCTCTTTTGTCCCTGAGACTTTTTCCTATTTTTTACTCATCTGCACGCCCCTCTTAATCCTTTCTTCTAATCAAGTCCATAATCTGAAATCAGATACTAACGTTTTATTGAAAAAAAAAAAAAAGAAAGAAAGAAAATGCATTTTCATATGAAACATCGCAATCTAAATATACTTTACAAACATTTTGACCTTCACAGTTTCTTCAGGTTTTGTATCTGCAAATAGGTTTCTTCACTGAGACTCATGTGCTCACTGTACAACTCCAGGAAAAAACTAAGTGCACTGTAACCTCTGTGAGTGCGCTCCTTAGCTGTGCCATTCACACCTATGCAGTTATATGTGTGGGCCTGCATCTTTCCTTTTATTTCTTCATCACTGTAATACTCATGCTACTCATTTGCTCCTGAAGCAGGTGTTCAAAGCCATCCCAACTCTTCCTTCTGCCTCCATAATGTGGACACTCTGCCTGTTCAGCTTCACCTCTTTTTATCACCTAAGTTTTCATGATCTAGCCCAGTGTTTCTCAACCTTGATATTATTGACATTTTGGCCTAGGTAATTCTTTGTTGTGGAGGATGTCCTGTTTATACTGTAGAATGTTTTAGCAGCATCCCTCAATTCTCCCTATTGGATGCTGTAGTACTGTTCCCCGCTCCCTTTGTGAAAGCCAAAAATGTCTCCAGCCATTGCCAAATTCCCTGTGGGAGCAAAATCACTTCTGATTGGAAACCATTGCTCTAGCCATACCAAATTAGTAATAATTCACCAAGTGCTATATGCTGATTCATGACTATGCCTTTTTCAGCATGGTTTCTCCTCCATTTTATATTATTCCTATATATGAAAACTTAAAGAACTTGTATCCACATTAGAAAACAAACCAACTTAAAACCAAAGCAAATACTAAAAATAATCACAACAATAACAACCATGATAGTTTAGGTATCATTACTTCAGGAAGCATAGCTAAGTCCCTAGACAGAATTTCTTTTACTCTTCTCCCTGTTAAGTACATTTAGATTTTGTATATTTCCCCACTGCTGCACTCACCACATTTTATCATATTTTATTAAAATCCATCTCACCTAATGGAATGCAAGCATTGTGAAGAAAATCTAAGCCCCAACGATCCCTGTATCCCACATCTAGATAACTTTAATTGAAGAAAACATTTAATATAACCTATTCCACTGATGCTCCTGATCAAACAACCTATGTATACATTATTCCAAGTTTATTAATAATATTTTTATTTTAATAATAAAGGGTTTTTTAAAATTAAGCTTAAAAATCGGTAGCTAAAGAAATGGTTTAAAAATTAAGCTTCTAAAGCTAAATATCTGTTTTTTGAAAAAGAAACCTCTTCTTCAAGGAAGAAATACTTTCATTTCTTCACAAGGCATTGGAAACACAGATTTTGTTAAACAAATATTTTTTGATAGAATACTAACATCGTTGAGAAAAATGTTATGCTCACAAAATGAGACTGAATACTATCAGAGTGAACACAATTTTGCTGAAGAGTTTTCTATGCTTTGCTTTTTAACTTCATTGATCTATATTAATACATTTTCATTTTTCTAAAAGATAGTTAATTTTGCTAAATGTAATAAACAATTTACACTGAGAGTATCATCTTCAAGTATTCCAGATGCCATGTCAAATTAAAAATAGTTTGCAAAAAAAAAAAAAATCAAAGGATTGTTTTTCATTTCTTTGCTGCCATTTTCTATTTTCTTCTTAGTTTTTGGAACAATGATTGCTGCATATCCTTAAGTAATTATTAGTGTGTGTGGGTCTACACATTTATATACACGCATGTGTATAAATGTATAATTATAATATATGTGCATATATATACATTAATATATACATATACACTAACTTTATATACATATATACATACATATGGTAGTCTCACATATAGACATATATATATATTTTTTTTTCCATCTTCCCTCTGGAAAAAATATGATACCAAGAAAGAAATAAGCCTCCATTTTTCCTTTTCCTCCCTGGGCCTTAGGAATGCAGCATTGTGTGTGAACAGCTGAGTTCCAATCCCAGGTTATTTTCCCCTGGTCATCTCTGACTGTGCCAGGCCTCAAGGTGTCTAGAATGAACATGTGGATAAACGTCTACTTGCACATACTGACTAGCACATCCCTGGTGGCACTGAGGAGATAGCAATAACATTTGTCCCAAGGTATTTCTTATCCCCTGATTTTGGACCCTGTTTTTTGTAGGGGCTCTATAAACTTCCAGAAAGCTAGACATTGTCTGGTTTCTCCTTGGAATTGTATTTTCACGAATTTTTATTTTGGCAGATAGTTTTTTTCTACTCAGCTCAATAAGCTTATCTATTATCTACTATTATCTAGTCGCTATTATCTAGTGACTCTGTGGGTGGTTTTACAGATGTGAAATGTATTAGACTCTGCTCCAGTAAATCACATTGCAAATAATGCTTATTTGAAAATGTAGAACAGTAGGAGATTTATTGGACATCAAGAGTTATGGCAATATTAAGTTAATGTCATAGCAGGTAAATTAAATTTTCAACTTAACGCAAAATGTTATGCCGGTGTCAGCATATCCTTGACCACCAGTTCCTTTCTGCACTGGAAGCTGGTGGTATTCCAAAGTCAGAGACTTAAATAAGATTTCAGACTTCTGTGTTGATGACTTCTCTCTTCCCCCACACTTTTCTTTTCTTCTCTTTCCCAGTTTTGCAGAAGGCTTACAATATTTTTTATCCATTAAACAAATATCTATTGTTTCTAATAACCTAAGAACTGACTAACAGAGTTGACAGGGACATGCCACCCAACTTTGAGGGCCTCTCACTTTAGAGAGGAAAACAATTACACGAACAATCAATTGCAAACTGGAAAGTTCTTCTGTTAAGACAGAAGAGAGGATCAGGGGAGCTTTTAGAGATGAGATGCCTTGTATTCTGCTTTTGAAAGATAATTAAGATTTTTTTCAGTGGAAGTGAGAACCTGTCTCAAAAACAGAAAAACAAACAAACAAAAAAGATTTTTCCTGGCAGAAAAAGAGGGAAGAACAGTAGCAAGAGAAAAAAAAAAATCCTGAGCAAGTCAGCAGCTCGAAATAGCCACTTCAATTTGAAAAATTATAGAAACATTTTACAGAACATGCCTGTGGGTTACGCTTGCAAGCTACACATGGTTGCCCACTGACCCTCACCTGCTGAGAAGGAATCCCTTCTCAGGAGTTCCAGATTCTTCTCCAGGGGAAATATCATCTAGATGATTCTCAGTCTCCTATTCCATATATTAAGATCCAGATGGACAAGACGTGGCACATTTTGTACAGTGTGTGTTGTTATTGTGTGTGTGTGTCTACTTGTGCATATGTATGTGCTCTTACTATTCTGTTTATATTTTCTACCTTTTAAACAAAATGTTACACAGAATCAGAGGTTCAAAGCATAATAGATGAAAATAGAACTGATCTGGCTAAGTCAAGAGCTATTGCTATATGCTTTTCCATTGAACCATCCTTGCCTTACTAAAGCATCAATGTCTCCCTGTCTGTTTTCCAGAAGCAAATCTTGCTCTTCATGGAATTGCAAAGAAAGAAGAAACTAAGTTATTTTAAAAATAAACTCTCATAAAAGCATTTCTATGATGATTTTGCTTTAATAAGAGAACTTCCAGCTCACAGATGCATAAACATTTAGAGCAGTTTCACATTTTAAAGAGGTTTATTCAAGAGACAAAATGGCCTGCAACAATTAAGGATTATTTAACTCCCCATATCTTCTATCATAAGTCTCAAAATTATGTGTTAAACACAGGGAAATATAAGAATACAGTATTAATATTAGAGAGATTGGCATGAAATTAAAAATTAAAAATGTCCAGCATCCAGCTGCATTTTTCACAGCAAGATTCAGGTAGAGAAGGGAAAAGCACAAACATACCATGAAGGAATCAGGCTGCAGCCACCTGAATTTCCAGATCACTCTTAGCAAAAGGAGTAATGCAACAACTGCACATTGCATGCATCCGATGGAATGTAGGTTTACAAAATCACTCATGAAGAATTATTTCCGAAACACTATAATATGAATTTAACCAAGCTGCTAAATCTAACTTCTTGTTTATCAATAATACAGGGAATAAAGAAACAATTTGGATGATACTATGAGGCAAAAGAGGCAATTAGACAAATGGATGGTACTTTCTTTTCAACAAGTCAATGCGACACAAAAAAAGAGGGGATACAGATAGCAGAGAAACATATCAACTAAAAATAATGCCTTATTAATTGGAGCTTGATTTAAACAAATGAAATTTAAAATATATTTGTGATTAATTGGTGGAACTGAAATATGCAAAGGATATTAGACAATATTAAGGAAATTTGGTTAACTTTTTGGGTACAATAATGATACTCCTTTTTGGTATTATAATGGGAGAAATGTGAAGTTGATAAAATTATTTAGGTTTGAAATATCCTATCTGTAATTTAAGTTAAAATAATTCAGCATAAAGGTAATAGAAGCAAGTGTGGCAAAATGTTAACATTTGTTGCTTCTACATAATGGGTTTATGGGAGTCATGTTAGGATTTATACATTTTCCATGTTTTGAACATTTTTATATGAAAAAAAAACAAGATTTTTAAGTCTTTATAAACAATTAGAAGTTCACCGGGTACTCTTAAAGGACTTTGTTTTCTTTTTTTTTCTAGATAGATGAATGGTATCAATAGGAATATTTTTGTATAAAATGTTTATAAATTAGCTTAAAATATTACAATTGCCATTGTGATTTAGAAGAGTCAGTAAGTTTGACATTGTCTTCATTGTTATTAATTTATTCTACTCATTCAAAAATTATTTTTAGAGGCATCATAAAAAAGCATTCTCAATAAATTAATGAATTTTTTGATGTCCACAGATCTACTCACTTAAGTTACCAAAACCATTTGAGTTTCAATTTCTTCGTCTATGTAATGAGAATGTTAATAAATTCCTCACAATTATATGAAGAATAAATGAGGTAATAAATAAACAGAGCTACAATTCAACAATAACTAAGTGAATGATGGAACTGTTGTAAATAGGAGTACCACGAACACCAATATGCTTTTTAAATGGTCCCTTACTAGAGTACTTTTCAAAAGATACTTTCTGTTACAAAGCATTCCTCAGCTTTTGTTTGTAACAGTCCTTCTGTTTAAGAATCACAGCAAACTTTATTGCACATGTCAAATTATTTATTTAAAAAATTAAAATTCTAACTTTTCCTATAACTTAAGGATTATATAAATTATTATTCTAAGCATACTTTAATTAGAGATTCTCTGTACTATAGAATCATGAATATTATTTCTATTAGTGAGCAAATAAAATAAAAATTATAAACTGCCCAAAAGTTTTGACGACCAATCTGAAAAAAAATAATTTATTATTATTTAAGAGGGTACCAGGTGAGTTTCTCTAACAAGCTTGGGTTCCACATTATACCATTTGTACAAAAGAGTACAATTATTTTTTAAATTCTTAGTTCTTTTGAAGCAGCAGAGCCCAGTAAATCTCTGAGCCATTCCTTCTAAGGAAAACTGCATGCTGTTGAAAAGTCTTAGTTTCCAGAAACATTCGATTTCAGAAACAGACGACCTAATTAAACAGATTATGTGCAGGGAGATCAGGTGGCAACCTTCCTTGATTGATATTTAGCAGTTCTGTAGCTCTAGTGCTGCCATTTGTGAAGCTGCAATCAAAGGCACAGTGTTTCCATTTACATTCTTCATTCTCTGACCTGTTCATAAATGTCTGTTGCAGGCTGAAGCCCACAGTGCAAGGTTTTATTAATAATGGATTTGAGATATAACTGTGATATGATTTATGTTCCCCTAACAGAATTGGCAGTGTTTTACTTCACAGGAGAGGTGGTTTCTGGAATCTCACTTCCCAATAAATGACAATGGCTGAAGCAGAATGAGTGGGAGCTAATCAAATGGAACCAACTTCTTTGGCTAGTTCAATTTATTTGTACAATTGATGAGGACATAACAAGATAATTAGTCTTGCTATTCACAGGTCATTAAGACAAGACAACCTTAGAGAAAATCAGATAGGAAAAAATACAAACTTTTATTTGATTTTCCCCATGCTAAAAATATAAAAATTGAGATGGATTTGGAATCGAAAATGACTATTTTACTTAAATGTTTGTGTTGAATCATTTAATGAAAAAGTGTAATGAGAATGCAGAGTATCGCTGAGATGACAAAATATCTCAATCAATGAAATATCTGGCCTAATAATCTTACATGTTAACTAGACATGTCTAGTAGGCAACTGATTAATTCTGTATTACATAAGTGTTTGATTACCTCTTCCTGAGAAATATAATATGCCCAAAATAGCAGCAAAATTCTACTGAATGTAATTCAGGTTAAGAAAATTCAGAAGTCAATAAAGAATTTAGTGATGCTTATAACGTTTACTGTGAATGCCTGGAGTTTGCCAAACCGTGAGGTTTGAGGACAGAGTCCCCAAGACTTCCCTTACTTCTGACACCAACTAAAAGCTCAGGAGGGAGGAGTCCCCAAACCACCCTCAGGTGGAATAATTTTCTAGAAGGATTCGCAGAACTTTCTGAAAGCTTTTGTACTTATAGTTACTGTGCATTACAGAGAAAGGACAGAAACTTAAATTAGCCAAAGGAAGAGCTACATAAAGCAGAGTCTAGGAAGGTTCTAAACAAAAATTTCCATTGTCCACTCCCAGTGGAGTCAGGACATACTGTCTTCCCAGCATTGATATGTAACAATATGCACAGATTCCCACTAAGAAAGCTCACTCAAGTTTCTATGTCTATAGTTTTTATTGTGGCTTTATTGTGTAGGCATACTTAATTGACTGATTGCCCACTGGTTAGACTCAGACTCCAGATCAACTGATAGAACGTGACCAGAAGTCCTCACCCTAAGTCACGTTGCTGGTTCTCTGACGTTAATAGTTCCCACTCTAAGACTATGAGGTGTGGCTGGTATCACCCTAGGATCCAGTGTAAATTCAGATCCAGAGTCATCCTAAACAATGACATTTCTATTATGTATGATGTAAACAACATCCCAAAAGCCTAAAACAAAGGCCAGATGTTTCTTTGGACAGGCCAAATTCTGTGCTACACAATGAATATTAACAATAATTTTATATATAAGTGTGGAGTTAAAGAAGATAGATAAGGTTTAAGTGTACCAGAATATCCCTAGTTTTATCCATGTGATTATTTTAACTAGGACAGTACAATAACCTACTATTAAATATACTATTCCCTAGCAGTCAATGAGTATTTTATGTATTTTGATGTAAAACACTTCCAAATATGGAACTTATGAAAGCATTTCAATCTCAAGTCATTTTATTTTAAAATCAGTCAATTTTGTTTGTATATTAAAGTACACTCTGAGCTGTTTTCTCATTCATTAAGAAAGCTTTTCATCACACTTCATAACACTTTATCCCACCCCCCAAATACAAATACTACAATCCTAAGTACCGGTTTTTCTATGTCCAATCTAGTGACTTATTAGATAATGTCTTCAATCTCATCTCAGTTCAAAACTACCCCTGAAAAGTTAGTTTAATCTGGTAGAAAATAGGTTAATGGTTAATGTCCTACAAATGAAGCTGAGTTAAATACTTTGAGAAGCTTGGTTACGGAGTTTGATAGGTTTTTAACACAACTGCTAATATCCTCAATTTTAAAAAGAATTACTCAAAATAATACTTTTAATATTAAGATTATCCACCGCTATTCTGAAGTAAATAACACAGCCTTCTTATTTTACAGACAACTGTTGCATCAACAAGGCTGGATATTATTAGTCTTCCAAAAGAACTTCCATTTAGAACATATTTATCCAGATGGGAAATACTCATTAGCAGAGGACCCGGTAATAAGAAATAATAAGCTGCCAATCAAGTAAATTACCTTCATTATGATCATTACAAAGGAAATTCTTTAGATGAACAACTGATTGAAGGAGGATGAGGTCAGAGCATAGCTTTGCCATGGATAGGGATTTAAAAAAAAAAAAAAATGCTTGTGTCTGCAGAAGGCTGCAGAACTCTGCCTCTGTGCCAGAACTTTGTACTGGTCTGTTGGAACATTTTTCTCTGAAATGCACATTCTCAGCAGATATTAATTTTTATTGTACTTTTCTATAGTATTATTTAAAATTCTTTGGCATCTATTATGAAGGGATTATCACAGAACCAGAGCTTTCAGAAACCTGGAGAACAGCTTCTTTGCAAACTCTCTTCTAATGGAAAAGTGCTAGCACCCAAGGAGCCAAACTAAAAATAGTCCCAATTAACAGAAAGTGAGATGTGATATGTTGAATGCTTATTATATGCCATGTGTTATGTATACTTTGTTTGATTCAGTCCTCCTGACTATCTGTGATGTATAAATTATTATTCCTATTTTTGTTTTTAGATTTAGATACAGAAGGGTTAAAGAATGTGTTCTCAGTTAAACTGCTAACGTGGCTGGTAAAGGATTCAATCTTCACTTTAGATGATTTCGAAGACTGTGTTATTACCCATATTCCTGTCGCAACTGTTGCGGAATCACAGGATCTAATATTGAAAATAAGCTTATAGATGGATCTAATTATTTCAATCTAATTATTTCAATTTCTTGAAGATAAGAAAGGCAAAATTGTTAGCTTTCAAAGGATGAGATGATCAGCCTGGTCTCAAACCTCAGATTTGCCACCTACTTGCTGTGCAACACTGAGCATATCACTCTACTTTCTGGACAGCAGTATTCCTCCTAAGGAAACTAGAAGGTATGCCTTATGCTACACCTAAGTTATAACATATATACCAATTTATGAGTTTATTATCTGACTAAATATAAAAAGATATATAAAGCACTTAGCATATTACCTAATATTAAGGTCGAACAACTTAGCAGCTTCTCAAGGTGCCAAATATAAGAGACTCCATTATTAAGAACTGATCAGAGATACGATGCTAGGAACACAGGTTTTACTACAACTCTTTAAATAGCAGGTAAACATAAACTGGACTCAATCCTGCTGAAAAAGGAGTGAGGATAAGCCAACCATATATTAATCAATTGGCTCAGCTATTTTATAAAGCTAACAAATTGAGAGTTGCAGTTATGACAACTCTAAAACCATGCAGCTATCAGGCACTGAAGATGGAAAATACACTTAACTGAAATTGCACCAGGTCTGGTTACATGTATTAATAACCGAAATCATGAATCAAGGGGTATAAGTTTTCATTCTACTTAAAAGACTTTGGAGGTTACATTAGTGACCACCTAACACTATCTAGTTATTAGAACAAGAATAATATGTATTGGAAGGCCTTCCATGCTAAGAGCAGATTTCTAAGACTTTTATATTTATTAGTTCACAGAACTCACAAAGGTTCTTTGTAAGGTAGGTTCTATTTCTCACACTTTTTGATATTAAGAAACAAAGGCACAATAAGTTCACAGGGCTTGACCATGGCCCTACAATGCTAAATCAAGGAAAGCTGAGCCCTTGATCTTATCACTATAAAACACTCTCTAAATGAGAAGAAACTAAAAAATGTGTAATAAAAGATATTTAGTATATTAAAACCCGCTTAATAGTATAGGTAACAAATCTATTTGAGCTTTAAAAATAAGCAAACACTTTTTACTTACAGAGAACTACTTTCAAGCCCCTTCCACATAAGCCTTGTGCATCTTCCCAATACAGATTCAAATCAATTTCAAATTGTATTGAAATTCGCTTGGGTGGGAAGGTGTGCTGGTTGTCTGCAGCTTTAAAAAATTCATAGAAAATCAAACACCACCATGTTCTCACTCATAGGCAGATGTTGAACAATGAGAACACAGGGACACAAGGAGGGGAGCATCATACACTGGGGTCTGTTGGTGGGTGCCAGGGGAGGCACAGCAGGGGGATGAGGAAGTTGGGAAGGGATAACATGGGGAGAAATGCCAGATATAGGTGACAGGGTAAGGGAGGCAACAAACTACATTGCCATGTATGTACCTATGCAACAGTCCTGCATGATACGCACATGTACCCTAGAATGTAAAGTACAATTTTAAAAAAAAGAAAATTTCAGTGTGTATTTTAAGATATACAAAATATAATGATTAATATTTGGTATTCTAAGTTAGCTAATTATTAGTAGTGTGCTAACTGAAATAACTAAGCCCAAGCAAATGATTACGATAATTGTTTGTATTTATGGCATAGGAATGCACTAGACAATTTTCACTGATGTTTTTCTGAGCAGGAATAGTATACGTTCCTGTGGAAATGCATCCCCACTGGATTCTACAGAATGTGTATGCCAGATTGTTCAACTAGGGAAACACAGAGCTCCACCTAACATTTACACAAGCCAATAGGCTCCACATACGCTAATGGATAAAATAAAAAATAAAGGAATTAGAAAAAGGATTTCCTTCAGGTGCATACACAGTATGTGTAATTTTCAATACTAAAACAAAAGATTAATATATTTATACAAATGTTTTCATAAATATAGAACAAAAAGAGGAGAAACAAAATTTTAAGAGGCAACAAATGGATAAAAATTGGCAATATGATTGACAAAACTTGTGAATGTATTTCACATATAAAAAGCTCTTAGGAATCAGTAAGAAACTATCATTTCAATCACAAATGGTCAAAGAGCATGGTCAGTCTGTCATAAGAATATCTAATAAATGTCATTAAGAAAAAATTTGAATTCCTGTTAATCAGAGAATTAGAGGCATCTTTCAAATAAGAATTTTTTTAAAAAATTTCTCATTATGGTTTTGGGCAAAGGTTCAAGAATTATCCATTTTTAAAGGTTGTTCAAATTGGAAACATCTTTCAATTTTTTTTTTGTCAAAATGTGACCAAAGCTTTAAATATATGCCCAGTCTTTGACCAAACAATTTGATTTCTTAAAATTTATCTTTAGGAAATGAACAGAAAAGTAGTCATCACTCATTAGGATGTTAATCAAATCCATCGTTTATAAGGTGCTATTTGGAAACAACCTAAATATTTAATAATCATGGATGGCTTAAGTAAATATGCCAACATTTTACCACAGAATGCAAAGCAGCTCTTTAAGATATCATGTGTGTAAAACCTATTAAGTCCTAGGATGTAAGGAGGAATTGCAAGAACAGGCAAATCCTTAGCAGTAGGAAGTAGGTTGGCCTTTACCTAAAGCTGGAGAATTTGGGAAGGAAATAGTAACTGCTAATGACTATAAAGTTTGTTTCCAGGAAAGAAGTAACAATAATATTCTAAAATTAATTGTGGTAATGGTTGCCCAACTCTGACTATACTGGCTAACATTCAAATATGTGCTTTAGACATGTGTATTATATGGCATATGAACTGTATTTTACTACAGCTGTAGTTTTTTCTTTTTTTTTTTGTCATTTTAATCAAAAGACAACTGACAAACCAAAGTATTTGCAACATATATTACAAATAAGGACCTAATATTCCAAATTCTTAAAGAATTGTTGAAATTTGAGAAACAGTATGAAAACCATGTAGAAAATTGGGCAAATACATGAACAAGTAATTCACATAAAAGAGATAAAAACTGTAATTAAACTTATAAAAAGATATTAACTTATTCACCATAAAAGGAATGCAAAGTAAAGCTACAATGAATATAACATTTCAAAGAAATACACACACAAAAGAAGCATGTAAAAAACGGGTGAAATCTTAAGTAAGGGCTGTACTGTAGACCAATAATGTCATACCAATGTTAATTTCCTATTTATGATCACTGTATTTTGGTTATGTAAAATGTTATCATTGGAAGAAGCTGAGTACAGGGTACATTGAAACATACTATTTTCACAACTTTTATATGAATCTAAAATTATTTCAAAATAAAAGTTTAAAAAAAGTAAGGATGTATTAACATTTTGAGCATAAAAAGAAAATTATAAAACTGTATGCATATAGGATCCCCATATGTTGAAAAACATGGGCTTCAAATGAAATTTAAAATAGAATGAAAAATTATGTGGTGGGTTTTAAAGTGATTTGTATTTGTGTGTATATGTGTAGTAGGTGGGTATTTCTGTATTTGTCTCAATTTCTAACTTGTGTATGTTAACAAGTTTTGAATGAACTTGAATAACTTTTCATCCCTGTTATGGATCTCTTTCTGCTCTGGCTTATTTGATCAGCATAAACACTTTAATCACATAATTTGAGTTCCCTAATGCCCTTTGGCAACACAAGCCCCAGTCTAATTCTTTTTAGTAATCAAACATGATCTGGTTTGTATGAAAGCCTTTAGAAACATCTGCAGTATTTTCTTTTTCCCTCTTATTCTCATTTGAGCACACTCCTTAAACAAATCATGGCAGGGCCACAACATGGCAAAATCTCAGTAGAAACACAAGAAATTGCAAAATTATAAACCAAGGGATAAAATAGCAGCTTACCTAGCTTTCTTCAAACAACTAAAATAAATGGTTTAGAAATGCATTTAATATGTGACAAATTTAGATTCAAGGTAGATAAAGAAATAAAGGTGACTATAATCAACAACCTAATTGATAATACCATTACAAACATTAGTAAGATAACATTCAGAGTAAAATATTATAGCACATTTATGATTAAAATAATTTCCTTTTTATTTTCATCTCATAGAGAAATTTACATAAAACAATAAACATATTTCTTTTTAGCACTTTAACAAATGCATGATTGTTTCCAGGCCACACGAGTTCTTTGGGGAGCACATAAATACAGATCACCTAAGTCACTGACATAACACACTTCCAACTTCTTCTCTTTAATTTTCTTACCCTAAATTGTGGACGAATGTCCAGCTTTATTATATGAGACTTTCTTCAATTGCCTTAGAAAAAAAATATTTAAAAATTTTTAATTGATTTACAAAGTTTAATGTCAAATTACGGCTAAAACAATTTTTCTCACTTTCCCTGTAATAGGATCTTATTAGTTTAATAGCTGCTCCTTCCACTTTCTTCTTTAGTATGACTCTATTGAAAAGTAAAAATACCGCTATAAAATAAAGATGCTTTGGAATTCACCCAAGCCTAATATTCTGTGAAGTTACCATCCAACGAAGGCCCATGAGAAAGACCTTAGCATAAATTGAATTTATATATAAAAGCTCCAATTAGACCCCTGTTGAAGTCATTATCATTAGGTTTTCAATTGTGCCTAGCCACTAAAATAGTTGTTCTTACTGTGTACAATAAATGAGAAGCAACATCAAATCATAACATTTTCAAACTGGAAGGCACTTTAGAGATTAGCTATTTCAAACTGCAGTTTGCAGATGAGAAAAAGGAGTTGCATCAAGGTCAAGTGACTTGCTTAGGAGCAGTTTTCAAAACTAAAATTTGTTATGAGCAGGATATGCTATGTGAGTTAAAAGATTTTGAAATATTGTGGAATAGTTTCTCTGATCAAATAATATCAGCTGTAGAAAAATTTTTAAAAGTACTAAAATCATTGAATTTATTCATAATGCCTGAGATTACAATCTTTTTCAGACCATTCTGTATCATTCACTTCTAAGTATTTTCTTTTTCAACATAATTTGTTTATTACTTCAAGTGCACACCTCATTAAACCTTTTAGTAATCTTCAATCATCTGTGTTATGGGAAGTCTTCCAATTTTATTAAAATGGAAACTGACTTATTCACAGAAGATTTGCTGGCTTTGCAGTCAAAACTTACTTTACAAAAAGGAAATATACAAATAAAATAAAAACTGTTTGTTCTATACTGCTCCATCTTAGAAGAGGCAGGAATCACCCAGACCAGCACTGATGCAAACAGAAAACTGAGTCATGCAACATTTGATGGGTATCAGATGAGACATAGGAAGAGTTTAAGTGAGCAGCAGCATCATACAGGTACAGGTGGAAATGAGCAAAATTTTCTGAAAAGATTTATAAATTGAAAGCTTAGAGTGTTGGGAAAGGTATAAGAAGTCATCCAGACTCAATCTCCTTTATTAAGATTTAGAAAAATATGGACCAGCAAGGAAAAGTGACTTACTTGGCCTTTGTATTGGTCAGAGGATACATGGATACTGAAGGCCAGGTTTTCTGGAATCTGTTAGATTCCTCTGACCTCTCTCTACCGTGAAGACAAGAGGACATAGGTATCTGTGGGATAGTGTATACGTGAAGTCAGGGACAGAGTAGCAGGCCAGGGAGCATCCAGGCTGCAATCTGAGAGTGCAGCTGGGGTCTCAGAGTGTCTGGTTGATACGTCTGGTTCTTTGTACACTAGATGCTCAGAGACTAGTGACCTATGGTCTTTGGACTCTGTAAATTAAAGTCGTTTTTTTTTCTCTAGCAAAATTATCATGGTTAGTTGATTTTTAGAGATGACTGACAGAGAGTCCATAATATATAAGCTGTGGAATTACCACTCCCACTACCAGGACCTCTAGCTTTGCTGATAAAGTAGCTGCTATTTTTGGGCAATGTGATTCCGGAAAATGACATAAATATATCCACTCACACGCTATAATCATCTCCCACAGAATCCCACTCAGCTTCTTCCACACTCCCCAATCCAACGTTCCATCCAGTTTTTTGAAATGTGCTGCCTTTGAATACAGAACAACAATGTACCAGAAAATCTCTAATAATTCATTGCTTTTGTTTAGTCTTGGAAGTTTCTAATGCCCTTGTCAAAGCCAGGATCATTTGGATTTTCCCTTAGTGGTATAGCTACATATGATAAAGATTGCCTATCTATTAAGAACTTTTATAACCCACTAGCTATTTATTCTAAACTTCCTTCATCGACCTGTTTGAGCATTACTGCTGATAGTAAGTCTCTGGATCATATTATTTTGTCTGCCTACTCCACACTTCTAAAGGCTAAGACAAACTTAACTTTAATCCTGGGACAGGGTTCCAAGCTCTGAAATATATCAGATGCAATGTTGAAATAAAGGACAGAGCCAGAAAGCCAATGATAACACAATGATGAGCTTCATTCACCATCAAGTTTATGGAAGATCGTGAAAAAAACAGACAATAAGGCCAGTAATAGGTCAAGAAGTGAAATTTAAAAACAACACTGACTTGAACGTGCTAGATAAAGTTAAGTTCCTACATATATTGATTTAGTAGCCCTCTGTATTAGCCTGTTCTCACACAGCTATGAAGAAATATCTGAGATTGGGTAATTTATAAAAGAAAGAGGTTTAATTGACTCACAGTTCTGCACGGCTGGGGAGGCCTCAGAAAACATACAATCATGATGATGGAAAAGCAAACATGTCCTTCACATGGAAGCAGCAAGGAGAAATGCAGAGGAAGTGGGGGAGATGCCCCTTACAAAACCATTAAATATCAAGAGAACTCACTCATCATCACAAGAACAGCATGAGGGTAACTGCCCCCATGATTCAATTACTTCCCTCGGGGTCCTTCCCACAACATCTGGGGATTATGGGATTACAATCCAAGATGAGATTTGGGTGGGGAAACAAAGGCAAACCCAATCACCATCACATACCAAATGCTTAGCATTCCCAGTTCTTTTGTCTTTTCAAATCCTCCCAGAAAAATGCAGATTGCAGAGAAGGCTAAACCAGACCAGAGTACTTTGACACTTCTGCACTGTGGAGACCAGAGGACACAGGCTATTGTACCTGTGAGATCAGGGATAGAGCAGCAGGCCAGGGAGCATCTAGGCTGCAATCTGTGCATGTGATCTCTTCTGCAGTTGCTCCACTTTCCTTTCTCTCTGGGCATTCAGGCTGCTGCTCATTCTTTCTGTGGTGGCCACATAGAACCTCTTGCCTTCTGTGGCCTCTGCAGATCTTATGCTTCCATCAGTGATTTTCTTTTTTACTGACACTTTCTTCCTTTTCTTCTCATTGTTCTCTCAAACCGGTAAGCAAACACCTTCCTTTTCTAAATGTTTAGCCATCAATGAGTGTATCCCTAGACCCCAATAGCAGAAGCTGTCCTTGTCCAAGTAGTGCTTTACAGTTTGTCACATGCTCATAGTACCCAGGGACAGAGAAGGGTGTAGCCAATTGTACTGAGCTCACTGCACTGGAAACCACTGCCATTCCCAACTCAAATATCTTACCTGCTGCCTTCCTGCCTACCATCTGTGCCCTGATTCTGAGCCTGGCACCCCCTACCAAAGCCCTAACACTCTATTCTTCTAGTGGCCTTTATCTATTAGAAAACCCTGTATGCCATCTTGAATTGTAGCATCAGGAGATAATTTGTCAAACACCTTTGTCAGAATAATACACCTGAATCTCAAGTACATGTAAAGCTCATATTCTTGCATTCTCAGGAAGAAGCACTGGTCCAGGCTGTTTCTAACTGTGCAACAGCCAGCATGGAGATGGGTGAGCATTTTGTATTTTGACTAATTTGCTCACTAGGATATGTATGCCCTCTGATTTCATTGACTGTATTTGTATATTTATATATTTGTTGCATTTTTATAACTAGACTTACATAGAAAATTCTAACAGTGTATCTTGTCATCTCCTACACAATTCTACCAAGTAAATGCTTCATTAAAGGATTCTTGATTACTCAAAATAATGAACAAAACAAATGATGTGACGAAATCAAATGGAAAATAATTTAAATTACTTTCTTACTTTATTTGCATTTACAAGTGGCCATGAACAGAGCTATTCTGGAATCTATGCCACTACAAGATTGTGGTGCTGCTGTCAAGTCCTATTGAATTGTACCATTTTCCACCTCACTTCTCTGCAACATTACCTTTTTTTTCTCTCTACACTATTGATCAAGAGAATCAATTTTACAATTGAGGAAAACCATCAGACTAAATAGAACTTTGTTCAATTGTTCTTATGCTAAAGTTCACTATCTTTCTGCCCATAGTTTCCCAGGCTGAAAGAAGTAATTAAACATTTTAGGATAAAAGGTTTTCCCTTTCAATACTAACTGGCCTGTGGGCTGCATTTAGTGATAACTGTAAACAGGAACAACAATAATGTTAATAAATGTTAAGCAGAGAAAATGACTCACTAAATAAGAAACCAAGATTAGTTGTATTTAAACTATCCTGAGGTTAATCAAGGTTGAGTATCTATTCTTTTAGTTCCCATAAAAATAAAGTTGGCTTTGGTTTTCACCAAAAAAAATTATTCATACAACCAAGGCTATTTCAGAAGTTTCAACCAGCACTAATAAAAGATTTTTTCTATCAGTTACATTGCCTTAAGAACTATGATTAGAAAATCACTGTGGTAAAAAGAAAATGGGTAAATACAATATAATTAGTTGGTCCTACAGTCCCACAATCTTTCTAAACAGTATTACAGCTTAATTTGTACAGGAGTCAATGACACTTTATACTAGCACCATCCCATAGAGAACATTTTGGATTTCCACTTTAATTACTGCATTACAATAACAGTATAGAGTGTTTCCAAAAGCCAATGGTGCTCCAATATTCCTAATACTTTCTGCTTCTATCTAAAGTAAAAAGTGCTTCAGATAGAGCACAAATAGAATAATCTGCAGCAAACTAAAATCAGGACTAGACTAGTAGTAAAAATGCTACATATGTAATAAGATGAATTATGTTACATGAGCTAAATAATAACTGACTTTTCTCAACTAGCCAAAACAATTACTTAAACCACAGTGGTTTTGAGTTTTATAATTAGTTAGAAATTATATTTTGAAAGAAGAAAGAGCTGACATTTTCCTAAAAGATGACTTTGGTATTTCTCCTTCAGAAGTACAGTGAGGAGATGGTTATAAGGTTATAATTCTATAATTTCTGCAAGTTTACAATAACCTTACATGTGGTCAAAGGATATTATTTAAAGATACTATATTCAATATTATATCCCCCTCATTTCCATGGTTCTGCATATACAAAAACCACATTTTAAAATTTAATGTATATCTGCTTTGGAAATTTTGGGGATTTATGAACACCATTTGTGATTACTGGCAACACACAGAAAAATAACTGAAAATATCCAGTAGGGTCACATATACATTCATTATATCTATCTCATCATTTATTTCCTTTATTTGAAATAGGATTTAGGTAAACATAAACTGCACTCTTGAATTAACATGAACACTTAGCAATGCCCCCTAGACTTGGACTTAATGGAGATTTGACTTGTCCAGGAGCTATTGTGACCAGGGAATCATGGTGTATTAGTTTTCTTTTTAATACACTCACATGAAAAAGGTGATTCCTGACATTTACACAATAGATACGTCTGTATATTATAAGTCATGCCCTAAACCACCTTATGTGGGCCAAATTCAAAATTTTATGCCAGAATTTACTAAGAGTGATTTAGAGACACCTGTAGAGGTTTGAGTAAGGGAAAGAAAGTCAGCACTCATGGGGTAGCCGTGACATTGTTCATTTTTAGGCTATTATATGTAGTAGCACCAGCCAAGCCAAAAAACAAAATGCTTTCTGACAATTCTCACCACAGCATATTCACAGTTTTTCTCCTCTACTTTCTCTCTTCCACACTGAGGGGTCCCATACAGATTCCTAAGACTCTTGGACACCTATCACTTCCTACATTGTCACCATCAGTGCCAGCATCCCCTTATCCAACTTAATCTGCCAGTATCCCCTTATCCAAATTAATCTCCTCTTTCTTTCCAAACCCTTCCCTCCTCCTCAGTCCCCATTCAATCGCAAGCTGGGAGAACAGCAATAAGAAAAGGCAACTTGCAGTGGTGCTATAGAAGACAGCTAGAGAATTTCCCAGAGGCAGCCACACACATAAGCATGGGGTACCCCACTCACTTTTCCTTTCACCATGCTCTAGAACACTACAGGCATCTACTCCAAGTGATTTAATGACTGCAAGCCACCCAGCATTCAGATCAAGTCCCCATGGAAAGGATCAGACAAAAGCAATGTTTCTGTGAGAAAGGGAGGCTCATGGCTTTACTTCTCTTTTTTCCAGGAGAGAATGGATAAGCATTGCCTCTTCTGCTGCAACCACTGCCACACCTGAACCCTAGGAGGCAAACACTGCCAGCCGGAATGATGCCTAAGAGACAGTATTCCTTGATAGCTTTCCAAAAGTGAAATATTGTACCCATGCCATAAAAAAAAGTCTATTGTATTTTTTCAGACATTTAACTTTTCAACCATATTTTTATGATACGTTTTATATCATGAAGTATGAGCTGGCTATATCCAACAAAAGATGCAACAACGTATGAATCTACAAGCTCTCCTTAGAATTCTTAAATTGCTTTGTAATTTAAAACAGTCTCCCATTTCAGCAGGAGTTTCTGAAAAAGCAATGGAAAAATATATATTCTTTATGTATTACCTTATTTTTTCAGGGGACAACATTTGAGTAGAGCTTTCATTACAACTTAAATGACATTAAGTTCAACTAATTGATTTAAAATATTTATAGTGTGTTCAAAAGTTACCTTTAAGAAGCTTCACAGGACAAACTGTACTTCCTGAGCAAAACTTACAGCTGTTTTATGGCCTTCCCAAAACATATGGGTCAGTTCCTTTGAGAAATCTTCTATAAATGACAGTCTTTCAAGCAGTACAATCATGATTTTAGTTTTCAGAACAATTTTGCTAAATTTTTTGGAAAAGAATGGTACTGTTAAGTTTATGTATATTTTATAACAACTTTCTACCTAGAAACTCATGTTCTGTATATGATTGTTGAGGGAAAATTTTTTTAATGTTTTTTTCTTTTCTTTGTTGATTTTTAAAACTTATGATAAAAGTATATAGACAACACACATTTGTGTCCCTAGGACAAGTCAGTAAAAAGGAAACTTACAAGGTGAGTATAGATCTTGTAAGAGAGCAGGCAGAAAGAAGTTGGTGAGATCTATCATGAAGTGTCTGCCCCAAAACGCCTCAGGTGCCCCACTCTTCATTAGAACCAACAATAAATCAAGGAGACATAGAAAACATGGACATACTGTGAGCACGGTGGCTTATGTCTGTAATTCTAGCACTTTGGGAGGCTGAGGTGGGCTGATCATTAGAGGTCAGGGGTTTGAGATCAGCCTCGCCAACATGGTAAAACCTTGTCTCTACTCGAAATACAAGAAAAAAAAATTAGCTGGGTGTGGAGGCATGCACTGGTGGTCCTAGCTACTTTGGAGGCTGAGACAGGAGAACTGCTTGAACCTGGGAAGTAGAGGTTGCATTGAGCCACAACCCCACCACTGCACTCCAGCCTGGGTGACAGAAAGAGATTTTGTCTCAAAAAAAAAAAAAAAAAAAAAAAAAAAAAGAAAGAAAAGAAAAGAAAAGAAAAAATAAATTAAAATGTGGACATACTTTCACAGGGTATCACAATGAGCAGTGAAGGGAATATATTCAATCACTCTACTGCCTCCTGCTGCTATTTAAATAATCTGTATTTTTATAAAAATTGACATTGAACGCTCTATGAGGAGCCTAAAATGTTCTAATTATATCAATCTCGTTGGCTCTGACATACATCTAAAGAAAGGACACAGTAGTGCCAACATCAAGAATCATGACCAGCAATTCCATCTAACGTTGTGACAGACCTGACAGTTAATCGAGTGATTTTACGAGTAGCATTTTAGGGTAGATACACACATAGGATTAGCACTCCCAGTTTACAGGTAATAATATTCAAGCTCTGAGGCAACACACAGCTTTCTGACATTAATGAGACAGCAGAAAGTCACCTGTGGCTTTCTGACTACAAGTCTAGGTTTATTTTTTCTGTATCCTACACTATGTAAGCCCCTCAAAATGAACTCAAATAATCAAGTCTCCTGTTGGAATTTGCCAGTGCATGCATTTTCTACATTACCATCTAATCATTCCCCATCATACAAAATATTTGTTTATAGAAAGAAAGAGAAGTAAAATTTGCTTATCACTCACTACATGGTAGGTAGGACATTTTAATGAGTTTCATATGTATCATAACAATATATTAAAATTTACTATCTTTCATTAATACATATTTTTCTTAAAAAAATGGACATAATTACTATTATCCTTTTCTTCTAAAACTTTTGTCTATGTTATTTATTTAATTAGGATAATCCCTAATTTATCAGCAACAAATTTATGCCAGCTTGAGATTTTTGGTGAAGAAAATCTAGCCTACAGATTTTTTTCAAGTATAATGACATTTTTATGAATACTAAGTTTAATAGCTCATAAAGTTGATATAATGTTATGCTTCATGGACATCTAATAAAACATTTATTCACTTATTATAGATTTCGCCTTTTTAAAAATAGGTTCCAGAGAAAATTTCCTTTCCTCATCTCAAACTTTTTCTCTTACAGCCACTTAAAAATCTGTATCCCCTACCACTCTGCTCCAGTGCCTGATAAATAAAGTGGCCTGGGCACAGTGCCCGGTACTTTACAGACCTTATCTCATAAAATTATCTGTTCAGTACAAAAAGAATGCTAGGCTTCAGATTATAGGTTACAACAGCAAACCCCCACAAAAATCTATAAAGATAGGGACAATATCCTAGGGAATTCCTATCACACCAGTAATTTCAGTGATCCTCTATTTGAATAACAGTTTAGTTCAGGTGGAGAAATTGTGTGAAAGATACAGGATACATGGAAAAAAACGGATAAAATCCTTTTCTCCTCTTTAAAAATGTTACTGGCAACCAGAGTCAAGTACGGACTTCATCTGATAAAAATGTACCATTATATTGGAGTATTAGTTGTGTCAAATATGTCACACCAATGAAAGATCTCAGGTATATTAGGTGCAGGGTATACCAGAACTCTCTGAACAACCTTTGCAAGCCTTCTGTAAACCTGAAGCTATTCTAGAATAAAATATTTTATAATCCAATTAAAATAAAAATGCTTAAAATAGAGAGCAAGTCACTAATAATCTTTTCTGTATCTTCTCTCTTTCCTTCCATTCTCTTCATGGACAATTCAGTCATAGAACTGTTAGGTGGAGTAGCGCAAACTGCCTATGGAGAGAGCAGCCGGTTAAGTGATGGTGGAATTTAAGCAAGGTGAATGAAGCATCCACACAGAAAGAAGGCACAGCAAAGGGGATTCAGAACCCAGTATGGTAGGTAGGGCATCAGCATGTGAGTGCGGCTTGGCATGGGGTAACAGATTCTGAGCAGGGTGATGAGGGCATTCATGCAAGAGGAAGCCTCAATGAGGAGTATTAAATGTCAAGTTGAGTGAGGAGGATAATCCTGCCAAAAGGAGGAGTTGCCTGGCATGAAATACTAGTCTGAACAGGATAGCAAGAGCATTCACCAGCAAGAGGCCTGGTACCAGGTGACAGAGATCAAGAAGGGTGAAAAGAGTGTCCACACTTTGAGAAAGAATGACCAAAATGGGATTTCGGAGCTTGACGAAGGTTAAAAGGGGCTATGTGAATGGGTGTCCTAGAGTGCACTGACAGAGCATGAGCAGGTTAAAGACCATGATCATGCAGTGGGAGAGGAAGGCAGTTTGTCAAGGGAAGACAGAACCCGAAAGAGTAGGGAGGTACACATGTGCAAGTGGGAACCTAAGAAGGCTGAAAAAGTGTTATCTGCTGGACAGTGAAGGAGTCAGAAAGGTGTCAGAGGCTGAGAAGGTGAAGGAGGACATTGGCAAGGAGGGGCTACCTTGTGTGGGATGTCAGGACATGACCAAGTGGGGAAACGTGCCCACAAGGGGGAAGGAATAGCAACAGTGTGAGACTGGTTCCATACAAGGGACATTATACATAATAATATATATATTCAGATAATATATCTAATGTGTGTATACACACACACACACACACACACACACACACACATCCTAATAATAACATAGCCTGACACTAATTTTAACTTACATTCTAATAAGGAAAACTTGACTTGAAAAACTATGCTGGGTTTCAGGTATTTAACACGATAAATTGTATTCTATGCCTAGTTTTTGTCCCAGTTATGTTTTGTTATACTGAATTTCTACAGAATCATATGGGTAGCAGAGATAAGAGATCACAATTAAATAATAAATTAACATTTTTAAATATTTTATATGAATATAAACATATATAATGTAATATATTTTACGATATCTATAATATTTAGAATATTTTACTGTAATTTTTATCTATGCCACATATACAATATGTGAGAATGTGTAATATACATAATACATATATGTATATGTATAAGAACATATACATGTATGTAATATATATATACAAACATATATCTATAAGAATATATATATATATATATATATATATATATATATATATATATGTTATTTTTAAACGAAGAAATTTGCAAGAAAAGATTAATCCCCAGAAATCATTCTACTAAAAGCTCAGGACAAAAAACAGGGTCCTGTACAAAATTTTTCTTATGTGCCATTTACGAGCCTAACTTCACATTTTTTGTTTTTGTTTTTGTTTTTTTCAACATGAAAGAAAAGTAGGAGGGGAGAAAGTAAAAAAAAAATGCAAGTCTTTCTATAGGAAATGAAGGAGAAGAAAGGAACTTTTATTGGATGACAGATTACATGAGGCACTTAATATTATCATATTTTGCTTTACACAACAACTTAAAGTAGCCATTGACATATATTCCCTTTTTTAAAATTAGATAAATTTTTAACAGATTTCAAAGCTTACTGGTCCAATTATAATAAAATACAGAAGTCAAATTTAAACCCTAAATTGTCTTTACATGAAATCCTTTTTTTCAATGAACTAAGTTGCCTCAACTGAGTCTCATCATAATCTCTGAGTAGAAAAAGTGCTATCATTATTAACCTTTGTGTGTGTGTGTGTGTGTGTGTGTGTGTGTGTGTGTGTGTGTGAAGGGAGGTAAGAGACAGTGACTGGTTTTTATGGTTTTATGAATAGAAAGATTATACATCAAACCTTGGTCATGGAATGGAAATAAACTTGCTCTCTAACAGAGTCATGTAAGAATGACAGTAACACGTTATTCCAAAGAGTCTACATTCTTTCATGCATTATTCAGTCTGGTTAAATAATAGCCAGAAGTACACCTTTTTAAAGCTGTTTGATCTTTGGATAAATGTATAAAGCATATATACTGTTCTTTTACCAGAAATACGAAAAATCTTATTCACCTGACAAAACGTTTTCCAGATACAGCATCTACTGACATGATAATTAGCCAATAGGAGTACATAACACGTTAAAGCCAAACAGTAAGTACTGTTAATGTCAATTCTGCATACATTTCTCTCAGATCAGAATCTTCACACTTCCAGAAATGTCTTATGTTTGTTTCTTCCTGGGTACTCATTGGCTATGCATGTCAAGAATTCACTACAAAATCTAGTGAGTGCAAATTCACCATTTTTCTTCAGCATTTAAAAATCCAAGTAATTATGCATGAACTCTTATAAAGGGTCTTAGAGTAATAAAATGTATAACAATTATACAACTAATTTAGCATCTTTAGTAGATAAAAGATACCCTGTAGATAAGAATAAAATATAAGTTTCTGTGGATCTTGAAAATACTTCCAACTTACAGCTTAAAAAGGAAAGGATATGACTTAAAACATTGTCCTTAGTTTCTAGTATTTAAAACACTTCTTCTCTATGTCTACCTTTATGAGTAGAAAAAATGTTTCTTTATCCAAGAAACATTTTGTTATGCTAAATTTTAACAGAATAATATGAATATCATAGATTGGTAGAGAGAAAAGATTTTATATCAAAAACATGAAGACATTGATGCCATGTAAAAACAACTACAGTAAGAAAGTCTAGATAAGAAAATATAGTAAAATAACACTTAAAATATTTAGCAAACTGCATATAGAAAATTCAATATGTTTTTAAAACTCTACATATGATTTATGGGAAACTTTTTTATTTTAATATTGAAATATAATTGACATTTCATGTAATTTGCTTTTTTTTATTGTGGCAAATTAAAATTTACCATTTTAATTATTTTCAAGTTTACAGTTCAATGGTGTAAGATATATTCAAATGTCCAGAACTATTTTATTTTGCAAAATAGAAACTGTATATCCATTAAAACACTCCCCATTTTCCCATTTCCTTGGTCCCTAGTAACCACCATTTTACTTTCTGTTTCTAGGAATTTGACTAATTTAGATACCTCATATAAGTGGACTCAAACAGTATTTGGTTGTCTGTGTTTGTGACTGGCTTATTTCACTTGGCATAATGTCCTCAAGTTTCATTCATGTTGTAGAATGTGACAGGGTTTGCTTAAGGCTGAATAATATTCCACTGGGTATATGTATATCTACATACATACACACACATAAACACATATATTAACACATCCTACATTTTTTAATCCATTCATTCATCAATATACAGTTGTGTTGCTTCTGCTTCTTAGCTATTGTAAATAATGTTGCTATAAACATGGATGGGCAAATATCTCTTGGAGACTCTACTTTTGATTATTTTGGCTACATATCTAGAAGTGGGATTGTTAAATCACCTGATAAATCTTTTCGTGTTTTGAAAAAACTTCGTACAATTTTCCATGGTGGTTTCACCATTTTACAATCTCACCAGCAGTGTACAAGCATTCCAATGTTTCCACATTCTTGTCAACACTTGTCATTTTCCTTTAACAGTAGCCATCATAATGGGTGTTAAGTGCACATTTATTTTAAATGTGGGTAATGAACACTATATTACCAGAAATATCAAAGAAAAAATTAAATGCCTTTTATCTTCCTGGGCTCAGGTGATCCTCCTACCTCAGTCTCTTAAGCAGCTGGGACTACAGGTGAGTAGCACCATACAGTGCTAAAATTTGGGGGGGATTTTTGTAGAGATGAGGTTTTGCCATGTTGCCAAGGCTGGTCTCAAACTCCTGGGCTCAAGCAATCTACCTGCCTTGGCCTCCTAAAGTGCTGGGATTACAGGGATGAACCACCAACTCAGCTCTTTTTTATGCTTTTTATATACTTTTACCTGGTCTTTAAATATATTTTAATGTACTTTGAGTTCTTATTTACATTTTGCTCATAATAACAGGAATTCATAATATGTTACTAAGTGGTAAAAGCAAGGTTGAAAACCATAATTACAATACAAGGCAGAAAAAAAGCATGACTGTGTTGAGTGTGTGCAAGGATACATGTTAACTAAAACGCATTATATTTCAAACTAAACACATCTATATGCAATTGCAAACACAAAGGAGCATCACAGAATACAGGTAGCAGTTAATTTATTGAGATTATGAGATGTTAGTATCATCTTCTTGTTGCCTATGTTTTCTAAATTTTTTGTAAGAAATGTCTATTACCTGTGTCATATAAAACAATAAAGGAGTGGAAACTTGGCATGAATACATGAGAGCAATTCCTCAGGCTTGTCCATAGCTACTTGGCATTTGGTCTTAGAAAGGTCAGGCTGCTTACTGCTATTGAAGATGGCCACCTTCCACTGCTAAGAGAAGCAGCTGTGCTGAAAGGCTGGGAACACTTGGGGCAGGAGGCTTTCACTCTTAACTATGTGTGCTGACTTCTATTTCCTCAGGTTCTGATAAGGGAGAAGACTAATCAATACTGTCAATAAAAAGTGTTTGTGTCCTTGAGAGAAGCTTTTATGCGTAAAAAAAATTTCATTGGTTTACTTTGGTTTTAAAGGTTAATATTAAACTCATCAAATTAGCAAATTCAAAAACCTGACTTACCCTTAAGTTTTTAGCATCAATTTCCAAATTGTCAGTCTAGTATATTTTAATAGTACCTTGAAAGAGGATTTCAACTGATCATTGGCCCAATTTTTAAAAATCCTTCCATTAAAGACAATTCCTTTAAAATTTCCTGGCTGACAAATATTTCAGAAGGTAGGTAGACAGGTAGGTAGGTAGACAGATAGATAAATGATAGATGACAATAATAGATTCTGTATACATACATACAATCTTAAATGTTTCAATGCTATATAAAACTTGGTAAGATTTCAATTTAAAATAAGAGAACTAAATCAATTACTCAGTTATGCATTTTAAGATGGAATTAAAAAGCTAACCTGTTACTTAATAAGGCAGATTCTGTTTCACATTAGAAATCCTTAAAATACCAAGTACGTATAGACCTTTTGTTAATATAAAAATGTTGCTGCCAAATTTCGTTATTTTAGCTATTTCTACTGCAAATTATAAATCTTCCAGGGCTAAAAGAATTGTATCTAAGAAGGAAATAATGATATCATACAAAGAGTTTTGAGGTTACCTTCTTAGCCAACTGAAGATCTATACTGATCTAGAACTTCAACACAGTTGCTGACTGTATTTTGTCAGTGCCACCAAGGGTTACTTTGAGCCCTACACATAGCCTGTAAAAGGGACTTAATAACTTACCAATGGTTGAGTTCATAACACTTAAAAGCCACATAGCTCTTATTCACAGCCATACCTAATTCTTAAGTGAAGGTTGACTTTCATCCTATCAGTACCACTTAATTAAATCTAACATGTTGAGTCTCTGCTCCATTCCACTCTGAATTCTTTTTATTTTCCAGTAGGAGCAAAATTTCATTGTTTTTTACATATTATTCACAGCTTTTAATCACAATGTCTAATGTCTACTGACAAATACTTGTATATCCACATATATTCTGGATACATAATACAAGTGTAAGAAGATGGTTAAATCTCAGTACATTGGAGGTCAGGAGATCTCACTCCCTTCTTGCTAATCTACCCTCTACTCGAGACAAGGTGGTAACATAATACTTACTGACAGTGCCTAGGAAAGAAGACCTACATTAAAAAAATATATCCAGACTACTTCTCTGGTTTACTTTTCAGAAGAGAGAAAGTGAGTACATATTTGAGCATAGGTCTGACTGCCGGGCCTTCAGTGTGGTATTATTTGAGGTTCACTGCATTAGAGTCACCATGCTGCTCTTCACCCTATAGCTCACACTAACAGCACCCAGACAGTTTACAGCTTAGTGAAGACTTTTCCACTTCCGTTGTAGGAACTCCTCCGACCAGAGAATTTAATAGCAAATAAGAAGAATTGCTGCCTTATATTTAGAACACCTTATTTACAACTTCCTGAGGACAGAAAGGTAAAACAGACTTGATTATGCACATTATTTTACTTTAAAAACAATTATTTACTGATCCTCAATCCCAAAATACTGTTGAAAAATCTATAAAGCTCTCTATAATCTTACAGAAGAGTTATAGCATGAGACTTTTGTAATGTATACCTCTCACCAACATAGGAGTGCTCTAGTTTTATCTATGCCATGAATAAAATGACACTGGCACCCAGCACCAGGATTATCACCCACTTACTCAGAAAATAATGATTAATTTAAGATAAATAGATGCTGGCTTCAGACACAATGATTGTATTTCCCAGATATTGTTGCAGCAGCATTCTCTACTCTCAGAGGTTATAAAGCATTCAGAGCAATCATTCTTTTCTACTCAGGTAACACAAAGCATTCAAGATTTAATCTAGCTCTTCTGTATGGTACAGTTGAATTTTATTTGACTTTGCCATCGCCCTACCCATACAAAATTCTTTCTCTTTAATTTTAGTTTTTTCTAACAAACTTGTTTTTTTCCCTTTATTGTTCACCTTTATAATTCACTAAAAAAAAAAGTTGCTTAACTATAAAAGAGTAAAATTATACCAATTAAAACAAATTTGAAAGTCAAAATAGAAAACAGCAATCACAGCCTGAAACTAATGTTTTAAAAGTTTGCAGAGCATGACTATGCTTTAGCTTTCCCTTAAAATATTTCATTTTTTTCTAAAGATTGGCTTTCTAAAATATAGGTGAAAAGTGTAAATCCATCTTCAGTCAAAAAATATATTGACTTTTTATTTTTTAAGTCACCAAGAAAACAGTTTTTTGAAGGCAGAGAAGATATGCACTAGGGCAGAGACCTGCACTTGAATTCCAATATAATAACATGACCATGAAGAGTTTTCCTCCCTTTATGAGGCATAGGTCTTAGAGAATGACCTTATAAAAAATGTAAAACCAGCCTGGTTTTCAAACAGATCACTGGAGGCAAATTTCTAACAACAAAGATGAGTCACTGAACACAAGTCACACCATTGGCCTTAACCTCTAGAAACTCATTAAATCACCTCCCTAAGCCTGGGATCCAAAATAGGCCTTCAGTTTGGTCAAGAGTCAAAGCTTAAAAGTATGGTTTCTTTCTACTGTGATGCTGGCTTATTACTGAAAAGTTTTAGGAACTTTTCAACAACAACACACACACACAGATGCAGACTGAAATGAGACAGACATTAAATATGGGTCCATGGTAGTAGATACAATATTTTGAGAAGTAAGTGAGAGATTTAACCCATGTAACAGTGACTAGGCAAGGCTATTTCTCTACCTTATATTAAGAGTTGACAATTTTAAGGATTGGGTAATCCAAATAATTTTAATATTTGACTCTGAAACTAATTATATGATTTTTGTAATTTTACCTTTATAGTTATGCTTTTATTCACCTTGTAAGATTAATGGTTAGATTTTTTCTGGGTATATCACAACTGAACAGTGGAAGGGATATAGCCAATTTAAAATTAAAAGGTTAAAATAGAAAATACACAGAAATTATAATGATTTCTACTAGCTAAATCAAAGGGTTAGAAATAAAGTTCTTATAGTTAGGTCAGCCACTATCTTACAAAATGTGGCACTTAAAACCTCCTGAGGTAGAAAAAAAACAACACAAAGCCATTATCCATATTTCAGCACACAAGGAACACAGAGCCCAGAAGAGCTTTGCCTAGGAACTCTCTTGGAACATGTGCCCCTACTGAAATGGCCTCCATGAGGCCAACAATGGTACAAATGTAGGTAAGAGGTACCTGTCACTGAGACAAAGAATTATAATGATGGGTGAGACACGGACCAGGGAGGCATTCATGATGATGATGATGGACAGGTGCCTATACTTTCCCTATCACTGAGATCTTACTCTAGATCCCTGCGAACGCGCTGTCCCTGTGGAAGCAGGCACCATCCCAACTGTGCTCTACTTCATCAACCTATTATATTTTCACAAAATAGACTTCACAAAAAGTGATATCTCATGTTCACATATATCAAAACAGTGATACATGAGTCTCCCAATTGTCACAACTGCTAATGTTAGTAGATACAGTCTCTAAAGAAATGTGGAGTTATCTTGAGTTAAAATGGGCAAAGGGGCTTTAAATTTAATGGATGCTGGAAAAGTTTCAGGATAATAAAGGTTTGCTGGATAAATTAAAGCAAATCTGTCTAGGCATCTAGGACAGAGCCAATCTTTAAAAATATTTTATTATGTTATTTTCACTGTACTGTTGTTCTAGTTACATGGAATACAAATGATATGTTATTTAGACTTGGAACATCACACACTGGGGTCTGTTGTGGGGGACTAGGGGAGGGACAGCAGGGGGTAAGGAGGTTGGGGTGGGATAACATGAGAAGAAATGGCCAGATACAGATGACTGGGGGATGGAGGCAGCAAAATGCATTGCCATGTATATACCTATGCAACAAGCCTGCATGATCTGCACATGCACCCCAGAACCTAAAGTGCAATAAAATACATTTTTTTAATTACAAAAATTTGTATAGGCAAACCATTTTCTTAAAGTTGATGAACAAAGGTCAAAACATTATTTTTCCTGTCGTTTATAATCTTGTCCCAATCCACTTAACAACATTTAGTAAGATCTCAGAGAAAATTACATTTTAGAGTTTTTTCTTCTCCCTGACATGAGGGGTAACTTTACCACAATTAGTAAGTGTGGTACAGAATTTCAAGCAAATGAGGTGCACAAGCAGTGTAACAACTGTAACATATTTTAACAAAAACGAATGCACAAACTTGCTGCTGCTTAGACCACTGTAGCTTCCAGGACCCAGTTTCTTTTACCGATTTAAAAACAAAACAGAAAAAAAAGTTTGTGCCTGAACAAAGAAATTGGGATCCTGTTTTAGTTCATTATTAAACTGTTATAAAGATACCTGAAATACCTGAAACTGGATAATTTATAAACCAAAGAAGTTTAATTGACTCACAGTTCTGCATGGCTGAGGAGGCTCAGGAAACTTAGAATCACAGCAGAAGGTGACGAGGAAGCAAGATTTCTTCTTCATAGGCAGCAGGAGGGAGAGAGCACAGGCGATACTGCCATTTTTAAAGTCATCAGATTTCCCGAGAACCCCCTCGCTATCACAAGAGCAACATGAGGGCAACTGCCTCATTATTCAATCACCTCCCACCAGATCCCTATAATTCGAGATGAGATCTGGGTGGGGCCATACAACCAAACCACATCAGATCCCAATTTTATTTTTAAATATATATAATTTTGTATATTATACTATTTGTTTCAGTGAATAACTGTTTTTTCTTCCCTTGAAATATTCTTCAAAATTAACTTCAAGGGCATCAAACTAGTTTTTCATTAATACATATATTCATTATTTACAAGTTCTGTTTTTTCTATAAAAACCTTTTTATATTTCAAATGTTTGTCAGTAATTTTACTTCTTTTTGAAAATTTTTTCCTAACTTAGCTTCAACTTAAACCTCAGATTTCTTTCCCATAGGATCTAGAAGAGGCATTACTTAAAGAGTGGATTTTTAAGCTTATGATTTACATTTGCAAATTTTGGTTTTTAACAAAGTTGAATCAATTTACTGTTAAACTGTCAGAAGATAAGGCTCACTTGCCAACTGCAGAGTTCTTAAAAGGGCTCTGGGTGCCTCTAGCATTTCTCATGTCCAATTCCTCTGCACTTCACAGACAACTTCCTAAACACAGTTACAATGACAGGCACTCGAGAAATTCTTGTGATTCTCTATTATCCACAGAGTAAAATGCAAACATCTGAGCATGCTATCAAAGTTCTCCACAAACTGGTTCCAACTTTTTCCTTCTTTCCCTCTCCTCCCCACCACTCACCCTCTAGCAGTTCCACTCCTGGCTACACTTGGAGAGGCTGTAACAAACATATACACCTGGGTTCCATTCCAGGCTAATTAAGTAAGACTGGGAACTGGCTTTTTGGGTGATGGGGGCACCAAAATCTCAGAAATCACCACTAAAGAACTTACTCATGTAACCAAACACCACCTGTTCCCCATAAACCTATGGAACTAAAATAAAATAAATAAAAATAAATGAAAATTTCTCCACTAGATTATTCAAATAGATAGCCAGGTTTGGAATCACTGTGAGCTAGCCTCTTCTTTCTTAAAGCATGGTATGTAGAGAGACTGGGAGACTTGTCAAAAATGCAAATTCTTGGGTCTAATTTTAAGCCTATTAACTCAGGCATTAGAGGCCTAGAGACCAGGAATCTTCAGTTTAACAAACTTGCCAGTTCTACGATTTGAAGAGTAGGGCTTTAGCCAGAACAGACTATTTCCATTTTCTTACTGATGTGCTGCACTTCCTATCTTTAACATAAAGGGGAGAGGTCCCCTGTATGCTTTACGTTTACAAAGTCTGTTTTCCACCCTCCCTGAGACTTATCTTTGCCCCGCCATACACACACCTTACACACACACAAACACACACGCAAATCATAGCTATTTTTTAATTCCCAGGTTAAATGTTTATTCTTCCAGCCAGGTTTAAATGTTTTTGAATGTTGTGCTTTCATTGTTCATTGTTTATGTTTGTACTCCTGTATGCACCCATCCAGTGCTGCACTGAACAGTCATGGGGATCTTAAGATCCACTAACAGAATTAAATTTTTCATGTGCAGATAGAATATCTGATTCACAAGAGTATTTCCATAGTGTCTGGCACATTTTTTTTTTTTAAACATCGTAGATAGATGAAAAATACATTAAATGTTGTAAACAAATAACTAAATCTTCCTAGGCTGTGCTCTCCTTGATAAGTAACTATCAAACACTGTTCCATAATAGTTTTGGTAAACAGAGGCAATGCAAGAGAAAGTAGTCTCGTTTTTTTTTTTTTTCTAGACCCTAATGATTTGCTAACTAAGCTCACTCAGATTTGCTTTGCTAAATCAAGTATATTTTTGTCTACTCAATAGGTAATTATATGTGCTCTTAGTGAAAGACTCTACCCAAGTTGTCAACCACTTGTTTAGATGATTAGTTCTCTTTGATCATTTCGACATGTGAAGACATAGACAAAGGGAAAGAAAATGTTTTAGAGTCTTTTGTTTCTCTAGTACATGAGCACAAGTGAGAGTTGAAAGTCTGGTGTTCCAAAGGGAAATCAAGTTTAGCAAATGCACAACCTCACATTTTTAAAGGAATGAATTAGAGACCAATTTATGAAGCTATCTCTCAACCCTGTTTCTCTGAAGGCCATGCTGAAATGACAACTCTTTTACTAAGCTTTCTCAAAAACTCCAAAGTTAGCCTTTCTAAATTGGTGTTTCTAAAGCACTAAACATTTGCATGGTATTTATTGTTTTTCCCTGCTGTATCTCAAGAACATCTCAGATTCTTGTACACTTTATCACCCCCACTTGACTCTAAGCTCCCGAAATTAGGAAGCAGGTATTTTTCAGACTTACATTTCTTATAGTGCCTAATGATATTGCCTGGCACACCAAAGGCATCAATAAATCTGAGATAAATGAGTAAATAGTAACGGTAGATAAATGTTGCTGAATCCTAGCTAGAATGTAGAAGTTTTTCTTTAAATTTACTTTTTCCAAACCATAAGCTATCTTTCACTTACAGAAGAAGTGAAAGGAATCCACAGGAATCATGTTATAGACAAGGGGAAGAATGACACTGTGGTCATGGATAGGAATAGGAGATAATTTCCTTCTCTTTACCCAGGTAGACAGAATATGGAGGCTGCTGAGAGAGGATTTTACTTGTGTACAAAATGCTTAACTACTCTATAGAGTGTAGTTTCCTCCTCTATAAATTGTAGAAAAGTTTCCATCTATTGTATAGGGCTACTGTTAAGAGTAACTTGCTTAGTAACTGCATGCGAAAGTATCTAGTTCATGACACATGGTAAATAATAAATGGTATTTAATTGTTTTCATTCTTTCTGTCTGGCTTACAGAAATGAAAAGGACAATCTTATTCAGAAGATTTGGTTCCGAAAAATGAAACCAGGGCATAAAGTATATCAGTAACAGTAAGGTATACTGTTGGACACCAGCTAAAAGTATATGCTATGTATCAATGTGAGATAAGTTGAATTACAAAGGTAGATAAGTAAAATAATTGAAAGAAGACTTGGCATTCTAAGCATCTATTAAGGTTCTGTGACTCATCAGTTGTTTGAACTTGGATAGCTATTCTAAACAGAACCCTCTGGGTAGAATAACACAAATGATTCTTTATCCAGATACATAGACACACAGAGAAGAGTCCTCTTGAGTCACCATCTGGGGGTAAATAACTTGCACTTAATAGATGGCACATAAGGATTGTGGCACCTCGGCACTTACATGCTGAATGTCCATCGAGCAGAGAGTATACAATTCTAATTACACATGACAATCAAAAACTGTCTGAATTGTATGTCGCTTCCATTTCTATCTAGTCAGAATTTACTCTTGACAGTTCAAAGTGTGATTGATGAATGACAAGAAAATAAGTTAAGTTGACTTTAAACCTTTCAGATAGCCATGTGACAATGAAGCTAAAATTTGGAGGAAGCAACCCAATAGCAACAAAATATAAATGCTTTGAAAATTGAAAATTACATTGGGAAGACGGAATAAAGCTGTCAAACGATTCATGGTGATAACAACTATTGCTTCTGAATGTGTTGGATTCAACCACACATTGTCTCTACTCGCCTTTTTTGACTTATAGAAATGATAGTTTATATGTTTTTCAAGATAACAACAATTAGGCTTTGTTAAGATATTATCACTCTTTTGAAGAAAAATTAGCTTCGTTGACTTTTACAGAGTTTATATATTTATCATGATGAAATATCGTTCTATTAGGTTTATACCGGAGAAATCTAGATATATGAAATAAAAGGAAAACAAAAAGCACACGTGGTGGAGAAAGATTACCGTTAAGCTTCTTTTGATAGTAGCAAAAAGTAGAAAGACACGTGATTATCAGAAAGATATTGTGTTGGAAGTATTGACCAAAATGTGGAGCTATGATTTAGAAAAAGGGGGAAGCCATCAAAATTGTGATGTCCATGAAAATAGAAATCTTAAAAAGGAGATTTGGAAAAAGCAGTGCATAGTAACCAGACCTGGAGGAGAGTGAGCAAAATGAGAAGATAAAACTAGCAGAACTATGAAGTACCTTTTATTATTCATTCTGAGATTCAGGGAATCCAAGAAGGTAGTGAGAATCTGACCAGGTGAATTAAAAATCTGGTTCAAAATTTTATAAGTACGTCACTCTCATTTTCTGTGGCAATTAATTCTTTATATTTTGATAATGTAATTATAATAAAAATATGTAAATGAAGTCAACAGAAAGTTGAAGTAAAACAGTACATCCTGGCTGGAGTTAGCCTTATCTTGGGGGATAGTTCTTGACCATGTTGGGGAAGAAATTGGGCTGTCAATAAGGAACAGTTTCATAAAGAGGAAGACTCTCACCTGTGTATAAAAGACTAGTTTGAGTTTGGACACTGAAAGGGGCTCCTGGGTGTCAGTGCCTCATAAATTCTCCTACTGACTTTGGTCAGTAGCTGTGTTAGGTAACAAATCACACTGTTGTATGTCCCCATGTTCTCTCTGGTTTAATCCATCACTGGAAATTGGAAATAAATGCTAGAAGTCACTCTGGACTTGGTGAAGGCTGAAGCTTTGCCTCGTAGCATTCTACAGAGGGGAATTAAGTAAGACTTTATAAAATCAGTATCTTTTTAACTTTATAAAGTAGATGTATCATAAGGACTTATGGTTTCATACTCTTAGCTGAATTTGTCTCTACTGTAGGCAGAGACCCTTATAATCCAAATAAAGAAGTAGGACTATGAAAGAGGTAGTGTAAATCAAGAACCCTTAAGGCACATTAAAGTGAGTAAAAAGACTTAGTAACAGAATAGACTTGGAGTAAATAACTTAGAAGAAACATGAAATAATAAAACCAAGGATTTTGGCCTGGAAACTGAGAGGAAAAAATGTGTTAATTTAGACACAAGTAGGATATTTGTAAAGGAAAACAATTGAATAAGGAAAATAATTGTTTAAATGTTTTCATTTTAAATTGAAAAGACAGTTACATTCAAGGAGAGAAGAGTTGTGAATAAGTGACTGGAGATAATAATTTGAGAATTTTCTGTGCAAAAATAATCTGGAATAGGAACAGTTTGTTCTTTCTCAACCTCAATTAACTGGTTGTGTCTACCTTGAGCCTCAGATTGAAAAAGATTTTTAGTCCACAGCTAAGTTCAACAGGAAAGCTCCGTGATCAATTTCTAGTATCAATCATGCAATCTAGTGGCAAGAGTGACATTAATGAGTACTTACCTGCCCTCACAAGAGAGACATGTAGGTGGTGCTGAGCTAACTGGGCAAGAAAGTAGAGTGAGAGATCCATCCACATCATGAGTATAGAGCCTCAGTATTTTCCAGAGTTGGGTGTGAGAAGGTATTATTGGGTTAGAACACATGAAGAGATTTGGAAGGAAATCCAAGAAAGTGTAGTATCGTAGAAACCAGGAGAGGAGAGGAGGATGTAACAAAGGCTGTGGTCAACATGGACACATTCTTCCAGCAAAGCTGTGCGAAGAATGAGAGTGGGGTAATACCTAGACTGGGCAGTGACATGATTTGGCACCAGGTCTTACATCTTGGGAAAGATTACATTGCTTCAGGGAGTGATGAAGTGAATCACAATGAGGAAGCATAGTCCAATTTATGTATTTACAGAATAAAGAATTATTAAGTCACCTCTGTGCCTCCATTTGCTTGGATATTATCATTGCATTGTCATTAAAATCAGATCATTAGTTTGGATGATACACACCTCAGGGGGAAAAAATTACTCTTAGGTTTAACTGTTAAAAATTGAATAAATGTGTTTTCTAAACTTGTTGTTTTAAAACTATTGTCTAGAACTCATGTGGCAGCAACGTTAAGAGATGCATCTCTTAAGACACAATTTTAAATGATGCATCTCTGAAATTCACATTAAGTAAGCCAAATCTTACTATAGAACTTTCTTATCACATATTCACCATTACATAGATTCAGATGTGTGTTCTTATAGTCTTCAGTTAGTGTCTAAGTAGAACAGAGGCGTTCTACAACCATACTTTTTATTTATCAAAAAGAAAAAGATGTCCAGATTTTCACCATCTGTCTGACTTACAAATGCACCTGACTAAAAATAAACCATTCAAGAATAAGCCATTCACACTTCCTCTGCAGTGACTGAAGTGTTTGTTGTGATATCTGTATTAAATTAAGAAACTTGGCGCTCTGGTCCTTTAATGGTGCTGACATTCTGACTCACAGATGCCCGAGGGAAGTCAGAACACTGGACAGCCGAGAACACCAGTGGAATGGCAGTTGGGAGGCTGATGGAGGACAAGTAGGGCCTCGAGGACAGGTACATGACGGAAGCACAGGGAAAAATAAAGAAGAGAGAAAGAAAAATGGCAAGTTGACCTGGAAAAAAAATGGGGAGGTTTGTAAGAAGAGTAAGTTAAAGTAGCAGAATACTTTTATGTAGCCCTTACAACAACAAGAAGAAAAAATAAATAAAAGGGAAATAAAGAATCATTTCTGAGATTTGTTGATAGGAGAAAAACCAAAGAATCCAGAGTTTTCATGAAATGTTTACTGTTATTATCCAAGCAACATTATTAACTAGTGGTGTCCTGACTAAAGATTACATAAGCTAACTGGGACTTAGCCTTGGATTTTTACAAACATGTTATAGACCAGTTAAATTTATAAAACAAATTGGAAGAATTACCATAAAAATACCATATTTTAAAATTTGGCTTGTAAAGAACAATGTATAATCATCATTACATGGTATTTACAAAGTGTTTCCTAGGATATGATTAAGCTCTTTCATTGTAAGCTTTAAAAAAAAATCTGTAGCTTGAGTCTTGCTTTAACATTACCTTTCATTTCAAAGACTTTGTTTTCTGATAAAACTGGTAAAAGATTAAGATTTTGCTATTCAGCAACGTTTGACAAAATGTGATTTATTCTTTTTTTTTTTTTTTTTGTCAGAAGAAATAAAAACAAGGGTTCATCACTAAAGAGGTACCCTGACAGCGTAAATATCATGATTAGCTAAAAACTGGAATCATCTGGAAAAATAAATAAGACTCATCATGTCCCTTCCCATCCATAACCAGAAGGGAAGCAAAAGACCTTTGCCCCTGGAGCCTCTTCTTTTGCCCCAAGTTCCACGTAGCAACTACCTGCACTTTCAAGAGGAGAAACAACGACTACACCTCAAGAAATTCCTTCTTCACAGGATGTTTCTAGTGGCCAACATACAAGAAAATGTAGACAAAAAAGATATCGCTGACTACTATGAGCAAGTGTTTCAGTCAGTGTTGAAACACCACCTAGGAGAAGCAGTGACAGGATTACTGCTCATATATCCTACTTCCATTCTGCATATCCTTGAGTCCTCCAGTGGCACACTCTACCAAGTTCTGCTAGATCATATTGGCCATAAAAAAGAAGAAAGAAATTTTTTTATTCAAAACATGAAAATTATAGTCATTTCTCATAACATCCCAACGAGGCTTTTTATGCAATGGCATGTTTCAGTGATAAAAGTGCCAGTTATGTATCTCGATGATGTGACACAGTCACAGACCCTAAAAGAGGTCATCACAGATTTTCTCACACAAACTCATAAACTGTCAATTCACCTTTGTAAGACTGTTAAAGTGGGCACTAAAGGACCAGGTGATAACTTACACCAAACTGCAGCTGACCTACTCCTCCCAGAACAAATCATAAAGTACCTATGTAAATCAAAAGAATTCATGGACCCAGCAACATTTATAAACATGTATAACAGACCCATACACATCACTCTGGATTCTGAGGTGGTGTGGCCTGCTCCTTCACGTTTCTAGGATTAAGAGGGATAACGTGCTCATGTCTCTTAAGGAATTTGTGCTACTTAAATAGAAAGAAAATATTTTTAAAGTTACTTGTCTCTTTTAAAAGAAAAGAAACAGAACATTGCAATATA
This sequence comes from Saimiri boliviensis, assembly GCF_048565385.1. Classification (NCBI taxonomy): domain Eukaryota; kingdom Metazoa; phylum Chordata; class Mammalia; order Primates; family Cebidae; genus Saimiri; species Saimiri boliviensis. The sequence goes on along the minus strand of NC_133458.1, from coordinate 65,125,295 downwards.
CACAGAGGTAATATAATAATCTTTACAGAGTATGTTCAGCTTAACTTTTAAAATGTATCTATTCATTGCAATATTAAGTTCAATACATTATTTTAATAGGTAGATGGGTTTAATAAGTTTGTCATAACTTCACAAATGTTAACATCATTTTCATGAAATGACACTTTTTAAACAAAAAGTATGCATGAGTATGCATGAAAAAAGACAAACGGAATTCAGATTATCATTCAATCTCTCAACAGTTAATGAATAGTCACTATGTAGTATGACTGTACACAGCAAAAGTACAGTATTCTGAGGGTACAAAATTGAGAAGAAAAATCCCACTCTTGCAATCTAAGGTTAGAGGCAAGTACATGTAGAAGTAGTTACGGTGGGATACATAATATATATTATAGTATAATATAATATATTATTATAGTAGCAGTATATAGGAAGGGCTTTGATAGCACAAGTGAAGGGATAACCATTGTATAATTCCTGCATTCAGAAAACAAAATCTAATTGTTGAAAACATTTCCAAAGCTCACATATTCTGGACTATATAATCAAGAATATTGAGACCATTATAAAGCTACAGAAAACAATAACTATTTGGAATGACAAAAAAGAAAATACATTTTCAGATGGCATTGTGTTACTCCATGCAACATCATTTATTGAACATCCCTTCATGTTACAGACATTTGCCAGGTGCTAAGGGATATGGCAGGGTACACAGAACACATTATCTGCCCACTGTTAAAACTTACTTCTGAATGATTTTATGTAAAATAAGCAATCTGGTTATTTTCTCAATTCACTTTCTAGAAAGCAGCTAATTATATACAATTGCTATTGTGACAAACTTCAAGTTGATCCCTTTCTTCTTTTATCCAGATGAATATTTTTTGCATTGTTTAAAAGTTTTTAGCTTGTTTAAGCAATTAATTGACATCAATATTTTGAACACAGCAATGATATTTGTCCCAAATCACCTTAATATCTTTTGGAACAGACTTTGTATTTAGTGGAGAAAATATTTATCATTATAGTTTTATTTTTTATGATTTATTTCATTTTTAGAATCTTTGGGGAAAAACCCATCTCAGTGTGTACCTCAGATTTTTCATTTGCAGAAAATTTTGTTCTGCATGTGGAAATGCTGACCAAATTTTATGTAACAAACAAAATATATATAACAAACAAAAATGATATGCATCGTTATTACATAACAGAATCAAATGTTAGGAAAAACCATTCTATTTTCCAAATTTTGCAATATATCGTTAAATAGAATAATATTTTTCACTTTTAGCTGAACTTGAAGTTTCTTTCAAGTTAATAACAGAAAAAAATGTTTTAGATAAAATGAGAATTCTTCTAGCTAAGAAAGTATATAACTTTTAAAATTTATATCAATTTAGGAAAAAAAACACTTAATACTAGTAAACAATATGCTCTCTACTTTTTGAACTGTGAAAAAGACAGAGGGGCCCATCAATAGTAAATGATTAGTGATAAAAGTATTAGAAATGTAAGTAAATATTTTCCCAGTAAAAAGGAATAGAGAAAACATTTATCAAAGATACAAGCTTTGCTCTAGGATTAGAATGAATATGAAAAGTGGTTTGGGAGACTGAAGACCAGCATATATACCAGAATAAGCAGAGAAAGGAAGGAGAAAATGAATAATAAATGTTCATTGTATCAGAATTTCTTTAGCAGGGTGATTTTGTTTGGAAACAATATTTTCTGAAGTTAGCTACTGAATAGAAGTTCAGGGTTTTGCATAAAGATTATATATTCAAATACAAAAATATGTGGCATATTGTATTTCCTAAAAATGGTTACTGCAATATATCCAATCCGACGTGCTCTTCTTACAACATGAGCTTGATAGTCCTCCCATTGTGTAGTAGCTTCTAACTCTCTCCCCTGGAATGCAGGCAAACCTCTTCTGTAACTGCCTCAACCGATAAAATACAAAAGAAGTAATTCCATGTGATTTTGAAGCCTAGGTCATAAAAATGCTGTGCACTTTGCCTTGCTCACTTTAATGTTAGCTCCTGGAATCCAAACACTATGCTGTGAGCAATCCAGCAATTTCAGACAACAACCCAGCTAAGGTTGCAGCCAACAGCACCCATCAGCCACTAGACATGTGAGTGAGTGAGACATCAGGTGATGCCAGACCCCAGGCTTCCGGTTAACCTGGGAAGCCAGTTCAGTTGACATTGTGTAGAGAAGAGATGAGCTGTTTTCACTGAGTCCAGCCCAACTTGGAGTTCTTTGAACGTTAGCGATTACTGTTAATTTCAGCCACTAAGGTTTGGGTGAACGATTATACAGCAGTGCGGAACAATAATACATATGTGATGGGAAAACAACATATATGTATATAAACTCTCTGTATTATATATTATTCATTAACTTATGTACCAAAATTTATTGGCTATCTACTGGTAAAAATGTACTAGTAGACCAATCACTGTGCTAGTCACTGTATGTACAAGTAGCCATAAGACGTGTATTCACCACACTGGCTGGCATAGATTTTTTATGGGTCTAGAATACTTTCTGGTGTCAGAAATGCCAGTTGAAACCTAATTCACTAAGCCAAAAAGAGAATTATTAACAACCTTAATCATTTTTGGAAGAAGTTATAGAATCTCTCTCAAGGATGATAATACTGCTGATTTACTTAGTATACCATAATTTTAAAGAATTCATAAAGCCTCAACTATGATTATAACTGGAAAATAAACACAACGTGGCTAGAAATAATTTCAGTTACTTTGGTTATTTGTTCATTTTTGTGAACACACTAGAATGAATGTATTAAAAAAATTTATCCCATATAGGAGTCACTTTGGGAAGTTTTATATTTGTCCTGTAAACAACACCACTGCTGAAAACATTTTGTGACCATACTGCAGTTGAATAAAGGAGGTTTATAAATCAAGGGGGGCTTAAATATTTTACTTACATCTAATTTTTAATCTCCAAATTATTGTTATACTCCAACTTAATTAGTAACTTTAAGATTCGATCTCCATTCATAAAGTTTTTAAAATTTATACTCACTCTCAAGGACAGATCTGCTATCACAGAACATATTAAAAAGAGCGTGACAATGCTTCTAAGAGGAAGAACAAATTGGTTTCAGTAACAAATGAGTTACTGAGATACTTACATAGGTCACTAATATAATGTCTTTAAATCAGACCCTTTCAGCAGTGTATATTTGGGTATATTTTATAAAATCCAGAAACCTTATATTTACACCTTATAAATTTAGTTTAACAAAATCCAAAAATGTGAAGTTTTAAGCCTTAGTATGACTCATAAGGTAATTCTTAATGAAAGTTATAATAGGATGAAGATACATGCACATATACATTCACTGCAGCCCTGTTCACAATAGCAAAGACATGGAATCAGCCCAAATGCCCATCAGTGATAGACTAGATGAAGAAAATGTCCTACATATATGCCATGGAATACTATGAATATATACTATACATAGAAATGAACAAGATCATGTCCTTTGCAGGAACATGGATGGAACTGGAGGCCATTATCCTTAGCAAACAAACACAGGGACAGAAAACTAAATACCCATGTTCCCACTTATAAGTAGGGGCTGAACAATGAGAACACATAGACATAGGGAGGGAAACAACACACACTGGGGCTTGTCAAGGGTGCAAGGAGAGGGAGAGCATCAGGATAAATAACTAATGCATGTGGGGCTTGATACCCAGGTAAGGGGAAGACAGGTGCAGCAAACCACCATGGCATACATTTACCTATGTAACAAACCTGCCTGTCCTGTACATGTACTCAGAACTTAAAATAAAATAAAATTTAAAAGAAATAAAGTTATAGTTGCCTTACAATAAAACCTTAAATAAGAGTACAGAACTTAACCCAAACAGAAAAAATTAATATTTAACAGTGTGAACATACCGTATTTAATATTCATATAGCAATGAACATATACTCACATAAAGCCAATGATCATATAACATTCAAATGGTGTCCAGCAGCATTCTAATTCTTTTCATTTTATATGGATACTTGACAACAGACTGCCCTGTCGATGATCCTATTCTTGTTTCGCAGTTGATTTTCGGAAAGGTTATTGATTTCTTGAAGAATAACTTAATATTATTTGAAAGGAAAAACTCTTCCAGGGTGAATTCTAACATTCTACTATTATCACTTTAATAAGAAAGGCATCTGGATCCCTTCATGGAACCTTATTTCTTCATACAAATAGAATTTTACATCCAGTGACTGTATCATAACTCTACAGACCCAAAACCACATTTCATTCAAGTTAAACCTATCACTAGCAGTAGAATGCCCCAACTTCCACAAGAAAGTGGAAATGAAACAGCCTGCCACCAACCTCACATAGCCAAGTACTTTCAAATCATTTTGTATTGTATTAAATAATTTAAGGCAGAATTAAAGTTCTCCCTCTTGTGGTCAGTTACTTAAATTTCATGATTACCTTTGGACAAGATGTATGTAGAAAATACAGTGCACAGATTTTAAGAGTATACAGAAAGAACCCAAAAACTATCTTTTAAATATCTGTTTGACTCTTCTTATTCCACAGGTAAAGATTCTGAGACCTAAACATTAGGGTGTTTTTCCAGTGGTAAAGGAAGTGTAACAGTATACTGGTAAAACAGTGTAACAGCGGTAACTTACTAATAAAAGCAAAATAACAGTATTCTCCCATTTAGGGCCTTGAGATCATTAACTTCACCACATTAATTATGCAAAACTTTATTCCTCTGTTAGTAAGCAACTTTAAGCAAATTATACCTGTCTACTCAGCTTACCTTGTTAGTTTAGAATTTTTAATTGTTAAAGGCAGTTTATATCGAAGAAAAACTTTATATCTGGCCTAATGTTGAGTTGCTATAAAAAAAACTAATTCTTATCACCATTCTCTGCATTTTCTTATTTTTTTTGAAAGACCAAGTTCAATACCTTTTATTTTGGTTATTTGTTTTGTTGTTAATTTCTAACAATGGTTGGACTTCGGATTCATTAAAATACTTTTGCTAGTGTATTTCTATATAGGCAGAAACTGAAAAGAGATTTTCCATATAATTTAGACCAAATATATTTATTTAAGCATAATAGCTATAAATTTCAAATGAAAAAGAAATTGTTTTAACTGAATGTGAATATTTATAGAATTAGTTCACCTGTAATTTCAGTTGAAAAGATTACCTTTTATCCCCAAAGAGGATAGGAAGAGAATAATAGCATTGTTGAGGCATTCTTCTCTTTCCCTGATCACCCGAGTTGCATGCTTCTCTAATCCATTCTCATTCACGCCATGACCTCAACTACCACCTAAGAGGTAATTACTTCAAGTACGTATTTATATCTTCACTAATTCATTTAACAAATATGCATTGTACAACTGTGTTGTTTGCATTGCTGCCTGGGCCCTGAAGATACGATGGTAAAAATGACAAGGCCGCTGTTTGCATGTACTCTAGAAGAGGACACAAAAAAACAAACAAATAGAGAAAATGATTTCCGGTGGTTTCATGTACTGTGAAAAAGTTATCACGTTGACATGACTAATGGGTCTGGTTTACATCTGTGGTCAGCGAAGCCTTCTCAAACTGAGACCTGAATGAAAAGAGGTGGCACGGTAATGGTCAGAACACTCTATAGGGCAGAACAACAGGTGCACAAGCACTGGGGGGGGACGAGCTTGGTGTGTTGAAGGACAGAGTACCAGAGTGGCCAGAGTACTGGAACCAAGAGGGGAATGAGGTTGGTGAGAGTGGCCAGGGATACACTATGTAAGTCTTGTGGCCGCAATTATGGGGTATGAATTTAATTCTACATGTTTTCTTCCCTATGGCACCAAATCCTGCCTGGCTCCAGTCCTCGTGGAGGGCTTTCTCAGGAAGTCCCACCAGAGTCCCATAGGCGTCTCCATGTCCACATGCACCGGATAGATGCATCATTTCCTGCCACCGCTATTCCTTCAACCTACCCCTCCCCATACCTTCCTTGTGGCTATGAAATGAACCACTCTCCAAACAGCGGCTGAGTCAGAAATTCAAAAATTATCCTAGATTCCTGTCTTTCTTTTTCTTACTGACTGCCAATCAATCCAATCCTCATCTATTTTCCACAGTATTCACATTGTTTGATCTTGTTTCTGTGCCCTGCTTAGGGATTTTCCTCACTCCAATTCCCTTTTCCTACTCTCTCTTCTCAGTCTATAGCATGTTTCTATCAAACATAAAGGCAGTATAGCATAAGGTTTAATCAAGAGAGCCACTCTGGTGTCAAAGTGCTGAATTGAAACCAGGTTCTACAATTTTGTAGAAGTGTAATTTGTTTCTTTATCTTTCTGTACCTCAGTTTCCTCATCTGCATAATAAGAATGATAACAGGATCTACATTTTATGATTAGTTATTGTTGTTAACCCATGAAACAATGGTGTAAAGATCCCATCATACAGTGACATCTTTGAAGAATGTTCAAATACTTTATTACAGAATTCACAGTTTGAAACAGTTAAATTCACTGCAGTAAAAGCATGCAAACCTCATCTTTTAAGTAATATTCTCAGAATCATCTTTCACATATGTATGTAAACTCTTAGTAATAAGGCCTTTAAACTAAATGGCGGAGTGTGCATAAACACTTTGAAAAAGTGTGCATAAACACTTATTTACAGAGTTCACTATTTGGTTAAAAGTTACATTCACAGTAATTTGATTATAGTCAGCACTCAATAAATATTATTCCCCTGATTAAAATTATTCAATGGATTCCATTTCACATCAGGAAAAAAGCAAACTTCTATAGTAAATAATCGCAAAGCTTTGATTCTCTGATCTGTGCTTACTTTGAAACCCAGACTCACCTTATGGTTTTCTCTTCTTTCTTCTCCTTTCTCATTCTCTTTTCTCACACTTTGTTCGCTAACAGTTTCCTATTATTTCCATGCTCTTTGACTTCATCACCCTTCCTTACTTCTCTTAGCAAAATTCTGCTTGTCGATGAAATTATATCCTCTGTGAAGACTGGCAGACTCAAAAAATGTTTTTCTGTCCTCACTGTACGTGGTACTCAACTACATTCTAGCAATTCTGCTGCCATGCTGCTGTTTGTGCACATACTCATTCTTGCCAGCAACCTGTAAACAATTGCCATGGCCTTTTATTTTCATTTGTATCTTTAGGGCCTTGTCACAAAAATGAATCATTTAAAATATCTGTAAAAACTAATCCATGGCTGGGCATGATGGCTCACGCCTGTAATCCCAGCAGTTTGGGAGGCCGAGTCGGTTGGATCACCTGAGGTCAGGAGTTCAAGAACAGCCTGGCCAACATGGAGAAACTCCTTCTCTACTAAAAATACAAAAAAAAAAAAATTAGCCATGTGTTGTGGCGGTTGCCTGTAATCCCTGCTACTCAGGAGGCTGAGGAAAGAGAATCGCTTGAACCCAAGAGTCAGAGGTTGCAGCGAGCCAAGATCATGCCATTGCACTCCAGCCTGGGTGACAGAGCAGGAGTCCTTCAGAAAAAAAAACCAACAACAACAACTAATGCATAAGGTTAATTTTATTTTTATCAAAAGTGTTATGCAATCTCATAAACAGGACATTATCAATATTTTCGTTATATAAATGGAAAGCCAACAATTTTTATTCAAATTATCAATAAAAAATTGTTCTTTCCTGGTTGGATATCTCTAGAATTGATATATTTAGATGAGGTATAGGTCATATAAGTTATATTAAATCTTATTCTTTGTTGAAGTAGATAGGTACTAAAAGTATTTTCTGATATAAGTGAGCAACTTCTAGGAAAGAAAATAAAAGTAGTTTGATAAATTAAAATAAATTAAACTAAGGTGGAATTATCCCAAAGATTATTCTTAGCCCGAAATCTCCTACATCTCCCCTTAATCTCATATCTGCATTCAGCAAAGAGAAAAAAATCAGCAGTGCTTATTGAGCTTAATTTCTTCCCTTAGTCAAATAAAAGTCACTCAAACATTAATCCAAGAATTATTTATTGATTGCCCATTACATGCACAGTCATATGCTAGGGACTATGGAAGACACAGGCACATAAAAGGCTCTCTACAGCCTCCCCAAATTCACGGGTATAATGTCTACTCTATTTGTGACAAGAATTGAGGTGCCAAAGTGTCCTTTGGTACTAAATTGAAATAGCTTGCCCACTATTTCTTTCAATTGGTACTGGAAGTACAAGACAAATATTACATTTTATTCTCTCTCTGCATTTAATTATTCAGCAAGGATGAACTGAAAAATGGTGTCAGGCACTTTGCCAAGCATCAGCAGGGATGCAATCATAACCAAAACAAGAATAATTTCTACCTTAGAGAATACACAGGATCTTTATCCCTCCACCCCAGACACATAAAAGGAAATAAAATAATTCTAATAATTGTTGTCATCCTGGCTGTACAAGTTACAATGGTTTCCTGACTTCACCTAATTTAGAGCATCAGGGGATGCCTCTGAGAGAACAAAGATACAGGGATTTCTGAAAGTTAAATAGAAGTGAGCCAAATAAAAGACAAGGAGTAGGAGGGGAGTGTTCCTGGCCCAGGAGATTTTATATACATGTCTATATATGTATGTATTCTAGCAGAAGGATATTCTAAAATCTGAAGGCAAGAAGATCCATACTGTGTTAGAAGAACTGAAAGAATTTCTACAAGGCAGGGCCTCAAATACAAAGGAGTGTCATGACAGATGAGGCTGGATAGCAAGGCATGGGACCAGATAATGCAAATACTTAAAGTGACGTAAACAACTATCATGACCTCATCTTAATAGAAATGGAAAGCAGTTTTATTTTTATTAGAAAAATACTATGGTTAGATATGCATGATAGAAGGATCACTTTGAATTGTGGGAAACAGATCGGATGAGAACAAGGTAACTAGACCACATATATACACCTTAAGGGAAGAAACTATTACAACAATCCAGGAAAGAGATGATAGAAGTCCGTACAAAGACAGACTCCTATAATGTCCTATAATGAAGAGAAAGAGGTGGAAAGAATCAAGAGATGTGTTGGTATCCACACAATATCATGGTATTTGTCTGAAAGTAAACAGTGTGAAGAAGAGGAAAGCGTCAAGGATGAAGCACAGGCAGGGGAAGAAGCCAATCCCTAACATCAAGAATATGGGAGAAGCATCAGTTTGGGTTTTGCAGGGACTGAGATGAGGTTTCTCATTTTGTCAAATGCCGAATTTGAGGTGTCTGAGAATCATCGACATTATACTACCCAATACAAAGTTTGATATATTTCCTTCAAGCTCATAGGTAGATCTGACAAGAACATGAAGATTTGGAAATCAATTTCTAGATAATGACTGAGACTTCAGGAATGCTGCTATCTATCACCCACACAAATATATAGAATAAGCAGAGAAGAAAGCCTCATTCTAAACCCCGAGAAATGCCTGTGGCAAAAAAAGAAAAAGAGCGACCTGCAAAGAAATCTAAGATGACATAATTTAAATTGCCCAGAAGTAGAAAAAGAAAAGCAGAAAAAGAAAAGAACATTCCCTAAAGAGGAGAATACTCAACAACATCAAGTTCCGCCTCAAAGTCAAGAAAGAAAGAAATGTAAAAGCAAGTTTAGTAACAAGAAGGTCATCGTGACTTGGAGAGTGACCTATGCAATGTAGTAGAGGCAGAAGCAGGATGGGGGAGGTTGATGAGCCAGAGTCTGGTGAGGAAATAGAATAAATACAGACACTATTTCCAAAAGCTTAGCAATTGGCAGTGAATGTGCAGAATATATTTAAAAATATAAAGGTCACTTTCAGGATTCTAAAGTTTTTAGTAAAAGGAAGATCACCTCTTTATTCTGGTTTCCAGGCAGGTTGTTTCTGTCCTTTCCTGTGAGATGCAATGCCCCCAGTCGTGACCCAAGGGGAAAATGGCTCTATCCTGTTTTGAATGGCAGTGCACAGTAATCTTGGACTTTAAACCTCCTCGAGTGACTATGTGTACAGCCCAGGAACAGAATGGTTTCTTCTAAATACACTTTTTTTTAGATAAATAATTGCACTAATCTCTAGAAGAAACCTAGAAACCTGTGCAGAAAGTGAGTTTAGAATATGTGTAAGCTCTAATGTTATAGCTTAAGCCTTGGGCTAACCCACGGCTATTTCCATGGTCAAACTTTTACAGGTAATTGCAGATCATCTCATGTGTCCTATATACTTTAAGGATCAACCACATTGTATTTATAAATTTTGCTTTGAAATTTAGCCCTTATCCAGGTCACTTCTTTTTTGCCCAGTTAGGGCATGCTAGCAAATTACAAATCATAATCAAATCTCAATTTTCCAAACTAATGACTTTAAAGAGCAATAATGCATGATCCAAAATGATGGTGAATTCATGAACCATTTATCTCTGTAATGTATATTCATTAATGTATATTCATTAAATTCATAATGTATATTCATTAAACTTGGCTATAAATACATCTTATATGACAGTCATAACAAAATGATAAAGCATTTCAACCAAAATGACCCAAAGGGCTTTGGAAATTTTTCCAACTCCTCTGTTCCCATTTCCTACTACGTTCTACTGAGTATATCACTTTTATGTTGCTGTAACTTCTTAAAATAAACTAACATATTGCCGGAAGAGGCAATGAAGTTCAATCTACTCTTTGAACCATTCTCATATTATGTTTCTCTTGCCCTGTTTCTCTGAACATCTGTACTCACAAAGTGAAGACAGTAGCATAACAAACCCATTTACCCATCACTCACCGTAACAATGATCAGCATCTCTTTTCAAAATGTACTATGTTTTATGAAATGTGACTATTATATCTCTAAGACGTAGTGTCTTAGAGATATGATAGTGAAGACATCACACTAAGGGAGCTTTTAATACTGTCTATGCCAGCCCAATGTCTCAGTGAGGAAAATGAAGCACGTAGAGATGTGCACAAAGTCCCAGCGCTAATCGATAGGAGTGTGGAAGCCAGATGTAGTTCCTATCGTTCTCATTCTCCCTGTGAATCAGGACTACACTTCTACTGACTTATTTTTGGTACGGAATTTTTCCCAAAATCCATATATTACTGTTACATTCTACAGTCTTACAAAGAACAAACGACATTCAGAAACTTGAAGCATTTATAAGTCTGGCACTTTAGCCACGTGGCTACTGTGTTGAATTTTTGGGGTGAGGGAGCTGAATGACAGACTGTAAGAGACAAAGTTTTGATTTTTTTTAACCAGGCTATCTATGAATGTACTCAATATTATCTTTTAATGGGATGATTTCCACTGTTTCTATACTCCTTTTACCACATAAAGGGAAGGTAATTATCAGTTTGACATTTGCACTTTTGGCCTTTTTGTGAAAGTGCCAGTGTTTCTGCACCTGAAGAAATGTTTAGGGATCTCACATAACATTACGTTGAAATAAGTATAATGTTTCCCCCAAGAGTCCTCTTGTACACATGCTTCTTTGTGGGATAATTCTTAAGAAGACCACTCACCCATGCCTGCTGCTAAAGATGCCTGCAGATTACTGTACCATTATCAGAGGCGCTGGAAAACCACAGCTAACCTAGTTCTACTCATGGAAGCACTATTTCTTATCTCTCATATTACCTGGTTCTTCCTGCTAATATTAACCAAGTGGTGGTTGCATAAACATAAGTAATTAGTTTACAAATGACAATAAGGCAATGTTTTCCCACTATGTGTTCTAGAAGAAGCACCAAAATATCTCTTTGATGAAGAAGACTCCCAGTTGATTAATGGAAATAAAGTGCTTGTATAAATAGTATTATATACATGTGCATATTTGAGATGTAATTACAGAGAGTTGGAGATATTAGTGTATATAGATACATATGAATATATTTACATATATGTGTATATATAACTATATTAAACTAAAGAAACCAATTAAGATTAATAAAATGCCTCCCAATCAAGTGGAAGAAACAGAGATTCAACTATCAGTGTTTAACAGTGCTGTACAAAACAGGCTTTGCGTAAATAATGCAGATCACTTCTATTAATTATATCCTCCCTACCCCTCCTCTGATCTCCTTCAGATAGAGCTGCCCATGGACTTTTCTCAGAGTGTCTCTTTCCATAGCTCCCTGGGTAGAATACAAATGTGTTACCCTGTCACCACCTCCTCTCCAACCCAATCTCTTTTTCTCTCCTTTCTTGCCCTGTTAACACACACACACACACACACACACACACACACACACAGACACACACACACACACACACGCCAGAATAGTCACTACTTACAAATGAATGTAGAAAGCCCATTTGTAAGGCAGCAAATTATGAAGCTAAAGTAAGAAGCAGAGTTGAGAGATTTGGAAATAGACCATAAACAGAGTCACCTCCGCTCCCAATTTCCTTTCCCATCTTGGCCAGGGCCTGGAGACATTTTCTACCCCTGAGTCCGCTCATTCAATTAATTCCTTTTTTGCTTAAGTCACTTAAAGTGTTGAAAGGTTTTTAGTCTCTTGAAGGAAAAAAGAGCCTAAATAAACCGAAAATTTTTTCAATGCAACCTAGTCACACATAGCAGAAAGAATCCTAGGTTTCCCATTTGAAGATTTGTGTTCAAATCTCAGAAATTCTACTAGCCAACAGTGACCTTGAGCAGGTTGTTTAGCCTCTGGGCCTTAGTTTTGTCACCTGTAAATTGAATGAGCACATAAATATTATATAAAATAAATGATATAAGAAAATAATTAACAACTCCATAAATGTTTGCTGAATTAAACTGTGTTTGGCATATAGTCTATTGGCTCACTCTTTCCATAATGCAGTTATGATGATCAGCTTTGTGACAAGGACATAGAAGGGTTTGAATTCTGACCAGCAGCCCTGGGAGACCTCAGGAATGTCAGGCCAATTAGTCAAGCTGCTGATCTATAATGTCTCTGAAACAAGGAATAAGTAGGCCGAAGATATTCTAGAATATGTCTTAGCAAGACAAAGCCCAGGTTAAGTCCTTAAGCAGGCTTCTGCTGCTGCTCTTAACGTCCTCAGGAAGAATATGAGCTACACTTCAATAAATGTCTAAATACCAATTCAGATAATCAGACCCTGATCATTTAATTAACTTTTATTAGTATGCATTATGGAAACCCTACTTATATTCTTCAATAATAATGTGAATATCAGAAAATTACCCAACTATTTCAATTAAATGGCTTAATATACATATGAAGGATTTTTTATTGTTATTTTAAAAAACTCGAATTCTAATATTAAAAAAGACTTGTGTCAGTTTTATGGGGTTTTGTTTCCATTATGTGTTTCTAACAAGAAATTGTTTGCTTAACTATATGTGCCTAAAAGAATGAGATAATAATACTACTGGCCTTGTTACCTGATGTGTAAATTAGTTTTTAATATTCATTCCTATGAACAGAATTAGTATATGATAAAATAAGTAAAAGTGCATAATGATAAGGAAAGCAAAATATACATTTTTATTTTTTCCTATGAAGAAAGATAACTTAGGGCTTTCACATTATATCATTATTTGCAGTTTACATGAGGCAATATTATTGAAAAATACGTGCTTCACTTTTGAATTGTTACACACTTTTGGTGTCTTTGGGTTCTCAGAAAGTGTCTTTATAGTTTTTTGTAATTGCCAATTAGAGTCTTTACCATTAGGCCACATGCAATGGCTTATGCCTGTAATCCTAGCATTTTGAGAGGCTGAAGTGGGAGGATCGCTTGAGCCCAGGTGTGTGAGACCAGTGTGGGCAATACGGTGAAAACCCTTCTCTACAAAAAATAAAAAGATTAGAAAGGCATGGTGGTGCACCTCAGGAGGCTGAGTTGGGAGGATCACTTGAGTCCTGGGAGGTCAAGGCTGCAGTTAGCCATGATCATGCCAGTGTTCTCCCTCCTGGGTGGCAGAGTAAGATCCTGTCTCAAAAAAAAAAAAAAAAAAAGAAAAGAAAAGAAAAAGACAGAGTCTTTACCATTAATTTCTTACTAAAAAGTGTGAACATCAGTTAATTATACATGCATATTAACTGCCAAAGATATGAATATTTCTGTAATTTTTAGTTTTTTGAGGAACCTCCAAACTGTTCTTAGTGAGTGTACTAATTTACATCCCCACCAACAGTATCTAGGGTTCTTTTATCTCCACAACATCACCAGCACTAGGTATCCCCTGTCTTTTGGATATGAGCCATTTTAGCTGGGGTGAAATGATATGTCATTGTAGTTTTGGTTTGCATTTCTCTGATGATCAGTGATGTTGCACACGTTTTCATATAAGTTTTATCTTTTAATTTCATTATGTATATACCCAAACTTTATTTTTATTTTATAGTTACATTTTGACTCACTCTAACCAACTGAGATTGGATGAATGAATGACCCATTGGACAGTTTACAGAGTATCTTCTAAGCCATAGACCCTGTAGCACCTTAGGGCTGCCATCGGCTTGGATAAAGAAGACACTGATCCTACTGCTGGAGAAATCAAAGAAAGGAGAACAGTTACGTGAACCCAACATTTAAATGTCATTATTCTGTAATAAAGAATGTAAAAATTGTCATGGTGGCACAGAGGAAATAATAGTCAATTATCAGAGAAGTGGTTTCACATTTGAGCCTTGTAATTTGAAAGCCCTGGAAAGAAGCCCCAGCACTAGCAGTAAAATGTGAAGTTAAAGTTTGAGTGTTTCATCTAATCTGCAAAATGAAAGATAACGGTGTCTCCAGCTTAAGGTTGTGTGAAGAATTAAATATGACAACATGTGAAAGGCTGACTTCAGCACCTATGTCTGGCATATAGTGAGGGCTTCCTACATGTTACTGTGATTGTGAACTGGGCACAAGGGAGAAATTTAGTCATCAGGGAAGCTTTAGAGAGTATATTCACAGGAGTTACTAATGGAAAAAGGAGTGAACAGAAGGTGAGCAAGCCGTAAAATATTCTTCATCCTCTAGCCTCAGTTTTATAAATCCAGGGATTATTGATGAGTTGACATTGGTTCAATAATTTCATAATCTTAATAGGCACAAAAAACTCATGGAATACTTGTTTAAAATGCATAGCCGAGGGCCCACTCCAGTCATTCTGATTCATTAAGTCTAGTGTGAGGGCCTAAAATCTTCCATTTAACCCCATTTAAATAATGGATGGAGATGAGCCCTAAAGCCATTCTAGCTTGATTTTATTAAAATTAAATTGTCAAATTTGACATGTAATTTAGCAGTCTTTTTTGTCATCTTTATATGTCAGAATCAGGGAAAAGTGACACACATACACAAAACATACTTACTTTGATTACTTTTAAGTAACACAAATTGTTCTCTCTCTAAAATATTCAGAAACTTTAAAACCCCCATTTTTGAAAATGGAACAGGGGAGCCATGAGTGTTAAGATCAGAAATGGACATTTATCACAGATTTATTTGTTGAATGTGCACTTTCCATGCTAGTCTGTAAATTCCACTGGAGCAGACAACATAGATACCTTATGCACAGGTATCAGCTGCTCCACCATCTAGCACAATGCTAGGCACCATTAATTAAGAAATACTTTCAGGGTAATGCCTACATTCCTTGGCAAGATATGGGAATGGTAAGAGAAGTGTAGGACAGGAGTAGATTGGAGATATATTTAGGAATGAAAATTAGCAGATTTACCAATGTGATGAGGGACTACAGAAAAATATTCTCAAGCTTCAAGCCTAAGTTGCTAGATGAAAGCCGTGTCCCCAACAAAGGTAGAAGCACATTTGGTGGAGTAATATTTTTTTTAAGATTACGTGTTTGAAATTTCTAAGGAAAATAATAGCTAGTGAATAACTACAGATGCATATGAGTCTAAAATTCTGAGATATAGTAAGCAGAATAATGACCTTCATAGATGTCCACAATCAGGACTTGTGAGTGCTGTCTTGCACGTCAAACAGACTTTGTAGATGTTATTAAAACTAAAGACATTTAAATGGCAAGAGTATCCTGGCTTATCCAAGTGAGTCCAATCTAATCATCAGTTCTTTAAAGTGAAGAGTTTTTCTCACTGCAGAGAGTCCCAAAGATGGCAGCATGAAAGGAACGTGCTAGCTTAAAAATGGAGATAGGCTACGATGCGCCAAAGAATGCAGGCAACATCTATCTAGAAGCTGGAAACAAACAAACAAACATGAAAATGGATTCTCTTTTACAGTCTCCAAAAATCAAGGCAGCTTTACCTATAACAATTTTAGCCCAGTGGCAATGACCGACAGAAAGGCAAAATAATAAATTTATGTGATATTTTTTCACTAAATTTGTGGTAGTTCATTACAGTAGCAGTAGGAAACTAATATATGAGGTGTGAGTTGAACATAAATATTTATACCCATTCTTCAAATTTCTGTATAACATATATATATTCAGAAAATAATTTCCTTCATTAATTAATGCCCCTTTCTCTTAGTTCTCTTAGTTTCTGAAATATTTTTTTTGTTGCTGTTTGAAGACGGAGGCTCATTCTGTCACCCAGGCTGGAGTACAGTGTTGTGATCTCAGCTCATTGCAACTTCTGCCTCTGGGTCTCAAGCTATTCTTGTCCCCCAGCCTCCTGAATAGCTGGGATTACAGGCACATGCCACCACGCCCAGCTAATATTTGTATTTTTAGTAGAGATGGGGTTTAGGCTCAGCTGATCTCAAACTCCTGATCTTAAGTGATCCACCCTCCTTGGCCTCCCAAAGCACTGGGATTATAGGTGTGAGCCACCACACACAGCCAGTTTCTGCAATCTTACATTAAATGGTCTAAATGCAGTGCTGAGTATTTGTCTGATTTCTATCAGTTCTATTCACATTCCTTCTCCTTTCCTCTGGGACAGCATGCCTGCAAACTGCTGGCTTGGAGCCTGGAAAGTACCTATCCCAGATCCCCTTGCCAGCTGGTTTCTGGTTGGGTCTGTCAAAAGAAAGCACTGAGAGTGGAAGTTAGGAGAAGGAAAGAAGCCATGATAAATTTTCTTCTGTTTCTGTGTCCACCTGCCCTAGCATCTTAGCACTCATGAGTTTGGGTTGTGGCAGAAGCAGCGCCAGATCCAGTGCTTGCCACTCTGAAATAGCAGCATTATTACGGTAGCAGCCACTGGTTGCAGGTACCAGTCACTCACCGTGTCAGCAAGTCCAATAGCACCAGCAGGACTTTGAGCTCAAGATGCCTGAAAAGCAGAGGTCAGGTGGTTTCAGAAGCATCAGCAGCACTCCCAGGGTACGTGCTTGTAAGGTCCACTTAATGCCATTTATACCGCTCTCCCCTTTGCCCTTCCAGCTCTAGGGGCAATAGTAATTTCCTGCAGTTACTAATCTCTGGGTAATAGCAACTAACTCCTTTTTCTCTCAGGCTTTTTAACACATTGGTAAACAATTTCTCGTATTGGATTCTCTCTGTTTTAAAAGCCGAGAATGATTTCTGTTATCGTGACTAGACACGGATACAAATGTTTTTACACTAATATTTCCTTATTTTAAATAAAAATAGTAAACATGGGTGAGGGTAGGGATTATGGGTACTCACTGGGGTTCATTAGAATCTCTAAAGACAGTAAGAGACATTTAAACAGTAATGAGGTTGGATGCTTACCAGCACAGACAGTAGTTTTAGATTAAATATCTATCCCTATAGAAAAGAGGAAAAAAGAATCCCTCCACATGGCAGCAAGTTCATGAAAACAACTTAACACTCAATTTTCTCTTACAAAAAACAACAACAACAACAAAAAAATCAAGAGAAATAGAAAAGCCACTTCAAATGTATCATTATCCTGAATTAAAACTGTACCAGGAAAGTAGGGCGCACTGAACATTTTTATTATGAGAGTTGTGAAAACACTGGGCTGCTATTTGCAAGAGCTGTGCTCAACATAATGCTAACTGGCCCCCATGCCTACACTTCTCTTCCCGAGAAAAATCAGCTAACGTAAAATGCAATCTGATAGGGCAATCGAGAAGAGCAACAATTTCAACAATTTGATGTAAAAATGTTAAGTTCCCATTCACAACTGAAACATTTTAAGGGGTCATGGAAACCTGTTTTTGACAGAACAAGCCAACTGTGATCAAAGTACTCATTAGCTCCTTTTGTTGTACACTTACTATGTGCAAGACCCCATGGTAAGCCCTTAATGTTCATTAGCTCATTCACTGCCTGCAAAGGCCCTATGAAGACAAGTAACACCAAAAGTGAACAACCTGAGCCTCTTAATGGTGAAGTAGTCACACAGCTAGTCAGAGCTGGAATGGAAGGTCAAACCAGCTCAGTCCAACTCTAAAATCAATAGCTTTAAGCACTTACCTGTGCTTAGTACAAGAAGGGAAATTTTCCTTAAAATTGGAGGGGAAGAATGCAGAAATGCAAGGCAACTTATACCACAAAGTCTTACATGTTATCACAATTTTTATTTTCAAATTTAAATAAATATAGAAAGATACAACTTTTGTCACCAAGCAACACTGGAAAGGACTCATCTTTTAGTAGCCATAGAGGCTTTTCAGAAATGAGGAGAGTTGCCTCATCTGTTGACTCTTTCTTATAAGGAAAGAAGAACTGAAAATTAACTTTATAGAGTTATACACAGGAATGTATCCTGAACTTACTGCACATGTGACTAAATTAATGATGATTCAACTTTGGAACTCCTATTTTCTGTTTTATAAATTATTTCTGATTTTTGTTTGAAACAATAACAACAACAAAAAAGCCATGGTTACCTATCTCATCTGGCACAACTGAGAAGTAGAAGATCTCCTCTTGAGACCACAGAATGATCATGTTTAGTTCTGTACTTGGATTAAAGACCATATGTCTATCTACTCTAGATGATTTCCTTATTCCCTTGTTACATGGCCTACAAGGTCCTGTATGGTTGGCCCTCAGCTATCAGCTTTGGCTTTCTTGTAGCCCCTTAGCCTCTGAGCTGACCTCCTAAGAGTTGTTTCTTGGGTCCTGACTCAGGGCTACATGGCAAGATAACCCCTCCTCATTCTTCATGTCTCAGATTAGGTATCATTTACTCTGGGAAGTCTTACCCATTTCTAGGACTAGATAGAGTCACCCTGTTATATCTCTCTTTAGCATCAGTTACTTATCTTCACAAGAATTTCAAATTCTTATAAATTTATATATAGGGTATTATGAAATAAAAATCTGTTTATTACCTATCTTCCTTCCTTGTCTTAGTCTCCACTAACACAAACACCATGCCCATTGTGTTGACTTCACTATCACTAGCACCTGAAACAGTGCCCATTATGTAGTAAGGACCCCAAAATGTTTGTGGAAACTTAATATCTGAATTCCACCAGCTTCAAGGCGTAGCCATAATCTCCCTGGGAATTGATCACTGGGAACCTTTGTGACAGGGTCTTCCACACAGAGCAGCACAGAGCTCACCTTAAGTCCTCATTTTTCTATTAGGAGCTTCCTTTTTGTGGTCGCCACAATCTAGAGGGCCTTAAACCTATCTCACCAAAGCAGAACCTTACAGTAAAACTCATCTTCAGCTCTAATTACTCTTTTCAGTGGTCTCCCTCTTTTTCTTTCAGAGACACAACACCTGAGGTTAAGAGAATTGTTTCCAGATACTTTATTCACATGGAAGAGTAAATACTTGGTAGGATGAATCAATATCTCTAATGTATATTTGCATTAGCAGCAGCTAAATTAAACTGTTTGGCATCGGCCACTGGGAACAGAGAATTCTCCATGGATTAGAAACAGAACCTTCACTACGGACAGGGACCAACTATGCCTCTCTTACATGTAGATCCCTAGGGAAAAAGAGGTACTCAGCCCCTCACACTAAACCAGGTCCAATCTAGTTCTCTAATGCTTTCTCTCCTCTCATTCTTATACCTAGAACATCCCCTCAGACCTCAGCTGATCACACTTTTGGTATTGGGCCATGGGCTACACCCCACAACTAGACCAAGAGGATTAAAAGGAGCCTTTCAACTACTGTAATCCCCTTGGTCACTTGTAGGTAGCTGAAGTTTCAAAAGAAAAAAAAAAATCTTGAGAAATCCATATGAAGAAAAAAACAAAAGAGCAAAATTAAAAAGTCTCCAGATAAAAATTTAGAATTGTATAGATCTAAATTAATTTTAAACTCTGACCTAAGTGTTTGTACATGGGCCAACTGATCCGTGACAATGGAGATAACTATTTCAGTTTATCCATTTCAGATGCCTCTTATCTCATATTTTTCTTTTTTTTTTTTTTATCCAAAGGAGTTTAGTCACTGATAGAGTTTGGATATTTGTCCCCACCCAAATCTCATGTTGAATTGTAATCTCCAGTACTGGAAGTGGAGCCTTGGTGAGAGGTGTTCAGATCATGGGGGCGGATATCTCATGGCTTGGTGCTGTCTTCATGACATGAGTTCTCATGAGATCTGGTCATTTAAAAGAGAGTGGCATCTCCCTCACTCTCCTTTCTTGCTCCTGCTCTGGTCATGTGACATGCCAGTTCCCACTTTACCTTCCACCATGATTGTAAGCTTCCTAAAACCTCTCCAGAAGCAAAAAAAAAAAAAAAAAAAAAAAAAAAAGATGCCAGCATTGTGTTTTCTGTAAAGCCTGCAGAACCATAAGCCAATTAAATCGGTTTTCTTTATACATTACCCTGTCTCAGGTATTTCTTTGTAGTAATATAAGAACAATCTAATATAGTCATTTATCAAAGTAGTGTTACTTCCCAATATTATTTGGTTTATGGAAAATGCATCTTCTCTTCCCACAATGTGATTTATCTTTTAGTTTTGCTACATGGCCAACAAGTGTCTGACAGATAGTAAATCCTTAAAAAATATCTGTAGAATACATGATTGATTGACTGACTAACTGAATGAATGAATGACTTTGACTCTCCAATTGAAATATTTTTATTTTGAATTCCAGAACTCTTTGGCCTCTTCCAGATGATCCTTCTATATCAAAGTTTTTGCCGCACATACCGGCCAATTCCCACTTCACTGTTTAAAGTGGGCCTCCCCTCCTCCTTGAACACTTAGCTCAGGGGAAAATTTCTTGTGCTTCCTTGAATTTATCCTTCCTGAGGGCTGAACTCCCAAAGTCACTTTAACATTTTTCATAAAAACTGCAGACAGAATGAAACTAACATATAATCAAAGCTTCAAGATGGAATTAATTGGCAGTGTATCAGATAGCTAATTTAATTACTCCAAGTAAGATGTATGAATTTTAACCATGTTTTAGAAACAGCAGCTGCTTCCCTTTCATGATTCATCTAAGTGTTATTCAAATCAATGTATTCAGGG